>NC_136870.1:3260441-4460441 GCF_951799975.1 Gobius niger
ATGGTTACGTGAAGTGTTACTCTATAAAGTATAATTACACAAAATTAAACAATGTGGATTTTCTAAGCGGATAAAAGAGGGAACTATATTGTAAGGCGTAATAATACCAGGAGTAGTTCGACATCCATGCAGTAAAGTGAAGAGCGCTCACACATACACATATGGCGTACTGCCATTGTGCCATTGGGCAAGATACATCCCAAATGTGCACGAGTCACATGGGCTGTTGGCTAAACGGGCACTACATTTTCATTATTGGAGGTTTCATTAGTTTTGAAAGTTCAAATCTCTGTGAATGATTTCTGTGAATAATTTCTTCTAAATGTTTTAGATTTGACCTGTACGATGCAATATCCAAGACAGCTGATAATCTGAATTTACACTTCTTATTTAAAAATATTTTATATTCACAAGATGAATTTGAAATCTCCAATTAATAGAAAGAAAACCGTGTCTTTAATGGTCTTAACAACAATCACAGTTTAAGCAAATATGGCTGACTTTATTTACAGAAGCCTCTACAATCACAGAGCAAAGTGGACGAATCGAGCGTGAAACTGCGACGTGAACAGGTCTATATATACAGTTAGACAATGCAATATTGAAATATTATTATTAAGCAAAGGCCATGTCATATTATGTCTATCTCGGCAGTCAAATATTATGTAAAAAGGCTTTATTACCCTGCCTCTTCTGACCTGCACACGGCCGGATATGAGCTGGGCTGGGCTCCGCTCAGATGATGCCTTCACTGTCTTCAGGAGTGTGCTGTTTATTTTACACTTTTAATTGGGATTATTTTCTTTCCTGAGTCCAATTTCCCACATGTGTCCACACCTCCGTACGACTGTATATGTATTTAGAACTGTCCTCTTCTTCTAAATGGACAAAAACAGCTCAAATTCAATATTTCTTCAGACGTCTCGCGCTCACTTGGATTGCATTTAGGACAGAATGGTCACGCTCTGCCTCATTATTTAGTCTACAACTGCCTCTCCTAAAGCCTATTTCATTGTGCAGCATTCTGATTTTAGTGAAAATTTATTCAACTAAATCATGACCAATCAAAAGAACGTCCCACAGGCCCGACTTTTAAGAAAGTGAAAAACAGCTGGACTGCGAGGGTTTGTCGTGTTACAGATGTGCTGAGGCCACTGCCCGTGTATACCATCGATTTACTGTGTTTATTTAGTGGCCCTAAGAGAAGGATGAAAAAGAACCATCTACAGTACTAGCCCAACAACTCGGGGAGAACAGAAACGGATGCATTATTGTTCAATCTAGGACAGGAAGGAAAGGACGACCTGCCAGTCTGCACCATCCAGCACAGTATAGTTCAGCCATTAATCAACGAAACTCAAAAGTCAAGTCTTTACAAGTTCAATAATGACCAGGTCTCTTCCTTCTCGTAAACGCTACATTTGGCCTGTTATGAACAGCGCACCATTCTTACACAGAGGAAGTGAAACACAGAGGACGGAGGTGGATCAGTTTTACCATCCCAGGAAATAAAGAGGCCCATCCTCCACTACCACTAAGAATCCAAGCTGTCATTGATGTTAAAGGGGAGAATTAAAGGGGCTGTGACAGTGTGACGTGTGTTATGTGACAGTGTGACTTCTAAGCACAACTGTATGTATATATATATATATATATATATATATATATATATATTGATTGATTGATTGAATATTTTATTTCGAGCTACACAAAACAGACACAAAAGTGAGAAAAAAAAACAATAATAATAATTACAAAGCTCGAAAAGGAGTGGGAAGAAGACAAGCTTATTAACTCCCACCCCCTATTCACTTCAATAATGATAATGTGGTTGCAATAATAACATATGATTACATATTTACATCAAATGCAACAATGCATTACATTAAGTCAACAATCACAGTATGTTACACTTTATAACAAGTGTATACATTTATTTATTTATTTCTTTTTTCCTTATGCGTTATTTATTGCCATGTTAGTATTACTGTTATTCATAATCCTCATCATCATCATCATCATCATCATCATCGTCATCATCATCACAACCCATGTAGCATTACTTGTGTCAATGTAATACATAACACACTCTGTATTTATTCATGAAATATATTGTATTGCCTGATCGGTGCTCATGATAACAATATTAATCTTAATGATGTGCACTTAAAAGGAATCAAGGTTCTGTTGTCTATCTTTTTTGTTTTCTCTTATGTTTTTATTTTTTCTGTGCTGGACCTGCTGCCAGAGGGGGGCAGCCCCCAAGCAACCGGACCATCCTGTGTTAAGTATCCTATGCTGTGCATTAAAAGAGACAAGATTTCGGAGTCTGCTGCCAGACGATGCTCTCCTCGAGCAGCCGGCCCCGCTTGCCTGCCCTGTACTACGAGTTATGTTGAATGCAGAAACACACGGTTATGTACATGTTATCACTTCTGAGAATTTACTTCCTTTTTTATTACCATCAGCACCAATACCAATACCACTGACTCAATCGATTTTGTTTGATTCAAGAATAAGACATAGGTTGCTATGTATATATAACGATGATACGATGATATATAACGATATATATATATATGTATATATATATATATATATATATATATATATATATATATATATATATATATATATATAGACCGTGGGCGGTCTCTTTTGTTTTCCTGGGATCTGCTGGAGCCACTCCTCCAGTTTGGGGGTCACTGCCCCGAGTGCCCCAACGACCACGGGCACCACTGATGCCTTCACCCTCCAGGTTTTCTCCAGCTCTTCTCTGTGCCCCTGGTATTTCTCTAGTTTCTCGTGTTCCTTTTTCCTGATGTTGAAGTCTTGGTATTGCTATGTCAACCACAGCGGCTCTTTGTCACCACCACAATGTCCGGTTGGTTCATCACCATTCTGTCCGTCTGTATCTGGAAGTCCCACAGGATCTTGGCTCGGTCATTCTCTACCACCTTTGGAGGTGTTTCCCACTTTGACCTTGGGGTTTCCAGTCCATATACACTGCTCACAAAAACTTAGGGCACACTCAAAAATCACAATGTAACTCCAAGTCAGTCAAGTTTCTGGGATATCAGACTGTCCAGTTAGGAAGCCACGCTTATTGTGAATCAATTTCACTTGGTGTTGTGGAAATTAAACAGACAACAGGTGGAAATGAGAGGCAATTAGCAAGATCACTCCAAAAGAGGAATGGTTTTGCAGGTGGTGACCACAGACCATTTCCCTGTCTTCATCCTTTGTACCGTATTTTTGGAACACTTTTGCATTTGTCCAGTGTTCTCACCACTAGAGGTATCATGAGGAGCATCTACAACCCACAGAAGCTGCTCAGGGAGTGATGCTCATCCAAAATGGCACGTCCATTCGTGCTGTGGCAAGAAGGTTTGCTGTATCTCCCAGCGCAGTGTCCAGAGCATGGAGGAGATACCAGGAGACAGGCCAGTACACCAGGAGACCTGGGGGGGCCCGACCGAGGTCAACAACCCGGCAGCAGGACCGCTATCTGCTCATTTGTGCACGGAGAAACAGGAGAAGCACTGCACGAGCCCTACAAAATGACCTCCAGAGGGCCACAAATGTGCATGTTGGTCCTCAAACGGTGGTTTTATTTTGACATATTAGTAACAAAGATTTTTTCAGAGTTGATGAAAACTGCTAAAATGATGAAACTAAAGTGTGCACAGTCAGTTTGAGCCTGAGCTCGAGCACCACAGCGGTTTGGGAGGGATTATAGAAGCAGAGATGGATTTAAGGAACATAATCATAAGAATGAATGAGTCTGGGACCTGATGCCAGGAGGTGGCGCTCTTCTACCTCTCGTCCTGGCCCATTCAGCCCTGAAATTACATCCACTACAAAACTTTTCCTGTAAATAAGTGGCATCTACTTCATTTTTACTACTTCCAAACGCACACATTATTTCTATATACTAACCCTGAATAATCAGCAAAATAGGGACTGTATTGGTAGGATGAATAAATAAATATCAGTAAGATTTGAACAATGTAAACTATGATGACGTGTGTTGCGTGTTGGCCCCTGCTCCAGGCGGGTGAGGAGATGTGGTGATGACAGCCTCACACTGGCCCTCAGTCTGGGTCTGAGACTAAAACGGGCCCGATCTAGGATGAAATATGGATGTTGTAATGCACAGTATGTGTTTAATAATATTTCAATAGAGTTTAGAGCAGACACTGATGTCATAATGCAAACGTCCTGCCACTGTGAGCTCTCATCCCTCAGACGGGATCAGGAGTCTGGCAGCTTATCTTTGTTTTTGAACAATGTCCTCTGCATTTGACCATCCTGCAACCTGTCTGTAAACGATACACTGTCAGTAATAGGTGAGGGAATGAAATGGGACATGTGAGAGGAGAGCTCCTCCAAATGTCACAGACAAACAGCTATGAGCCAGGCGGAGAAATGATTAGCTCTGGGCAGGATTCCAGACAGTGATTCTGAACAGAGAGTACAAGTGGCAGCGAGCAGGCGAGGTGGGGCTTCTCTTTGACCCAAGTTACGCCATTCATTTGACCCATGAAGATGTTATTAGAGCCCACAGAGGAAGCATTAACCACAGTGTCTATGAGGAGAAAGAACAGAGGGGGGAGTAGAGAGAGTGAAGAGGAGAGAGGAGAGACAGAGGAGAGTAGAGATGAGAAAGTGAGAGGGGATAAAGGAGAGAGAGAGAATAGAGAGGGGGGCAGTCTGGCCCCAGTTCTTCTGATCGTGGTCAGGGCCCAGGACAACAGGCATTTAAAACTTCCCCTCCTCCTCAACCAAGATGAGGAGAGGGAGAGAGAAGAGAGAGATGAGCAGGAGGAGAGGGAGAGAGAAGAGAGAGATGAGCAGGAGGAGAGGGAGAGAGAAGAGAGAGATGAACTGGAGGAGAGGGAGAGAGAAGAGAGAGATGAGCAGGAGGAGAGGGAGAGAGAGATGAGCAGGAGGAGAGGAAGAGAGAGAAGAGAGAGATGAGCAGGAGGAGAGGAAGAGAGAAGAGAGAGATGAGCGGGAGGAGAGGGAGAGAGAAGAGAGAGATGAGCAGGAGGAGAGGGAGAGAGAGATGAGCAGGAGGAGAGGAAGAGAGAGAAGAGAGAGATGAGCAGGAGAGGGAGAGAGGAGAGAGAGATGAGCAGGAGAGGGAGAGAGGAGAGAGAGATGAGCAGGAGAGGGAGAGAGGAGAGAGAGATGAGCAGGAGGAGAGGGAGAGAGGAGAGAGAGATGAGCAGGAGGAGAGGGAGAGAGAAGTGAGAGATGAGCAGGAGAGGGAGAGGGAGAGAGGAGAGAGAGATGAGCGGGAGGAGAGAGAAGAGAGAGATGAACTGGAGGAGAGGGAGAGAGAAGAGAGAGATGAGCAGGAGGAGAGGAAGAGAGAAGAGAGAGATGAGCGGGAGGAGAGGGAGAGAGAAGAGAGAGATGAACTGGAGGAGAGGGAGAGAGAAGAGAGAGATGAGCAGGAGGAGAGGAAGAGAGAAGTGAGAGATGAGCAGGAGAGGGAGAGGGAGAGAGGAGAGAGAGATGAGCGGGAGGAGAGGGAGAGAGGAGAGAGAGATGAGCAGGAGAGGGAGAGAGGAGAGAGAGATGAGCAGGAGGAGAGGGAGAGAGGAGAGAGAGATGAGCAGGAGGAGAGGGAGAGAGAAGTGAGAGATGAGCAGGAGAGGGAGAGGGAGAGAGGAGAGAGAGATGAGCGGGAGGAGAGAGAAGAGAGAGGAGAGAGATGAACTGGAGGAGAGGGAGAGAGAAGAGAGAGATGAGCAGGAGGAGAGGAAGAGAGAAGAGAGAGATGAGCGGGAGGAGAGGGAGAGAGAAGAGAGAGATGAACTGGAGGAGAGGGAGAGAGAAGAGAGAGATGAGCAGGAGGAGAGGGAGAGAGAAGTGAGAGATGAGCAGGAGAGGGAGAGGGAGAGAGGAGAGAGAGATGAGCGGGAGGAGAGGGAGAGAGGAGAGAGAGATGAGCAGGAGGAGAGGGAGAGAGGAGAGAGAGATGAGCAGGAGGAGAGGGAGAGAGAGAAGAGAGAGATGAGCAGGAGGAGAGGAAGAGAGGAGAGAGAGATGAGCAGGAGGAGAGGGAGAGAGGAGAGAGAGATGAGCAGGAGGAGAGGGAGAGAGGAGAGAGAGATGAGCGGGAGGAGAGGGAGAGAGAAGAGAGAGATGAGCAGGAGGAGAGGGAGAGAGGAGAGAGAGATGAGCGGGAGGAGAGGGAGAGAGAGAAGAGAGAGATGAGCAGGAGGAGAGGGAGAGAGAAGAGAGAGATGAGCAGGAGGAGAGGGAGAGAGGAGAGAGAGATGAGCAGGAGGAGAGGGAGAGAGAGAAGAGAGAGATGAGCGGGAGGAGAGGGAGAGAGAGAAGAGAGAGATGAGAGCCTTGACATACCTTAACTTACCGTACTCGCTTATTACTTATTACTCACTTACTTATTTACTTATTACTTATGACTAAGTGGACATGGCTGTTCTGTTCAGAGGGATGACATCCTGAACTCTTTGCCTGGACATGAACATGTTTAAAAACACTGTTGACATTACAACAAATGAAATCAGGTTGTTTTGGTCGGTTTATGTTTTTATGCTTCTCTTATAGATTAATACTATGTGAATAATGCAGACATATTTGAGAAAGTGATTTTATAATCTGGATCTCTTTGTAAAGGCTATTGGGGATCTTAATAAACCGAGTCTAATAAATGGAGTTGTAATAATGAATCCAGAGGTGTGGTAGCAGCTGGAATGTGGAGTGATGGCTCTGACCGCTCGCTGGTTACAGCTGTTCCTCAGTCTGATGCTCCTCACAGCGTTTGCCTGAAGGCAGGGGCTCAAACGCCCAAAGCAGGTTTGTAAGGACAGGGGTAGGCAACGTCAGGCCCGAGGGCCAAATCCGGCCCTTCTGCACAGAACCTCTGGTCCTCAAGATGATTATGAGAAACACAAATCAGAGAGTACTTTCAACATTATTAGAGTTAAAGCAGTACCACGTAACGTGTTTACCTTAATAAATCCTTTTCGTAGTCCCTGTGGGGGTAATACAAGTGTTTATGGGATGATTGGAGGGTCTTTCATCTCCCCCTGGTGTCTCTGGCCAGAAAACCATGTTTGCAACTTGACTGCCACCGGTCCGGAGAAAGCAATACACACTTATAGAATCATGGAGAAGAAGCTAACCGTAGCTAATCGTAACTTGCTACTACACCTGCAGTTGCGCTTATGGCCTCTAGGGGGAAGAGTTACTTAGTACTGCTTTAAAATGGAGGAAAAAAAGGTAGAAATACTGTCATTACACCCAATTAGGTCATATATGATGTACAACACTGGCAATTGAAGGAAGTGCACTGGAACAAGAGTAATCGTTTTAAGGAAGAAATGACATACATCTACTTGAATTAAGAGATTAAATCTAAGGTTTGAGTAGATTTGGTCAGGTCTTAGACGAGATAAAACCTCTAGTAGTCGTTATTCTCTTAATTCAGATAACTTTGTGTCATTTCAAGGGAAAAACAATTATTTGTCTGATTTCAAGTGGGTTTTATTGGTGTCCCATTGGCATTTGTGTCTTGGATTAGTTCAAACCGACTCAAATTCAACATAAAATGGCTTGAATTCATCAAATTCTAAGTAATTTATCTCATTTAAGATGGTCATTTTTCCAGTGTTGTGCTTCACTTTGGGCTAATAACCATAATAATCAGCGCCTTCGGCGATTAAAGACAATAAAGACAATCGGCCCTCCCCTAAGAAAACTTGCCTACCCCTGCCCTAGGATGTCCACTCTGAAAGATTGACCTTTTCAAACTCATGCTTTGATAATCTGCTGGACGAGTGGACCGGTGTGGAGGCAGATGATTGGCGGCGGCTCTCCTGTGCTGTTGAGAAGGTGCTGAGGTCCACTCTCTGTGCAGGGACTAACAGGCACCAGCTGCACCACTGCTCCTCACTGTTAGAATGAACCTCTACAGTGATGGAGAGCTTTTACCATCTAAAACAACATTCTCTGCTCTTGGTTTCTGATATCAAACGATCTTCCCAGTAACAACAGATTTGATCAAATATTTCTACATCTTAATTGAATTTGGTTCCTCAGATAATCCACATTTACTGTATGCCTTTGTGTGCGCTTCCTCTCCTTCCATAACTCACCCGGTAATATCCAGATTCATATTTCTATATTGTTCTAATGTGCACCTCCGTATGCCTTATCCAAACAGAGCCTCTCCAGTCACCGATCCAAAGCCCACACGTATCAATCACGTGTGCCTTTGAAGCACCAGGGCTGTGCATAGTTGAGTGAAATATCTTCATCCAGCCTCCACACACTTTGATCAGCCCCAGGAGAACTCCAACAGGAGCTGAAGTCAGGCAGAGGACAGCCCTGCGCTCCATTCGTTATCAACCACAACAATATTATTTTAATCTTATTTATGATGCCGCACTGTTGTTCCAGATTGCTTCACTTTTTACCTGTGAGATCTAATGACGGCTGCCAGATGATGATGCAGCCCCACCTTGTAACCCAGTCTGTGTGACCCACTGCAGAAGCTCCTCTGAAGGATCTATCATATATAACGCTGCTAACCCCTACATTTCAGTGAGGACAAGCTGAAAACAATAAAGTGTATCATTACTTTGGTGCAGCTGAAGGAAAAATCATTCCTATTATACCCGGAGTGTACTCCCAGAGCAGAGGTTCTGGTTAGCATGGACGAGCCAACAGCCAAGTACAGAGATGAATCTGATGAATCGAAAACAATGTAAGGAAAGTTTATTTCTAAAGAGCGTTTCTAAAAAGTGTTGTACAAGAGAATAGGTCAAAACAAACCGTATCAAAGTGTAACTAGTGAAAACCCATCAACCAAGTGCTTTCTTAAATAAACATGTCTTCAGATCCTTTTAAAAAGAGTCAACAGAGTCGTCCAGACGCAGAGTCATGCATGACCAAGTCCAGGTCTTCTACTTGGTGCGAGGACAGTGTTGGTCCAAATGTGACGTTGGACACGTCCTCTTGCACGTGGCACAGCTTCTGCGCTGTGTGCCTGCACCTCTGATAAACAGAGGACATGGACTGAGGCCTGGTTTATTACGAGCAGCACAGAGCGCTGCTCCACTATGGCCGCCTCACATTCTTTAGTTTATATCCTCTTCCTTTGGCCTTCAGCTTTATAGGCTTTTATAAGCTCTATCAGGGCAAACTAAAAACTTTATTCATCCCACCGTGTTTGTCTGGTTGGAGGAAAAAGGTTGTTCTATAAAACATCGCCATGAGACACTGTCATGCCCACAGATAATGCTGTATGTCTGGGGAGCAGCAAGATGTCACATTGCGCCCCTACAAGGCAGAAAAGGTCTACGCCACAGTCTGCATTTAGATCAGGCCGACTGTCGTCATACGTTTTCAAGTTATCTATAGGAAGAAAAGTTCCCTGATAAAAACTCTCGACCCACTGACAATGGCCGTCACTTGAGAACCACTGACCTACTGAATACCATCTCTCGTCTAATCGGAGGAGACCGGGGGAGTGTGTGTGAGTGAGAGGAGGGTTGGTGGAGGAGGGTTGGTGGTGGTGGTGGTGGTGGAGGTGGTAGTGGAGGGTTGGTGGTGGTGGTGGAGGGTTGGTGGTGGTGGAGGGTTGGTGGAGGTGGTAGTGGAGGGTTGGTGGAGGGTTGGTGGTGGTGGAGGGTTGGTGGTGGAGGAGGGTTGGTGGTGGTGGAGGGTTGGCGGAGGTGGTAGTGGAGGGTTGGTGGTGGTGGTGGAGGGTTGGTGGTGGAGGAGGGTTGGTGGTGGTGGAGGGTTGGCGGAGGTGGTAGTGGAGGGTTGGTGGTGGTGGTGGAGGGTTGGTGGTGGAGGAGGGTTGGTGGTGGTGGAGGGTTGGTGGAGGTGGTAGTGGAGGGTTGGTGGTGGTGGTGGAGGGTTGGTGGTGGAGGAGGGTCGGTGGAGGGTGGGTGGAGGGTTGGTGGTGGAGGGTTGGTGGTGGTGGTGGAGGAGGGTTGGTGGTGATGGAGGAGGGTTGGTGGTGGAGGGTTGGTGGTGGTGGAGGGTGGGTGGTGGGGGAGGGTGGGTGGTGGTCGACAGAGAGCTGCACTTCTGTCACGCTTCATCTGTGAAAAATCGCTATGCAAATAACCCAAGACAGATGATGGAGCCCCTTCAGGTCAACATAATTACAGCCCTCGGTCGCTGTGGAATCCACATTAGCAAAGACTGCAATTATTAAAGGCACACTGCGTAACATTGAAGATAATACCATGGCTAGCAATACAAAACATGATCCTAATGACCAGCTCCACACAGTGCATGGGTACTCAAAGAATGGATTTGGATGAGGACCTAACATATTTATATGTCATATTTGTCTCCCTTTAGACAATGTTTCAATGGAGATGAGCTGGAAATGTTTGGTCAATTTATAGGAATTTTTCATTAATAAAAATAACTGTAATAAATGAAATGCTTGTATTATTTTTCTGTTTATTGAGTGAAATGTTTCCCAGTGTGGCTTTAAAGTGTTATAATACAAAGATAATGCTGCATTTCCGTGGGATCTGCATATCAAATCACACCACTGTCGTCATTAACAACCCAATACAGATGACTACTTTGTGAAAACTCTCGCTACTACTTTTTTTGGTGATATATCCGTCTTTCTTGTAAGTTGTCGTGATGCACACTTGAACAATCTGACCCATGTGTATTTGGTTTGGAACACATTATGCAAGCAGAACTCCAGACGACACTGGTGCTGTGACAGAAATATGAGTCTGTGAGTGGAGAGTCCCTTTGACCTCCTCACATCAGAGACCATAATGAGGCAGTGGTGGATGAGGCAGGTCCATCATGTGAAGGTCTGAAGGTCGCAGTCGAACCCCGGTGGCTTTTAGACAAACAGTCGAGCTTCTGTCTCCACGCGGCGGCTCGGCCCGCAGTGAACATCACCTCAGTAAGTGGATTTATGTCTGTTTGGGTTTACTCCTCTCCGTTCTTCACCATCTGAACTCCTCTTGAGGAAAAGCCCCCTCCGCACGCCCCGCCCCAGGACCTCCTGTGGTCCAGATGTGGTGAGGATGTGTGAAGACCTGCTGTGAACCTGGATAAACTCAGGTTTATCTCGCTGGACTCCTGACTCAAATGATCAAATATAAATAAATAAATGCACCTATAGTCAGAAATGTCCCGCCTCTGCCTGTGTGCTGTAGATCGTCCGTGTTTCTGATTATGAACGCCACAGGTCTGAGCTGCAGAACTCCTCTGAGGTGTCAAAAATCAAAGCCTTCCCCTTAACAGAGCCACAGCGCTAACAGGAGCCAGCGCACCTTAAACCCTTCAAATTTGTCTTAGTAATGCCTTAAACTGGCTCTGCTCGCTGACAGACAGGACGCCCTGGGAAAAGTGTCCCAGCGCGCGGAGGACGGATCAGGAGCTTAGAGACACCCTCGGGGCGGCTCAGCCCAGACCCACCAGAGAGGCTCCGGTTCTCCACAGTAACAGGAGCCTCCAGGGACATCTGCAGCCCTACTTCTGAGCAGGCCCTCTGAAGGCCTCCTCCTGGGCTTCTGGGTCAGTATCCGGCCCGGCCAGCTCCATGAAGAGCCCTGGTGGTTCTGGAGGGTTGGTGGTGGTAGTGGAGGGTTGGTGGTGGTAGTGGAGGGTTGGTGGTGGTAGTGGAGTGTTGGTGGTGGTAGTGGAGTGTTGGTGGTGGAAGTGGAGGGTTGGTGGTGGTAGTGGAGGGTTGGTGGTGGTGGTGGAGGGTTGGTGGTGGTAGTTTAGTGGACATCTGCAGCCCTACTTCTGAGCAGGCCCTCTGAAGGCCTCCTCCTGGGCTTCTGGGTCAGTATCCGGCCCGGCCAGCTGCATGAAGAGCCCTGGTGGTTCTGGAGGGTTGGTGGTGGTAGTGGAGGGTTGGTGGTGGTAGTGGAGGGTTGGTGGTGGTAGTGGAGGGTTGGTGGTGGTAGTGGAGTGTTGGTGGTGGTAGTGGAGTGTTGGTGGTGGAAGTGGAGGGTTGGTGGTGGTAGTGGAGGGTTGGTGGTGGTGGTGGAGGGTTGGTGGTGGAGGGTTGGTGGTGGTAGTTTAGTGGACATCTGCAGCCCTACTTCTGAGCAGGCCCTCTGAAGGCCTCCTCCTGGGCTTCTGGGTCAGTATCCGGCCCGGCCAGCTCCATGAAAAGCCCTGGTGGTTCTGGAGGGTTGGTGGTGGTAGTGGAGGGTTGGTGGTGGTAGTGGAGGGTTGGTGGTGGTGGGTTGGTGGTGGTAGTGGAGGGTTGGTGGTGGTAGTGGAGTGTTGGTGGTGGTAGTGGAGTGTTGGTGGTGGAAGTGGAGGGTTGGTGGTGGTAGTGGAGGGTTGGTGGTGGTAGTTTAGTGGACATCTGCAGCCACTTCTGAGCTTCCAGCTCCATGAAGAGCCCTGGTGGTTCTGAACGCCTTCCATTTATGAATGATGGAGGCCACTGTGGGGACCTTGCACCTTCCCCAGATCTGAGCCTCGATACAAACCTGTCTCTGAGCCGACAGACAGTTCCTTGGACTTCAGGCCTTAGTTTCTGCTCGGACATGCATCTGTAAGCTGTGGGCCCCCACAGAGAGGCATGTCTTTCCAAATCAAGCCCAGTCCATTTTATTTAGACTCCGTTTGTAGAAACATCTCAAGGAAACAGGAGTCGCCTGAGCTCAGTTTTAGTTTTAATTATGACAAAAACCTTTTATTAATTTGTCATTATGTGGTATTTTGTGTAGATTGATGGGAAAGAAGGGGAAAGTGTGGGGGTGTGAATACTCTCCGGACGCACTGTTCATGTGCTGTTGCTATCGTCACATTTGACGTTGGAAATAATGAAATCAAAAGGAAGGAATCAACTGCTCCGAGACAAACCATTTGTCAGATTTCATTCATCTGACAAGAGCCATGTTGTTTAGAGATGTTCTTTTCCCTTGCCCTGCAACACAAAGGGCAAGAACATCGACAACTCCAGCAGAAAATCACTGATTTAAGCTGACAAGACTTTACTGCCCATCAAATACCAGCTGCCGTCCAACACGCCAATCCATGGAAGGCTATTGGCAACGATTTCCAGTCAAGGCTTGGTTTTCTAACAGCGTTGTTTAACACGTTCATGGCTCTCCAGGGGAAGATCTGGCGACTCAGGATCACCTTTGTGTCACTAAGTGCTGCCCTACATAACTCATGTACAAAGGCTGATCCACATGTGCAGCACTGCTCAATAAGGACTGATGTAGAATCTGGGATAAAAGTGGATTTTTTTTTTTTTTAACATCTTTTCAAGAGATATTATCTACCCGATCATAGTCATAGATTAAGAATGGGACTTTAATGTCTATACTAAGTTATATGAGGCATTATTAAAGAGTTGTAAATGAAGTAACTCGTTATTTAGAGCAGTGGTGATGGACTCATGGCCGATGAGAGTGCAGCTCTTTGCCCGACTTGATGGGTTTAAGACAATGCAGTTTTTTGGTGCATTTTCTTCATCAACTGTAAAGGTCAATAAAACCCTCGTGTTGCCTTCGCGGGTCTTTTAGACCCGCTGTCATGTTCCGGGCATTTGGATGCAGAGTGACACAAGGGGGCGCTCTTCCAACCTTCTCAGTGGAAACGTGAGTTGACTTTCTTCAGACTTAGACTTTAGGTCAGACACCATGAGTGACAGTAACATGACGCTAAATACAGTGAGCTCTTTGTTTGCAGTAAAAAGGCTGAGACCTCATTGCTCTTCAGTCACAGACTGAGAAGTGAAGAAGGAAGTCGTGGAGCTTCTGCTTTAGACGGAACTTCAGACTTCTGCTGCATGTAAGAGTCATATTATATCATATCAAATGTTGTAATCTGTAAAGCACTTCGTGATACCTTTTGGTATGAAAAGCGCTTTATAAAGTTTGATTGATTGATTGATCATATTCTGAAACTAAAATCTGTAGTAGAAACATAATATATGGAAAATTATTATTACAATTACAAAAAGAAAAATATTTGAAAATCATGTATCTAATCAAAAAATTCGTTTTTTTTTATTTACCCTCATTCTAAAAAAAAAAAAAAAAAACAGACCCAGGTCATTTGTATCTGCTGTAGAGTCATGTTTGTCCCAGTTCCTCTGAGTCGTGGTGCAGCAGGACTGATGTGGACAGATGTTACAGAAGAAGCTCATGAGGTTAATTTCTTCAACAGTTACTATAGTAACTATTTTCTCCAAAGTAAAAGTAGATCTACCACAGTCCTGTCCACATCTGTCATGGTCCACCATGACCCACCACGACTCAGAGGAACCCGGACAAACATGACTTTACAGCAGATACAAATGGTGAGGATTTGTTTGGGTTTTCTTTTTTAGAATGAGAGCAAATAAAATAAAATAAACTTTATTTGATTAGATACAGGATTTTCAAATATTCTTCTTTTTGTAATTGTAATAATATTTTTCCTTATATTATGTTTTTACTACAGATTTGAGTTTCAGAAAATGATATGACTCTTACATGCAGCAGAAGTCTGAAGTTCTGTCTAAAGCAGAAGCTCCATGACTTCCTTCTTCACTTCTCAGTCTGTGACTGAAGAGCAATGAGGCCTCAGCCTTTTTACTGGAAATAAAGAGCTCACTGTGTTTAGCGTCATGTTACTGTCACTCATGGCGTCTGACCTAAAGTCTCACTCTGAAGAAAGTCAACTCACGTTTACACTGAGAAGGTTGGAAGAGCGCCCCCTTGTGTCACCCTGCATCCAAATGCCCGGAACATACCAGCGGGTCTAAAAGACCCGCAAAGGCAACACGAGGGTTAAGAAAACTAAAATCCAATCGTAGACTAAGTTCCCATTTCCCCTCCTTCTAAACATCAACAACAATTCCTTGTGTGAGATTGTTAAAAAGCCCATAATATGCCTCACACACATCACAGCGCCCCCTCCCTGTAACCTGTGTGTTCAGACGTCGCTCCTGATTCCACTGAACCAATGCCATCTGTTGGACTGGCTCTATCTAATTCTTACTTGGAGTCGGTCGGAGCACTTGGAGATGTTAAACACTAAATCTCATCATGTTGTTCACATTGATTTAAGGGGGCAGGAGTCCAGGCCCGTGACATCATGGTGACACAGGGGAATGCTATGCGTGTGGACGGAGAGGCAGACGTCAGTGTGATTGATGAAAATGTTAGTGGGTCTATTTAACAATACACTAAATATAGACGAGATTCTCATCTGTGTTCTGGAGAGGGATTCCAGGAATGACCTCAGCCACGTGGGATGGGTCCGAGCAGTGGGCAGATGAGCGAGGTGTGGAGCTGCTTGTGCAGCCACAGCTGCCCTGGGGGAGAGCGACGGAAGTGTTGCTGCCAGTGTGTGTCAGCCGCCTCCAACAGCTGATCACTCACACCCTGCAGGGCTCTGTTTGTGAGGATTCAATTTGGATTCTGCACAGAACTAAACCCAACCTTCACGTACGGAGGGTTTTATCAAATCCCCTTTTCCCTCTTATTATGGTGAACTTTACTTTGTCTTGTTTATAGTTATGTTTCATTGCTTTCATGTTTGTGCAGCTCTGTAAGTCAACTCCCGCTGTGATACTGGGCCAAAGCATAGACACCAACAATTCATTTCTGAAGAAAACCAAGAAGAAATGAGCTGTTTAAATGTGCTGACTCCCCCTCGGAGCTTTCCCTCACCTCTCCTGGCCTCTGTGCAGCGTCTCAGGTACAGACCTGGTGTGGCGGAGCGGATGTTTCATGTTCAGTTTGATTTCTATAAATACCACCTTTGGCAATGTGTGTCCTGATATGTGTGTCCTGATATGAGTGTCCTCTGAAGGTAGTTGAAATGAGTGTGTGGCCGATTGGTCAGAACACTGAATACTCTGTCCAACTGATTTATATTATTTTCATGCATAAAAGAGGCGTATGATTAAAAACATGTAGGCTACACTTCCTACACGCCTGGCTCATTAGAAAGGTAAAAAAGCACTTTGCAAATGCCCACAGCCCAGAAGGTCGCGGAGCTAAACTGTCCCTGGCGTTTTTTTTAAATGTAATGATTGAGTACTTTGATTCGAGAGGAGGAACTGCCCTCCAAATACCCTCCAATGAAAGAGAGCAACTGTACCTGCATACAGAGCATTCTAAAAGTATAGCCAGAATACAAGTATCCAGTTATAACCTATATATAACCTATATATAAAAGCTCACACACAGATTTCAGTGAGATGGATGATACTGTGTGAAACAGGGCTTTTGATCGGATGGTGTTCATGGTCTTCACCAATGGTTTCATAACATGATCAAACTTGAGGTGCTTGGCACAGGGACCTGTTGGTGAATGATGTCATGATTCCTGTTTTCTTTGACTTTGTTGTGTCTAATCCATTCACCGACCACAGCAGTAATGATGTCACTGACTTAAATCAATCTGTTGCTCTTGCTTGGCCTTTATTGTGTTGTAGGTGGAGGAGCTGCTCAGTGATGTTCAGGTCACTGTCCACTCCTCTCAGAAATAATAGTGAGTGTCAGATACATCTGTGCTGTCGTCACATGTGAGGGAAAAGAAATCAAAATGGTTCCCTATGTCTTTGGAGATCAGATGAAATGTCCTGGACTGTCCACGCTGTGGTGCTCCGAGTCCGAGCCAGGCAGACATTTGCAAAGTCCTGTTTCTTCTCCCTGCAAATGTTTTCCACTATTTTCATGACACAGTCCTCCACCAGCGGCTCATGCTTAGTGATTAGCATAGCCACCTTGTAGCTCGCTTTGGTGGCATTTTCATTAGACTCCCGCTGTTGAGAGTGTGGTATGGCGAGGGTTAATATTTAGTACTTTAGCTGGTGGTATGTCAACAACGCCACGATAGGAATTTCACCTAAAGAAGAAGGACACTTGATTTAATAAGACTAGAGCTCAAGGCGCACAAGTACATGCTAGAAAATGACAGGCAACGTTTCAGTTATACATGTAACAAGTTCATAATTTAGCAATTCGTAATTCAGTTGTATTTTAGCTTCAGCTAGAAAACCTTTTTCAGTTAAAACACATCATTTGTGCAGCTAAGTTGAGCCGCAGTCCATGGGTCAGCTCTCTGGAGAATCCATAGACATAGTTCACCAAAATCCAAAAGACAGAGTCCCAGAGGCCTAAATACAGATGGATGTTAGAACTACAAAAATAAGTAATGCGCCAATAAAGTTATTTTACCGGCTTAAGAAGCAGGGGGGCAGAGACTTTAGGTTGATGGGCCCACGACACAAGGGGCACAAACACTGTGGCAGAACAGAGGAGGCCGTAAGTAACTGTTTGTTTGGGCAAACTTGCGCAGCTGAGAGCAGCCGCCCTTACCTCCAAACCGCACATCGGATTCATCACGGAGGACAACATTCAGCACACCGGGAGGCGCACCGGGAGGCGCAGGCTAAGAGTAAGATCTTCACAAGCCAACGCTTACCTGCACAGCCATAACGCAGCGCACACCCAAACCAGAGGGAGGGGGGAAGAGGGGCTGTCTACAGTCTACGCTTAGAACGAGAGCATTTACGTGAGGCCTTAGTGCACCCTCTCACAGAGGAAAAACAACCTCCAGTTGTTTCACTCTAACTAGTTTAACATGTATTTTGGAGCGGTGCTGCCATCAGATGGCAGTACAGTGAAATGACATGATTCTAACCTAATTTAATGTTTGTTTGTTTGTTTGTTTTGTTGCCAGTATTTCTACAGTTGTGTCGTGCCACATTGCATGACGCCAGAAGCCGTGATTGGCCCGTGGGCCGGACTTTGGGCATGTCTGGTTCAGAGTGTGGCACATGTCCAGGAGCCCTGTTCCCTCAAGCTGCTCGCTCATATCTTGATGTGCATCTCATTGACTGTATGATGTAAGAAAGCGTGTGGTGAGGAGCAATAACCCGATACAGCAGGACGGGCCTAAGGACGTCAGAGCCGTCTCACCTGCTCAGAGAGAGCTCTCTGTACTGGGCTGATACAGCTCAGCTTTGAAAACCATGGTAATTTATGCAAACTCAAACTAATATTCAAATGTATACACACTCGAGTCCCTGAGCGACTTCTATCCAGAGACAGAACTGTGCTCCACACTGACTGCGGGAGCTGTTTTCAGCTGCTGTTACTTACAAAAGTGTAGAACTGAACCTGAGACCTTATCTGAATATTTCGTTCAAAGATTCTGCTTTGGCTTAAAATTATATTTTGGCCAAGTCGAGTTATGGTGCTGCAGAGGACACAGCTCTGTTTTTGTTTTCTGCCCTTGTTGTGAGTCCACAAGAGAAGGAAGCCATTGGGTAAGCTAAGCATGCCTTATGGCAATGACACATTCAAAGATAGTCTCCATTGTGGCAGTTATGACGAGCTCTCTCTTTAATCACTATTTAAGAACCGGCAGGTTAACTCTTATGTGTTTCTTTATTACAGAGTGGCATATCACAAGAAGAGACTCACAGCCAGTAACTTTGGTTTTGTTTAAGCAGGTGAAGAGAAACTCTTACCCTCCTTCATTATTCAAGTCGCTGCTTGGTCATGGAAGTGATTTTAACCCTTGGGTTCTGTGTTAACACGTCATTGAGTCCCAGGCTTTAGGCTTCTTAAAAGCTACAACTTTAGCTGCCGTAGAAACATAACAGATAAATACTACAAATACTACAAAAAAAGCTCTTTTATTGCATCGTCACCTCAGGGTAAGTGGACAAAACAGGTGCGAGCCCCATTTAAACTGAGGGTATCACATGATCATGGTCATGTGACATGGAAAAATTCCAATAATATTTACAAAAAAGAGCAGTGAAAGCATCAAACTCCCAAACACAGACCATACTAAAACATAAATGTAATGGATGAAAATGACACAGTTCAACATACAATATTTAACATACAGTGGGAGGAAAAAGTATGTGAACTTTGTCACATTTCTGCCTAAATTGGTCACTAAAATAAGTAATGAAAATCAAAATAATGAATAAACAGTCTTTGCTTAAACTAATACCACCCAAACATTTGATCATATTTTACTTTGTACATTTACCAGAACTCTCCTCATGAAACAGGGCAGTGCTTTATTCTCCATCATGTGTTCTTCAAGTTTGACATGATTTTGTTGGTTTGTGTTGTGGACCACAAGGGTGAGCAGACTGACCGGGACAGTGAGGCTGCTAATCCGGCCCCTCTGACCGCCACCAACCTGGATGTGCTGGATGTGAAAAAAGCACAGCCGAGCCCTGAGAGAAGAACAGTGAAAGTGTAACGTGTTGCCTGCAGATCCATAAGCCCACATCACTGCTCTGGCTCTGCCTAAAGTTCATTCAGATAGAGAGGGCTCAGAGTCTGGCAACCGCAGCAACATGCCATTCTCTCTCCTGTCCAAGCCTCCTTCCCGTCTGCCAGCACTTTACGTATGATTGAACCCCCGATAATGAAAGGAGGCATGTCTGTTCCTCACATGTGTCTGCAGCAGGACACTGGGCTCGGCTTTGGAGGAGGACGGCTTCCGAGGATGGATCCTGGCATTTAGGAAACAGCCACTGGCTTGGAAAGCATCAACACACTGGCAGGACAGGACGGGGCAGGACAGGGCGCAGGCAATGTGAGGGGGGAAGAGAAGTGAACACCGGCAGAAGAGTCAGAGCAGTAAAAACAGGTTGGACTGTTGGAAGACGACTCTTTAAAGGCACATTTCCCTAAATCTCTCTCAGCGGATTGAAGCGTGTGTTTTTCCCCGGATCATCTTGCCGCTCCTCCTCACTGTAACCCTGATCCTGTGCAAACAAGTGTCGTGTCCTGTCACAGCCAAGTGCAATAGCTGCTGCTGCTGACGCGAACAAGGGCCCGATAAATCAGCGATGGGATGAGATCAAGCTCCTCGTGTGGCGCACTGAAACATGAGCCTAACACGCACTAACCGAAGCCAGCTGCGGCTCCGAATGAAGCTGATCGTACACTCTCACCGGGGAAAACGTCTGCTCCTCTCAAGGCAACGCGGGTCCGGGTCTGTCTGTGGAGGTCAGACAGTTTTCAAATTTGTGTTTTGTCATGGATTTGCATTTAGGTTAAACTATGTCAAATGTAGAGATTGAAAATGGGATCAATATTAACAAAAAATGACTGACTACAGAGCCGAAGGATGGGGAGAATCTCTGCCCTACGTAGCTGCTGACAACACACAGCTTCAAACCGGCAACACTGAGGCATGAATTAGTGCGTCCTAAAGATAAAACCTTCAGCCAGCAAAGAGCAGTACAGTGCATCTGGAAGGTCTACTCACCCACATTGTGTTACTCTCCAGCCTCACTCCATCCATTTTCTTCCGCTTTATCCGGGGCCGGGTCGTGGGGGCAGCAGTCTCAGCAGAGATGCCCAAACTTCCCGATACTCACACACCTCCTCCAGCTGTTCTGGGGGGACCCCGAGGCGACACCAGGCCAGCTCGGAGACATAGTCCCACCACCGTGTCCTGGGTCTTCCACGAGGCCTTGTCCCACTAGGACATGCCTGGAACACCTCCCGCGGGAGGCAACCAGGAGGTATCCGGAACAGATGCCCGAGCCACCTCAGCTGCTCCTTTCGACGTGAAGGAGCAGCGACTCTACTCCGAGCTCCTCCCGGGTAACTGAGCTCCTCACCCGATCTCGGAGGGTGCGCCCAGCCACCCTGCGAAGGAAACTCATTTCGGCCGCTTGTATTCGCGATCTTGTCCTTTCGGTCATTACCCAAATCTCATGACCATAGGTGAGGGTGGGAACGTAGATCGATCGGTAAATCGAGAGCTTTGCCCCCAGACTCAGCTCCCTCTTCACCACGACAGACCGATACAGCGACCGCATCACTGCTGACGCCGCACCGATCCGTCTGTCCATCTCACGCTCCTTCCGTCCCTCACTGAGAACAAGACCCCGAGATACTTGAACTCCTCCACTTGAGGTAAGGACTCCCCACCGACCTGTAGAGGGGAAGCCACCTTTTTCCGGTGGAGAACCATGGCCTCAGATTTGGAGGTGCTGATCCTCATCCCGGCTGCTACACTCGGCTGCAAACCGCCCCAGAGCAGCTGAAGGTCCTGAAATGTTGAAGCCAACAGAAGAAGACTCCATAATCGATTAAATGAATTTCCCCTCTCAGTGTTGTCCAATGTTTTGCAAATCTATTAATATCTCATGTAGATATACACACATGCTTTGCTTTGACACTCAAAACTGAGCTCAGGTGACTCCTTTTCCCACGAATTGTCCTTGAGATGTTTCTACAAACAGACCACAGTCCACTTGTGCTAAATCAAATGGATTGGACTTGATTTGGAAAGACACGTCTCTCTGTGAGGTCCCACAGCTGACAGGTGCATGTCAGAGCAGAAACTAAGGCCTGAAGTCAAAGGAACTGTCTGTCGAGTCACAGACAGGTTTGTATGGAGGCTCAGATCTGGGGAAGCATTGAAGTTCCTGAAGAGCACCTGTGGCCTCCATCATTCGTACATGGAAGAAGTTCAGAACCACCAGGACTCTTCCTAGAGCTGTGCCCGTCCAGACTGAGCAATCAAAGGGGAAGGGCCTTGGTCAGGGAGGAGACCAAGAACCTGATGGTCACTCTGACAGAGCTGCAGTTATACTGAGGAGATGGGGTGACCATCGGTGTCTGTGCCGGCAGCTGGACAGGCAACATAAAGGCCACTGGTTCACTGAAAGGTCAAATATGCAAATGCGTAATGCACCTTTCATATGCACTGTCCCTGAAATCAATAAATAAATACAACAAGACAAAATACAAGATGTCTCGGGGAATTATCCATATTGCAGTAAATAATACATTCATGGTAGCGGTTAGTGCTCGCGCTTCTCCTCCGATCGTCTCCACGGCATGAAACAGCCTCTTCAGCCTCTCCATCCCCGTGGTGGATGCATCGTTATCCCCCCCGTCCCGTTGGCAGTGGCCCCAGCAGACCCTGCACTCCTCCGAAACTCAACCCTCCACAAACAGCGTCGGCAGTCTGCTGGCCATCGCCTGTAATGTTTTGGCTCATGTTGTTTCATCTGGAACATTGAGAGGATGATAAACAGTGACGTGTTAATGCTTTTACTCTCAGTGAAATTAGATAAGAGCGCATGACCACACGGCTATTATTAGCATCAGGCACATGGAGTCAAACAAGTCAACAGCGGACTTCACATGGAGTGTGTTTACGTGCACTGGAGCGTCCCGGTTATGGCAGTTATATGTCAGAGAAAAGTTGGGAGGCTCAAATCCCCTCTTGATGATCAATAATGGATCCCAGCTTCTGGTCTCGATGCGACATCTGCGCAGAAGCATCTCGATGTTTTTGAGCACAATACGGCCAGAATATTCAAAGCGAACGTGTAACCACTGAGGCTTGTTCTTTTGAGTGGGCTAAATGTTTGGCTCATCCACTACATGCTTTTCTTTTGCAGCTGCAGGGTGTCACAGGGAGGCAGTTCCGCTGTGAAGGGTCAAGGCCACGCCCGAGACACTTTCGTTGACAGGTGTCATAAGAACTCCTAAGGTCTCAATGTATCGAAAACAAAGGAGCAAATCACTGACTTTAGGTGCAGCAAGGATGCTTGTGGAGCGAGCACAATTCACTATAGAAATGTGGACATTGTCAACGCGTATAAGTATTTGAGCAGTATATTTGACTCCCAGCTGAAGTTTGAAGGGACTATACAGAGTTTAAAAATGAAGTATTCCCCCCCCCCCCCCCCCCCCACATGTTCCAGCCATGTCCTAATGTGTAGAATGAGCTCAGACCTGTTCACCACAACTGCCTCTACAATCCTGCACTGTCACTCAAAACGGTGTTAGTCCGAAGTGCCGTCATGTACGAGCTTCATATAGAATCTGCAGTTACTCGTAAGACCTGAGATGACCAACTTGCATCTAGCCCCTTTAAGTGTACATGCTCATTTTTCTTATTGTAAGCAAATGAATGTTTGTTCCATTGGCATCTTTTTTCAAGACCAGCCAAGCTTGCTCAGAGTAGGCATACATTCAAGCACGTTTTGTCCCACGTCTTTGCGTCTTTTTAATTTGGCTCTGTGCGCCATCAGTGGATTGTCATTGAGGGGACTCCCCCGTCCCAAGAGTGACGCTGTAAGTAAACAAATAAACCCGTCTGATTGCAAAGGAACTGTTTGAGCGACTAAAGAGGGCGTGGGGCCCAGACTGATCCCTGTGTATAGAAATACTGAGGGGGATCATTCTGGATGTGCCAGGCTAAGTTAGGGGGCCCCTCTGAGTACATGGACCATTTTGGCCAAGTTAAAGGGTGAATTTAAATAATATTATATTATCAAATAATCCCCACCCACAATCTTCCCTATAGTTTCTGCTCTCGTTCCCTTTGCTGTGCCCCTCACACCCTGCCTCCGACACGAGGCTGCTCCTGGTCTGCTGCTCCTGGTTTGCAGCTCCAGCTCTGCAGCTCCTGGTCTGCAGCTCCTGGTCTGCTGCTCCTCACCTGCAGCTCCTGGTCTGCAGCTTCTGGTTTGCAGCTCCTCACCGGCTGCATCTGCATCCCTGACTGCACTCCCGTTATAGTAGCGTGTTCGTGATGAGCCGTGTGGATGTGTTCAGAGCAGACAGAGGCTTCTCATGAAGAACCAGCCAACAGATGACTCACCCCCCGGCCTGATCCCCCATGAGCGGGTCAGACCAGAACCCTGTGTTTGGGACAAGGATTTATATGGTTTGCAGTGTTGGGGGAAACATATTACAAAAGTAACGAGTTACAAAAATATAGATAGATAGACCTTTATTGTCCCACAAGGGTAAATTTCTTTTCACAGCCGTCACAGAGATTAATACAGTATAGCTTAATTTAACTTAACTTCGATCTGCAGTTGTGTGTAGCTAAAGTGGGTTAGGGCAGTGGTTCTAAACTGGTGGGTCACCTGCCTTCTTGTTCAGAGAAAGTTTAGAATCAACATTTGAGTCTGTTAAAATGAGGGTTGTTTCGATCAGAATTTCAGCTTTTTTGGCTTATTTAATGCTTATTCAAGACAATGCTTTACATTAAATTTCACAAGTCTACTTCGTATCGACTAAGAATGAACGTAAACAGATGTCTAAGGTCAAATATCTATAACCGATTAAAGGTTTTTACGATGCTGTGCAGACGATTCTGATTTTTGCAGTTTGCCATGCCAAACCAGCAAAGAAAAGAGAAAGCAAGTCAACAAAAAAGTCATAAAACATTCTCATTAAAACATGGTCGACATCGTAACCTCTGAGCTTGTGGAGAAAGTGTGTTATTGGCTCGTGAGCCTTTACATACAGCGTCCATGTGAGCCTTGAGGGTAAGTTACTGTCCATCACTGAGCTCTGCTGTGTATCAGAACTGGAGGGAGGGCGAGGGCACGTTTCTCTCGTTTTGTAGCAGAAAAGGTGACTGGCACCACTCAAAGAATTCCTACACAACAGAGTCAGGAGCATCACCGTCTACCAGAGAAACAATGACTGAATCGTCTGCTAATTTAATAACATAACACTTCCCCTGGTGGCTTTGACACACATTTGTACACAAACAATAAGGGTGACAAAACACAGCCCTGTAGTGCTCCAGACGGTGAAAAAATAGATTTTCATACATTAGTAAATGTGGAGATTTTTAGTGTGTTTGCCCCCATAACATCTTTTTAAATCTTTTTTATATGAAAATATAAAATTAGAGAAAACGTGCAATACATCTACAGTTAATCTACGGTTAATCTTCATCTTCAACAACCAACAAATCTCAACATTGACCACTTTTCATGCAGTGGTCAATGTACTTTTCTGCTCTTACATGAGTAATATCTTGGTTTTCTTTCTTCTTGAGACCAGTGACTTTATAGTACCACGACTGGTGCTTGAGTAAATGTGTTTGTGTCTCTGAGAGGGTTTTCCTGATTGTTCATTAGTTCTCTGTAAAGCTGTTTCCACATGTTAATGGAGACGGACTGTTTGGTGTTGTAATCTGCGCTCGCTCCGTCGGGGCCCGTCCTGTGGGAAATCACTCCACTTACTTTCTCTTTTGTTGTGCGTTTGCGGCTGACACTTCTATTTTTAGTGACATTTTTCACACGTGAAGCCGAGAGCGGGTCCGAGTCTGCGGGGAGCTCTTATCTTGATTTACAGCTGATTCTCCTCCACGGTCGGACACTTCAAACAGAGGGCCTCACCTGCACACGCGTGTGACTGAACACGCCACGGCAGCAGAGGCATGCAGGAGCCAGGCCAACACAAACACGAGCAGAGAGCAGCCAAGAGGACAGCTTAGGACAGTGTCGCGGTTAAAGCTGCTGTGGCCGGAGCACTTCAGACAGGAAAGGTCAGCCCCCCGCCCCCCCCTGGCAGCAGTGAGCATAAAATGACTAACTTGCATCTAGCCCCTTTAAGTTTGACTTTACACGCTAACGTCAGAACAGGTCAGGACTGGGTTCAATATGACAAGACCTCAGGGCCAGACCACAGACCCCAGGGCCACAGGGCCAGACCTCAGACTCCAGGGCCAGATCTCAGACCTCAGGACCACGGGGGTCTGGGGTCATCTAAGTTACTGACATAAAAAGGCTTCTTTTATTTCTTTGATAAAACCAGGTGTTTATTTTGTTTATACTGACATATGACTTGACCTGTTTATCAAAAGGGATCTATTAAAGGGGGGGTCTTATGCAAAATCAACTTTTTCAAGCTTTACATCATGTTATTCTGTCATTCCCTCATTAAAAACATGGCTGAAGTGTTGCCTTGGCTCATTCACGTATTTTTGAGTAATCTGTAAAAACTCTGATGGCGGCCATTTTAGGGATAGCTTTGCCTGAGTCCTCCTAGGAACGCCCCCACCTCCTGGAGACGCCTCCGAGCTTTGGTCACCAGCCGAGTAACCAACCACTGCTCCTCAGCAGAACCCCCTCCCCACTGATGCCACAGACAGCGTGTGGAGGGGGCGTGTCGGAAAGAGTCAGAGGTTCTTAAAGAGACAGAGGCCTATTTCAAGACATTCACTACAGCCATTTTGAGAGAGACATTTTATACAAGGCAGTTATTCTAATTTACTGCATTTACAGACCAACAGAAGGTTTGGTCATCATTGTAGTGTGATATAGACTGGTGCTATGTGATTGAAAAAAGCATAATACCCCCTCTTTAAACATTTTTTGACTAAACTATGTAAGATTTCAAAGTGAGGAGAGAGTGAAATTTTAAAGCAAAGTAAAGTCACTCCTAGTTTGGAAAATGAGGAGAACACAAACACAAATTCCAAAGTAAACACTCAAGCCCCTCCCCCTCCCTCCTGATTGGCCGGTTCACAGGGAAAGCTCGTCTCATTGGTCAAAGCCATAGCCCGGGGATTCTGATTAGTGTTTCAGTTCAGCAAAGGGAGGGACTTACAAAAAATATGCTCATTGAATAGATAATAAATTGCAGGCCCAGGCATCAATTATACACAATCTGTCAGACTCGTGAAACATTTAAACTTGCAGACTATCACTTTAAGCTTAAGTATTGCTCCGTGCCATACAGTAGTGGTCTGCCCGTCAGTCTCAAAGTCTTGATGGTTTGCTGGCTTTTCACCCTGTGCAGTATGGCCTAAGGCGTATATAAGGCGTATATATACTGTATGTGGTGTCTGGATGAGCTAATGGAGATGTTTTGACCAACCACAATGTAAGAAAGTGCATTTAGAGACGTTATAGACTGAGTTTAAAGTCAAACTCCCACGTGGCGGCTCTTTGTTTCCTGCCCTCATGACACAGGGGTCTGATGTCTTCTGAGACAGACCCGACATGTCAGCTGTATGTCCCAGTGGGTTGGTCCTCGCTGTGACAGAGCCCACCTGTGGTCCTGTGTGCCATTATCACCCCACATTCCCGCACCCCACCCCTGGGCTCGTCTGCCGCGTGGGAAACCATCCATCAGCCCGCGCTCTCCAAACAAGCCGGCGACACGTGGCAATATAAAATGGAAAATTCAAATAAACAGAGGCGCGTGTGTTTGTACGCGCTGCGGGTACGGGCCCGGGGCGGCGGGCACTGGAGGAATCAGGTCTGCTCATAAGTCAGCGCTCAGAGTTGTTAAATAAACAGGCTCTCGTGTTAGGCATATACAACAGAGGCGGACTGACTTCAGGAATGTGAGCGCTACACTGGGCAGACGTCCGGCCTGTTACTGTCCCCTGTCCTGCACACACCGAGGACCTATAGGCCCCGTGCGGCAGACCACGGTGGCCACTTCACAACATACAGGAGTCTACATTAAGAGGTCTCGTGCAGAGAGCAGTGCACCTCGTGACACCTGGAAATGTCAGCCCAGCTTTGAGTGAATTAGAATCATGTCAAGTGTCTTGCTTAAAGGTACACTGCGTAACATTTTGAACTACACTGTTGCCTGTTGCTCCTAATGACCAGCTCGACACAGCAAATGCTATTACTGCAGTGGGTAATAAAAGAATGGATTTGGATGAGGACCTGACCTGTTTAAATCTCAAATTCTACTGTCTTTCTTCACATATCCATGGAAACGAGCTGGAGACGCACCCGCTCCCGGTAAAGTTTACAGTCATATCTTAGGAGTAAATGTTTGTTTGTCAATTTATGAGGTATTGTTCAATGATGAAAATATCTGTCATAAAATAAATGTTTGTATTTCAATTGTATTTATTGGTTCAAATTCTACGTGGTGTGGCTTTAACGACACATCAGTTTGGTTGGAAATGAGTGATACCAGCCGGCGTGTTTCCATCAATAAGACTATGACTGTTTAAATGTGCATCTACTGAAAGTGCAAAACAAAAGTTAATGTACACGGTTTTCCATGGCAGAGTTTGAGCGCTTGGTGAAGAGGTGTTTCTCCAGTTCTCAACCACCTACACCTACATGACATCTGTCGTCTCCGCCCCCCTCTCTCGGTTGCTCTTGTTTTGAATGTTTTGAATGTTTTGAATGTGTCTATTGCACAGTGTCCTTGGGTGCTCTGAAAGGTGCTTTTAAATAAAATGTATTATTATTATTATTAACCAGAAAACTGAAGGAGAGTAACATTGTCTTTGAAGCTGGACAACAAAACAACTCCTCATGGTTCATTCTAAAGCAACACTAGACTATTTATAAGATAGGAATACAACTGATATGTCTCCTTAAAGGGATTAAAATGAAGTATTTTCCTCCCCCTACATGTTCCAATGATGTCCTAATGTGTAGAATGAGCCCAGACCTGTTCACCACAACTGCCTCTAAAATCCTGCACTGTCACTCAGAAAGGGGTTACTTCGGGTCCGAAGTGCCGTCATGCACAAGCTTTATATAGAAGCTGCAGTTACACGTATGACCTGAGGAGGCAGTAGTGAGTATAAAATGGCTACCTTGCATCAAGCCCCTTTAACGTGCAAAATGTGCTTTAAGCACAATAAAAAAAAATAATAAAAAAAAGTATTACATGGAAATTTATGTTATTAATACGCCTAAAGTTATATTGAAGTATATTTCCTTAAAGCAACACTGCGTAGAATTTTACCCAAAGGCGCTATATAAATAAAGATCTTCTTCTTCTTCTTCTTCTTCTTCTTCTTCTTCTTCTTCTTCTTCTTCTTCTTCTTCTTCTTCTTCTTTTAAACTCTGTATAGTCCCTTTAATATTATTTACAACCATGTAAGTATCACAGAACAGACTGAGGGGAGTCATTGTTCGGGTCTGTCCTGGTTCAGAACTACATAAATAGATTAGTCCAATCGTAAACTAGTTTGTCCTTACAGTTTACATGAACACAAACCGTCAGTCGTCACGTTCATTGAAGTGCGAGGCATCAGCCCGTCCTCCAGATGACTCCCGCTCGTGCTGTTGCACAATAATCAGGGTTGTTTTGTAAATGTGTCAGGTGAAGCTGCTGGCTAAACTCTGTGACTCTGAGCAGGTAGGGAGTGATTGTCCCCTGTGGACCCTCACTTACTGCTCAAATCACTGCTATTATCAAATCCCACTACTGCCACTTACACAATAATCGCTTCATAAATAATGCTTTCCAATGATCACTAAGTCGTTATGGCCATTTAGTGAGAGTGGTCAGCAATAAAGAACAAGACGGCGCTGTAAAGGTCTCTCACATGTGGATACACTTATAGTCAAAGCACAAATACTACAAAGTTAAGTAAGAAAAGAGAATATTTGTTTTTAGGTGTAGAATGGTCCTGTTTCCAACTGTGTGCCAGTGATCATTTTGTCATTAGAATATTTTGTAAGATTTTAGTCAAAGTAATAAGCGAGAGTTAATAAAGATTAAACCGATTACTAAAGTCATATGAATTTATACTCGACGTGTAGTTGACTGCATTTCTTTGACATATTTGTCAACTCCAACTAAAAGTGTTTTACTGGTTATGGAGTATCGTTGAGAGTATTATAACTCACATACATGCACATTACATGCAATACATATGATCTCATATTTGTCACAACATTCAAGCATCAACACAAGGGCACGATTTACAGATTGTTCAGTGATTGTTTTAAAGTATTCTCTGTTGGATCTGAGTGACAGTGTGAAGCAGCCGGGAGCATTGTCCTGTGTTTACTGAAGTACATGTGCTATGTAGAGGCCCAGGTTTCTAACTGTGTGAAGAACAAATACTTCATCTTTCATCTTCATCACCTGTGCCTGAACACCAGTAAGACGAAGGAGATGGTGATCGACTCCAGGAGGAAGCCACTACCACATCCGGGGGGGGGGGGGGGGGGACACTGAGGAGGTGGACAGTTTCAAGTACCTGGGTGTTCACCTCAACAATAAACTGGACCAACAAGAAGGCCCAAAGTGGCCTCCACCTTCTGAGAAGACTGAGGTCCTTCAGAGTGAGCAGGCCTCTGAGTTCAAGTTCAAGTTTATGTGTCATGTGCATCAGATACAAGGTACCAAAAGCAAAAGCAATAGTTTTGTCCTGGCGCTCTGCTGAACAGGAAACTAATCTACATGCTGTATAAAAACAGCAATACAACACACAAAACCCCTCAGCTCTCCTGAAGGCTGATGCTCATGAGCCTCACTGCCTGTGGGGGCTTTGAGGCTCCGCAGACGTCTCCCTGAAGGTAGGCAGCAGAAGAGTGCGGATGGCTCGGGTCCTCCACAACACTGAGAGCTTTTTTCTCACAGCGCTTATCGTACAAGTCCTGTATCTGAGGAGATCCAATAATCTGAGATGCAGTTTTAACTGTCCTTTTCAGAAGGGTGTGGTCATGTGACATTACCAACAAACCTCCTGTCAAAACACGATCGTACATCTGTAAAAATTGATGACCGTCTCTTTTGACAATCTTTTTTGAATTGCACAGCTGATGTGAAGAGACCAGGAGACAGTTTCACAACATGAATGCCCAGAAATTTCATATTCCTCACAATTTCCACAGGAGTGCTTTACTTTAGTTCTTTCTACATTCCGGGATAGACTGTTATGTTTGCACCATGTGATCAGGACTCACTTCATACCTGTGGTGCAGCTCATTGTTGTCAGAAATCAAACGCATGATTGTGGTATCGTCTGCAAATTTAAAAATACATCATGGACAACACCTCCCACCCTCTGCACGGGACTGTAGAGGAGCTGAGCAGCTCTTTCAGTGACAGACTGAGACACCCTCAGTGCAAGAAGGAGCAGAGCCTTCATCCCCACTGCTGTCAGACTGAACAACACGACTGTGAAGACACATGTGCAATGACCACTGTGCAAAACTAAGTGCAATAATCTCCGTACCTGCGTCACTTTATCAGCCTCCTGCACTGGGACTGTAAACGCTGCACTGCCAATGCTGACATTTTGATATTCTACATTTTACTCTGTTCTAATTAGATTGTTTATTGTTAATGCTTTTTGCCCCTTAAAGCTGTTGTAGTCATTGTATATAAGATAGCTCGATTTACTATTTCATTGTTTGCACATTCCCTGTCCATTTTGCACACCCTGACTGTTTCTGAGAGCTGATGGAATGGAAGTGAAGTTGTCCATTGTGAGATCAATAAAGGCTTATCTTGTCTTGTCTGAACTATATTCTACCATCTCATTGATATGGGGTATTCGACAGCTGCATGTGGGACACTAAACTAAACTAAGCTACAACTAAAACTAGTAAAACTATTCTACAGAAAGTAGTGAAGTCACCTATGTGCCCTGGTTGTGCAGTGAAATTCACTCTTTAAAACAATGATATGTACATATACATACAGTATATGTAGTTATACATGTAATACACCAGTGATAGTTTCAGACAGTCATTCCAAAGTGTATCTTAAGTCTGTAAAGCCAAAGCAAATGCATTAACTAAACCTAACTAATAACATACTAAACCTATGATAAAAAAGTTGACATTTTGAGCGGACACCCAGTCATTTTCAAAAGTTCTCTTATGGAGAAAATATATACAACATTTCATGATTGTTTCACATACTGAAGTATTGTTAAAAATGTATCTGCTGCACTAGATGAAGTTGTTCCTTTTGCAGAGAAATATTTGAGCGGTTCAGTGACAGACATGACCGAGCTCATATCCTGTTGGGGAGAGCCAGGCTGTGGAGTGTTTGTCTTTACAGAGAGCACATGAGGCCTGACTGGCACTGTTGTACCTGCTAGTCCAGTCAGAGTGCTCTCATATTCTAAATCTCGTCTCATCTACCTCAGCGGAGCCGACTGACGGATAGATTTACCAGAAAACACATCGTCTCTATCAAAGCAAACATGGGGTTAAACACGTTAAAGTACTATATACTCTATGCGCCTCTCGGTAGAGGAAAAAGTTTCTGCTTGGAGTCATCATTCACCGCATGCATACCAGAACCTTCACACTTCTGAGTGTGTTAGTGGGCAGGCTGAGGTCTTGGTTTGTCCACTGTGCCAGGAATGTGCCAGGATCCAGAGTGAGTGTGCAGAGCCCGGCACACGCCTGGGCCGCTCTGGTCTGTGGAACTATCAATGAGTAAACCTGATCACTCATGTTAGCCAGCTCAGTAAGCATCTGCAGGGCACGGGACAGGTATAGAAGATACTCTATTCACTACTGTAGTGTGCACCTGAGTGTTTCTGCAGAGCTGATGTAACAGATGAATTTCTCCATCGTGAATCAAAGACTTATCTAAACCTCGAGGCCTGCTTTCATTTAATACTCGTTTTACTTTTAGCCATGTGAGAAGAGAATATTAACTCTTTTACTACATCTCAACAATGGTTAATTCATCATTTAAAAAAGTCTGTTTTGCAGAATATATTTGAAGAGTTCATTTCCAAAAAACAGATAAGTGCCATTGAAAAAACTCAACGTATGCTTCAACATTTCTCTTTACATTGCAGTGTTTTTCATTATCAGAATTGTTTCAGTGCCATAAAAATATTAAGTCACTTGTTCTTAATTAAATTCACACAACTTTAGCTTCATAAGTGGCATCTGTTGCGTGCAATAGCAAATATCCAAAACGATTTTGAAAAAAATTCAAAACGGAGATATCTGCTTTTGCAAATGAACTCTTCATTTCTATATTAAAGCTGCACTGCTGAACATGCCGTATGTAGCAACATACTGCATGACCTGTATTTTCTAATACCTTTAACTTATCTAACCTCATTTCTCTTATCTTAACAAGTGCAATTTTATTAGTCACACTCACTACTCCATTTTCATTGTACATTATGATACTTTATCGTGTAGTTTGTACTTGGCTGCACATTTACTATGTTCTTCATTTATTGCACATTTCCTGACTATGGATGGGAAAATGTGCTCATGGCTACAATCCGGAGTGGTGTGTTTACATGCATGAGTTCTACCCCGACCAAATAAACAATAAACAAAAAAACTAAAGTCTTATCTTATTAAAGTAAACGCTAGGACCACCTTTATTTTAGCAGCTAGTACAGGGCACTGGAACACACGGAGCCAATGACTGCTGCAGAGCCTGACTTTAGTGAGACTGCACTGTCCTCTGCTGGACATCAGGGGGCAGTGTCCCTCTGTGCCACAGTGTTGCCCTCTGGCAGAGAAGCAGCCTGATGTCTGTTTAGAGAGAGGACATGGTCAGCTGAAAATACAGAACAATCAGTCTCCCATATTGATTCAAAACACGTACACTATCTGTGCAATAAGGGTCAGCTGACAGTAGGACAGCGCCTGTACAACAGGGGAATCCTCCAGCCAGGTGCTTCTGACCATCAGCACTGCTGCCGCTCCTCACAGGTCGTCCCCGCGGGGTCAGTAATGCATCAGTACTTTTTAATGTACTTTCATCATAAAATAGCGCACTAACAGAACAAATATTGATACTTTATCAAGTATCGCAATACTTTCAACACTTGTGTTTGGAGGATTTTTTATCATGCACTCCTTTGTTTTCCAGTAACAGTTACACAGTACTTTGGTATAGATACAGACGGCCATATATGGTCATGCTTCAAAGCAGTTAAGGGGGAAAACAATTTGGAAAAAAAATCTAAACTTTCTTTAATAATTCAAAAACTACTTTAACAAATGCTAAATAATGAATACACTGTATACAAAGACGTGGGGGGGAGCAAAGTGTTTCAACAGCCCATAAATACATAAATAACGGAGAATGCTAACATGATGCTACATGTGAGCATCCAGCTAATGCCGTTTTTTGCTTCTACTGAACAATCTGCTGTGAATAAACATCCTCATAGACTTTATTTGTATATGATAAATAGAAAGAGTGCAAAATTGGGTTTCCCAAAAGATTCTATTTCTCCCTCGGCGAGGCCACGCCCCCTTCCATGACGCAATGTCGTCTGTATCTATACATTTTGCATACATTTTAATTTTTCAATCTTCTGTTGCCCTAGAAACCAACCTTCTATGGCAGCTGGAGCCCTCTGCTCTGGGAGTTATCGTCTTAAAAATATGATGAGGGTTATCGAGGAGAAACATCATACATGTTTGGAAAGAATGAATCCATTTGGGTGGGGTCCTTGTGGTGGTGGGTGAGTGTCACCCCCTGCTCCTCCTCTGCAGGACTCAAATCAGAAAAAAACACAATCCAAAATATCACCCCATCAAATGACAGCCAGCCAGTGAGTTACACTGCATCAACTCCACCACTAGATGTCGCCACAGCACTACACATTTCCTTTCACTGTGCACAGAACAGCTGCCGCAGAAGACATGGGCTGACATGGAGCAGTCCTTACTTTATATTCTCCATCAATCTTTTCAGATAATATGACCAAAATACACTCTATTTTCCTCCTCATCCAAACCCCACGTCTGGGCCTCGCAGACTTTAGACTCTAGAGCGAGAACGAAGCTCAACCCTGGACCCATTGTTGACCTGCAAAGATGCAAAACATTGACTCCTAGATCAGTCCTGCACACTTCTCAGATCCTTGGGATGTGTGTGTGTCTGCTGAGACACGATCTCGGCGCCTCCTGGTCGCCTCCCTCACGAGGCGTTCCATTGGGAGGAGGTCCTGTGGAAGACCCAGCACGTCCATAATGGGAGGTGTGAAAACACTTGATCTTAGTCCATATTTGACCTTTTCGTGGCGATGTAGCTGTGTGGGTGGTGAGCATGACATCTTTACTTTCCATCATGCCGGCCTCCATGACGCTCCAGGATCAGTTGTTTTTGAGGTTTCTGGTAGGTGTTCACTGCTGATGGAACTGTATCTCATGATTGCTCGTACATTCCATCCAGAAAATGATGGCTGAGTGGTTCCTTGGCCTGATGAAGGTAGAAAAGCACAGTGTTAGCTGAGAGCATTTACCTTGTGTGAGGATCCATGCCGGCAGTAGCAGCAGCAGCAGCAGCAGCAGGGCGCAGTAATTAGTAGATTTAATATATTTGACAAGGACGATGCACAGGTGCATTGATCAGCATGAAAAGATGCTTTGTACCAGACTTTAGGTGTTGGAGCTCATTTCCATCTGCAGTACCCGAGACAATTACAAAACTCTATACCAGCAGCATAAAACAATAGTTATTTAAGATAAGATAAGAAGATAAGAAGAAACTTTATTGTCTGTCCCCGAAGGCGACAGCAATTCGTCTTTGACAGGCTCAAAACATGCACACACACTTCCATAAAAACACAGGCACATTTAACAGACTGTGCTTTATACGGTTGATGAAAAGTACATTTGATCAATGGTACCATGCTGACCGCCAGGTCACTGAAAGGTCACCTTCAAGCCCATGTCAGAGTGTGTAGTGTTACTGGTTCTGCAGGAGCATGAAGTGAATTAGTCGTGACCATTGTATTGTCCAAACAGAGAGCTTAGCCTCTGTGACCTGCCTCATGGAAGGGTTATTTATTCACTATTTGAACTTTGGATAATGTTGAAGAGATTTACCTGAGCCCACTTGTAGCTTTTGAAATGCTTCATTTGAAACCCATCACTAAACTGGAATTCTTGTGTTAGTAACGGCTTGTTTCAGAACTAATGGTGGATCCTCATGTTTTCTACTGGAACCGTCCAGAACAGGCCTGATCTGACAATGTGCAGACTCAGGCTGAGAACAGATTTATGGAGCTGTGAATATTACACTGAAAGAGTGATTATATTATCATGGCACGGTAGTAGGCTACAGGTTAGCATTCCTGCTTCACAGCTAGAAGGTCCAGGTTTGATTCCCACCAGGGACGAGGCCTTTCTGTGTGGAGTTTGCATGTTCTCCCCGTGTCTGTGTAGGTTTCCTCCAGGTACTCTGGTTTTCCCCACTACTAAAAACATGTACAGTAGGTAAATCCTCCAGCCAGGTGATTCTGACCACCAGCCTGGCTCCACATCATGGAGATGGGGCCCCGAGCGCCGGCCCACGCTGGCAGCTCACTGCTCCTCCAGGTCGCCCCAGAGTATAGGTCAAATGCAGAGAATAAATTTCCCTACGGGGAAAAATAAAATACACCTTAACCTGGATTGATTTGATCTGCCTTGTTATTTTCTGTACTGTAGCCGAACAGTGAAGCACTTTGAATTGCCTTGTGTAAGAATTGTGCTCGGAAATCAACTTGAACAATGAATAGCTGTAACAATGATGTCTTGCCCAGAGGGCTTATAAGACACCAACAACAACAACAAAGGACCAGTTACCAGCAGGCACAAACAATACAGACAAAGGAAGCCAAACACATTCAAATGAAACATTTCATCACTGATGTAGAACATTTCAGGCTTTTGAACAAATCATTCACCAAACAATACATTTCTCAGATCATCACACCATGGGCAGGATAACACAATAATAAGTTTCACTTTCAGCCTCTCCTAACTCACTCAGTCTCCAGAGTCTGTCCTCTTCAGGAGTCTGAGAGAACCTGACCGTGTCTCAGGCCAGAGGGAGGAGGCCAGTTCACAACTGAGCATCAGAGATGTTTGGTTCAAGGTCAGCTTTACATTTACATACAACTCTGTTTCAAATACATCTTTCATTTGTAAATCATGTATTATTATGTATTATAATAATAATAATAGTAGTAAAATAGTAGTAATTATTAAATAAGTCCATAGCTGTGGCTTAGCCATAATCCCACTGAACCATTTGTGTTCAAAGTTTGACATTAAATTGGATCTGATGGTTTTAACACTACAGGATAAATGAATACAGAATGCAAAGTTACAAAAGACAATCCGGAGCTCTGCAGTTGGGGACTCCACAGAAAGACTTGATTTGTTACTAGATATGAGATATTAGACTTGTTTATCACAAACCCAGGGCTCTACTGAAGCGGGATTTGAACCTCTGTCAAACATCATAAATTCATTACAGATCCTACATACTTATACTGGGCTGCATGCTCAAGAATGGTACTGCCAAAAGTACAAACTGTTCTTCGTGGAGTGAATCCTTTCCTGAAGTGCATCATTTGCGTTTCGCGTTTGATTTATAACTAAGTCTCCATCTAAAGCACCAATTTTAAAAACACTGAACATTTTCTGCAGATCCTCTTCAGTTTCAGCTACATCATCATCATCATCATCATCATCATCATCATCATCATCATCATCATCATCATCATCATCATCATCATCATCATCATAGAGCAGAAGGCCCGGGCTAAAGGGCTCCTGGTGTCGAGTTTCTAACTTTACCTTAACAACGGCCGCTGAAAGTCCCTGTGCAGAACAATGGGAGTGGATGAGTCTGACCCTGGATCACACGTGTGACGCTCAGTGAGGCCTGCAGCCTGTAAACACAGCGTTTCCATGGAGACTCCATACAATCAGTGCGCCTGGGTCCCGGGACATCAGTGCACATCTGCCCGCGGATATGGACGACACACCGGCGGACTCCGAGGACCAGCGCCTTGTCTTCCTGCAGGAGCATGTCCTGAGGGCCCTGAAGCTCAAAGCCGAGCGCTGGAGCAAGTGCGTGTCCGCCGAGGACAACCGGCAGCTCATCCAGGCCTTTCTGGAGCAGGCCGAGCGCAGGACCCTGGTGCTGTCCCTGAGCGCCGCGGGAGCGCTGCAGCCCGCACACTCCTTCACCGCGCTCTCCCTCTCAGCCTCGTCCCGGAACAAGGCGGTGTACTTCGTGAAGCGGAGCCGCGGCGCGCTCAAAGCCGAGAGCATGAAGGACAGCCTGGTGTACGGGGAGCTGTCGGCCGCCCCGCTGGAGCACTTCTCCGCCCTGGTGGACGAGGTAAGACCCTATCGAGACATAGACTCAGAGAACTGTGAAGTGAACCAAACTGAGCATGTCATGTGGACTTGGTCTTAAAGCCTACAGCTGTGTTAGCCAAAGGTCGCACAGGACGCGCGCACTTGCGAAAAGCGGCGCGCGTGATGCTCCCAGGGGTTCTTTTTTTTTTCATGAGGGGCCGCATATTGAAGCGCACACGGGGTGAAGGGCCATCGGTGGACAGTGCTGAAAAACCTTCGACTAGCAGAGGTTTTAATTGTGCCCCTTACCTTTATTTATGCTCAAAGCCTTCATGCAGCTCTGTCAATGTTTATTGTTAGTTTCAATTGTGTAGAATTATTACATTTCAAATAAAAATGACGATCTCTGATGATGTGTGATTCAGCAAGAGGGCAGAGGGCCACAATGAATTGGTCTGAGGGCCGCATTTGGACCCCAGGCCGCTCTTTGGACATCCCTAGGTTGTAGGTAGGAGGATGAATAGAAGAAGACAGCAGCCTGGCCTCCGTAAACTACGGTCAAGTATCATTTCCCTACATGCACATCTGGGTCTGATCTCAGTGGCCGCGTTACATCGGTTGAATTTCAACCAACCATTCAGCTAGCGGGGAAGGCGGGGCTTGGAGGTGAAGTCAAGCATTTGCGCCGATTTGTAGTTTGGCAATGGCGGCAGATACAAAAATAATGGAAGCTCTTCAAACCGTTCTGGCTCGGCTCCCAAATATCCAGAAATTAGAACTGAAGCCTTGGAATGAGCAAGGAATGTCCCCAAGAGTTATGATAGAGTTATGATAGAGTTATGATAGAGCTATGATAGAGTTATGATAGAGTGATGATAGAGCTATGATAGAGTGATGATAGAGCTATGATAGAGCTATGATAGAGTGATGATAGAGCTATGATAGAGCTATGATAGAGTCATGATAGAGTGATGATAGAGCTATGATAGAGCTATGATAGTGTTATGATAGAGTTATGATAGAGCTATGATAGAGTCATGATAGAGTTATGATAGAGTTATGATAGAGTTATGATAGAGCTATGATAGAGTTATGATAGAGTTATGATAGAGCTATGATAGAGCTATGATAGAGTTATGATAGAGTTATGATAGAGCTATGATAGAGTTATGATAGAGTGATGATAGAGCTATGATAGAGTTATGATAGAGCTATGATAGAGTTATGATAGAGTTATGATAGAGCTATGATAGAGCTATGATAGAGCTATGATAGAGTTATGATAGAGTTATGATAGAGTTATGATAGAGTCATGATAGAGCTATGATAGAGCTATGATAGAGTTATGATAGAGTTATGATAGAGTCATGATAGAGCTATGATAGAGTTATGATAGAGTTATGATAGAGTCATGATAGAGCTATGATAGAGCTATGATAGAGTTATGATAGAGTCATGATAGAGCTATGATAGAGTTATGATAGAGTTATGATAGAGTCATGATAGAGCTATGATAGAGTTATGATAGAGTTATGATAGAGTCATGATAGAGCTATGATACAGCTATGATAGAGTTATGATAGAGTTATGATAGAGCTATGCTAGAGTTATGATAGAGTCATGATAGAGTTATGATAGAGCTATGATAGAGCTATGATAGAGTTATGATAGAGCTATGATAGAGCTATGATAGAGCTATGATAGAGTTATGATAGAGTTATGATAGAGTTATGATAGAGTTATGATAGAGCTATGATAGAGCTATGATAGAGCTATGATAGAGCTATGATAGAGTTATGATAGAGTTATGATAGAGTCATGATAGAGCTATGATAGAGTTATGATAGAGCTATGATAGAGTTATGATAGAGTTATGATAGAGTTATGATAGAGTCATGATAGAGTTATGATAGAGTTATCATAGAGTCATGATAGAGCTATGATAGAGTTATGATAGAGCTATGATAGAGTTATGATAGAGTTATGATAGAGTCATGATAGAGCTATGATAGAGTTATGATAGAGCTATGATAGAGTTATGATAGAGTTATGATAGAGCTATGATAGAGTTATGATAGAGTTATGATAGAGCTATGATAGAGTTATGATAGAGCTATGATAGAGTTATGATAGTGTTATGATAGAGTTATGATAGAGTTATGATAGTGTTATGATAGAGCTATGATAGAGTTATGATAGAGTTATGATAGAGCTATGATAGAGCTATGATAGAGTTATGATAGAGTTATGATAGAGTTATGATAGAGCTATGATAGAGTTATGATAGTGTTATGATAGAGCTATGATAGAGTTATGATAGAGTTATGATAGAGCTATGATAGAGCTATGATAGAGTTATGATAGAGTTATGATAGAGTCATGATAGAGCTATGATAGAGCTATGATAGAGTTATGATAGAGTTATGATAGAGTCATGATAGAGCTATGATAGAGTTATGATAGAGTTATGATAGAGTCATGATAGAGCTATGATAGAGTTATGATAGAGTTATGATAGAGTCATGATAGAGCTATGATAGAGCTATGATAGAGTTATGATAGAGTTATGATAGAGCTATGCTAGAGTTATGATAGAGTCATGATAGAGTTATGATAGAGCTATGATAGAGCTATGATAGAGTTATGATAGAGCTATGATAGAGCTATGATAGAGCTATGATAGAGCTATGATAGAGTTATGATAGAGTTATGATAGAGTCATGATAGAGCTATGATAGAGTTATGATAGAGCTATGATAGAGTTATGATAGAGTTATGATAGAGTTATGATAGAGTCATGATAGAGTTATGATAGAGTTATCATAGAGTCATGATAGAGCTATGATAGAGTTATGATAGAGCTATGATAGAGTTATGATAGAGTTATGATTGAGTCATGATAGAGCTATGATAGAGTTATGATAGAGCTATGATAGAGTTATGATAGAGTTATGATAGAGCTATGATAGAGTTATGATAGAGTTATGATAGAGCTATGATAGAGTTATGATAGAGTTATGATAGAGTCATGATAGAGCTATGATAGAGTTATGATAGAGTTATGATAGAGTCATGATAGAGCTATGATAGAGTCATGATAGAGTCATGATAGAGTCATGATAGAGCTATGATAGAGCTATGATAGAGCTATGATAGAGTTATGATAGAGCTATGATAGAGCTATGATAGAGTTATGATAGAGTTATGATAGAGCTATGATAGAGTCATGATAGAGCTATGATAGAGTTATGATAGAGCTATGATAGAGTTATGATAGAGCTATGATAGAGTTATGATAGAGTTATGATAGAGTTATGATAGAGTTATGATAGAGTTATGATAGAGCTATGATAGAGTCATGATAGAGCTATGATAGAGTTATGATAGAGCTATGATAGAGTTATGATAGAGCTATGATAGAGTTATGATAGAGTTATGATAGAGTTATGATAGAGTCATAATAGAGCTATGATAGAGTTATGATAGAGTTATGATAGAGTTATGATAGAGTTATGATAGAGCTATGATAGAGTTATGATAGAGTTATGATAGAGTTATGATAGAGCTATGATAGAGTCATGATAGAGCTATGATAGAGTTATGATAGAGTGATGATAGAGTTATGATAGAGCTATGATAGAGTTATGATAGAGTTATGATAGAGCTATGATAGAGCTATGATAGAGCTATGATAGAGTTATGATAGAGTCATGATAGAGTGATGATAGAGCTATGATAGAGTTATGATAGAGTGATGATAGAGCTATGATAGAGCTATGATAGTGTTATGATAGAGTTATGATAGAGCTATGATAGAGTCATGATAGAGTTATGATAGAGTTATGATAGAGTTATGATAGAGCTATGATAGAGTTATGATAGAGTTATGATAGAGCTATGATAGAGCTATGATAGAGTTATGATAGAGTTATGATAGAGTCATGATAGAGCTATGATAGAGCTATGATAGAGTTATGATAGAGTTATGATAGAGTCATGATAGAGCTATGATAGAGTTATGATAGAGTTATGATAGAGTCATGATAGAGCTATGATAGAGCTATGATAGAGTTATGATAGAGTTATGATAGAGTTATGATAGAGTTATGATAGAGCTATGATAGAGCTATGATAGAGCTATGATAGAGCTATGATAGAGTTATGATAGAGTTATGATAGAGTCATGATAGAGCTATGATAGAGTTATGATAGAGCTATGATAGAGTTATGATAGAGTTATGATAGAGTTATGATAGAGTCATGATAGAGTTATGATAGAGTTATCATAGAGTCATGATAGAGCTATGATAGAGTTATGATAGAGCTATGATAGAGTTATGATAGAGTTATGATAGAGTCATGATAGAGCTATGATAGAGTTATGATAGAGCTATGATAGAGTTATGATAGAGTTATGATAGAGCTATGATAGAGTTATGATAGAGTTATGATAGAGCTATGATAGAGTTGTGATAGAGTTATGATAGAGTCATGATAGAGCTATGATAGAGTTATGATAGAGTTATGATAGAGTCATGATAGAGCTATGATAGAGTCATGATAGAGTCATGATAGAGCTATGATAGAGCTATGATAGAGCTATGATAGAGTTATGATAGAGCTATGATAGAGTTATGATAGAGTCATAATAGAGCTATGATAGAGTTATGATAGAGTTATGATAGAGTTATGATAGAGCTATGATAGAGTCATGATAGAGTCATGATAGAGCTATGATAGAGCTATGATAGAGCTATGATAGAGTTATGATAGAGCTATGATAGAGTTATGATAGAGTTATGATAGAGCTATGATAGAGCTATGATAGAGCTATGATAGAGTTATGATAGAGTTATGATAGAGTCATGATAGAGTTATGATAGAGTTATGATAGAGCTATGATAGAGCTATGATAGAGCTATGATAGAGTTATGATAGAGCTATGATAGAGCTATGATATGATAGAGTTCCGGTATCGGTATCGAAAACCAAGTATCGCTAAAGCACCGATATGGCACCCAGCCCATGTATAAATAATGACGGACAGTGAAATGATCCATAGAAAGATGTTGCCCAGGTAACAATAATCTGTGCTGTCCTGTAGGTGGTGGTCCCGCTGCTCTCCAACAGCAGAAACCACTCTGCCTGGCCGCATGTGGTGTCCCAGGACATCAGGCGCCACCTGCACTCCCTCCGGACCAGCGTCTTTGTGATGTCCGGATCTGTCCAGGGCAAGACGCTGCTGCCCCCTCCGGGCGGGGCCGAGAGGCTGGAGCAGGCTGCCATGGAGACTGACAGCAGGTAGATCAGCAAACACCAGGGTTAGCATAGCCTCCCAATACAGGGTCGTCTGGGTAACAAGGGCGGGGCAGAGTAGCCAAAGGTTTACTCAGTTACTCAGTTACTTACATAAGTTGAGCATAAACCTTAAGCTGCTGCCTCAACTTGTTTTCTAGCTCTCACAAAGCCCCCCACACTTCCCCATTCACCCTCTGTACTTACTTACTTACTTACGTACTTACGTACTTACTTACTTACTTTCTGTTATTGGAATAAAATGTGTTTTGTCCTTTAGTATATGGTAAAAGGAGACATTTATCCAAAAAACACTGGTTTTAAATAAAATGTCAGGCTAGGAGGCATTGTTTATAGTGAAGTGGCAGTTTTCCTCCCTGAAAGTTGTGAAACCTGGTTTAAACTAAATCCCTGTGTTTGATGTTGTAAATGCATTAGGAAAGTTTGAGATGAGTTTGGAGCAGAAAATAGCAGTTTGAATTTTGAGTGACCCTGTTTCTTTGTACAATCGGGTATAGCTCCTTTAATGCAATTTTGTCAGACAGAGAAGTGAATCAGAGCGAACTAGGGCTTTGATTATTTCATCCTTTGGAAAACAGACGATGTGGAATCTGAGTGAAGCATTCAGACCGGAAATAACAATAGGGGAGAGATCCTGATGATCTCTGCTGCTTCACAAAGGCCACGTGCTGTGATTGAAGAGTTAAAAGAGTAAATTAAAGCTCTACGGTGAACCACCAACAAGTTCAACATGTCAACAAAATTTTACAATTATGACGCATTCTGATTCTCCCTTGAACTAAACAATACAGACTCACAAGACTTATAGACTTACAAGAAACACAAAATCTCTATTCCAAAAAAGCCCAAACCTGAATCGAGTTGCTCACAGTGGAAACAAGAGCCAACCACTTTACGTAGATAATCAAGAGAGCACTATTACTTCACAATAATCTTAGTCAAGTCGCAGGGAAAAGTCTTGGTTACCTGGTTGTCTTGGAGACAAAGACCAGGTGAGTAAACATTAGCATTGTTTCCCTCTTATAATCAAACAAAAGGCTTTCTGCTCAGTTACAACCAGAGGTGTTTAGAGCCTATTCTGTTTCTGGTGCCATTACTTTAGACCAGGGGCAAAACCCGTCCCTCTAGTTTAAAACCTCTGGCCCCCAAGATGATTTTGAGAACGATTATTCCACACATCAGACATCAAATACTGTGAAATGCAGAGAGCGCTGTCCTTTCCTTTCAAATTCACCCCCAAACCCACTCTTGGGTCAATTATGATGTACAACATTCGGCCCCAGGACTTTTGACAAGGAAGAAAATCTGCCCGTCACATTGCAAACTTGCCACTGCTTTAAAATATGTAAAGCTACAGTACAATGGTGTTTTGAATGGTAAATACTTTAATAAGAGTACTAGTGCAGTAGCCTTCTAAAGCAACAGAATCTCCTGTCCTGTGGGGTCATGGGGACCTCATGTCCATGTTCATGCTGAGGTTACTGATGTGACGTAACATTTTTCAACAACACAAAATCATAGAGCAGTGCGTTTCTGACACAGCCTAAAATCACAAGTGTTTAGTCTGTGAACCAGTAGGAGAGGTGTGATTAGCGATCGTCCATTGCCGTCTATTGGGCGCTACGAATGTCTATCATGCGTCTGCACGAGGCCACAGCCAATCGTATCATCGTATCCGATGATGTATGACGTACCCGCTGTAAACTTTCAGCTAAACTGTTTAGAACAAGGTCTAAAGCTTGATCGAACAATAGCGTCGCGTCTGCTGCTGTCATGTTTGATCTGTAAATACACTTTTTTGAAATAATGTTTTATCCGTAAACAAACTACAAGCTTCCGTATATCGTATAGCGTGTCATCATCTCGCCGTCCCTCCTCGTTCTGTGATTGGTCCCAAATCCATGTGAAAATTTTGGCCATGGTCCCCAGGCCACTGTGCAGTTCCAAATGATTTGAGCGCACACAGCAGCATGGCGTTAGCCAGGCAATTTCTGACACGGGTTGTTATCTGAACTGAGGTGAAGTTTGAGTGGGGTATTACTTTTCTTATGTCGTAGGAAGTAAGTAAGCTTGATATGACCCCAGGTTTCACAGAATATGAAACCATAAATAAACGTCTGCAAACATTCGTTCTATTCTGTTTCGTCACTCGCCCCCTTTCAGACTCACCATTGCTTCTTTTTATCTGTAAAACAGTCCTTTCCATCACTCCTCCTTCACTCAGAGCACCTATAGCACCAGATCAGCTTCACTCCTCAGGTTCACTCCTCCCAAAACAGCTCTCGATTTCGATACTGAAAATAAAACTCCATTCTCGATACCAATACCACGCCGAAATAAAATAAAAACACATACTATATTATTAAACAGTAACAGTCCCTGCTGTCGCAAAGCACCAAACAATGTTAAAAGTGACTGAACATGAGTCCACATCACAGTGTGACTACATGTCTGTGTCTGTCTGTGAACAGCTCGCATACAATCATTTCTTTTTTTGAGAGTTTTAAGAATAAAACGGCTGAATATCCCACGGGAACCGATACACTTAAACAAATGGGAGGTGCTTTTTGACAGCCCTACTTGGTCTTTGCTCTTTTCATTTTGCAGCTGCAGACGACGGGGAATTAGTTCTCGAACATTTTACAATGTCAACTATCCAAAATCTAATTCAGTTTGAGTAGAACTAAAAGAAAAGCTGTAATGTCTGAGTGTGATGTGTCAGTTTGAGCATGCTTCGCTCGTGCACATATTGAATGTTGAACTGTTCTCCTGACAGTGTGGAGGCGGTGGATAAGAGCCTGATCCATTCTCTGGAGTCTGCTGTGATCGACTGGAGCCAGCAGGTCCACGCGGTCCTCAGGAGAGACTCTTCAGAAGAACTGCTGCGCGGCACACACCCCACACCCCTCACCGAGCTGCTCTTCTGGGACAACAGGTCAGCCTGGAAAGCCTCATTGAAACCGGCCCTGTTGGTCTATAATAAGGGACGTCTGAACCGCTCTTTGTCTGACCCGTCACCTAGGACCCTCGACAACAGAGCTCCAGGATCATTCAGGTGCTCAAACCCCTCCATCACGTTAAGGTGGCAGTTCCAGGAGGGGGAAGCAAAAAATAAAACTAATGTTAAGACTTAAAGATATATTAAAAGATGAAAAATTACAAAATCACAAAAGAGATCCCTGAAATAATCCCAAATGAGTTAAAAGTGAAAGCACAGTGCTCAGCTGATAGTGGAGTGGTTAGAGCTGCTGCACATATGCAGAACATTGCTCCATCCTCAGAGTTGTGGGTTTGAGTCCCAGCTTGAAATATTGACTAAACTGTCTCCTTGAGCACCCGAATGATCCTGGGGGCTTCGTGCCCCTGGTAGGGTCTCCCAGGGCAAACAGGTCCTAGGTGACGGGTCAGACAAAGAGCGGTTCAGAAGCCCCTTATGAGAGACCAACAGGCCCGGTTTGAATGAGGCCGTCCTCCCTGTGGACCCACCACCTGCAGGAGGAGCCATCAGGGGCTGGTGCAATGCTCCAACAGCTGCCCCCACGACCCAGAAAGTGGAAGAAAAAGAAAGGATGGATGGATGGTTGGATGGATGGATGGTTGGATGGATGGATGGATGGATGGATGGATGGATGGATGGATGGATGGATGGATGGATGGATGGATGGATGGATGGATGGATGGATGGATGGATGGATGGTTGGATGGATGGATGGTTGGATGAATGGATGGATGGATGGATGGTTGGATGGATGGTTGGATGGGTGGATGGATGGTTGGATGGATGGTTGGATGGATGGATGGATGGATGGATGGTTGGATGGATGGATGGATGGATGGATGGTTGGATGGATGGATGGATGGATGGATGGATGGATGGATGGTTGGATGGATGGATGGTTGGATGGATAACTTTGACTCTGAGGTGCAGTCATGTTCAGTGGTCTGGTTCAGCAGCTGGGTCTGACTGAAGGCCAAGGGAGATATTTTAGTTGCTCTAAAATCTCAAATGGCCCTGACTCATGTAGAACCCGGTGTTTTGGATAATCCGATTTCTGAAGGGAATATAAATATATATAGTATAATAAATTGTGTCGATGTACTAGCTTATTTTAAACTGTCTCTGAAGTTTCTTTGTAGATTTGATTTAAACAACATAGAACGTACACTCCCTATTGTCTTCTGATCTATTATAATACCCCCTCCACTGCCCCATTAAAAGATAGCGGAGAAGCACTATCTTCTTTTTGTAGTCAAACAATGTGAGAGCAGGGATTTCTTAATGGCCACTAGTGTCAATACAAATTCCAATTGCTGTAGTTTATGTGTTCTACAGTCAAGATAAGCCTTTCATTACAGCACTTTGTGTCTCTGACGGAGGAGGGGAAGCTCCACTCTTCCTCCAGTCCACGGAAAACAGGCTGGATTAAATAAGATGCTAATCTCTTAGGATTCCCTGACACTAGAGAGAGTAAAGACTCAAATACAGACACGATGTAGGGCTGTCAGTTATCAGATCAATGTATATTCCACATCACAAGCTTTTGTTTTCATCAAACTGTGTCCAAACAAGCCTGGGGGACCTGACTTTTTGTTGCTCAAAGCTGAACACAGGCGTGACACGTGCACATCATTAATTTCCTGGAATGATTTGGATGTGCAGGGGGATGTGAGAGCTACATACACTAAAAATGTCACAGTTTGAACAAGAAAAATCAGAATCTATCCCAGCTTTAAGATAACCTTATGTCGTGAGCCCTTCATGTCGCTCTGGGACAGAGATGGAGACAGAGGGAGGGAAAAGGCCACGCTTCACAGCTCCTGACTGGTGTAGAGGATTATCAAATGTTCTCTTTGCAGTGTCGGGCGGTTCAACTTTTTGGGCTGACATGACTAGCTGGACAAAGAAAGTTTCACTACTTGTCTCCTGACGGTTTCAACTAAATCCAGGTCCTTTGAAGAACAATAGATGAAGTTTATTTGTGGAATGACACGCTGAAGAGGGCCTGCAGCATCATCTTGTGGACACGCCTAGTTCTGCAGTTGTGAGGAACCTTACGACAGCTGGACAAGATGAACAGTTTTCATTGAAGTGAAATAAGAGCCCTTTGGATGTGGCGATAGTTGTTGGAAATGTTGAAAATCCTGAAATACGGACTGCAGCCACCATCCCGTCTATGTCCACTTTACACCTTGAAAATCAAGCAAAGTCAAGTGTTAAAAAGATCTCTGTATATGCGTCCAACAAGCAAAGAGAACGGAACTATTGAATACTGATGAACAGGTTACAATTTCGTTCAAAAGTCCATTTATTTCTGTAATTCAACTTAAAAGGTGAAACTAAGATATGATAGACTGAAATGCAAAATGACATATGTCAATCCTTCATTTGTTATAATTTTGAAGATTATGGCTTAGTCCATTTTCAAAATATTCAAATTTTATGAGAAGCTGTGAGCCATAATAATCAAAATGATAACAAATAAAGTCTTTCTCACTGTGCATGTAATGAGTCGATCATATTTTAGTTTCACAGTTTAAGCTGAATAGCAGAAATAAATGAACTTTTGAACCATATTCTAACTTTCCGAGTTTCACCTGTATTTTCTTCAAACATATTTAGGTTGGACTTGTCCAAAGCAAATGGGATGTGATTATTTGTGACAGAATACCAGACCCTGTGCCTGATGTTTTCCTCCAGAAGTCAGGAGCTAAATTAGCTCAGTGTTTTTAGCATTGGTCCGTCTGGTTCATGCCTCAGCTCTGTCCCGTATGTGACCTCCATGTGCTTTTGATTCACTCATGTGAACAATGAGTGAATCAGTTGTTCACAAATGAACTTGTGAACAATCACAAGGATGTGCAGTAGGGTTAATGAGAGCTAGAAACGAGTTTAGGCAACAGCTGAGAGATTTGACTCAACTACCTGTGACTTTCAGGGTTGATGAGTATTTCAGGTAGTGCAGCTTTAAGAGTACAAGTACAAATACCTGATACTGGTATTGGTGCATCCAAGTGCCACATCTCACCTGTGGAAAATGTGCTTCTAAAGGATTTCATGCATTTTATCGGCATGCCGGTTATAAAGGAGAAATCATCTGTGATCAAATCATTTGGGAGTGAAGAAGCAGACTCATCCACAGGAGACCACTGTCTTGGTTTTTATTGGTGATAAAATCCCCCAAAATAGGAGAGACTGAATGAGTTTGTTTTCTCTCTGTGTTTTGTCTCTGTCCTCACAGGCTTGCAGACGTGGAATGCATCTATTCCCAGTTGACGTCATGCAGAGCTCAGAAAATGGCCGCTCTGCTGGAGGCTGTCGAGAGCAGCTATGCCCCGTCCTTCAGCGGCCTGCTCCGGGCCGTCCTGGCAGGTAAAAGCTCAGCCCTCCTTCATCCTCTCTGATGTCTTTGTGTGTGTCTTCAGGTAACTTCCAATCCAAACGTAGGGACGGCTGGTTTAAATGTTACTTTTCATAAAAGAACAATCTGTCTTTTATAGTTCATTTTGTATCATAACTAATGAGTTCCTCCAGGATTTCACAAAACAAAGCAAACTCCGCGAAGTCAGTGTGGCTTTGCAACTTTTCCAAAAGCCCACAACCTTCCCGGAACTATTCCAATAATCTGTGATTGCCTTCCCAACTTTTCCTTAACTCCGCAACTTCTGAACAACTAAAGTGCGTTTACGATCCATTTGACTTGTTATATTTGACTTGTTATATTTGTGTGTAGGAAATCCTTCACACGTGTGTTCTGAGTTTGGTGAATACGCGTGCATGTTAGGACTAATTAGCATATGTCACCCCGCCTCTGATTCACCATATAAGGACAAAAAAGTGCAGCACACAAAAGGCACTCAGAGAGGATATGAATGACCAAACACGAATCTAAAACTAAAAACCAGTAAAAAGAAAAAAAGTCTCACTCAAGGACCCTCCGGACCCTTTGTGCACCAGGAGAATTAGCTCTCGTTACCAAATGTTTGAATAGATATGACCTGTACATCACTACAGGGTTTTCCTTCTCTTCCCACGGGTCAGTCCGCCCGCTTAGCTCCATGAGTAAAGCACTCGTCTCTGGAACATGAGGTCGCAGGATCGAGGCCAATGTTCATCTTTATCAACTTACGTTTATACATTCAATGCTCCATTCTTTATGAACGGCGGCAATCAAAGGTTTTAGCAGTAATACATTGGTACATTAATAAAAGTAGGAAACAAGTGATATTACCAACTTATTTCTGAGTAAAGGCATCTGTAATTTATTATAATTATATTTACATTCTGGAATTAATTAATACATGATTTAATATGTACAAATATGTGACTCAGAAAGTTGGGTTCCATCAGGCGCAGATCGTGAACAGAACTGGAAGAGTCCTCCAGACTGTTCTTCTGTTTCTTCTTACAGTTTTCAGCTAAGAACATGTTTTGTGAATGCCAAAAACCTTCCAAAGAGGTTAAGAACACATTTGTGCACAATAACGTGTTGTGAACAGCCCATTGACTTTAAAGAGCAACTAAAGACCAAACCAAAACTTTCTGCTGATAAACTGTAGATATGATTATTTTACAGTATTCATCCCCGCTGCTGTCAGACTGCAACACTACTGTAAAGTAACATGTGCAATAACAATCATCTCTGTATGTGCGTCACTTTATCAACCACTTGCACTGTTCTGACTGTAAACCTGCACTGCTAGTGTCAGCACTGCGGACATTTTTTACTAGAGTCTGTTTATTTTATTTACTATACTTTTTGCCCCTTAAAGGTTGTCATAGTCATTTTGCTCAGGCGTCAGTGAACAGATGTGACCAATGTAGTCTCCACCATGATGTTTGTTGTGCTGCCCAGCCCTGGAGGAGGCGCAGGACGTCAGCCTGTACCTGAAGCCCCTGCGCCCCCTGCTGGAGGAGATGGAGAGTGCGGAGTTCCCGGAGGTCAGGGCTCAGATGGCTCCTCTCATGCACACGGTGTGTCTGCTGTGGGCCCACTCCCGATTCTACTGTCGCCCGGCCAGAATCATCGTCCTGCTGCAGGAGCTGTGCAACCTGCTCATCCAGCAGGTCTGTGTGCCGCCCACTCTGTGCTCCTCACACACACCTCCACCTTTTTAATCAATGAAGGACAGGAGTGATTGAAAAACATACATACATTCATTTGATATGGTGTTTTTATTTGTGAATAAAACCTCAAAAACATGCTTTATTATGGTGAGTGGCCTCTGCACAGACCGGAGGTGATGTAGCCTTAGGATGAAGACCAGGATGCTTTGAGAACAGGTTTTGATGAAAGACTTAATTGTGATTTTTCTGCTAGAAATTGCAATTAATTTTGCAATTCCAACATTATTTTAAGATAACATATTTTTCATGCAATAGTTCATTGTCAGCAAACTATATTTCTAAAACTGCTATTGCTTATATATCGTGGTCCTCACGTCTTACATTTCAGTTTCTGTTCAGTTCTGGGCTCACCTGCTCGCCTAGTGTTAATACCACACTGATACCACAGCAAATCAATAAAAACAATAACAAAGTCTGTCAAAATGTGTCAGACTTACGGCACATGGCTCATTATGCAAAGTAAATGAAGTCAGCGCACAGTGACTTATGCTGCTTGATTTTACGTAGGCAAAAAACAGATTACACAAATGCCCCCCAAAAAAACACTATTTAATATAGGTTTGGGTTTCTGTACTCACTGATACCTTAGTTTAGTTTAGTTTAGTTTACTTTATTTCTTTTTTGGTATCTTGCACCTCAAGATGCCCAGCCCACATGGGCTTATAAGACAGAAAAATGTAGGCAGACATCAGAAAAACATTATATAAAGAGTGTAACAAAAACCTAACCAAATAAAATGGCTTATACTTGAACAAATACTTAAAGGAGTATGTTTTTAAATACTGTGATGTGTTCTTACCTTTGCTTAGACGAGTTGATGTGTAACTGTCTGGTCGTTGTGTGTGCGCTCAGCCATGTAAACAGAGCACTGACGCCGTTAGCAAAAGCCTCTCCTCTATGGGGCAAACGGAGGTGAAGTTAGAAGCAGCTCTTCCATATTTTCCTATTTGAATACGGTCACATGAGCCTGCACACAATCCAAGTCAAGTCACACAAAACTAAACATGTCCATTTTCTAAGTGGATTAAAAGGGGAACAATATTGCAAGGCAACTTCGACTTTACTGCGCGGACGTCGAAGTGCTCCTAGTGTTATTACGCCTTGCAATATAGTTCCCCTTTTTATCCACTTAAATCAACATGTTTAATTTTGTGTGACTGTACTAGAATCATGTAAAGGCTCATGTAACTGTATTTAAATAGGGAACATGTTGAAGAGCTCGGTTGCTTCTAACTTCACCTCCTGATTTGGAGCAGAAGTCTTGTTTTGTCAGAGGAGTCTTCAGATGGTGGAGGTTGTTGCAGCAGACTGATGTACGGTGTTAGAATGAGAGGTGTTTGTAACAAGCTCTGCTCGCCTCAGAAGCCTTTCATCCCAAAACACACTTTGCTGTAAACAACTGTTGAAGGCACTCTAAATCCCCGGCTGTTCTGATGTCACAGGAGTGAGATGAGAACAGAATGTGGCTTTTGATCACTGCGTGCTGTAACGTCCACAGCTCAAATAAAGGAGCTCCACAAAGGCTTTCTGCATGTCGTACAGAGGAACGAGACGAGTTACATTTTAGAGGCGAGTTTTGCTTTGGTCAGAACATGATGAATGCAGTCTGCAGACGTTCAGGTGAATACAGTGATTAAATAGAAAGAGGAAACTAAAGTTATATTCTTTCATGTTTTTCTTTAATTCATTTTAATTATGATTTTAAATGTAAAGCCCATAGAGAACTTGAATGAACAGTACATGCCTTTATAACCTGGAGATTGGACTACTGTAACTCACTTTATTAAGTCCACTCACCCCCAGCAGAGCCTTTAGGTCTGCTGACCACTGGCTGCTCTTGGTTCCATGCTCTAGGCTCATGGGATGGAATCCACACCACATTAGAGCTGCACAGACGCTGGACATTTTTAGGCCCAGTCCACACGTACTCAGGTATTTTTATGAACGCAGATATTTGCATTTGGGCCTTCTGGCCACATGCATCCAGATAAAGGACGTCATTATTTGGACATTTTTATAAACGCCAGCGTAACCTCTCCTTTATATGGAGTATGCAAATAAGGGCACAAGAGCAGTATTTTGGCCTCTCTTTGCTGGAACAGAAGGATAACTGAGTGTGCATTTGGTCGACTAGGCAGGATTTTGGGCACTGTAAAGGCCAGTGGACATTAACATAGATGACCAACATGTCATTTATGCCTTGCTTCGTCTTCACAATTATTGTGAATCTCGTTGGGAGACTGTCCAAGAAGCAGATGTCCAAAGAGTGCAAAAAGCTCAAAGACTGAATGAGAAGGGTTCTCACTCTTTCTTGACCCCTGACTGATTTCCACTTTTGTTTCATTCATAATTGATACGCAACAATTTTTACAAAAAAAGCAAGTAAAAAGCAATAAGAACACCTTCTGTTACATGCATCTATATACAGTATATCGACCAAATGTAACGTTCTGAGTCTTCTAATTACAGTTCCATTACCTCCCAAAGTCCACTTCAACCACCATTGTATGAGAAAACAACATTTTCACCCAAAGTGATCTGGACACAGAGTTTGCGAGTAGGAAAATCCAGGTGGTGGAGGAGGCGTGGCCTATGGAGAGGATGAGGCGTTGTTGAACACCCATAGCAGTATGTTGGAGGTGGTTGGTAGATAACGGGACACCTGCGTGTTGCATTAGGCGCTGCCCTGGTTTACTGGAAAATCGGGAAGTCGACAGCACACAACGAAACCCCGCTGCTGTCGGGTCAAATGAAAGAGCCCTTTGGAGCAGGGAGTGACCAAGTGCTGGAACTACTCCAGAAAGTAACGTGTGGCGTTATGGTAGGCATCCTCGTACAGGCCATCCAGGGGCACTCAGGTACTACAGTACTGCAGGACACTCAGGTACTACAGTACTGCAGAAGAAGAAGAAGAAGAAGATCTTTATTTATACAGTGCCTTTCACAGACATGGTCACAAAGCGCTTTACATGAGACAATTGTACATTCACTCCATACTCGGTGGTGGAAAGCTACGTTTGTAGCTTCAGTTTCCCCTGGGGGAGCCTGTCAGAGGCGCTTTCGCGACTACACACATCTGCGCCAACGGACCCTCTGACCACCACCATACATTCACTCACACATCATTCATCCTGGCCTATTGTGCATGTTTTTAGTGGTAGGGGAAACCGGACTGCCCGGAGGAAAGCTACGCAGACACGGGGAGAACATGCAAACTCCACACAGAAAGGCCCCGTCCCTGGTGGAATTGAACCCGGACCTTCTAGCTGTGAAGCGAGAGTGCTAACCGCTGCGCTACCGTGCTAACATTCAGAACCCTCAGGTACTACAGTACTGCAGGACCCTCAGGTACTACAGTACTGCAGGACCCTCAGGTACTACAGTACTGCAGGACACTCAGGTACTACAGTACTGCAGGACACTCAGGTACTACAGTACTGCAGGACACTCAGGTACTACAGTACTGCAGGACACTCAGGTACTACAGTACTGCAGGACACTCAGGTACTACAGTACTGCAGGACACTCAGGTACTACAGTACTGCAGGACACTCAGGTACTACAGTACTGCAGGACACTCAGGTACTAGAGTACTGCAGGACACTCAGGTACTAGAGTACTGCAGGACATTCAGGTACTACAGTACTGCAGGAATCACAGACGTGAAGAGTAGAAGCCTCACCTGACGTGACGCTCTGACAGACGACGGAGGAAACTATTCTTTGTTTAGTCTTTTCACAGATGAAGTCAATGTGGTGTTTCCAAGACAAGGACCAGTCTAACACCACACCCAGATATTTGAAGGACTCCACGCAGGACTTCGATTGGCTCGTTTTTGATGATAGTGGGAGCTGTAGTTACCAGTTTGAAAGTAAATTCTGCCTCCTCTGTTTTTTTGGTGTCTATTTGCAGAGCGTTGTTTTGGCTCCACATCATAACCTTGTCGCCGCCCTGCTGGTGCAGCCCAGGACTGTCAGTGTTTGACAGGAGGGTCACCAGGACTGATCATCAGAGTATTTGAAGATGTGTTGATAATTTGAAGTGGTGCGACAGTCGTCAGTGTATATGGTGAACAGCAGCGGTGAACTGACACAGCCCTGGGGGATCTATGGAAGCTGTAATGGCAGAGAGTGTATCGTTTACTTTAACCGGCTGGACTCTGCTGATGAGGAAAGATGCAGTGAATCAGATAGGGATTATGTCCCTGATGTTGTTTGGAGAGCAGAATGTCCGGTTTTATTATATTGAAGGCAGTTAACATGCAGTTGTTTCATTTCTCCACCACTCAGTATCTCGTCTAATCTCATTTTCTCATCAGGACAGGCACGAGTTTCTTTGTTTCCTCTGTGTTACACATCAGTGGTTAGTGATTAGCATTTTTCTCAGCTTTCATCTCCATAATTGTACATAAGGAAAATGTTGTTTTAACCAACAGGCATACGCTCCACAGTAATTGGAGCAGGTTTCAGCCACTTGTTCTGTGGGCACAGCCGGGGCTGGAGTGCCTCTGGGCGAGAGTTCATTCAGTGGTGTGAGACAGAACGCCCCAGGCCAAGTAATATTCCACTGAAGGAAGTTGGAAGCATGTCTGAGTGCGAGCCTACTGCCGTCTCCCTTTATACCATGCATTATTACAGATACTGGCTCCTGTGCTAGTGATGGGATTTTCGGCTCTTTTCACGCCACAAACCCAGCTTAATTGAATCTAACCGAAAATATGAGGTGGATTGTTGTAAAATAAAAAGTACATCGAAGCTACAGATGTCCTTACTACATTATTGGATTAGTTTATGTTTGTAGAGATCGTCCTCTCTGTCTGTCTCTCTGACCCAATTCTCTTACTCTTTGAGTCTTTGCCGTTGTCTTTTTCTCTCTGAGGCGAGTGTAGCACAGAGCCGTGCATGTGGAGCGCAATAAACAAGCAACTCTAAAAAGAAAAAAATCCGCCCGCAGTTAAGACTCTCATTGTTGACTTTAAACAGCCGGCTCTTTGTACCGACTCATTTGCGACCAGACCATAACTTTCACATACATAGAACAACTGTGCTCCTTCCAATTGAGTAAATTTATTTTTGAGTGTGGAGGTCTTGGTGTTTTGGTCTGAAATACTTGGGTCATGCACTGTTGACGTGATGACCTCACCCATGGGTGTTTAAGCACACAAGTTTTATTCCTTCTTTAATTATAAGTCCGGATGAAGATCAAAACTTCCCTGTGGCTAATAAAGGACTTTTAATCCTGACCTTCTATTACCCTCGTAGCATTTTACCCTAGGGATGCACATTTGTGACCCATCACGATAACGGGGGACACAACTCGGTGTTGGGGCATTTTGAGCGGGACAGAGCTTGTGAAAGTGTCGTCTCCAAGGTTTCCAACAATGTGTAACACATGGAAATCTGATCATATTTGGAGAAGATGTGGCAAGTTGAGTTTAGGAAGTGGAAATATGTCAAAGAGAGGAATCGGCCTCTAAACTTTTGGGCTGTTCTCACCTCTCTCGGAGTGACAATAGGGCTCATTTACATCTTATTTAGAAAAGCCATCCCGCTGTAAAGCTCCCCCTGTCCTGTCATGTGTGTGGGGTTTCAGAGTTCACTCACAGAAACTGATCCACAACAGGCGTTTGTATAAAACTGCCTTTTTTGTGTGGCATCTGTTCACTAAAGTATGTGTCAACAACGCAAACCAAAGCAGCGGCGCCTCCTCTCCAAACAACAACAGGAAACAGGAGACGAGCGTAACGCGAAACAGAGCGAGACGTCAGAGATCAACGAAAAACGCAAAATCCACCGTAATAAAAAGACACTGAACTTACTGTTTGAAGTTTTTATTAACGCTGAGGCTGCCGTGGCCAAAGTGTGGTCCTGTCTGGGAGCAAAGCAGCGTCTCTGTCCCGCTGTCGCTGCTTTTCTATCAAGGCTCTTCATGAGGAAGCGGCGCCGCAGAATCCGTGATTAATAAATCCACTTCCAAACATGTTCACAGTTCAGCTCGTCTGAAACAATCTTTGTCCATCCAACACAATGTGTATGTAAATACACACAGACAAAATCACGCCCCGACTGCAGCTCCCAAATCTCCCTAAACAAGCCGGTTTGAACCTAATAGTTTATGCTTTAAATATACCAACACTGCAGCTTAAACATGGAGAGGCTTCTTCATGGCTTCAACAAAAACCCTCTTTTGCATTTTCTTCAAACTTGGGCAGTCAGCTTGTGACCCTGGTATCCCTGCGTGGGTCGACTTGCAACTAAACAAAATGACCATGGCCCATTATGAAGGTTCATGATCATAAAGTATCTGCGTATGGGACGTCTAACAGGATGTGCCATTATTTACCTTTACATCTACAGCATCTATGACTCCTGTAGGTAGTCCAGACGTAAAACACTAAACTGCTGTATTGTATGGAAAGTGTTGGAAACTACGATCAGAGGCAGGAGTCCATGTCCTGTCTTATTTCACTGAGAAATCTGCTCTTTGAGTGAAATGTCACTAAATGGCTGTGAGTCTAATGAGAAAAGTAAAAAAGTAAAACGTGTTTGTGTTTGGCACCTCATGTTGCCGCCTGTCGTATCTCTCGTATTTTTGTTTCCACACAGCTTTGTTTTAATAAATGCCATGACTTTGAATCCAGTGCTGTGTTGAAGTGGATCTGCTGCACGGTGGAAGAACAGGTGAGCGCACTGATGTGTGACGTGTGGACAAGCCGACTGTCAGTGTCCGCTCCAAAGTGTCGCCAAACTTCATCAATCTGCTGACGAGGCTCTGATAACAGAGAAGACTTGTGAGAAATATATCAGACGCACTCAGCAGAGCTGACACGGGAAAAGAGATTTCAATTAGTAACAGTTAACCGGTTAATCATGAACCAGCATAGGATGCTGTGATTTCTACCAGTGTCAGGGGGTTTTCTCTTGTTTTTTCTTTTTAAATCGATACTAGTCTTGACTAGTCAAGTAGGCGGACAGAGCGCGGGAGTTTTGAAGCCGACGCCCACAAAGTAATCACCCCGTGTGAAACACCTTCTATCATCGAAGATATATGTCTGAATCGAGCTTGTGCAAAAGAACCGCCCCGTTGTCACGGCAACGTTAGACAAATCAACATTAGACTCTCAGGAAAGTTTGGATGCGTTTGGTGCAGAGTTTAGCCGGAGGAGGTTGTTTCCAAGCGAACGGATTAAAGGAGAAAGAAAACAGTTAAATCCTGCAGACCTGACGCTGAAAGCAAAGCCTCACATGAGAAAACCTGCTGAGTCAGCGCTCGCATCACAAATAGGCTAAATAAAACGCTTGTTGTTACCATTCACTGTTCATTAGTTATCCATCATTTGTGTAAAAAAGTCAGTAAACACTTGTGAATTACTGACAGTGCGGATCCGTGTGAATGCACATAAAATGACCCGACGTCCTGGGGTCATTTTAGTTTTACCGACGTCCCGGGTAATTCTAATCCCGTGTGAACAGGGCTGAAGGCTGTAATTAAGATTTTAAAAACTACAGTGTCTTCAGAAAATGTGGCCCTCAAAATGGAGGAAATAATTAGTATTTGAGAGATCTACTTTTCCAACTGCCCCTACGCTGTGAGAAATCCTGGAGAGAACCCTGTGGAACATCCCTAAACTGCCTCATGGGGCATTCGAATGCTGTGTTTTCTACTGAGTGTTTTGTGTCCTCGAAGAGCAGCGGAATGTGAATCTGAAACACTCCTGTTTTAATTACACATGTGCCATTTATAATTGTTTTCCGAGGCTTTATGTTCTGATTTGTTTCTTGGGCTTCACTTTATTGATTTATTCAATTATAGAATTATGAAATGAATATAATTACAGAGAATGTCCACAGTGTGGCGCTGTGTGTCCATCATTAACTGTGTCCAAAAGATGCGCAGTGCTTTAGTTGTGTTTTTTGTTCTTATTATGTCTACTATGGTGTGGGATGACAGTGCACAGTTTAACATTGACCAAAAAGGACAGTGGTTCGTACAAGTTAAACATGCTCATCTGTACCTGTCGTCCTGGGACAGGTGGATGTTTCAGAACAAAAGTGATGGTAAATGTAGATGACTGTGGACGATGGATTTATGCTGGTGCTGTCAAACCATTCAAACATTTGATCAATATTCTAATACTCAGGTACCTCAAATATACAACATATACAGCAAGCGTCTGGTGTGGGTGGGTCGAGTTAGAAAGTGCACTTTTTCCCCTTACATTGTTGTCTTGAACACAGTACATTCTTATCCATTACTTCCTCTCACAGGAGGCTGGGTTTATGGACTCGCATCATTAGCATGTTTGGTTTTCTTGAGTTTAGAAAAAAGAGCCTCGAGCTCTAAAGCCCCTGTGTGACAGACAGATGTGCGACAGACAGATGTGTGACAGACACATGTGATAATGCAGCAGCAGGAGCAGGGCACAGGTAAATAACAAGACGACAGCTGACCTGCCTGTGTCAGGTAAAGGCTTCAGTTCTGAACTTTGTTCTGTTTGACAGAAACACGTGTCCATGACGTGGTGAAAGTAAAGCGGTGGGAAAGTTTCCATAAGCGATTTCAAAGCCTCCGTTTGAGCGACAGCAGCTGCAGAGCGGCTCATGCGGCGTCTTTTTAATGTGACTCGTGAAACTGAGACTAATTAATTGCGCAATAAAATGGATTGATTTTGAACAATAATGATAATGTCCTGACAGGAGCAAGGCTGGAAAACTCGGGTCAAACTGAGCTTTCAGCTGAGTTGTTTTTTTATCATCTAATGTGTAATATTTAGTTCTGTGTGAGCTCTCAGAGTGATATAACTATGAGGAAAATGCCCCACATTAATGCAAAAAGAAAATTCACATGATGTTTTATACAATTCGCAAACCACAGTTTTGCTTTTAAGATGCTAATGGAAAATGTAAATAGTTTCCTTTGTTAACTGCTTTTGGGCGGTAAAAGACTGTTTCCATTTTTGTCATCAAAATCTCCACTTTCCGACATAAAAACCACATGAACACAAACCAACTGGAGACAATGACATCACGTCTCAGGAAAACCAGCTCCCCACATGGACACAGCAAAACTGCTATGGAACCTTTCCTCTATCTATGTCTCTTCCTGTTATAAAAAATCTATTAAAATAACTTTTCATTTCTTCATTAATTAGCTGCTTCACAGAAGTAAAATGACTTTCTAATTACTTACAGATGATAGCCATCTGAAAAAGTCATATTTTTAAAAGCATTAAAACCTGTCATATATGCATTTTAGGTGCCTTTACTTGAAAGTTTCTGAAATATGCCGGTATATTTAGAAACTAAATGATTTCAGACAGTTATTGTGAAGAGCCTTTAACTTCCACATGAACTCTATGTCCATAGTGTTTTCTCCTCCCCAGGCACGAGCATATTTAGTCCCTGAGGAGCTGCTGCGTGGGGAGGTGTCAGAGAGCCTGCTGAAGCTGCAGACCTGCCTGGATCTCCTGCAGATGTTCAGGAGCATTTACGAGGAGCGCAGGGCCAACCTCGGCCAGTACCAGAAGAACGGACGCTCCGTCACACCGTGGGACTTCTCTCATCAACTGGTCTTCACCCGCCTGGATCTGTTCACTCACAGACTCAACACCATCAAGGTACAGCTCCTGTTCCCTCACAGACACATCCTGCAGAGCAGTCTCTGAAGCAGCACTAGTACAAGTATTAGTACTAGTACTAGTACTAGTACAACTACATGTCTGTCTCTTCCCAAAAGCCACACTAAACCATTGCACATGTAAAGGAAGGATTTGTGCACAGGACGTGATGATGACCGCGGTGGACTTGTTCAAACTGGAGAAGCTGGAGATGGGAGGGGTGAAAGGTCGCATCCTGTGCCAGCACGTCCAGACCCTTCACCAGAGCTTTGTGGAACTGTACAAACATTTCACTGAGAAGCCCTACGACTGCCTGGACCTCAACAACACGGTGCGTTCCTCACAGACAGGGGCCACGACCAAGCAAACAACGCAGGAAAATATCTAACACATGTGGCTATATCAGTGTTCTACTAACCTCAGATTATTGTCATAGTGCAGTTATCCCAGTGCAATAGTTAAAGGTATGCCATTCTGCTGTGTAAATGACAATGACTGAAGGTCTAGCTCATGTTAAACAGTCAACAATTAACCAAATAGTTTTTTGGTTAGCTCTTCTACCCTCTGTGTGGAAGGTGTCAAACTCTATTCATATATTAGAGCTTAAAGCAGTGCTAGGGTTGTTTAAATAATGGTAGTAATGACTGAATGGGAAGCCTAAAAAGCTTATGTCCGTGGGGAAATTATAGTGTATGCATCTAAAAAAGAAGGAGGATATCAGTAGATTAAAATAACTGGAAAGTAAAATTAGAATACAGTGTGTGAAAGAGAATTGACAGATTGATATTGAGACCAGTTTTTCAAGATTTCTGCCAACATACATTTTAACTTCAGGAGATTTATTTAATAAACAGGCAAATGACTTGCCAGACAGCTAAAACAACACAACTCCTGTAATGTAATACCAGTAATTAAAAAAGGGAATATAACAGTGACGAATACTGAACAAATACACACTTATTAGATGGAATGTAATGGACCATCTAGACCATCTGGACCGATGTCTTGGGTTGGACGGGTTCCCCACTGAATATTATAAAGAATACATTGACATTTTGGTACCAGTGCTGAAAGAGGTGTAACATGAAGCATATGCATTACAGTCGCTTCCCCAACCTTAGATGAGGCCTTAATAACAGTAATAGAAAGAAAGACAGGGATCCCTTGCAAACCTCTAATTATTGACCTATTAGTCTACTTAATGTGACTTAATGTGGACTCCAGATCTTAACTAACATTTTAGCAACTCGTTTGGAGAAAGTATTGCCAGTTATCGTACAGATCAAGTAGGGTTCATGAAAAATGGACCATCCACTGATAACCTGAGATGCGGAGAAGGCTTTTGACCGTGTTCAGTGGGAGTTCTTGTTTGCAGCTTTATCAAATGTTGTTTTTTCAACTTCGTTCATTACATGGCTCAAAATGTTGTACAGCAGCCCTAAAGCATTGGTTACAACTAATAGTGTTAAATCACACTTTTTTCTTTAAAAAGAGCCTCGAGACAAGGGTGCCCCCTGTCACCCTTTTATTTTTCAATATCTCATTGGAGCCACTCATAAGAGCAAATTCTAATGTTCAGGGGTGGAGGGGGGTGGTCAACAACATAAATTGCTGCTTTATGCAGTCGACATATTGGTGTTGTTGAAAGATCCAGATCCAGAAGTCAAGATGATTCCACTGTCTCGGGATAAAAAATGAACTGGGCCAAATCAGTCAAGGCCAATATCTGGGTTCAGTTGTGGAAAACTAATGGATCCATTTGGATTTAAATGGATTCCAAAGAGTTCCAAATTAAATTGGGAGGTTGAAGAAATGCCCTCTCTAAGTTTGGTACCAGTTTCAAAAAATATTAATTTGGACAAATGGTAAAACCTTTAGGCTGACATTATGGGGTAAAGTGAATGTTATTAAATTTAACAATTTAACTATGCTGTTACGATGCATAGTTATCATGTCACATTGATGAAATGACCATATTGAATCAATATGACACAATGGTTAAACCTTTCCTTTGGGAAGGGAAGAGGCCCAGAATCAAGATGGTTAAATTATGCTCAGCTACAGACAAGGGAGGGTTGGGTCTTCCTGACCCAAGGTTGTCCTATGTTTCCTTTGCCTTACACTCGAATGGACTTGATCGTTTAGATTGGGCTTTAATTGAAAGATCCATATCCTCTCCTTTCACACCTATAGAATATGTCTCCCAGAGTAATACCTTCAACCCTATTATGTTACATTCAAAGGAAGTTTGGATAAAAAGGTTTGCTGTTTGTGAAATGCGCTCCCTCTTTTTGCTCTGAGCTGTATATGAGGAGCAACAATGCAGGAAAGGCTTATTACAACGACCGCCGCTGATGCTCTGTTCATTCATCAGGGGGTAAAGGCATCATAGTGGTAAAATGCAGATGAGGTGTGGTGTTGTGGCACTTGAAGGCATGTGTGGTTTGTTTATAAAAAGCTGTTGTTTTGGTGTTGGTATGCGCTGATCTACTGTATAAGCCCGTGCGTACGCTCGACAAATCGTTGATATTAAACTTATCTTGTTATTGCCGTTAGACCGGGGACCGCTGTACCAGGGACACAAACCCGGGATTATTGTGAAAGCAGGCGAGTTATGCCTTGACTTCTGAAAGAGATAAAACCTCCTACTGTTGCAAACGAATAAATCATAATTGATGATATTCAGTAAACACACCTGTGCTTTCAACATGTATGTTTCAATTTAAGCGTTAAAAATGAAGCCGTTTGAAGGGATTTTATTTCATTACATTCAAGCAGACTTTTTGAGGTAAATCAATTTTGTTTTCAATTTGACGTGACAGCCTACATGGATTCTAAAGGCAGAATTCAAGGCAGCGCGATGTAAAGAGGAAAACAGCGCTCTAAGTGTCATGAACTCCGCCTCAGTCGACCTCTTTTCTAATAAGCCACGCCCTCTCGCCTGCGCCACGTGCACCATCACGTGTGCACCACATTGCATTTTGAGTTGGCCCATTGAGACATTATCATGAATAATATACTTTGGGGCGAGTATGGGTCTGTATTGTCTGACCCAGTTGGCCACTTGAAGACACATGGATCCTTTAGATGGACGCAGGACCTTGGCATCTTCAGGATCACTGAAAGCCACCACACGCCACACTTGCTTGGACATTCACAGCCTTTAGAAGTTTGAGGCTTGTTTCTTTGTTTCTTTCCATCATTTCTTGTGTGTGGTCTTTTTTTACTTTCTGTAATACATTTTTTGTAGCATGTTCTTTTGCACACCTAGCCAGAATTCCATTTCGCCCTCCCTGGGTCCAGAGTTGTGGCCCTTCATGTGCAAGCTTTGAAATAATCCACTTGATTTTGCTTCCATTATCACATTCGAGTGATAATGGAATGAGGCATTAAGGCACCTCTGTGTCCATCAAATCTACCAAGTTGTCCAGGTGGCTGAAAATGGTTCTTTCCATTTGTAGTTCAGATGGAGAGATGAGTTTGACAGTTGATTTTCAAAAGTGCTCACAAAAGCCTTAGAGAGAAACGTCAATGTACTCAGAAAATAGTCTTTTCTCTGAGAATAGTTGAGTGAAGACAGCTCGGTGAAGTTAATGGTGGACCACGTCCATGCACTCACAACACACATGCTTCTCAACAACAGTTATGAGGCTGAGGATGATGGTTACCTCCTTAAAGGAAGGTCTCTTTCAGTTCCAAGAGTTGAGTTAGGTCTGAGTAATGGTGCATAATTTGAGCAAATAACACATTAATATTAAAGCAATATATGACTTCATCCCTTTGTCTTTACAAACCTTAATCCAAATCATTTTGAGATCCAATCGATGGCCAGTCGGACCAAATATCTTTGCCACCATACGAGCAATCTGCTTTGCTCCAACTGTTTTTCTGAACTTGAAAATTGTCCATTGGCATCTCGACCTAATTTCCCATCAGTTTCTAGCTCAGACTGTTGGGTCTGAAGGAGATGATTCACAGTTTCTGTCACTTGCTTTCTTGTTTGAGGAACGGTCTAAGATTTTGTCATCACATCTTTTGCCAAAATTGCCCTCAGCATCTAATCTTTGGCCATGGACATAGTTCCTGGATTTGTATCTTTGAAGACTCCTACGACAGCATCAGAGACTTCTGATGATATCTTCTGTTCTTGTCTTGGGCTGGTTCCATCTTTATTGATGAGAGATTCAGCTTTGTACTGGGTTATGTTAACACACACCTGTCATTGAAGTCAACAGCTTGAATAATGTAGCCAACTTTATCGTTGCAATTTCCAAGGACACCAGTTCGAGGACACACATCCAGAGAGTATCAGAGAAGATCAAACAGACTTCCATTTTTTAGGTTCCTTTTGACTATCAGTGATTTTCTCATGGGCAATAACAAGTTCATTTTCTGTCCTTCTGTGGTCACCGCTCAGTTCCTCGATAATGTCTTCCAGGAATTTTACCTGTGAAGTGTCACTTTTTTTTAAAATATTTATTTCATAATGTTTGATGTCTTTTTTGATATAGAACAAATCTACATTTTCCTTCTTCTTTTCTGGTTCCAAGAAAGTACGGACAACTTCAACAGTAGTAGTTCTATCGGTGTCACTTGCCTCAACACTTTCACTTTAAACGTTGATCTCAGAAACTGAGAATACTTTTACACAGTTTTTTCCTCTGCATTCACAAAGGTGTGACCCTTCATTGGTCAGAAGATGACGGCCGAAGCGTTACGCCTCAGTGAATGCAAAGGAAAGTCCTTTAAAGAGGGGGTATTATGCTTTTTTCAGCCACATAGCACCAGTCTATAGGACACTACAATGATGACGAAACCTTCTGTTGGTCTGTCAATGCAGTAAATTAGAATAACTGCCTTGTATAAAATTGCTCTTTCAAAATGGCGGTAGCAAATGACTTGAAATAGGCTTCTGTCTCTTTAAGAACCTCTGACCCTTTCCGACACGCCCCCTCCACACGCTGTCTGTGGCATCACAACAACACTCCGCTCGTTGTCTCAAGTATTGAAACTACGATCGGTGCATTTTAATTTTTATTGTTGGAAAGGACCTACTGTTTATCACTTTGTGAACAATGGCCACACAGGATATTATTTGGAGACGAACCTTCCACACCGGACGCTTGGAAGGGGCTCTTGCCTGAAAAATAACTGCTGTTTGGAGGCTATCTCTTTGCATCTGCCATGCCCTATGGATCTCTAAATATACCCCCATGGACGACACCAGGATCTGCAGGAGCCCATACGATTCAAAGACGGACATTATCTGTGCAGGTGGACAATGGTTTTTGAGGTTACCCGTTAGCTTGTTATAATCGACTACAGCTCATTGTTGATGAAAAGTCTGTAATAAACCACACATGTGTAAAGCCAGGCTCATTGTGTGATCATCGTAAAGGCTGCTTCGAGTAGTTGCTGCTTTATTGACGTTATTTGAGCATAATATGCTGCCTGTTTTCAATGAATGTTGTGAAGGTGAAGGTTGTTAGCTTGTCGCGGCTAATAGTGCCTTAGCTCCGAGAGAAACCACTCGGCTACGACTCACTGTAGATGAAATGTGAGCAATAAACTACACAATCAACAAGCCAGGCTCCGTGTGTGATCGTCATAAAGGCTGCTTCAAGCAGTTGCCTGTTTTAGTGACGTTTTCAATGCATAATATGCTTGTATTCAGTGAATTTTCCCGTTAGCTTGTCGCGGCTAGCTTGTTAGCTCCGGGAGAAAGCCACTCGTCTATGACCCATTGTAGATGAAATGTGAGCAATAAACTTCCAAATCAACAAGCCTGGCTCCGTGTGTGATCATTGTTAAACGGTTCTTTATGTGTGTGGTGGTTTTATTGACTTTATTTGTGCATATTTCTCGTTTTCACGTGATGACTCGAGGTTTAGCTTAGCATTAGCTTTCTCCGGAGGCTCTGTGCATCATCAAGGCCCAGCGCAGAACCACACTGAAATAAGTGTTCTTGTCACCGGTTTTAATCCTGGGTGTTTCGGTAACAGAAACACTGATGTGTGTCTTTGTAAAAGTCTGCTGTGGCTCCGGTTCACAACACATGAAGCTAATCCTCCATGATGACTCTGTTTACATCTTAGGGCTGGACACTGCGGGGAGGGGGTTCTGCTGAGGGGCAGTGGTTGGTTACTCGGCTGGTGACGAAAGGTCGGAGGCGTATCCTGGAGGTCGAGGGCGTTTCCTGAAGGAATCAGGCGTTTGATCCCTAAAATGGCCGCCATCAGAGTTTCTACAGATTACTCGAAAATACGTGAATGTGCCAAGGCAACACTTCAGGCATGGTTTTAATGAGGGAATGACATCATAACATGATGTAAAGCTTGAAAAAGTCGATTTTGCATAATATCCCCCCTTTAAAAGCCGAGCTTAGACACATCTGACTTGTCCTGACTTGATGAGGTCTGCTGGACCTCCGTGACCTCATGTTGGTGAGCACACAGGACCGATGGTCAGAGATAGAGGTTTGCCTTCTGGTCACTGACCGGGGCAGCTCCACCTTGTCTGAGGAGAGACCATTAACTTACAACCCATGTTAAAACTCAGGTTCAACAAACGACATCACCACAACGACCCAAGAGGGAGGGCATCCTCTCCCCCCCAGTTGTTCTCCTGGGAGATGAGCTTCTGACTTTTACCACCTCTTCCTCTGCTCCCTCCTCTTCCTCTGCTTCTCCTCTTCCTCTGCTCCCTCCTCTTCCTCCTCTTCCTCTGCTCCCTCCTCTTCCTCTGCTTCTCCTCTTCCTCTGCTCCCTCCTCTTCCTCCTCCTCCTCTGCTCCCTCCTCTTCCACTGCTTCTCCTCTTCCTCCTCTTCCTCTGCTCCCTCCTCTTCCTCCTCTTCCTCTGCTTCTCCTCTTCCTCTGCTCCCTCCTCTTCCACTGCTTCTCCTCTTCCTCTGCTTCTTGCTCCTCCTTCTCCTCTTCCTCCTCTTCCTCTGCTTCCTCTGCTTCTTCCTCCCCCTTTCCCTCCTCCTCCGCTCCCTCCTCTTCCTCTGCTTCTTGCTCCTCCGTCTCCTCTTTCGCCTCTTCCTCTGCTCCCTCCTCTTCCTCCTCCTCCTCTGCTCCCTCCTCTTCCACTGCTTCTCCTCTTCCTCCTCTTCCTTTGCTCCCTCCTCTTCCTCCTCTTCCTCTGCTTCTCCTCTTCCTCTGCTCCCTCCTCTTCCACTGCTTCTCCTCTTCCTCTGCTTCTTGCTCCTCCTTCTCCTCTTCCTCCTCTTCCTCTGCTTCCTCTGCTTCTTCCTCCCCCTTTCCCTCCTCCTCCGCTCCCTCCTCTTCCTCTGCTTCGTTCTCCTCCGTCTCCTCTGCTTAGTTTAGTTTATTGGTGTATTTGGTGGGACAGTGCAAGTTAATGAACAAGCCACACCGGACTGTGGCCTTGGGCTAATTTCCACCCGTCGTCCCCGCCCACTTCCTCTATGCTCTGAACAGAAGGAAGGATTGTAACTGTAGTAGTAGTAGTAATAGTTGTAGTTGTTGTTGCAGTTGTAGTAGTTGCTGTCATAGAGTAGAGTAGAGTAGAGTAGAGTTCAGTAGAGTTCAGTAGAGTAGAGTAGAGTTCAGTAGAGTAGAGTTCAGTAGAGTTCAGTAGAGTAGAGTTCAGTAGAGTTCAGTAGAGTAGAGTTCAGTAGAGTTCAGTAGAGTAGAGTTCAGTAGAGTTCAGTAGAGTAGAGTTCAGTAGAGTAGAGTTCAGTAGAGTTCAGTAGAGTAGAGTTCAGTAGAGTAGAGTAGAGTTCAGTAGAGTAGAGTAGAGTAGAGTAGAGTAGAGTTCAGTAGAGTAGAGTAGAGTTCAGTAGAGTAGAGTAGAGTTCAGTAGAGTAGAGTAGAGTTCAGTAGAGTAGAGTAGAGTTCAGTAGAGTAGAGTAGAGTAGAGTAGAGTAGAGTAGAGTTCAGTAGAGTAGAGTAGAGTTCAGTAGAGTAGAGTAGAGTTCAGTAGAGTTCAGTAGAGTTCAGTAGAGTTCAGTAGAGTAGAGTTCAGTAGAGTAGAGTTCAGTAGAGTAGAGTAGAGTTCAGTAGAGTTCAGTAGAGTAGAGTAGAGTAGAGTAGAGTAGAGTAGAGTAGAGTAGAGTAGAGTAGAGTAGAGTAGAGTAGAGTAGAGTAGAGTAGAGTGACACAGACATTTCGCACATGGACGACGAGAGACTCATCGTAGAAGTGCAAAACTTCCTAAATACTTCTCACGTGAACCCAGTGGCAGTTTGGGGAAAATCCGGACTGGATCTGGACCGACCTCTGCAACTCTCACAAATTCACGTAATCCCTTTTTCGTACATGGCCCAATAATATCCAATATAGAGACGGATGGAATTGTTATTCTGTCACATGATGGGACTGATAATAAACCAGCCACGGTTGATTGAAAATAATCTAATAATAATAATATTCCTATGTTTCTTTCAGACTCATAAACCTAAAGAGCAGCACATTCTCGTGCTTATCTCCGCACAGTTTGGACAATCAGTGTTTCCCTCAGTAACTTCAAACTTAATAAGCACTTCAATTTCATTATCATCTCAGCATTATTCCATTTTCCGTCCTCGAATGATTCAAATGGCCGCACTGCCTTTTGATTTCTTCGGGGGTTGCTCCAGCAGCACTTGTGAAATTGTTTTCCAAACAAATGCACTGACTCCAGTGCCATGTTGTTGCTAAAGTGTGATATTTTTGACTCATACCAAGAAAAGCAATTTGCTGTGTTGTACGAGCCCCTCCCCGCTGAGCGGCTCGGAGGCAGTGGGATGTGAAAGTCAGCGTGCTTTCTCGTGCTCGCCGTCTGCGGCTGCTGCTCAGATCTGCTTTTATTCAGACACTTTTTAAGATGGGGCACATTAAGTAACGGTCAGAAGTAACATGGAGTCTTGATCTGATTAAAGACAGCTTTGTCCACCATGCAATCAGGAAGCTGAACTCTCCCCTTCCCTCCCTCTACTGCTCCTATCGCGTTTATCTATTTGATATGGCTCCGTATAGTAATAACTACTGGTTTGTCATCTGTAATTTTAGACTTTGTATTTCAAATAGAGATTTAGACATGGGCGGCACGGTGGCGCAGCGGTTACAGCTAGAAGGTCGCGGGTTCGATTCCCACCTGGACGGGGCCTTTCTGTGTGGAGTTTGCATGTTCTCCCCGTGTCTGCGTAGGTTTCCTCCGGGTACTCCGGTTTCCCCTACCACTAAAAAAATGTACAATAGATTCCCCTCTGGGGCCAGGACTCCCCTGAAAAAGAGATTGTTAATCTCAGTGGGACTATCCTGGTTAAATGAAGAACAACAACAACATGGGTTACACTCAGTTTGGATCATTTACTCCAGTTTTGTTCAGTTTGACGTCCTTTTTAGACCTTGTTTAGTCCTGATATGATCTTGATTTAGTTCTGGTTGTACTTACAAGGTCAAATACAGTATGTGTCTGAGAACCACAGGTCCACGTGGATGACCTCAGTGTCTAAATGAAGTTTGTATTAGTTGAAATGCAAGATCAAACTAATTTGTTTGTTTGTTTGTTTGAGACTTTATTGTCCCTGTAGGGAAATGTGTCCTCTGCATTTATCCCATCCATCGATGCCGCTGGGGCGACCCGTAAGGAGCAGTGTTCGACGGCAGTGGGGACCCGTCTCCATGATGTGGAGCCAGGCTGGTGGTCAGAATCACCTGGCTGGAGAATTCACCTATTGTACATGTTTTAGTGGTAGGGGAAACTGGAGTATCTGGAGGAAACCTACGCAGACACAGGGAGAACATGTAAACTCCACACAGAAAGGCTCCATCCTAGTGGGAATCGAACCCGGGACCTTGTCACTGTGAAGCCAAGGCGCTGCCCGGTCTTAGGACTAAGACAAGGGTCAAGCTTAGATCTGAACTGGATCCAATAGTTCTGGCTACACCGTTACTGAAGCGTAATGGTCACTAGGTCTGGGTACCGTTCATTTTGTTTTCTCTGTATATACCTAATATCATAATGACTTACTGTATAGCAATACGTATACCACTGCTCTTCTGCTTCTATGAACTCAGTGAAATGACTGTGCCTTCAGACTACATTAGAGGCAGTTCCTCCTTAGTGACTGGGGTGCACCGTGTGTTCTGCAGGAGCTGGATCCAGATGTGCAGCAGTTCAGACTGGCGGTGGAAGACATTGATCGGCGTCTGGGAGCTGTGTTCCGCCAGGCGTTTGACCAGGCGCCTGGGCTGGAGCACGCATTCAAGGTCTCACTGTCACACTCCTGTTCCCTCTGCATTGCCTCACACACAATAAGCAAAGGCCATTCACAGTGCCCTGGACTCACGTTCTTTACTTTTACTGGTGGTCAGCATGGTGGCTTTCCTTTTGATCACGGTGGCTGCTACAACGCTCCAGGATCAATTGTTTTGTAGGTTTTCTGGTGAGAGGCTCTGTCCACAGTGAAAAACTTGCAGAAACTCTAAAAACAGTTGATCCTGGAGCGTCCTCGAGGCCTCTGTGATCAGATGTAAAGGCCCCAGGCTGACCACTAGGTTCCTAAAAGGGCAAATACACACTAATATTTTTTTTCACATGATTTTCATGCTGCATTATTTGGACATGTCATAATTTTCATGCTTTGTCTGTCCTATTACATCAACACTAACATTCTACACTACGAAGAACAGTTACTATACGTGTAGTTATGCTTACGAGAGTTAATATCTCTGTGGATTCTCCATTTCTGTTCATGTGCAGGTCCTGGACATGTTTGGGAGCCTGTTGGAGCGCCCTCTGGTGGCTGCAGATGCTGTGGACAGATACCCTGTCCTGGTGGAGATGTTGGACAAAGAGCTGGACAACACCAGACTCCTTTACACACGGCGCCTACAGGCGTCTGACACTCTGGGTGAGATACGACATCCTCACACACCTCACTGTCCCTTTAAGTGCACACTTTAGGCCAATATTGTCTTTAAGAATGTCTTCATGGGGCCCGACCTCGTGTTTCTAAACACAGCCTTTAGACTACTCTCTGTGTAAGCTTCAGCTTCATTCCTGGCGCAGTTAGTGGGGCGGACATGGGCTGGACAGACGCCCATGGCCAATGGCAAAGTTATGTAGAATAGTGGTCCCTCCCCGAGCTGTTTCCTCCTACAGACCAATAGAAACAGACCACAACAAATGCAAACACCACAACAACTCTGAGCCACAACGGAAGTGACAGGAGGTCAGATTTTATGTCCGAGACGCTGCTGCCTGTGCATGTGCCGTGCAATCTTTCCCACACTGGGTGCACATCTGTGCTGCAGCTGAATGTGGGCCTGGGCCTTATTACTTTAAATAAATGATTATTTACATCGGGCTCAGGCAATTGCTCAGGTCGGGCTTCATGCTCGCAGGCCCGGGTCGGGTCGGGCTGGATTTTTCAGGCCCAATCTCACCTGTACTGGAAATAACAGAAGTGTAGATGGGCTGGACATCAGGTGATGTGGCTGTACAAGCCATTCGGTAAACATTTATACTCTGGAATCCCTGGTTGGAGCAGCGATGTACAGCGTGTTCTATGAAGTGAAGCTAATTTGATCCCTTTACAATGTGTAAAACATGTCATAGTGTTTTTAGCTTCATGTTGTGGCTCAAAGGTGTTGTGTTGTGGCTTTTGTATTTGTGGCCAATGTTAAACTCAGTGGAATAAAGTTTGTACTTTGTCCTGTGAGTGCTTGAAAATGCTGAATAAGCCAACGCTGTTGTTGCACCAGGCTGAAGATCGGGCCCTTAATGCTTTGCCTGATGAAATAAAGTACATCATAATGATATCAATAACACTTGCACTATTACACTGTGAGTATTCTGTAACTGAAGCCATTCCATTACAGTTGAAATCATAAGTACACGTTTGGCCCAATTTCAGCGAGTCCAGATAAAGTGGACTGGCTCTGGCGGACCAACAAATGGGATTATCCGGAACTGCACACGTCTGAAAATAACCATTTATCAAACACATATTGAGTAGACTCATAAGAGATTCTTCGCCTCAGTGGGACTTTCCTGGTTGAATAAATAAAAACAAAATGATTGCGTATTGTGTGGGATTGTGCATGTTTGTAGGGTTAAGTGTGAAACTCTGTGCCTCACCCACAGCCTGGTCTCCGGTGAACAAGAACATGCCGGCTGTAGCAGGTGGGCTGCGCTGGGTCCAGGAGCTGAGGAGGAGAATCCAGACGCCCTTCTCCAAGTTCAGACAGCTGTCCGTCCCGTGAGTGTGACCACCACTGCCCACACGACACTTCCCCCTCTGGTTCCCTGTGATGTGCAGCTGCTCGTCACATCGGAGAAGACTTTTAGGCTGATAGTTCAGTGTGCAAGGTCGACAGTGAACATTTAATAAAGCTATGATTATGGACTGCAGCCTTTTTCAATCTGACCGGTGCCAGACTGGAGCTTTTATCCACGGACTGAGTGTGAAATTAGAATCTCAGAAAATGTGAATATTGAGGAGAAGTACATTTTCTCTTAAAAAAAATGATTCAGAAACACAGTATTTGTACTTGTACTAGACACAAGCAGTTCCTAAAATTATAAATTATTCTGAAGAAAACCCCCAAAATGAGGTTTCACAAAATTAGAATAGTACACAGTCATTTAGGCCATCTGTTCTATTTGTTTGCTCATTTTCAGAGGTGGGTAGTTACATTTACTCAAGTACATTATACAGTTTTATGCAGTACTTTGTGGGATCGCTTTGGATTAAGTTGTGTTCATTAAGTATTAATAAGCATTAGTAATCATTTTAGGGTTAGGTTTATTGTTGGTTTTGAATAAGTGTATTATTAATGGCCTATTAGTATGTGAGCAGATAAAAGTATAATAAGCAGTGTGTTAAAACTTTACAAGCTTGTTATGAACTGCTTATTACTTAATGAGCACACCTTAATATAAAGCGTTACCTACTTTTTTACTTCTGCTTGAGTGATATTACAGTGTCTGTGCATGTTTAAGTGACCTCAGGAGGACCTTATTCTTCCTCTGTAGCCTTTGTCTTGTTTAGTTTTGTCGTAGTTTTTGGCCTGGTTTACATGTGGTTCAGTCCTTCTCTTGATGTGGCTAAAAATGGACAGAAAAGTAAAGTCTTCCTAAATACCAGTGTGGCTGCAGTTATAGGTTCTGGGTGTACACAAAGCTGGCGAGCAGAAGAAAGCTTGATGCCTCTAAAAGCTCACATTAAGAGGCTTTAGTCACTTAATCCTTCAGCAAACCCAGTGACAGCGCAGAGCCCTGTTAAAGTCCGTCTGAGTTAGTTTATACTGTATCCAATTCATGTTTCTCCAACACAGTCGTTCTTTGTGCTCAAGCTCCAAGTCAGCGTTTTAATGCACATTCATTTAATGAATACCCACTTTGGGGGGTTTCTTCAGTATTATTAGTACATTACAGTATTATTTTCTGATTATGAGAAAACCCTGCTTGCAGTGTTTTACTTTGTGTCTACATAAGATACTATTAACTGTGTTTCAGTGTTACATATAGTATTTTAGAGATAATGCACATACAGTGCCTCTCGAAAGTATTCATACACCTTGAACTTTTGCACATTTTCTCATGTTTACAACCCTAAACATAAAGATTTTATTTTTGTTTTTTTACTGAACGTTCACACACAAGTAACCGACAACTGTGAAGTGAAAGCAAAATGATACATGATTCTGTTATTTTTCAAAAAATAGACAAGTGAAAATTGGGGCTTGCATAAGTATTCATACAGATGAATGAATACTTTGTGGAACCCCCTTTGCTGTAATAACAGCAGAAAGTCTTTTGGGGTTTGACTCTACAAGATTTGCACATGTAGAGACTGACATTTTAGCCCATTCATCTTTACAAAACAACTCAAGCTCTGTCACATTAGAAGGAGAGCGTTTGTGAACAGCAGTTTTCACATCATTTCACAGATTTTCAATAGGATTTAGGTCAGGACTTTGACTGGGCCATTCTAACACATTAATATGTTTTTATTGAACCATTCCATTGTAGCTTTATCTTTGTGTTTAGGGTCATTGTCCTGCTGAAGGTGAATCTCCGCCCCAGCCTCAGTTCTCTTGCTGACTCCAGCAGGTTTTCCTCCAAAATGTCTCTGTATTTGGCTCCATCCATCTTCCCAACTATTCTTACAATCTCCTCAGCCCCCGCTGAGGAAAAGCAGCCCCACAGCATGATGCTCCCCCCGTATATTTGTCACTGGGGATGGTGCACTCAGGACGATGAGCAGTGTTAGGTTTGCTCCATACATAACGTTTTGCATCTGGGCCAATAAGTTCAATTTTTGTCTCATCTCCTTCTTCCACATGGAGCTGTGTCCTCCATATGATGATTTCTTATGGCTCCTTTCAATAATGGCTTTCTTCTTCCACTCGTCCATGAAGGCCAGATTTGTGCAGATACGACTTATAGTTGTCCCATGTACAGATTCCCCCAGCTCAGCGGCAGAACTTCACAGCTCCTCCAGAGTTATCTTGGGGCACTTGGTTGCATTTCTGACCAGTGCTCTCCTTGTCCAGTTTGTTAGTTTACATGAACGACCGTGTCTTGGTAAGTTGGCAGTGGTGCTTTACTCTTTCCATTTCTGAATGATGGATTGAACAGTTGCTCCGGGAGATGTTTAAATCTTGGGAAATCTTTGTGTAACTTAATGCTGCTTTAAACTTCTCCACAGCTTTATCCCTGACCTCTCTTGGCCTTCATGATGTTGTTTAGTGACCAATACACTCCGACCACAGCTCTGAGGGCCTAAAAGAACAGCTGTAATTATACTGAGAGTAGATTACACACAGGTGGCCTCTATTTAACCGTTAGGCCAAGGTGTGAACATTCTGGAATCATTAGGAATGTTATAAAGGCAATTTAATGCACTTAGAAAATGCTGTATGAATACTTATGCACGCCCCACTTTTCACTTTTCTATTTTTTGAAAAATAACGGAATCATGTATCATTTTGCATTCACTTCACAGTTGTCTGTTACTTGTGTGTGAACGTTCAGTAAAAAAATCAAAATAAAATCATTATGTTTAGGGTTGTAAACATATGTATGAATACTTTCGAGAGGCACTGTATGCACTGTATGCGCTGACGAACTATTTCTTACCACTTCGATTGAAATCATCGTCATAATGAATAGTGTGTATAAACCAATGATGTGTGTGTGGACCATGTAAATAAATATGTTTGTAAATGTTTGTGTACACTTGATGATAGAGATGCGCTGATCAGACGTGGATTTCACATACTTTCTTTCAGCAGATATCCTGGTGAAAACGCCACAGTTTAGCAAAACATGTACAATAGGCCAGGAGGAATGGAGTGTGTTTAAAGGAACAGGCCACAGTTTTTTCCAGTCTGAGATCTGCTCTTACCTGAGTTTAGACGAGTTGATACGTACCTGTCTGGTCTTTGTGTCCGTGGAAGAGCTTGGTAGAAGAGCTTGGTAGAAGAGCTTGGCATCTTTCAACCCCCGTTTGGAGCTATAGGAATACATTGGGAGAGGCCAAATACTAACAACATCTTTGGTCGTTTTGCGGGACTGAGGGCACACACAAAGACCAGACAGGTACACATCAACTCGTCTAAGCTCAGGAAAGAACATATCTCGACATGTAAAGTGCGAGTGTGGGACAATGGATGGAAAATAGCCCGAGGCTGTTTACATGCGTGACTCCCAAGTATGTTCATTAACACTAATAATATCAATAACAAATAATCATTATACAGTTGGAGGTAAAGCAGGACAATGTAGAGATGTGTAGCCAGTATATAATATTCATAATGATCAACTGAAAGCATGTGATCGGTATCGGCCGATCACAATGATAGTGATCAGTAATGGGTGATGGGTGCACCTCTGTTTGTGCAGGTGCCTGGAGAGTGCAGCAGGAGCCAGGGTCATCCAGAAGTATGAGGACATGATGCAGCTGCTGGACAGGTGTGTGTCCATCCATGTTCCCCTGACCGCCGCAAACCACATGAGAGGAAGCTTCTGCCCAACACGCTGGACATGTTTCAGCTGCAAGACTACTTGCAGTTGAATAGAAATGGCCTCAGTGATGTAGATCTCAGGTCTCAGACGGTTGAGATCATGCTCTGAAGCGCAGGTGTTTCTTGTAGAGTCGAAGCAGTTCATGTTTCTGTTTTTTCTCAAATGCTAGGTTTAAAATAGGGCTTAAAGATTTCCGGCAGCATGCTGGATTCTGGCGTGAGCAAGCTAAACATTTTTATTCCTATTTTTTATGTTTAAATTAGGGCCCGACCGATATGGATTTTCGGGGTCCGATACCGATACGAAGGGGGTTAGCATGGTATAGATAGCCGATACTAAACACATTTAGTTTGATGTTGTATTTTTAAATCTCTCAAATAGCCTAGAGTCAAGCATTTATTATTATAGTAAAGGTTTCAATCATAGAAATATTGGTCGACTGATGTGGGGATTACAGATGGAAATTAGCTTAGTGCTAAATCTGGTGCAGCATCTTTTTAATGTAACTGTACACTGTCCCTTCAATAAACTAAACTAAACTAAACTAAACTATTATGGGGTATTTTGATTGGCCAATGCCGGTATGCACCACTGATATTTTTTGCCAAATTCCATCCTTCCATTTTCTTCCTCTTTATCCGGGGCCGGGTCGCGAGGGCAGCAGTCTCAGCAGAGATGCCCAGACTTCCCGATCCACACACACCTCCTCCAGCTGTTCTGGGGGGACCCCGAGGTGACATCAGGCCAGCTCGGAGACATAGTCCCACCAGCGTGTCCTGGTTCTTCCACGAGGTCTTGTCCCACTAGGACATGCCTAGAACACCTCCCGCGGGAGGCGACCACAAGGCATCCGAAGCAAATGCCCTAGCCACCTCAGCTGCTCCTGTCGACGTGAAGGAGCAGCGACTCTACTCCGAGCTCCTCCCGGGTAACTGAGCTCCTCACCCGATCTCGAAGGGTGCGCCCAACGCTTGTATTCGCGATCTTGTCCTTTCAGTCATTACCCAAATCTCATGACCATAGGTGAGGGTGGGAACGTAGATCGATTGTCCTCCAGAAAAATGGAGAGTCCAGCCTCTCTCCAGGAGTTGGGATCCGGAACCCAAACTGTGCGTGGAGGTGAGCCCGACTATATCTAGCCGGTATCTCTCAACCTCCCGCACAAGCTCAGGCTCCTCCCCCCCAGCGAAGTGACGCTCCATGTCCCGAACGCCAGAAGCTGCGCATGCGGACCACGTCGTCGAGGCACCTGCCTCTGACTGACACCTCTGCGGGTGGTGGGTCCACAGGAGGGCCCTTCGGGCTGTACCCGGCCGGGCCCCGTGGCCAGAGGCCTGACCACCAGGCTCTCGCATTGGAGCCCCAACCCCAGGCCTGGCTCCAGGATGGGGCCCCGGTTGCGCCATATCGGTCCTTGCTGTTGTACTGTCCATAGAAGTCTCTGAGCTGCTCACCTCGGACCTGTTTGCCATGGGAGACCCTACCAGGGGCATAAAGCCCCAGACAACAGAGCTCCTCGGATCATTCGGGCACTCAAACAACCCCACCACGTTAAGCAGCTCATGGGGTTGGCCAATTCTTTTTTTCGTAAAAAAACAAACAAACAAATATTTTAGAAATATCTATAATCCTGTGTATGATGCTTCTAAATGTGTCAGTGTTGAACTGTGACAGCAGGGGGCACTGATTCATGCATAGTAGTTACTCCAAAGGGAGCTTGTTTGAAAGACAAAAATCAGTAGGTTCCAAACAAAAAACGGTAAATCTCTATCTCGGTTCTAAAATGATATGCAAAAGTTCATAACATAAAACATGGGCCTGGAGAATGTTCGGAGGTTGTGAGCTGGAGTTATTGCAGAGCTCAGTTTGGACTGGACATTTGAAAACTAAATATTTCTGGTCATTGTCTTTTCCCCTCACTGTACATACATGTAAATGACTGTCTCTGTGGGTTAGTCGACTAAAGTGAACTGTGCCAACTTACATCATTAAACCAGATTTTGAGCTGTTTCACAGTTAGGAGGTCCTGGGTTAAATTCCCACCTGGACGGGGCCTTTCTGTGGAATTTGCATGTTCTCCCCGTGTCTCCATAGGTTTCCTCCTACTGCACAGTCCTCCACTCCTCTGCCCCACGGCGGGTCACAGGTGGCCAGGACAGAAAGCTCAGCAGAGTTAGCCTCCTTAGTCTGTGTTTTTGGACTGACCGTGAAAGTCCGGTCACTGACAGTTTTTCTGCTTTAGTCCCGTGAGTCTGAAGAATACATTCACCTCCTCGTCTCTTCTGTACGCTGTAAATTCATTGATAGTTTCGTACAGGTTTTTGTTATTAAAGTGTACAGCGCATGTGCTATCTCCAGACCTGTTTTATTTTCTTGGGTAGCGCCACAGCGCCTCACACAGGCCTGGCAGATGTAGCGCTGAGTCTATGGATGCACATTACTGAGCTGGCTCCGTCTTTACAGAGAGTTTCTGAAATGATAAGCTTTTGTTGTTCGTGTGGATGTAGCCTTCATGATTGGACCCCTTCCACCACACTGACCGTTTCACCTGGGCCATTTGTTACCACATTCAGACTTTTCTATTAAATATATATTTTGAATAGCTCATAGACATGCTTTCTACACACCATTATTTGAACCTAAGAGGAACGTTTTTAAACTCGAACCCCTGTTAAAATGTCACTGTAAACCAAATTCTTATGTGAAAATAAATCGCGAATCTAATCCCCCTCGCAATACTTGTTCAGCCGGAGTAGATCACACAAAAGCCAATAACATCCATCTGATCTCCTGCGCACGGCTAAAGTGGTTTCTGTGGGTTACGACTCCAGTGGTGTTATTTGGAAAGCAGCACTTGTGATTTTGTTAGTTACATGTCTAACATTTATGAAGCGGCCTGGCGGGACGGGCATGTAGACGCAGCGCTCCAGGCATGATTTATGTTCTCATTACTGCGCCGCGCCTCCAAAGATGATTTCACAGGCCTCCCGTATTCCCCCACGTTCAGCTCGCTCATGCCAAGTGAGGAATGGCCTTTTAAACCAAGTTCAACATCAAAAAACACTTCCCAATAAAGATGTCGACTGAGGGGGGAGAAAAGTGCTACAGAGAATCAAAGTGAGACAAATCTGTGGTTGTGATCTGCCGTAATCAAAGGATAAAGATACCATCACAGTTAATGCCAGCAGGCCATTTAGGAACACACACATGCACACGCACACACACACACACACACACACACACACACACACACACACACACACACACACACACACACACACACAAGGTCACAGAGTTAGTTGAGCACTGGGTACTTAAATGGCATTTTGCATTGAACACATTTTCATACAGTTCATAAATCAAAGACGATCCCGAGAGGAACTTTCATCATTTTAGCTGTTGGCAGAGCTTCTTGTTTTGGGCCCACTTCAAATAAAATGGGATGTGTTAAACTAGAGATTTTAAGCTCATTTTATGTTTCATAGTTGAATGTCTCACTAATTGCAAATTGTAAAAGAATGTCCCAAAGATGGATCCATTGGGACGGAGGGAATGTCCTTTTATTTGTATTGGGCCGGTATTTCTTCTTCCATCCTGGTTTTCTAGCCCTCTCACATTATGTCAACCTGTATGGACTCAAGCAGACAAAGGCAACGATTAGGAAGATTTATTGACATGTATATTAGTTTTGGCTATCAGACCCCGGCGGTAACATCGATGTATGAAAGTCAGTATGGATGAACAGCTTGTAGTTAGGGATGTCTTCCCCAGAGCCTGGACACTGGTGGTGGTATGGAAGACCCGTGAAGATGGAGCAGGTAGAGGCCGTGGATGGAAGAGAGATTCGTGGAGGCGGGTCACAGCACAGCTGGGACGCGTGATTGCTGGGGCTTAGAAGCGGGACCGATGATTAGATGATTGGCTGCTGTGGAGGTGCGGCTCTTACGCTGATGGCTGAGGTGGAGGTGTGGCCCTCTCGGAAGCGACCACTGGCTGGAGGTCGGTGATGCTGAATTAGTCTGCCAGGTTGAATTAACGCCTAGGCTTCATGTGGCATTGAAAGATGAGCCAACGACACGGAACACGCCTACCTGCGCTACAATACCTACTACTAAATGTGTTCACATGCTCATCTTTCTCAGCCCTGTGAACTGTGCACTGCTTTTTCACAACCTTCCTTGTTGGAGTCTAATAGTGTAATGTGTCATAAATATTATTCAGATGAAATGAAGTTTGATGTTATTCCCAGGCTGTAAAATAATGACCCAATAATGATCCTCGTTGTCACACACGGCTTGTGTCCAGCGGGTCAAGACCGGCTCACGATGGCGTGCACGTGGGGCTGCTGTGCACTGCAAAAAGTACTTAACTAGATCAGTATAAACATCTCAATTTGAGCATAATAATCCAAATTTTAGTTATTTTGACTAGTTAAGAAGTTCTTGGGCATTTGTTCTCGATTATTTCACTTGTTCTGAGATGTTTCTGACTCGTTTCGATACATTTCGTCCTTTTTTCAGGTAACTTTCTTTGCCAATGGGGTAAGAAAATTGGTCTTATCTCATTGGCAATTTTACTTTCTTATTTCAAGCAAGATTTACCCTAGAACTGGTCTGAAATGTCCTCAAACAAGCAAAGTAAACTTGGTCCGATCAGGAAAAGTGTCTAAATGAGTGAAAACCGCTCAAAACAAGATACATTTCCTCAATTTAAGTCATTTAAGCCAATACTTGATATTCACTTTTTGTAGTGTGTGAGTGAAAGCAGAAGAGCCCGTCTGTACAACACAAGGAAGACGTCTAGTCTTTAGTTGGACTTTCTACAGACTGAGATATGTTTTTACCTGAGTTTAGATGAGTTGATCCGTACCTGTCTGGTATTTGTGCCCGTGGAAGAGTGTGGTCGCTTCCAACTTCACTCCCATTTGGAGCTATAGGAATACATTGGGAGAGGCCAAATGCGAAAAACATCTTTGGTCCTTTTGCGTGACTGAGGGCACGCACACAGACCAGACTGCTACACATCAACTCATCTAAGCTCAGGTACGAACATATCTCAGTATGTAGAAATGGTGGCCTGTTCCTTTAAACATAGTGATAGATCGTATAGGTCACTATTGTGGTGTCAGCACATGTTATTGTGAGTCATGTATTTAATGGAATTGCGAAGAGGTCTAATTGTTGTATCACAAATAGTTTCACCATATAAGGACAAAAAAGTGCCACATGCAAAAACAACGCAGAGGAGATTATGAATGACAAAACACAAATCCAAAACTAATAACCGACAAAAAATCTCAGCCATCGGTGTCTCGCGCTCTCGGACCCTCCTGAACCTTTGGGCACCAGGTGAATTTGCTCGGTCGTGAATGAGGTCCATAATCCCTAAACAACTTTCCTCTGGTTACAGTGCTTTTCTAAATCTGCCTAATACAGTCCCATGAGAGGACAGTGTTTGGAACTGCTGAGTGCAGCACATCCACATCCTCCCCTTTGCTTTATCACCTGATTGTGAAACCATCATATTAGCGTATGGTGCGTCCACTCCTTTGCTCCGTGTGTCGTCATCAGGAGCGATAGGAAAATAAAGTACGTCAGTTCTCCGGCATGAGTGTCCCTGTAATAATGTGTGAGGCGGTGCACTCCAGTCAGCAGCGGTCGGGGCGTCTGGGCTCATCACCCGCAGACAAAACGCTCAGTGATTTATGACCGCTACGCAGCGCTTTGATTGCCTCTGCGTCGGCCGCGCCACTGTCAGGAAATGAAGCCCGCAGCCCAAATCCAATAAGAGCGCCCGAGTTCTCATCATAATTGTGCTATTCACAGACTGATATAGCCTTTGAGCGCACTGACACATTGTTCATGTGCCCGTGGACCAGTGTTTACCCCGCATTACCCCGCTCCCCCACACACACATAAAGACCCCGCCATGTTCGCTAACTGTCTTCAATAATACGATAACAATATTATTGCTAAATTACTAGGTTTGAATTGACTGGGAACGGGGGACGTTTGTATTCAGTCTCCAGCAGTGGTTTTGCAAACAGGAAGCTCGGGATAGCTCATTATCCTGGACCTGCATAACATGATAATGACAACATTGTACCAACATTTTTACACACAGCCTTTTAAGTGCAGACATGTTGACTCAGAGTTAATATCAAAATGTTAGAATACAACAATGAAATAATTAGGGGGAAATGTAGTATTCCTACATCATTAACTAAACCAAGTCCAAACTTACTATGCAGAAACAAAACAGAACTGGGATTAAACAAAGAACATGTAGGACTAAACCAGGTCCAAACTAGGACTAAACAAAGAAACCAGGTCCACAATAGGACTAACTCTGAGCTGTTGTACTTGTGTCATGATGTAACTGTCTGTGGCAGCTAAAGCTAAAGCAGGAGGAGCTAACGTCATGTTTTCCTCTCCACAGAAGTCTCTTATCACTAAAGGATATTCTTTTGAAAGCTTCATAAAGCATTTCGTTCATGACTGAAATAAAGTCCATCTGTGTCTTGTTTGTCTGAGCTTCAGTTTCCTCTTGGAGCTTCACAGTGACAGTAGCTAATGCTAGTGCTAATACTAATGCTAATGCTAATGCTAATGCTGCTCTCACAGACACAGAGCAGGATCATCAGGAAGAGGAGCTGTTAGTCAGAGCAGAGGCAGCCAATCAGCATTCAGCTGGAGGGTGTTACAACATCGCCCCCTACAATCAAGAGTTAGCCAATCAGAGGCTGCTCTGTAAATGCAGAGCTTCAGTGGGATATACCATAGAGCCTCAGCAGCTCTGAGGGACAAGGAGACGACAGGGACGACCTCCGTGAGACGCAGTAGAGCAGTAGAGCAGTAGAGTGCCAATCCAGATATATGTGGCACCACAGCATATTCTATGTTACAGCTATGGACACATGCTATAGCTCGTCTGAAAGGAGAGACTCCAAGCTCTCCGTAGGTGGAAGCTGTTTAAATTGACATGCCTCAGTTCCTGAGAAACGGAGATAATGCGTCTTTTATGAAACACTCTCCTTTCTGATTACCTCCTCTGTCCACTCTGGACGGACACTAACGTTAACGGAAGAGGCAAATGCCTACATATCTCAGTTTCAAGTCAATTTTCAAGGACAACAGTGTTGACATGTTTTGAAACGGCGCGTGTTGCTGCAGATCGACTGCGTGTGCATTTAAACAGCCTGGTTCTCAGATTGAAGACTTTAACAGGATGTTTCTCAGTCGTCCTTGGACCGATTTTAACCATTTAAGAACTCAGTGAAATGTTCAAATCTCGACTGTTTCGATCTTTCCATGGGAAGTCGAGTGAGAGTAGTGTCGGCTCTACATCTGTTCACTGTGCAACATCACGCGTGTGCAAAAAGAGTTCTGTTCATCACAGAACTATACATAAGGTGTATAGAGTGTCTAGTTTGCCGTTTTTGGCACTCAACGCATTGGATCGAAAAACTATTTTTTTTCGTTTTTGGCACTCAATGTGTTTATAACTTTCTCACAACATTTAACTCACTCTTGTCTATGGGATTTATTATCTACTTAGATTTGCAATATAATGCAGTGCAGATGAATCCTAAAAACTTTACAAGTATAGTATCATGGGAACTTCTTTGTCCAGTTCCTTCAGATCGCCCGCTACATCAGCGTGCTGTGTTCACCTGCCTGTGGTGTCTGTGTAATGGAGGAATGGGAGTGTGTGATTGCCGGTTGATGGCTGGAGAGTTTTGTGGTGTTAGTGACTTGAGTGTTTTTGTGCTGTGTTGCAGATACGCAGGCAGCCTGTACGACACGTGGGCACAGACTGTGGAACAGAGCTCTCAGTACAACCTGGAACTGCCCCTCCTGACTCGGGACCCCTCCAGCCGCCTGCTGTCTGTCAACTTCAACCCACAGGTCTGTTTTAAGCCGCACTGCCCGACATTTCACACAGTAGAGTAAAATACAAGAGTGACAAATATCTCAGAAAACACGTCTTTACTGAGGGGTCAGACCTGACTCGTACTGGTGCTGTGGTTGTTACAGCCTCTTCCAAATGTTTCATTTTGATAACCCACGAGAAAAATAGCATTGCCCATGTCCACATGAGCACTTGGAATATGTACCAGCATTTTGCAAAAGCCTCTTTGCTCTCGTGATATGGCAACATGACAACATTTAAAGACTACACACACTTTATGCCCCAACGTGCCCTGCTGAGAAAACAAAGTGTCTGTCAGCCCTTTTCTACCCTGGCCGCTTGTGTTCCAGCTGGTGTCCGTTCTGCGGGAGGTGAAGTATTTAGAGGCCGGTCACGCTGAGTCCATCCCTGAGGCAGCCTTACAGCTCTACACCAGCAGGGGGCAGCTGTGGGAGTTTGTTTCCAACCTGGATCTCACCACGAACCAATACAACAAGGTACTGTCCAGCACAACACATTGGACTGGGCACTGCCCTCATGCCCCGCGGGTCAGAGCGGGCTCACACCATTTCATTCTTATTTTATTCCACAGCTCCACGTGAAACATGTCTCGCTTTGAGCGCAGATAAATAAACAGCATTGTCATGTTCAGGCCGGGAACGATTCCTTTGTGCAGATAGGAGTGCAGGCAGTTCAGAGCACACACTGGAGCCTAAAAGATGAGTGTGAGAGCAGCTGCTACATAATGTGCAGGCCACCACCACAAGCACATTCTGCAGCACATATTCATCTCACAGTTGTATGATGGCAGGCTGAAAGACTCGCAGACTGTGTTAGGGGTAGCACGTTACTTAGTAACTCATTAGAGTACTCAGATTACCTTTTCAGAGTAACATAACAAGTTACTTTTGCATTAGTTTCTTTTTCGTTCTTTTGGTCCTGATTTCCCTCGTCTCATTTCTTCTGCTGCTGCTCAGACTGACAGCACGTCATGTCAGTGCTACTGCACATGCGCAGACTTAAACTTTACAGCAAGTCAGAAACATGGCAGGGTTTTCAGCCTGTTCACATCGTGGAAGAAGCACTCACATTAGTTTGAACTTCCTGGTGAAAAGGACTTAGCTAACTTTATTAGGTTGAAGAAAGCTGTAGAATAAATTATCTAAACAAAGTTCATTATGTTGTTTGTTTATTATCACCAATTCAATGCGCTTTGTAATGCGCAATGCTCCTTTACAGACGTTCTTTTTGTTGAAAAACAGGCATAGTTTCTGTTTCCATAGAGCGATAGTCATTATTGTTGCCTATTGCTGTAATTTGTCCACGTACAAAATCAAGCTCAGTGAAGCTAATGTATTGTGCTATTAATGAAAACATTTACTGGTATCAGACTGTTTGTGTGAGTTTGCTTTTATTGGCGACTCAGTTTGTGAAATGGAGCATTTTTCAACAGCAAAAATGATGGACAAATGAATGAATTCTAGATGTTTATTATTGGTAAGGCATGAGTCTCTAACCTGTTACTGTCTTTGTAAAGTAACATAACAAGCTCCTGTTCCAGTGGAGAAAGGAGCTCACTTATCCAGTTACTTTAAAACGTAACATTTGATCACAGAGTGCAAGTTGATGCCCCCCAGTGATCCGCCCCTGCAGCCTCTCTTTGCCTTTCCCTCTTTCCTCTTTCACTTGCCGCTGTGAGCACAGGCTCCGGAGAACAACATGATGCAAAAGTTCTGCGTTGTATCATTGGTCACTTTGGCCATATATCTATAGCTCCTGTTTTCTTATCTTTCTCACTGAATACGGGCAGTTTTTCCTCTGGCAGCGTCGATCATAATGGCCTCAGTGTGGTGCCCTCTCTCTGAGGGGCCACACTCGACCACAGCATATAGGGACTGGTGTTCATGTTCTTGAAGACAAATCCCATCTGACTGGATCACTGACTTTTTAAAACTGTAAAAGTCTTCCTGATCGGAGCACTCATCCTTCAGATTAAACTTACACTTTTTCTTTCTTTACTGCTAACAGTAAAAAAGAGTAACTAATAATTGTAGCCACTGCTGAAACAACCGACGTGTGATTGACATGGCTGCCAATCACTGGCCCATCTACGTCTCCTCCTACACCACCTTCCTCACGCTCAGGCTGAAGGAAGGGAAGGACTTTACAAGCACTCTGGCCAGAGCTGGGACTGAACTTTCAGGTCTGAGTCTGAACCACTACTGTCCAGTTCAGATGCTTGAGAGGAAAATAGCGTCACAAATATGAATAGTAGATGGAGTCACATGATAGCCATGTTCCATTCGCTCCCATGTCTAAGGGTGTTGTTTAAAGCCTGCCTATTCCCTGCAGATATGGATTTAAAGCAGACCCTTGTGAAGGTCTCGTTGCCTGTGGATTGGCTCTGAAGTGAAAAGCTCTTTGTGCTGAGATCAAATAGTTGAGAAATAAAGGCTTGTGCTCTTGTTGTTGGTGTAATTAGCTGGAGGGAGTGAATGTCTCAAACACACTTCTGTAGAGGCTTTCAGCGCACTGTGGCAACACCAGGGCAGGTTTAAACAATGCCATCATGTAATTACCTCCCAGCCTCAGCCGCTTTCTCTCAGGGTGAGCGGAGTAAGCGTCTTATTAGGATGTCTTTATTTTTTTTTTCAACCCTACTTTGTACAAAATCTACTTTTGGATTTATTGTTCCTCAAAACACATGTCAACTACGATATATGTAGATAATCTGTGAGCAGAGCCAGTGCTGGCCCTTCTGGGGCCCTAAGCAAACATCCACCCGGGGGCCCTACAGTACGCATACTGTGGCTCTTCGACAAGCGAATCCATATATAGTCAAAAACGGTTCCCCTGTGCATTAGTGCAGGGCAGAAGGGGAACATACAGACCTCAATTCAGGCCCTGCCCCTCTGTGTGAGGACCACTAACCACTAAGTCACTGTGAGACTGGTATTTAGGACGACTACTAGTCTATTTCCCTTTTTAAAATAGCAAATGGCAAATGGTCCCATTCTCTCACCTCTGGACCCTGACCCACAGTTTGGGAACCGCTGATTTAAAACCAAAAACCTGCACCTGGCGTTTATTTCTGTCTGACCACTGAGAATTTGCCTGTGAGTAACCCAATTTGTTTTAGACTGTGCACATTCAGAGTACCAGAGTTACTGTAATGCAATGTACTGTTACTGTAATCCATGTGGATTCAACTCAGCAAAAAGGCCACGGAGAACGGCTCTTTACTCTCGTCTATTCGCCAAACTACTGTCCTGATGCTCTAGACTCACCAGACACAATGAGCGTATGGCCTTGCAGCCCAGAGTCCACGCAGAGAAAACATGAGAGCAGCGCCCGGGACACGGGTGACATGATGCAGCCGCGGAGGATGAGGCGGAGTGAGCACCCGGAGGCAGATGCCGAGCGGGGACACGAGCGGACAAGCACTCGCGCTTTGGAAGTGACAGGGGGAAGTCTCTCCTGCTCATCCACTTCAGCAGACTGCTCCGTTTTGGTGTTATATGTGGCAAAGTAGGCGGAGAGTGAGAGCGCGCTGGAAACGTAGTTTGACTGAGATGCGGGGCCCTTGCGGCTGCGGGGGCCCAACGCACCTTGCGTAGTTTGCGTGTAGGAAAAAACGGCTCTGTCTGTGAGTCTCCACCTTGAGACCCAAATGCCCAAAGCAAGTGGGGTCTTTAAGCACAGAGTACGACCTGCTGCCCTCAGGGAGGCACTACAGAGCCGGTAGCTATGTATACAGTACAGAGTGAAATTCAACCACTTTGTTCGTTTTGATTGTGTCCTGTGTTGGGATTTTTTACACTTTCTCCAACTAAACACAAAACTGAGATCCTTTTTCGTCAACTCGAGTCTTTCTCTCTAAAACTGAAAAATCTGGTTAGAAATCTTGGAGTAATCATGGACTCAGGCCTGAACTTTAACAGCCACATCATCAAAGCAATAACATCAGCAGCTTTTTACCCTCTGAAAAACAAGATCAGAGATATAGGCCCTGATTTGCACTGAGTATAGGAGCACACTTTGTGATCTTACAGCTTCTAGACTAATGGGAAGGACTGGGGTGGAGACACACTTTTTCCTCCAACCATGACCCATGAGGGCAGTCACCTCCTCTTGCAACGCCTTCTCACAAGTGGCTGCACATCCAGAATCAGGAAATACGACCATATTAGTCCAGTGCTCCGGTCTCTGCACTGGCTTCCTGTCACTCAGAGAATAGAATTTAAAACATCTCTGCTTGTTACAAGTCTTTTCATGGTTTAGCACCAAAGTACATTTCTGACATGTTAGAGCCGTATGAACCATCTCGGGCCCAGAGTCCTTCAGGGAGGGGTCTCCTGGTGGTTCCCAGAGTCAGGACTAAACACACTGAGGCTAAAGCTACAATCTGGAACAGTCTTCACGAGGATGTGAGACAGGCCTCAACTCTGACAATGTTCAAATCCAGGCTGAGAACAGTTCTTTTTGCCCATGAATATGACTGAAAGTATTGCATCTGCACTGTTGCTTTTTACTGTAAATAACAAAGTTGTTTTCCCAGACCCTTACAGAAGTTCAGAGGAAACACGAGCCCTGATGTAGAGCCCTCAGTAAGCCTCCATGTGATTGGCTGTGTTCAGGTGATGCAGTCAGTGTTGGATGTGGAGCTGCCGCTGATCCAGGACCAGCTCCACACGCTGGACTCTGCGCTGAGCCAGGCCCAGGAGAGCCTGCACTGGAACTCTGAAGGTCCACACACATCACTCATCTATTAGAGCCCAGGCCAAGTTCAATGTTTAAAATAAAAAAAAGATATAGCACTGTTTATCTTCAGTTTTGTGACAGATAACTTTCCAGCTTTTGCCTTTTTTGTTTGATTTTCTTTTGCATTTTTTGGACTCAAGTAAGATGTGAAGTTGAATCCGTTTTGCAGTTACAAAAGATCACTGTAGGTTAATTGTCTGAGCCGCGGCGCGTGCGTATGTGTGCGCCCGAATGCCACAAACACATGGAGTCAGCAGCAGTTCCTCTGCAGTCTCTTTCACTCAAACACTTCTGAGCACACAAAGTCAGCCAGAACTTATCTGCAATTTTAGTAGAAATCTCCCATTCTTGGCTGCCGTCCATCTCAATATCACTTTAGAAAGTTCATATCATGTAAATGGGTCCAGGGTTATACCATAATTCAGTTTAAGATCTTCATATTGCCCAAAGTTAACCAGTCCCAGTCACACGATACGATATGATATGATACGATTTCTGGGAAAAGTGCCAAAGCGACTGTATAAAACTCCCAATAATAAACAAATAAGCCCATTTTTATCACCTGAATTGTTCATGTTTTATTAAACTTTCATGTCCCTGTAGAGGACATTTTTTCTGGGCACATTGTGTAGATGCAGCTGCCAACAAACACACAAGGTGGATGTAGGACAGTGGATCCACAGCTGAGGGCCCCACTACCCTAGGAGGGGGACCCTAGAGCTGCGTGTCACGTGTATCCCGCATGCCTCGGTCTAAGTACTCGCCTTGTCACGTATCTACTCTTCCCAGGACATGCAAGGCTTTCTATTGAATAAAGGACCACAGTTGGAATACACATTACTGAAGGAAAAACAGAACAGCGATAAAGCATTTGTGATCTGCAATGAGAACAATGTGGACAAACGGTGCGGTTTATGGAATTATTCAGAGCCAAGGCAAATACTAGAGGAAAGAACCCGCAAAAACACAACTTTGAAGGTAAGCAACAAGCTAATGTTATGCTAAAACCAGCTAAAGCTCTGCTAACAGTAAGTAAGTAAGTGCTTTATTTGTCATTGTACAACCATACAATGAAATAGTGTTCAGGTGTTCGTCCTGAGCCGCTTCAACTGAGCCGCGCCACCACTGTGGGTCAACCTGAGGAGCATGTTTTTGGAGGTCGAGGAAACCGTAGCACACAGAGTAAACCTGGCTGCCTTCAGTCTCCTCTGATCCTCCTTCCTCCTGCAGCTCCCTTCACTCCACTACAGTCTTTCACCATCTTCTCCTCCGTTGTCTCTTCCTCGTTTCCTGTAGCTCCTCTTGTGACCCCTCCTCTGTGCTGCAGGTGTGGGGGCTCTTGGTGCCTCTTCAGTGTTTCAGAAGAAGAAATGTGTAGGTCTCAAACGTCTTTAGCTCCGAAGCTGCTGTTTATACTTTTAAAAAGCTGCTTTCCTCAGGACCATTATGGACTCCCTGCAGTACAAAAACACGGCAAAGACGTACAAAAGCATCCAGGGAAACAATGTGGGACAAACCACAAATGTAGTTTACAGAAAAAAGCAAAACAACGCAGCTGCACCAAGAGAGAGGTTCCTGCAGCCACATGCTCTCATTGGCAAAATCACCTTTCTTTATGATGACCTGCATGTTAATAGTGCGGGCGGTCCTCTCTCCTCTGGTCGATCAGATGTCAGTATCAGTTCAGCGTCGCCTCCCTGAGGGCAGCAGGTCGTGCTCTGAGATCTTAAAGGGATATTTAGGGATTTTTGACATAGGGCCTCATTTCCTAGTTATTCCTAGTTGCTGATTTCTGGAGATATTTTTTTTTTAGTTCTTATATTTGAAGAGTTTCGTGGCACTAGGCGAATGCAAGGCTAGCGAATTTGTACGATATCAGCTAGCTTGCATGAAAAAGAGTCTCACCTCACTTATAACACCAGACTAACCATATAAATGTCTGTGTCGATAGAATAATTTGAACCATTTTGCATTTAAAATACCTTATATTTGAGCAGCATCAGCTTCGTGGTTGTATAAGCTACACAGCGGCGGAGTGATCTGCTAGAAAATAGTCCCTCAAAATGCGATCATTCATGTGATGCAAGGTCAGTTATATTCCAAAAATTACTCTATCGACACAGACATGTATATGGTTAGTCTGGTGTTATAAGTGGTTTCCCTCAGGTGCACTGTGGAGCGGGTCACACTGTTTTTAATGCAGGCTAGCTGATGCCATAGAAATGCGCTAGCCTAGCACAAGCCTAGCGCCACGAAACTCTTCAAATATAAGAACTGCATGAATTCCCCCCCAAAAAATATCTCCAGAAATCAGCAACACTGTGGATAACTAGGAAATGAAGCCCTATGTCAAAAATCCTGAAATATCCCTTTAAAGAGCGGGTGTTACCGTAATATTCGGACTATTGACTATTGAGCACACTTGAATGTAAGCCGCACTAAGTTTAAAAAAACAAGAAAACAACATTGTAATAATGATAATTTGAATAATGCTACAAATTGGAATACAATTGTACAAAAATAGTTTGAAACAATACATTTACTTTGTGCCAAATAAAAAGATAATCATAATTACTATGATATATAAAAGGCAGTTTGATCTTAGCTGTGTGCCAAAGTGATGGGGGAAAAGCGGCGGTGGAATACTGCAGAGCTGTGGAAGCGTCGTGTGCTGCTGCTCTTGTCGTTTGTAGGGCAGCGCAGGCAGGCGTGACATGAAACACGAGCGCAGAGCCTTTGCATTTTGAAGAACATCTGAAATAAGAATAGGACTGGTGTTCAATCATTGATAAGGTTTGATTGACGCGCGGCTGGCAGCCCTGTTTTTCAGCTGCCTCGTCTGCGGCGTATTCCCGGAGGAGGGCGGCCGAGATGAGGAGAGTGTTTACTGAACGAGCCAGTGCACCCAGCAGTCTGCGGGGACACGCCTGTAGTGCCAGCCAGATCTGTACAGTAGCTTTTCTGATGTGTTGTGAAGGCTAGGTCTTCAGTGAACAAAGCTAAAAAGATAAAAGCTTTCTCACTCGCTCTCCAGGGAATATGCATCAAAGTAACTGCAAAACTATTTAGAAGCCGTGTTTAAAATGCGTCATGTTCAATACCTCCAGAACGGCTCAGATGTGAGATGGAATCATTTACCTTGTGGATTCTGATCAAGCTCTTCATACACACTTCAAAGGCCAGTGCAGCCTTTCTTACTGACGCTGCAATTAATCCCACATAGTATTCACAATGTTGGCATGTAAAAGAATCATGTAGAACAGTGCGTACTATAGAATATTAAACACCAACAATATCTATCATTTTAGTGACTAAAAACTAGATGTAATTCTTTACAATACTGAACATCTTACAGGTTTTACATTTGTTTCTGCCATAACAATGAATGGACCATAGCCTCCTGCCTGAGGGGAGCGGGGCGAACAGTCCATGTCCGGGGTGAGAAGGGTCAGCTGTGATCCGACCCACACGCCTCCGGGTCCTGGCGGTGAACAGGTCCTGGAGTGATGGGATCTCACGCCTTCTCACCTTGTATGAGGGCAGGCGTGCGTAGCATGGACCGGAGACATAATGATTCTGAGGGGTTATAACCTAACTGTACTGGTGTTGTTGTGGAGCAACCTGCAACTCCACACCGCCTTTGCTCCGCCCAATCCCGTCAGAGCTTGGAAGCTAAGCAGGGAAGGGCCTGGCAGGACTTGGATGGGAGACCGTTTGGGAACACCAGGAAGCCTAGCGAATGTAGTGCGTGAGTGAGTGGTGGTGGTCAACAGACTGGTTGCCTCGCTTCCGTTAGTCTACCCCAGGGCAGCTGTGGCTACAATAGTAGCTTACCACCACCGAGTATGGAGTGAACGAATAGTGCAATGTCTTTGAGTGAACCGATTGTTATGATCAACTCCTGAGAGCAGACGATTCTTCTGTGGAGTGGAAGGGCTATGTGGACTACATCGATGATGGTTTTTGACGGATTCTTCAGCAGCATTCAGGCTTCTCTCAAAGTCTGCCATAACAATAGGAATTAAATAAAATGAATCTGGAGGGGAACACCTGTCCATCGTGTGTCCGTCACGTCTTCGGCTCTACAGCAGGAATACGGAACGATTCTACTTTTGACGAACGCCGGAGCGTCATCAATGGCTTTTTTTCTACGGCGCAGTAGTTTGCTGATCCTGCATAATGAGCCATGTGCCCGACAAAAGGGAAAAACACGGGACAATTGCCTGGTTTTAACAATAAAGTCAAGATGGAACTGCCTCTCTGTGTTTTGGGCGGACAATAAACAGTGTAACGCCAACCACAGAACAACAAGGAAGTTTTGTCCGAGACTCGTGTGTCTTCTGCTCATCCTCAGCAGAAATGAGAAAGCTAAAGCCAGATCTTTCCACCGTGACGGCACCGAGAGCCATCGCACACACACATAAAGAGGCAGAGCACACACAAGGAGAGGAGGACAGAGGCCAACAGACAAGCAGAAGAGCGAGGGGGAAACATCATCCACTACAGACAAGTGGATGATGAGAGAGGAGGAGGAGAGGACATGCGATGTTTCTTGTGGCGCAGGTAAATGCCGAAGAATTGACGTTTTTAATCTTGGACTAAATGTCAGCTCTTATATTGCATTTTTAACGACTGGGACGAGGTGTGTCAGACAGCAATGCTTTCCCTTTGCAGCTCCCTTCAGGACAAAATATAAACTGTAGGAATCCCACTGTGAGTTAGACACTGTCCATGTCCTGACAGAAGGAGAACCGATGGTGTCAAGTAGTGTGGGGACATCCACATGGCAGAAACGCAATCCAATCAAAGCTCCAGCACGAGCTCTCAATCAATCAATCAATCAATCAATCAATGGTTTTGTATAGTCCAATATCACACAGGAGTTGCCTCACAGGGCAATATGAAGTTCAGACAAATGAAAGACAAAGTCCAAATGAGCGTCGGCAGCAGGTGGTGACGGGCGGCGTGTCCCCCGTCCTTAGACTCTGTGACACGGCGAGGAAAAACTCCAATACCCAGCGGGAGAAAAAGGCTATAGAAAGACCCAGGGCCGATGGGAGGCCCTCAGAGACAGGCTAAGAAAGGCCTTTAGGTTTTGCGCCACACTCTTGGGATAAACTCCAGGTTGAGCTCCAGTTAAAAGAACTGGTGTCGATACTTTCAAATCACTCCTGACAGATCTTGCCACAAACAAACAGATATTTAAGTGTATTATCTTGATCCGATGTGTGAATATTTATATGAATGTACGTTGTGTTTCTAATGTTTGCCTCTGCCTCTTTGCAAGGACATGCTTGAAAAAAAAGTTTCATTCTGGTTAAATAAAGGTTTAAATGAAAAAAAGGGAAAAAGCATGAACATATTCTGATCTACTGTATTCAGCTTCAACTTTAAACCAAAGGGATTTTTCAGACTTGCTTTAAAGGGGGGGTATTATGCAAAATTACCTTTTCAAGCTTTCCATCATGTTCTTATGTCATTCCCTCATTAAAAAACATGCCTGAAGTGTTGCCTTGGCACATTCACGTATTTGTGAGTCATCTGTAAAAACTCTGATGGCGGCCATTTTAGGGATAGGTTTGCCTGAGTCCTCCTAGGAACGCCCCCACCTCCTGGAGACGCCTCCGAGCTTTCGTCACCAGCCGAGTAACCAACAGCAGAACCCCCTCCCCACTGATGCCACAGACAGCGTGTGGAGGGGGCGTGTCGGAAAGAGTCAGAGGTTCTTAAAGAGACAGAGGCCTATTTCAAGACATTCACTACAGCCATTTTGAGAGAGACATTTTATATAAGGCAGTTATTCTAATTTACTGCATTTACAGACCAACAGAAGGTTTGCTCATCATTGTAGTGTGGTGCTATGTGATTGAAAAAAGCATAATACCCCCTCTTTAAAATGTGTTGTTTTGGTCCTGTAGGTATCTGGCCATACATCCAGGAGGTGCGGGAGCGTGTGTGTGAGCTGGAGAGCCGTCTGCAGAGGAGCAAAGACAATGTGGAGGAGATCCAGAGGTGCACCAGGGCCTGGGCTGCTCCCATGTTCGAGCGCAGGGAAGGCAGAAGAGACACCCTACTCAGCCTGGAGGACCGGCTGGAGAGGGTGGGCAGGTTCAACTCCATGATCCAGACATCAGGGGAGAAGATACATTTCCTCCTTAAGGTGCAACTCATATCACACTGTGTGGCCCACTGCAATGTCAGAATATAGTCTTTTATAAATATCACACATTAGATGAAACAAGAGCTATGTTTTGCACTACTTTGTCTCAGTCGCTCTCTTTTCCAAGTCATATCAGGACTTGATGAAGGGCACTAGCTTGGACTACACTGGATCTAAACTGGATGTAAACCATGTCATCATTAAAAGTCATAACTGAAGCATAAATGAAATGTTTGAGAAATACTGCACTATCTGATTCATTTGAGTTGGAGATCAGATGTATGTAGCAGATAAGAGGAGTTCTTCAACATGTTACAGTTTTCTAAAGTAATGAACATGTACCCTTGGACATGACAGTCATTCCCTTTACACTTCATTCATACTGAACCCGTGATGCCTCCAATCCGTGAGCTGTGTGGTCATGTGACACATATAAACCTGTGTGCATTTACCTGTGCCTCAGGTGTCCTTTCCCCTGTCCTTCTCCGCTCGTATTGCCACTCCTCTCTCTTCTGATCATCCTAGCTCACTCTTTATATGACCAAGAGAGACAGGGACAAGACTGTTGGGACAGGTGTTGTTTTCTGTCCAGCACTCTTTATTGTCCATCAGGAACAAGGAGGAAAGGTTCCACCTTTAGACGGTTAAGGTGCATTTAAAACTGGACAGTTACGCCATATTTGACAGCGGCTGTTCTGCTTCATTCACTGAGCTGTGGGATCCATCTCCTCCTCGTGTTACTCCAGCCACAGAGTCATAGACATTTTACCAGAGGGGCCATGGACTTGGTATGCTACACAGTTTTTCAATGTGTCTGGCTAAATCAGAATATTTTTTATTACCATAGTTTGAGAACAGGTTCACAAACTAGGATTTTTTTCTCAGTGCAGACCAATGGGCGCTGGCTGCTCTGCTTTATGACCACAACACTGGGGGCCGCCATTGCTGTAGTACCTCCATATCGCCACTAGGCCCCCATTGAAAAGCATTGGAGTTTAGACACCTTAAAAACAACTTTAACGCCTGGTTTCAATTGTTTCAACACTAGACTAGGCTAGATATTCCTCCTGAGATCACGCTGGGTTAGTCACAATTTATGAAACCAGGCTGAATTTTAGAAATCTCGTACTTAATGAGGGTCGGACTGTTAGCATTGGAGCAGCGCGTGCTACACGTCACGCAAGGGCGGAGTCTACAGTGAAGATCCCGCCCGTATGTCCTTTTTAGGAACATGCTTCGTCAGAGCTGGGGAGGGGGAGTCGGTGAATCCTCCATGAATTCCCCCTCGACCGTGGTCATTATGGTAAACGGGGAGGAGTGAGCAGAAGACGTCCATTATTTTTTACAGTCTATGGTGCAGACGTGCAACATAAAACATATAACACATAATTCAGAATAAAAAATAAGGTATAAAACTTTAAACTATAAGGCTATGGGGCATGCATAAAGACTCTTAAAATAAATAAGATAACAAATAAAACGTTAAATATGGTAAGACGATAACAATTTCACAAAGAACAACAGCGGGATGATATTTTCAGATGTCTAGGTGTATAAAGTGATAGCACTGCAGTGGATCTGAGTGTGGACACAGTGAAACAGGGCAGATTACATCCACCAGTCTGTAACTAAGCTATTGAGTCTAAGCTATTGAGGGAAAAAACTGTTACTGTTCAAGTGGCGGGAGGTATGGGCCTGGATGGACCGTAGCCTCCTGCCTGAGGGGGCGGGGCGAATTGTCCGTGTCCAGGGTGAGAAGGGTCAGCTGTGATCCGACCCACACGCCTCCAGGTCCTGGAGGTGAACAAGTCCTGGAGTGATGGGATCTCACAGCCAAACACCTTCTCACCTTGTATGAGGGCAGGCGTGCGTAACATGGACCGGAGACATAATGATTCTGAGGGGTTATAACCTAACTGTACTGGTGTTGTTGTAGAGCAACCTGCAGCTCCTGAGAGCAGACGATTCTTCTGTGGAGTGGAAGGCCTATGTGGACTACATCGATGACATGGTGATTGACGGATTCTTCAGCAGCATTCAGGCTTCTCTCAAGTTTCTCCTGGACAACACAGGTGCTGCCAAAACACAGTTACTGGGATTGAAAAGTGCTGTTGACAGTTTGATGAAAATATTTAGCTGCTCTAACCAGACACCACTTCCCTGCCAGAAGAACTTGGATACATCTTCACAACATGTCCTTGGAGGTTTGGATGTCGATTGGGTGTCTGCCTTTATTGGCATAGGCCATCAAATAGTTGTGGACTTGCTCTGGCTCCAGATCTGTCGACCAGTTTCGACTCACTGGGCAAAGACTCAAGTGTGAGTGGAGTGCAGCCAGCTCCCTCTGCTCCTCTCAGCCTTTGGTGATTAGGAAGGGTGATGCCAGAGGTGGGAGAGGAGCCAACATGTAAAAAGTAGGGGCCCAAATATTTACTCAAGCAAGAGTCAAATAGTACTAAATGTTAATTGAGAAGTGTCAGCACTGAGTAACTGTCTGAGCTGAAAAGTCTGTTTCAGCTGTGACTTAAATTATGGCAAACATGACAACAAATTATGTAAAAATATACATATTTTTAAAGAAAACCCCATAGAAACAAAAATAAAAAGAAAGAAGAAAATAAATCATTATGAAGAATTAAGTAAATACAACACACAGAGGCAAAGTACAGTACTGATACCTAGTACTCTGAAAAAGTGCTTGCAAAGTACTTCAAAACGTGACTTAACACATTGAGTGCTGCACAGTTTTTGGGATTTAGCTGTAGAGTGCCAACAATCCAGACCGATTTTCATGATATTTGTAGCACCACTGCATATTCCATGTTATAGATACATGTTTCTACGTGCCTCGGTTCCTGAGAAATCCTAAGCTAAACAGAGGCTAGTTTTGATCAAAATCACTGTTTTTTTTTCTAGAAACGGAGATATGTTGTGTAGTGTTTTATGAAACACTCTCCTTTTTTATTAACTCCTCTCTCCTTGTCCCCCCTTCTGAACAGGAGCTACCGTTAAGGGAAGAGGCAAATGCCTAAATATCTCAGTTTCAAGTCAATTTTCAACGACAACATAGTTGACATTTTGAAACAGCGCGTGTTGCTGCAGATCGATCGCGCGTTCATTTAAACAGCCTGGTTCTCAGAATGAAGACTTTAACAGGATGTTTCTCAGCCGTCCTTAGACCGATTGTAACCATTTAAAAAGTCAGTGAAATGTTAAAATCTCGACTGTTTCGATCTTTCCATGGGAATCCGCTCGCTTCAAAGAGTGAGAGTAGTGTCGGCTCTACATCTGTTCACTGGGCTTTATAGCTGTTAGCTATGCAACACCACGCCCCCTCAGACTAACACCACGCCCCCTCAGACTAACACCACACCCCCTCAGACTAACACCACACCCCTCAGACTAATAAAAAAAATGAAAAGAAACACAATAATATATATGAAATGTCCAGATCATGACTTTTTGCAAGTTTTTGATCGTCATTTATTTCATTTCTGTTCATCACAGATCTGCCAAATCACACATAAGGTGTATTAGAGTGTCTAGTTTTGCAATAAAAAAGAAAATGCAAAACTAAGTTTTTACGATTTTGGCACTCAACGCATGGGAGCGAATAACATGTTTTTTCGTCTTCGGCCCTCATTGTGTTAAGTACATGTACGTGAGTCTATGTAACTGAGTACTACCTGTGATTCTAAGCATTCAATAACAGATCTGAATAAACCAGCACATGATACTTATGACTGAAGGACCAAGGAAACAGGCAAATGATTTACACCATCTCTTTTGAAACAAACGAGTCAGAAAACTATCACTCTAACCAATAAGATAAGCTTTCCTGAGAACCGGTCAGTCAGGTCCAATCAGGTCCAATCAGGAAGGAAGTACAGCTTTACATAGAATGTTTTTCATGCAATCACTGAAGACTGACAACATTATTATTTATTACGTTATTATTATAACATATCACATAGATCAAACTTTGTGACAAAAGAGACATGACCTGAGCTGCCCCTTCTGCTTGTTCACGTATGCAGCGGTATTCTTATGCTGTTTGGAGCTGAAATGTCCTGGTGTGTTCTCTGTGTCCAGATCACAACTGTGTGGCTCCTCTGCTGGAGGTGCAGCTGGACCTGAAGGTCCCTGACCTGATCTTCAGTCCGTCCCTGGAGAGTGGAACAGGAGACAGCCTCCTGGAGCTGATGGAGGGCCTCATCAGTGAAGTCTTCAGAATGAGCTCACTGGTGCCTCGAGTGGCCCAGCACTGCTCTGCCCCACATTATCAGGTACAGTGTGTGTCCACACAGAGCACGACGGTCACAAAGTCCACTGAGAATTTTGCATGAAGACAGTCTGAAGGACTGTGGTGTCAATAATGTTTTACTGGTCTCTTTTTTCTCTTCATTGTGCCACCTAAAGTGATTCGCTTTTTATTATTTCAGAAGTCTGTTTACGTTTTTGGCCCAATCCCAGTTCTCTCCCTTAGCCCTTCGCCCTTTGCCCTTGCCCTTCCCCTTCCCCTCCATTAGACATGTTCATGACAGACGAAGGGTGAGGGCCAGGGTTAAGAAGGCTTTTCAGATGTAGACTTAACAGAGGGTTTGGAGGGGTTTAACAAAACAGGGAAACAAGCATCATCTATAAGCACTTCAACAACATTTATAACGTTACCAGACTCTTCATTCATGATTTTGTCCAATGTTGTTGGTGTTCTCTAATGCATGCTTGGTAAAACTGGTGGAGCAAGTTCTCATCCAGGGTTTTACAGAGGACTTTCTGAGAGGTGGACTTTGAAATGGAACAGGACTTGGACAGGCGAGCACACAAGTCGGCCCAAGTACATGGATTGAAAAACAGCCCTGCTCTGAGTAGAAACTGCCGCCATCTGGCCATTAGCATTGGGGCTGACACCGAGCACCGATGCCTTCAAGGAGGAGATTGCGGAAGATTCGGGCCAGTTCCAGTCGACTGAAGAACAGTGTTTTCTGGTCCATACTTTGACGACTAAGCCATAAGTGATAAATGTGCTGCATTTCCCCGGTTTAACCACGATCATATAATTATATATATATATAGCTCTGACTGAATGAAATAGATAAGATTAGATAACAAAATAAGCTGCTGGAAACTTCTGTTGCACATGGTTGATTGTGTTGGCGCTTCACTCGTCTTTATGAGAAGTCCTAATAATAGAGATTCTCCACAAGAGGTCAGATCATAACAAAACTATATGCATATAGATCATTTCCTCCATATCTGACCCATTTCTTTTGCCTGGGAGCACCCATGCTGCTGTCTGCGCTCAAATCATTTCGAACTGCACAACCGCCTGGGAACCATGGCCGAAATCTTCACATGGATTTGGGAACCAATCACAGAACGAGGGACGGCAAGACGATGATGCGCTATTCGATTCGATATACGGTAGCTTGTAGTTTAGTTACGTATCCAAAATGGCGGCAGTGACTCCATCTTTCGATCAAGCTTTAGACCATGTTCTGAATAGTATAGCTCGAACGTTCACAGCGGATACAACTGATACGATTGGCTATGGCTACGTGCAGACGCATATGATAGACATTCGTAGCGCCCAATAGGCGGATATGGACAATCGGAAACCACACCTCTCCGACGAGAAAATGAGTTGTTGGTCCCCAGACTAAATATGACTTGTGATATTTTGTCATTTCTTTGGGCTGTCCTTTCAGCCCTTGCCTAATGTTTTAAGGTGTAGAGTGAGGTCTAGGGCTAAGGGTAAATGGTGTACCACCAAGCGTTTTACATCAAGGAACCACTCACCCATTCACACTCGATTACCGTTCAGGTATTTGTTTCGAAAAGCAGGCATCGTAAAGGTAGTGGTATCGGGGGAAAAAAGAATGGTATCCAGCCCTATCACATGTCTTTTTTTCTGCATAGAAAAGTCCTTATAATAGGACTTTTGAAGGAGTCATTACGTGGCTCCTTCAACACCAAAATCTGGTAAACACACAAAATCTGGTAAATAAGAAAGTGGTGACTAAAAGTAGACTATGGTGGGCCTCCATAAACTGATACATTGTTGTGAATCACTGGATGAGTACCTGAGTACAAGTGTAATTATGGCAACAGGCCTATTCAGTGCTGTATTATCTTCTGTTTTGAAAGCTGTAGTGATCGTTTATATATGTAAACTGTTTCACTCCCTGGTGTGCAAAGTCTTGACCACTTTTGCTGGTAATCTGCACATACAGTACCTATTATACGAAGTTAACATACAATGATATTGCTTATAACTTGCATTTGTGATTGTTTAAAGTTGACTCAATGTAATGCCCATCCAGGCTGATATGGAGGACATGGCCGACCTGCTGGATATGCGTCAGCACCTGCTGAGCCGTGTGCAGAGTGGGATAGCCTCCTGCACAGACTTCAGGACGTCTCTGGAGCCCTACAGCTACCTTTACATGGAGGAACGCAGGGAGTTCATGAGGCAGTTCCTGCTCTATGGTCATGTGCTGACCAGCCAGGAGATGGAGATGTATGCAGAGAGTGGCATCCCAGAGACCCCCCCCACTCTGGACAGCTTCAGAGAACAAGTGGATGGGTAAGGAAGTCCTCTCAATCATAAAGTGCTTTTTTGGAGCCTCGAAGCACTTCAGATCAAGACACTCTCCACCCACTCCCATCATAAACACTCATTTGCACATTAGTGTTCCCAAATAACTGCAAGCAAGAGCAGTGCAGTGCCAGAACAAAGCAACTACCACTAACTAAAGACCAAATGTTGCATTATTTTTATTTCATAATTGTTTGTTGTTTCGTAGGTATGAAAAGGTCTATGAGGAAATCCGGAGTTTGCAGCCCATCCGAGTGTTCCACGGCTGGTTGAGGGTCGATGGTCGCGCCATGAAGAACGCTCTACTCAACATAGTCAAGAAATGGAGCTTCATGTTTAAACAGCACCTCATTGAACACGCTACCAACAGGTGAATTTATGCAGCATCCCTGTAGGAACCAATAACATAATAACAGCCGATAATATAATAACGACTGATAATGTAATAACGACTGATAATGTAATAACGGCCGCTAATGTAATAACGGCTGATAAAGTAATAACAGCTAATAACGTAATAACGACCGATAACGTAGTAACAGCTGATAACATAATAACAGCCGATAATATAATAATGGCCGATAACGTAATAACGACCGATAATATAATAATGGCCGATAATATAATAACGGCTGATAACGTAATAACAGCCAATAACTTAATAATGGCCGATAATGTAATAACGGCTGATAATATAATAACGGCTAATAATATAATAACGGCTGATAATATAATAACGGCTGATATTATAATAACGGCTAATAATATAATAACGGCTGATAATATAATAACGGCTAATAACATAATAATGGCTAATAACGTAATAACAGCTAATAACGTAATAACGGCCAATAACATAACAGCCGTTATAAAAATCGTAATAGATATGTGCTGTTGCAACATGTAATAAGCCGATATAACAGGCCAATAACGTTGAGCCAGTAACACTCTAACAACTTACCGCCAATAATGTCAGTCACTATGTTATTGGCAGGTTATTACATTATTGGCCTGACAACATGGACATATGTATAACACAAACACAGTGATTAGGCGCCCACATTTACATTTTGCTCTTCATCTCTGAAGAAAATAAAGTTGAAATGAACTATTTAAAAAGTAACCAAACATGACTTCCATAAACTGGCTCTTTCTATTTTCCAAAAAGCACATTAATGCTTATAAAAAGTAAGTGTTAAAATAAAATAAAAAAAGTGGATGTGAGTGGATACATTTTTAATGCAAATGAGGGGTTTCAAATGCAAATGTCAGCGTTTCCATCACTCGTTACTTATGCGAAACTTGTGCATGAAAACAAAATGTGCATGAAAATCAAGTGATGGAAAGGCAGTTGTTGTGAAAAGCCCTTGTGTATGCAGCCTGTCGGAGCTGGAGCAGTTCATCAGTGGCACAGTGCAGGGTCTGGGACAGCGTGTGGATGAGGGAGACTACGGTGGCCTGGTTGTGGTCATGTCACACCTGTTGGCTGTCAAAGACCGACAGAGCTCCACGGACGCCATGTTTGAGCCACTCCAGCAAACCCTGGCCCTGCTGCGAGAATACGACCAGGAGCTCCCCGACGTGGTCTACAGGCAGCTGGAGGTAAGCCGGTTGTCCTTCAAGAGGAGTTTAATAGGTAAGGCAGGGTATTTAGGGTTTTTGGACATTTTTCTGACAGATATTGCAATTGCGATTCGTTTCGAGATTTTAATATTTTATATATCTACTAGCTGAGACCCGGCCTTCGGCCGGGCCTCGCTAGTCTCCACATTTGATATTCTGAGATTGTGAGTGATTACAAAGAAATGTCCAACCCGTCACACAGTTCAGCTGTAGACCAGTGGTTCCCAACCCATTCCAAAAACTATGGCCACTACAATTGTGTAAAAGAATGAAGGCAAAAAACAATTTCAAACAAACTGCAATTGGAGTGTTTGATGCACCCGTGCTCCTTTCTTATAAACTACGACAATATTTTTGCTAAACTCGGGGAACAGAATTCAAGAGACAGTGGAATAATTATTGATAACTATTAGGGGTTCAGCTTTAACGTTTTGGTTCACGGTGCAGGACCCGTGGTTTGGTCCATCACGGTAGTGTACAATAAAAAAAATAATGAGTAGGTTTTGAACTGAAATAGCCTAATGATCGTTATTAGACAGTATTTATAACCTTACAATAAAATGGGCAATGCTTTCAAAGCTGCTTTAGAATAAAATGTACCTCTGGGCTCACAATACGTGAAAGCAAAATAGAAAACAAATGGTACAGCAGCAAAGGAAAAAAAAAAGAAAAAAAACTACGCAGTGCAGGCCATGCGCTCGTTAAGTTGTAGTTTCATTTTCGCTTTTACTCACACGGAGTAAAAGCGGAGCAGCGCGTTTGATTAGAGGCTCGTGTTTGAGCAGGTTTTGGGCACGCACGCACACGCACACAAATACACACACGCCCACACACGCACACATCGCCCTGTTTGGATGCGCGCGCACACATACATACACACACGCACGAACACACACACACGCGCGCACACACACATCGCCCTGTTTGGATGCGCGCACACGCACGGCAGTCAGATCTCGTGCACTGGCGTTTTTGTGACAGCGGGTTGCAGCACCACCAACCACGCACACACTCAGTACTGTCGCCAGGCTTCCTGGTGTTCCCAAACGGTCTCCCATCCCAGTCCTAACCAGGCCCTTCCCTACTTAGCATCCGAGGAACGGTCTCCCATCCCAGTTCTAACCAGGCACTTCCCTGATTAGCTTCAAAGTCGGTATGGGAAATAAACATGGCGGCGCCCAGGCGGCGGCCATTGAGATAGCGTTTTCTGTAATAGATAGCCTATTGAGCTGCATTACAACTGCTCTTAAAGATCAAGGCACTCATTTATTACTTTTCAGCTTGATATAGCAACAAGATGCAAATCTGCAAGAGGCAAAAAGGCATTATTGTCAGAAAAACACTGTAGCTTTAATTATTCTCAAACAAACGTGGCACTCTCACACTCTCTCCCTATTCAGTTCCATAATAGCGTTCTCTGACTCACAAGCTGCAAAAAAGCTGCTTGTTTTATGAAAATCCACCTCATATTCACATCAAAACAATCTGTAAAGTTGCTACAATTAGACGTGACCTAGTACAATGAATCGTGTGTTGTTGGCGTTGTTGTTAGTGAGAATAGTTTGCAGTTTGGAGTCCGTGCACTTCAGACGAACATGATTCTCCTGCAGTGACTTCAGATTGGCAGCAGCCAAAGGCAGTGAGGCTCGATCATTCTGATTGGCGAACATATCAGTCAAACATGGAGGTGCAAGGCAGGGAAAAAACAAAAAACAAAACTTCAGTCCCCTGGGGTTAGGTTACCGCAGCAGCTCAAACCTCATTTTGGATACGATGAAGGTTAAAGGTGCAGCACTTCTCTGTCTCTACCAACTTAATGCCTTAATGTGTCGCGCTGGTCGTCGCTTTTATAAATCAATAAGGGTCAGACTGACTGAATGTGTTAATAAGCAACCATGTAGATCATGGGTTGACAGCAGCTGAAACCATTTGGATCGCTCCTAATTTACAATGTTTGAGGCTAATGCTCACTGTGGTTCAAAAAAGAAAAAAATATCTGAAGAAGGCTGTGCCGAAGCATTATCGATTTAATAAATATATCTTGGACATTGGCTAATGAGTGTGCGATGCTGCTTTTGTTCAATTTTGAAGATATATCTTTTGGTGTGCGTAGCTTCTTTTTCTCACTTAGTGCTCACTGTTACCAGACAAGAGGCTCCAGCATTCTGCAAACAACTTGGACCGACACCACGTCGACCTATGTCTTTTGGCTCGTATAGGAAGAAACATGTGTAAAACAGATTATTTGTAGAGTTTACAGTGACAAGGCAAACACTGGCAATGATGAGCTCTTCGTGTGACCTTCCTTATTGTTTGAACATGAAAAATGTGCAATATTAAGTGAAATTTCATCTCACTTCACAATCGTGTGTCACTGAGTGCGTGTCTTTCACATAAAATTTAAATGAAATATATTTATGTTTATGAATATATAATATATAAACATATATATATAAACATAAGTGGGGGGGCAACCCACTGTATGTTGACTAACCTTTGGATTGATCAATGAATGTGACTTCAAACATGTAGTCACAGGTCTGGAGAGGTCGGTGAGTAGATTCTATGTGCTATTGAAACATTGTGGATGTAATTATATGGTCCATTATAGTATGTGGTCCAGTAGTCCATGGCTACTTCCTACCACTCTAACCGCAGTTTAGAATAAGTTGCAGTTGATCCTCTCCTTCCCCCGTCTGGCTGCTCCTGCCTGTCGGCTCTGCCTGCCTTAATCACAGCCACAAATCTGGATGTGTTTATCTGTGTCTGCCTCCAGGAGCTGCCAGAGAAGTGGAACAATCTGAAGAAGCAGGCGGTGTTAGTCAAACAGCAGGTGGCGCCGCTGCAGGCCATCCAAGTGGCAAGCCTGCGTCGCCAGTGCGCCTCCTTTGACGTGGAACAGCACACTTTTAGAGAACACTTCCGCCACAATGGGCCCTTCAGGTACAGCGTGTTTGCTTTGTGAGCTTCCAGGGCTTTCTGTGGGTTTTAGTCGGCGTGCACAAACAGACAGGGGTGGGTCGGCAGCAGAAAGGTTTACTCAACACTTTGAAATCATTTTCCTTCAATATACTATTTAATTACGACATAACTGTCAATAATAATAAACGTCTGATGTGTGTGTGGATGTTGCTGTGATACCAGTGGTTCTCAACCTTTTGGAGCCACGACCCCCATTATAACAGTTAAAGGGGTTTGTGACCCCCGCCCGGGTCACACCGTGAGAAATCGGAACATTAGCCTACATATTTCTTAAAAAAACAATGACAAATTTCAGGCATATTCAAGAAGTCGTGTGCTGAAGGGCAGGGGCTGGATCCGCGGGCCTATGTTTGACACCCCTGATGTAAAGTATAAGACAGCCTCCAATTATTATTTTTTATTTTTACTTTTGTTGCATTTTGTTTTATGTTATTTTATTTCATTTAATGTTATCTCTTACTCTAATTTGTCTATTGTGTTGTTTTGTTACATTGTCTGTCCTTAAAATAAAAATAATACTAATTAAAGCCGCAAGCGGCGATGAAGGCCCTCGCCCTTGGGGACTCGTCCCTTGCAACCGCCCCCGCTCGCTCTCGTCCTTTGCGGCCACCTCCGGTCACTCTCATGCCTTGCGACCACTCTTCATCACACTAGGTCCTTGCGAGCCCCACAATTGAACTCGCTCATCTTGATGCGAAAGTCCCTTTAAGTTGCATTACAGTTTATTATATGTGAAAGTACCTTTAAGTCGCATTACAGTGCATTATATGCGAAAGTGCCTTGAAGTTGCATTACAGTGCATTATATGCGAAAGTCCCTTTAAGTTGCATTACAGTGCATTATATGCGAAAGTCCCTTTAAGTTGCATTACAGTGCATTATATGCGAAAGTACCTTTAAGTCGCATTACAGTGCATTATATGCGAAAGTGCCTTGAAGTTGCATTACAGTGCATTATATGCGAAAGTACCTTTAAGTTGCATTACAGTGCATTATATGCGAAAGTCCCTTTAAGTTGCATTACAGTGCATTATATGCGAAAGTACCTTTAAGTCGCATTACAGTGCATTATATGCGAAAGTACCTTTAAGTCGCATTACAGTGCATTATATGCGAAAGTCCGTTTAAGTTGCATTACAGTGCATTTTATGCGAAAGTCCGATTAAGTTGCATTACAGTTTATTATATGCGAAAGTCCCTTTAAGTCGCATTACAGTGCATTTTATGCGAAAGTCCCTATTCACCTTATTCTGCCCCACCCACTGTTGCCCATTCATTTTAACGGAGAACGAGGGAAAATATTCTCCGCTCAAATCTGATGTTTAGTCGATTGATTTGTGTAAAATGTCCGATGTTCATTTGCACCGACAAATAAACACTGCAGCGTTTCTCTGCGCGGCCTGAAAACGGCTTTGTTTTCGTGTAGAGACTGATTTTATGTGGACTTCTCCAGCCCCATGTCAACACATAGGACAAAAGGGGCGGGCACAGTTCATGGTGGCGCCCACGCGAACGTCCGGAATAAGGTGAATTAAGTTACATGTTATGCGAAAGTCCCTATTAAGTTGCATTACAGTGCTATTGTGAAAATCTCTATGTAGTTGCATAATTGTGTTGTAGTTGCAAAAATCCCTATTTTGTTGCAGAAACTGTAAAAACTGTTGAAATCACTGACAGACTTCACTGTATCAGAAATCCTATTAAAATGCCGGCAAGAAAAGAGAAAGCATTAGACAAGTGTCACTGCCATATTTGAACTGGCAACCTCCTACACCAAAGACAATTACACTATCCCTGAGCTATAGCTCCTTGGTTGTTAAGGCCTGATTTGGGCTACTTTGGTGTAAATTATCGGGCAGTGTTGCCTCAATTGTTTCCCTATCCCCCCATTTCTGTCTCTTTCGTGGCTTATATTTAGAAAGCGTTTTTCATGAGGGTGGGATTAAAGGCGCAGTGAAGAAAAAGAATAAAGAAAGAAAACGAAATAAGGTCAGAATTGAACCAGCACTCTTATGGTTAAAATCCCAACACTCAAGCTATGACACTACACAGGCACAACAACTCTGGTGAAATGCCCCGGACTCATGTGTTTTAGGCTGTGACAATGTGTGCAGCAGCCCATGTAAAAGGTGAAAGCAATAGAAAAGTGTCAAGGCTGTGTTTGGACTCGCAACCTCCTTCACTTGAAACATGGGCCTGATGATGGCTTGGTTTCTCTAAATTCCCAGGCTGAAATTTGGTCGCAGCAACACATTGGAGGAGAGGTTATTTCCCTGTTTTTAGTGAGTTCTTCCTGGAAGGTGCTGAGTTCAAAAGAAAAAGGAAATAAAAGTCAATGTTGGGATTTGATCCAGCAACCTCCTGTACACTAGTTCAGCTCTCTACCAATGGAGCTACTTCAACTGAGTGAATTAAACAGCAGATGTGAAATTAATTTCATGACAGGACCCCGCACTTGTGTGTTTGCAGGAAACAGATTTAGAGTTTAGAATTCTTCAGGTCATGTCCCCCCTTCCCGGAACATTTCCCTGATAGTTTTCGACATTTTCCCCCAGTGATTCCTCAACTGTCTCCCCACTATCCCCCCATTTCTTTCTCTTTAGTGACGCATATTTTGAAAGCGTTTTTCATGAGGGTGGGACCATAAGCACGGGTAATTAAAAGAAAAAAAAAGTTGAAGTCAGAAAGAGTCAATATTGATCCAGCAACCTAATGGATGGGAATCTAACGCTCAAGCTGTGATGCCACACAGGCACAGGAACTGCTAGGAAACGTCCTGAACTCATGGCACTCGCAACACACTGGAGGGGTCATTTCCCTGTTTTTAATGAGTGTGGAACCGTCGGCGACGATGCACTTTCTTCCCAGAAAGTGATGTGTCCAAAAGAAAAAAAGATGAAAAAGAGTCTTGGTTGGGATTTGATCCAGCAACCTCCTGCACATTAACCCAGCACTCTACCAATGGAGCTACTTAGGCTGAGAAAACAAGCAGCGGATGTGAAATAAATCTCATGAGAGACCCTGCACTTGTGTATTTGCAGGAAACGGATTAACAGTTTAGAAAATAATATATTCTCTCATATTGTAATTGGGGTAAATTCCTGGCTGCCCAAAGGATCGTTGAGAGGGTGCTCCAGCCCTAAAGCACCCTTGATATTGAAGCAATAATTTTGTGAGACCCATATAGTACGAGGAACACACAGAGAGACGGACAGGAAACAGATAAACTGAACTTCCTGTGACTGTACAGTTGAAAAAAACGTGAATTTGGAGGCAAAACGTCCAAATTAAAGCTTCTGTCTGTGACAGAGGGGTAGTATAAGTACCTACGAGTCCAAAAGTGTGGCTTTTGTGAAGAAAGGGAGAAATTTGGAAAATTGGCGATTTTCAGGACACAGAGGCCTCTGACAGAGGCCAGTATGTTGCCAGGCTAAGACCTCTGGCTATTTTCACGGAGGATGGGCGGGCCACTTACAAGCCACTTGAAAGCCAATTCAAGCCAAGATGGCCGCCTCCCTGTGCGAGTGGGCGTGGCGCTCCAAGTGAGTTTTGGGCTTGTCCTGATGTCCCCTCTCACTGTGGCGAGTGATTCGGGCGTACGCCCAAAAACGCCCCGATTTTTTTGAATTGGGGTCCACTTCCAGAGGGCGCTGTGGAGCCGTTTTGTTGTGGGCGTGTCCCATTCGTCCAATATCATAAATTTTTTCGCCGCCTCATTGCCTCCGCCAATTTTGGTGAGCTTTCACCCACGTTTAGCGGGTCAAAAACGCGATCCTTTCCGGAGAAAAAAAAAAAAAATAATAATAATAATAATAATAAGAAACCACCCAAAAACAATCGTCCCTTGCCAGGACTGCGTCCGGCTCGGGCCTAAATATTAAGAGAACGGAGCAAGATAGAGGCATGGTGTAATATATTTTTTTGTTTGTTATGATGAGTAGAAGACATCTGGAAAGTTTGGTGGAAATCGGACAAAATAATTTTTTCAAGGTATAGGCAGGGGGCGCTATAGTGATGTGCACCGTGAAGTAATTGATCTCTATGGAATCAGACCGTAAGTGGCCTTCTGTCAGCCAAGTAGGATCCAGACTGGATAGAGCGCGCGCCTGCGAGGTGGTGTCAAATTTACATGACAAAATGTGTTTTTGGGGGGGCGCCATTCGAAACGGGGGGGTCTGAGTGAAAAAAAAGTCAGGTATTTTTTGTAGCCCCGTGTCAGGAGAGTCTGTTTAAACAGGTATGGGCTTATTCTGCTGAAAAACCAGGGACTAGTTTGTTGACACACAAGGCAGGTCCAGATAGACTCCCAAATAAAAGTCAAAGTCACGCCCACATCTTAGAAAATATGACATGACTATAATGTATTTTTTGGTTTGCAAAAGTGTCTAGAACATACTGGCATCATTGTATAAAAAAGATTCAAAAGTGCAGTTTTCAAGGTATGGCTAGGGGGCGCTATACTGGGAGCAGGCTACACATTAATGGCTTCATTCTGTTCAGTTTCAGGTGGCGCATTAGTGACATGAATATGAGCTCTGTGGGCTTATGCCTGTGAGCGTGAGCTTTCTTGGAAACAACGCGAAATCTACGCGTTTTTTGACGCGGCGTTACGCGGAGACGGTGAAACTTTTTTGAGAAACGCTGGGCAAATATTGAATTTCAATATGTCTAGATGCGCTGTGCCAAATGTGATCTAAATCCGACAAAAAACCAGGGACTAGTTCGTTAAAACGTAAAATTAGTTTGGACGAGGTCCGGGTTTGAAGCCAAGATGGCCGCCTCCCTGTGCGAGTGGGCGTGGCGCTCCAAGTGAGTTTTGGGCTTGTCCTGATGTCCCCTCTCACTGTGGCGAGTGATTCGGGCGTACGCCCAAAAACGCCCCGATTTTTTTGAATTGGGGTCCACTTCCAGAGGGCGCTGTGGAGCCGTTTTGTTGTGGGCGTGTCCCATTCGTCCAATATCATAAATTTTTTCGCCGCCTCATTGCCTCCGCCAATTTTGGTGAGCTTTCACCCACGTTTAGCGGGTCAAAAACGCGATCCTTTCCGGAGAAAAAAAATAATAATAATAATAATAATAATAATAAGAAACCACCCAAAAACAATAGTCCCTTGCCAGGACTGCGTCCGGCTCGGGCCTAAATATTAAGAGAACGGAGCAAGATAGAGGCATGGTGTAATATATTTTTTTGTTTGTTATGATGAGTAGAAGACATCTGGAAAGTTTGGTGGAAATCGGACAAAATAATTTTTTCAAGGTATAGGCAGGGGGCGCTATAGTGATGTGCACCGTGAAGTAATTGATCTCTATGGAATCAGACCGTAAGTGGCCTTCTGTCAGCCAAGTAGGATCCAGACTGGATAGAGCGCGCGCCTGCGAGGTGGTGTCAAATTTACATGACAAAATGTGTTTTTGGGGGGGCGCCATTCGAAACGGGGGGGTCTGAGTGAAAAAAAAGTCAGGTATTTTTTGTAGCCCCGTGTCAGGAGAGTCTGTTTAAACAGGTATGGGCTTATTCTGCTGAAAAACCAGGGACTAGTTTGTTGACACACAAGGCAGGTCCAGATAGACTCCCAAATAAAAGTCAAAGTCACGCCCACATCTTAGAAAATATGACATGACTATAATGTATTTTTTGGTTTGCAAAAGTGTCTAGAACATACTGGCATCATTGTATAAAAAAGATTCAAAAGTGCAGTTTTCAAGGTATGGCTAGGGGGCGCTATACTGGGAGCAGGCTACACATTAATGGCTTCATTCTGTTCAGTTTCAGGTGGCGCATTAGTGACATGAATATGAGCTCTGTGGGCTTATGCCTGTGAGCGTGAGCTTTCTTGGAAACAACGCGAAATCTACGCGTTTTTTGACGCGGCGTTACGCGGAGACGGTGAAACTTTTTTGAGAAACGCTGGGCAAATATTGAATTTCAATATGTCTAGATGCGCTGTGCCAAATGTGATCTAAATCCGACAAAAAACCAGGGACTAGTTCGTTAAAACGTAAAATTAGTTTGGACGAGGTCCGGGTTTGAAGCCAAGATGGCCGCCTCCCTGTGCGAGTGGGCGTGGCGCTCCAAGTGAGTTTTGGGCTTGTCCTGATGTCCCCTCTCACTGTGGCGAGTGATTCGGGCGTACGCCCAAAAACGCCCCGATTTTTTTGAATTGGGGTCCACTTCCAGAGGGCGCTGTGGAGCCGTTTTGTTGTGGGCGTGTCCCATTCGTCCAATATCATAAATTTTTTCGCCGCCTCATTGCCTCCGCCAATTTTGGTGAGCTTTCACCCACGTTTAGCGGGTCAAAAACGCGATCCTTTCCGGAGAAAAAAAAAAAAAATAATAATAATAATAATTAAAGCCGCAAGCGGCGATGAAGGCCCTCGCCCTTGGGGACTCGTCCCTTGCAACCGCCCCCGCTCACTCTCGTCCCTTGCGGCCACCTCCGCTCGCTCTCGTCCCTTGCGGCCACCTCCGCTCATTCTCATGCCTTGCTACCACCTCCGCTCACTCTCATGCCTTGCAACCACCTGTTTGCTTTGGTCCGTTGCGACCACTCTTCCTCACACTAGGTCCTTGCGAGCCCCACGATTGAACTCGTTCATTTTGATAGGAAAGTCCCTTTAAGTTGCATAACAGTACATTATATGCGAAAGTCCCTTTAAGTTGCATTACAGTACATTTTATGCGAAAGTCCCTTTAAGTTGCATTACAGTACATTTTATGCGAAAGTCCCTTTAAGTTGCATTACAGTACATTTTATGCGAAAGTCCCTTTAAGTTGCATTACAGTACATTTTATGCGAAAGTCCCTTTAAGTTGCATTACAGTACATTTTATGCGAAAGTCCCTTTAAGTTGCATTACAGTACATTTTATGCGAAAGTCCCTTTAAGTTGCATCACAGTACATTTTATGCGAAAGTCCCTTTAAGTTGCATTACAGTACATTTTATGCGAAAGTCCCTTTAAGTTGCATTACAGTACATTTTATGCGAAAGTCCCTTTAAGTTGCATTACAGTACATTTTATGCGAAAGTCCCTTTAAGTTGCATTACAGTGCATTTTATGCGAAAGTCCCTTTAAGTAGCATCACAGTACATTTTATGCGAAAGTCCCTTTAAGTAGCATTACAGTGCATTTTATGCGAAAGTCCCTTTAAGTAGCATCACAGTACATTTTATGCGAAAGTCCCTTTAAGTTGCATTACAGTACATTTTATGCGAAAGTCCCTTTAAGTTGCATTACAGTGCATTATATGCGAAAGTCCCTTTAAGTTGCATTACAGTGCATTATATGCGAAAGTCCCTTTAAGTTGCATTACAGTACATTATATGCGAAAGTCCCTTTAAGTTGCATTACAGTGCATTATATGCGAAAGTCCCTTTAAGTTGCATTAAAGTGCATTATATGCGAAAGTCCCTTTAAGTTGCATTAAAGTGCATTTTATGCGAAAGTCCCTATTCACCTTATTCCGCCCCGCCCACTTTTGCCACTTTTTGCGTTGTCTCGGCGCCTCGTTTTCCTGACACTTCCGGTCGAGCGAGAAGCCCGTTCATTTTAACGGAGAACAGGGAAAAGATTCTCCGCTCAAATCTGATGTTTAGTCGATTGATTTGTGTAAAATGTCTGATGTTCATTTGCACCAACATGTCGACACTGCAGCGTTTCTCTGTGCGGCCTGAAAAAGGCTTTGTTTTCGTGTAGTGACTGATTTCATGCGGACTTCTCCAGCCCCATGTTAATACATAGGAGAAAAGGGGCGGGCACAGTTCATGGCGGCGCCCACACAAACGTCCGGAATAAGGTGAATTAAGTGGCATTACAGTGCATGTTATGCGAAAGTCCCTATTAAGTTGCATTATAGTGCTATTGTAAAAATCCATATGTAGTTGCATAATTGTGTTGTAGTTGCAAAAATCCCTATTTTGTTGCAGAAACTGTAAAAACAGTTAAAATTGCAGAAACTCTTAACACTGTATAAACTATTAAAATCACTGACAGACTTCACTGTATCATAATCCTACTAAAAAGCCGGCAAGAAAAGAGAAGGTGCTGAGTCCAAAAGAAAAAGGGGAAAAAAAATAGTGAAAGATGGGATTTGATCCAGCATCCTCCTTTACACTAGTCTAGCTCTCTACCAATGGAGCTACTCAGGTTGAGTGAATGAATCAGCAGATGTGAAATTAATGTCATGAGAGATCCTGCACTTGAGCGTTTGCAAGAAACGGATTTACAGTTTAGAAATCTTCAGGTCATGTACCCCCCCCCCCTTCCCCAGGCCCTTCCCCGATTGTTTTAGACATTTTCCCCAGTGTTGCCTCAATTGTCTCCCTACTATCCCCCTATTTCTTTTTCTTTAGTGACGCATATTTTGACAGTGTTTTCATGAGGGTGGGACCATAAGCGCGGTAAATAATAATAAAAAAAGTTAAAGTTAGATTTGATCCAGCAACCAAATGATTGGGAATCCAACGCTCAAGCTATAATGCCACGCAGGCACAAGAACTTCTATGATACGTCCCGCAATCATGTGTTTTACGCTGTGACAATGTGTGCAGCGGCCCATGGAAAAGGTGAAGGCAATATGAAAGTGTCAAGGTTGTGTTTGGACTAGCAACCTCCTTCACTTGAGACGACCATGCTATCACTGAGCTGTAATTCCATGCAAACATGGGCCTGATGATTGCTTGGGTTTTCTATATTCACAGGCTGAAATTTGATCCCAGCAACACACTGGAGGGGTAATTTTCCTGTTTCTAATGAGTTTGGAACCATCGGCGACGAGTCATATTCTTCCCAGAAAGTGTGGAGTACAAAAGAAAAAAAAATGAAAAAGAGTCATGGCGGGGATTTGATCCAGCAACCTCCTGTACACTAACCCAGCACTCTACCAATGGACCTGCTCAGGCTGAGTGATTACTGCAGGGAATTTGACATTAATATCATGAAATACCCTGCACTTGTGTATTTGCAGGAAATGGATTTACAGTTTAGAAAATAATATATTCTATCATTATTTAATCAGGGTAAATTCCTGGCTGCCCAAAGAATCATTGAGAGAGGGTTTCAGCCCTGCAGCACCCTCGATATTGAAGCAATATTTTGGGAAGACCCATATAGTACGAGGAGCACACAGAGAGACGGACAGGAAACAGACGAATTAAACTTCCTGTGATTGTACTGTTGACAAAAACGTGAATTTGGAGGCAAAAACGTCCAAATTAAAGCTTCTGTCTGTGACATAGGGGTAGTATAAGTACCTACGAGTCCAAAAGTGTGGCTTTTGTGAAGAAAGGGAGAAATTTGGAAAATTGGCGAATTTCAGGAGACAGAGGCCTCTGACAGAGGCCAGTATGCTGCCAGGCTAAGACCTCTGGCTATTTTCACGGAGGATGGGCGGGCCACTTACAAGCCACTTAAAAGCCAATTGAAGCCAAGATGGCCGCCTCCCTGTGCGAGTGAGCGTGGCGCTCCAAGTGAGTTTTGGGCTTGTCCTGATGTCCCCTCTCACTGTGGCGAGTGATTCGGGCGTACGCCCAAAAACGCCCCTATTTTTTTGAATTGGGGTCCGCTTCCAGAGGGCGCTGTGGAGCCATTTTGTTGTGGGCGTGTCCCATTCGTCCAATTTCATAAATTTTTTCGCTGCCCCATTGCCTCCGCCAATTTTGGGGAGCTTTCACCCACGTTTAGCGGGTCAAAAACGCGATCATTTCCGGAGAAAAAAAATAATAATAATAATAAGAAACCACCCAAAAACAATAGTCCCTTGCCAGGACTGCGTCCGGCTCGGGCCTAAATATAAGGAGAACGGAGCGAGATAGAGGCATGGTGTAATATATTTTTTTGTTTGTTATGATGAGTAGAACACATCTGGAAAGTTTCGTGGAAATCGGACAAAATAAAATTTTCAGGGTATAGGCAGGGGGCGCTATAGTGATGTGCACCGTGAAGTAATTGATCTCTATGGAATCAGACCGTAAGTGGCCTTCTGTCAGCCAAGTATGATCCAGACTGGATAGAGCGCGTGCCTGCGAGGTGGTGTCAAATTTACATGACAAAACGTGTTTTTGGGGGGGCACCATTCGAAACGGGGGGGTCTGAGTGAAAAAAAAGTCAGGTATTTTTTGTAGCCCCGTGTCAGGAGAGTCTGTTTAAACAGGTATGGGCTTATTCTGCTGAAAAACCAGGGACTAGTTTGTTGACAAACAAGACAGGTCCAGATAGATCCCCAAATAAAAGTCAAAGTCACGCCCACATCTTAGAAAATATGACATGACTATAATGTATTTTTTGCTTTGCAAAAGTGTCTAGAACATACTGGCATCATTGTATTAAAAATATTCAAAGCTGCAGTTTTCAAGGTATGGCTAGGGGGCGCTATCCTGGGAGCAGGCTACACATTAATGGCTTCATTCTGTTCAGTTTCAGGTGGCGCATTAATGACATGAATATGAGCTCTCTGGACTTATGCCTGTGAGCGTGAGCTTTCTTGGAAACAACGCGAAATCTACGCGTTTTTTGCCGCGGCGTTACGCGGAGACGGTGAAACTTTTTTGAGAAACGCTGGGCAAATATTGAATTTCAATATGTCTAGATGCACTGTGCCAAATGTGATCTAAATCCGACGAAAAACCAGGGACTAGTTCGTTAAAACGTAAAATGAGTTTAGACGATGTCCGGGTTTGAAGCCAAGATGGCCGCCTCCCTGTGCGAGTGGGCGTGGCGCTCCAAGTGAGTTTTGGGCTTGTCCTGATGTCCCCTCTCACTGTGCCCAAGGACTTGGGCATACGCCCAAAAATGCCCCAATTTTTTTGAATTGGGGTCCGCTTCCAGAGGGCGCTGTGGAGCCATTTTGTTGTGGGCGTGTCCCATTCGTCCAATATCATAAATTTTTTCGCTGCCCCATTGCCTCCGCCAATTTTGGGGAGCTTTCACCCACGTTCAGCGGGTCAAAAACGCGATCCTTTCCGGAGAAAAAAAATAATAATAATAATAAGAAACCACCCAAAAACAATAGTCCCTTGCCAGGACTGCGTCCGGCTCGGGCCTAATAAGAAACCACCCAAAAACAATAGTCCCTTGCCAGGACTGCGTCCGGCTCGGGCCTAAATATAAGGAGAACGGAGCGAGATAGAGGCATGGTGTAATATATTTTTTTGTTAGTTACGATGAGTAGAAGACATCTGGAAAGTTTCGTGGAAATCAGACAAAATAATTTTTTCAAGGTATAGGCAGGGGGCGCTATAGTGATGTGCACCGTGAAGTAATTGATCTCTATGGAATCAGACCGTAAGTGGCCTTCTGTCAGCCAAGTATGATCCAGACTGGATAGAGCGCGCGCCTGTGAGGTGGTGTCAAATTTACATCGCAAAACGTGTTTTTGGGGGGGCGCCATTCGAAACGGGGGGGTCTGAGTGGAAAAAAAGTCAGGTATTTTTTGTAGCCCCATGTCAGGAGAGTCTGTTTAAACAGGTATGGGCTTATTCTGCTGAAAAACCAGGGACTAGTTTGTTGACAAACAAGACAGGTCCATACAGATTACCAATGAAAAGTCAAAGTCACGCCCACATCTTAGAAAATATGACATGACTATATTGTATTTTTTGGTTTGCAAAAGTGTCTAGAACATACTGGCATCATTGTATAAAAAAGATTCAAAAGTGCAGTTTTCAAGGTATGGCTAGGGGGCGCTATACTTGGAGCAGGCTACACATTAATGGCTTCATTCTGTTCAGTTTCAGGTGGCGCATTAGTGACATGAATATGAGCTCTGTGGGCTTATGCCTGTGAGCGTGAGCTTTCTTGGAAACAACGCGAAATCTACACGTTTTTTGCCGCGGCGTTACGCGGAGACGGTGAAACTTTTTTGAGAAACGCTGGGCAAATATTGAATTTCAATATGTCTAGACGCGCTGTGCCAAATGTGATCTAAATCCGACGAAAAACCAGGGACTAGTTCGTTAAAACGTAAAATGAGTTTAGACGAGGTCCGGGTTTGAAGCCAAGATGGCCGCCTCCCTGTGCGAGTGGGCGTGGCGCTCCAAGTGAGTTTTGGGCTTGTCCTGATGTCCCCTCTCACTGTGCCCAAGGACTTGGGCATACGCCCAAAAATGCCCCAATTTTTTTGAATTGGGGTCCGCTTCCAGAGGGCGCTGTGGAGCCATTTTGTTGTGGGCGTGTCCCATTCGTCCAATATCATAAATGTTTTCGCTGCCCCATTGCCTCCGCCAATTTTGGGGAGCTTTCACCCACGTTCAGCGGGTCAAAAACGCGATCCTTTCCGGAGAAAAAAAATAATAATAATAATAAGAAACCACCCAAAAACAATAGTCCCTTGCCAGGACTGCGTCCGGCTCGGGCCTAAATATTAGGAGAACGGAGCGAGATAGAGGCATGGTGTAATATATTTTTTTGTTTGTTATGATGAGTAGAAGACATCTGGAAAGTTTGGTGGAAATCGGACAAAATAAATTTTTCATGGTATAGGCAGGGGGCGCTATAGTGATGTGCACCGTGAAGTAATTGATCTCTATGGAATCAGACCGTAAGTGGCCTTCTGTCAGCCAAGTAGGATCCAGACTGGATAGAGCGCGCGCCTGCGAGGTGGTGTCAAATTTACATGACAAAACGTGTTTTTGGGGGGGCGCCATTCGAAACGGGGGGGTCTGAGTGAAAAAAAAGTCAGGTATTTTTTGTAGCCCCGTGTCAGCAGAGTCTGTTTAAACAGGTATGGGCTTATTCTGCTGAAAAACCAGGGACTAGTTTGTTGACACACAAGGCAGGTCCAGATAGACTCCCACATAAAAGTCAAAGTCACGGCCACATCTTAGAAAATATGACATGACTATTATGTATTTTTTGCTTTGCAAAAGTGTCTAGAACATACTGGCATCATTGTATTAAAAATATTCAAAAGTGCAGTTTTCAAGGTATGGCTAGGGGGCGCTATCCTGGGAGCAGGCTACACATTAATGGCTTCATTCTGTTCAGTTTCAGGTGGCGCATTAGTGACATGAATATGAGCTCTGTGGGCTTATGCCTGTGAGCGTGAGCTTTCTTGTAAACAACGCGAAATCTACGCGTTTTTCGCCGCGGCGTTACGCGGAGACGGTGAAACTTTTTTGAGAAACGCTGGGCAAATATTGAATTTCAATATGTCTAGACGCGCTGTGCCAAATGTGATCTAAATCCGACGAAAAACCAGGGACTAGTTCGTTAAAACGTAAAATGAGTTTGGACGATGTCCGGGTTTGAAGCCAAGATGGCCGCCTCCCTGTGCGAGTGGGCGTGGCGCTCCAAGTGAGTTTTGGGCTTGTCCTGATGTCCCCTCTCACTGTGCCCAAGGACTTGGGCATACGCCCAAAAATGCCCCAATTTTTTTGAATTGGGGTCCGCTTCCAGAGGGCGCTGTGGAGCCATTTTGTTGTGGGCGTGTCCCATTCGTCCAATATCATAAATTTTTTCGCTGCCCCATTGCCTCCGCCAATTTTGGGGAGCTTTCACCCACGTTCAGCGGGTCAAAAACGCGATCCTTTCCGGAGAAAAAAAATAATAATAATAATAAGAAACCACCCAAAAACAATAGTCCCTTGCCAGGACTGCGTCCGGCTCGGGCCTAATAAGAAACCACCCAAAAACAATAGTCCCTTGCCAGGACTGCGTCCGGCTCGGGCCTAAATATAAGGAGAACGGAGCGAGATAGAGGCATGGTGTAATATATTTTTTTGTTAGTTACGATGAGTAGAAGACATCTGGAAAGTTTCGTGGAAATCAGACAAAATAATTTTTTCAAGGTATAGGCAGGGGGCGCTATAGTGATGTGCACCGTGAAGTAATTGATCTCTATGGAATCAGACCGTAAGTGGCCTTCTGTCAGCCAAGTATGATCCAGACTGGATAGAGCGCGCGCCTGTGAGGTGGTGTCAAATTTACATCGCAAAACGTGTTTTTGGGGGGGCGCCATTCGAAACGGGGGGGTCTGAGTGGAAAAAAAGTCAGGTATTTTTTGTAGCCCCATGTCAGGAGAGTCTGTTTAAACAGGTATGGGCTTATTCTGCTGAAAAACCAGGGACTAGTTTGTTGACAAACAAGACAGGTCCATACAGATTACCAATGAAAAGTCAAAGTCACGCCCACATCTTAGAAAATATGACATGACTATATTGTATTTTTTGGTTTGCAAAAGTGTCTAGAACATACTGGCATCATTGTATAAAAAAGATTCAAAAGTGCAGTTTTCAAGGTATGGCTAGGGGGCGCTATACTTGGAGCAGGCTACACATTAATGGCTTCATTCTGTTCAGTTTCAGGTGGCGCATTAGTGACATGAATATGAGCTCTGTGGGCTTATGCCTGTGAGCGTGAGCTTTCTTGGAAACAACGCGAAATCTACACGTTTTTTGCCGCGGCGTTACGCGGAGACGGTGAAACTTTTTTGAGAAACGCTGGGCAAATATTGAATTTCAATATGTCTAGACGCGCTGTGCCAAATGTGATCTAAATCCGACGAAAAACCAGGGACTAGTTCGTTAAAACGTAAAATGAGTTTAGACGAGGTCCGGGTTTGAAGCCAAGATGGCCGCCTCCCTGTGCGAGTGGGCGTGGCGCTCCAAGTGAGTTTTGGGCTTGTCCTGATGTCCCCTCTCACTGTGCCCAAGGACTTGGGCATACGCCCAAAAATGCCCCAATTTTTTTGAATTGGGGTCCGCTTCCAGAGGGCGCTGTGGAGCCATTTTGTTGTGGGCGTGTCCCATTCGTCCAATATCATAAATTTTTTCGCTGCCCCATTGCCTCCGCCAATTTTGGGGAGCTTTCACCCACGTTCAGCGGGTCAAAAACGCGATCCTTTCCGGAGAAAAAAAATAATAATAATAATAAGAAACCACCCAAAAACAATAGTCCCTTGCCAGGACTGCGTCCGGCTCGGGCCTAATAAGAAACCACCCAAAAACAATAGTCCCTTGCCAGGACTGCGTCCGGCTCGGGCCTAAATATAAGGAGAACGGAGCGAGATAGAGGCATGGTGTAATATATTTTTTTGTTTGTTATGATGAGTAGAACACATCTGGAAAGTTTCGTGGAAATCGGACAAAATAAAATTTTCAGGGTATAGGCAGGGGGCGCTATAGTGATGTGCACCGTGAAGTAATTGATCTCTATGGAATCAGACCGTAAGTGGCCTTCTGTCAGCCAAGTATGATCCAGACTGGATAGAGCGCGTGCCTGCGAGGTGGTGTCAAATTTACATGACAAAACGTGTTTTTGGGGGGGCACCATTCGAAACGGGGGGGTCTGAGTGAAAAAAAAGTCAGGTATTTTTTGTAGCCCCGTGTCAGGAGAGTCTGTTTAAACAGGTATGGGCTTATTCTGCTGAAAAACCAGGGACTAGTTTGTTGACAAACAAGACAGGTCCAGATAGATCCCCAAATAAAAGTCAAAGTCACGCCCACATCTTAGAAAATATGACATGACTATAATGTATTTTTTGCTTTGCAAAAGTGTCTAGAACATACTGGCATCATTGTATTAAAAATATTCAAAAGTGCAGTTTTCAAGGTATGGCTAGGGGGCGCTATCCTGGGAGCAGGCTACACATTAATGGCTTCATTCTGTTCAGTTTCAGGTGGCGCATTAATGACATGAATATGAGCTCTCTGGACTTATGCCTGTGAGCGTGAGCTTTCTTGGAAACAACGCGAAATCTACGCGTTTTTTGCCGCGGCGTTACGCGGAGACGGTGAAACTTTTTTGAGAAACGCTGGGCAAATATTGAATTTCAATATGTCTAGATGCACTGTGCCAAATGTGATCTAAATCCGACGAAAAACCAGGGACTAGTTCGTTAAAACGTAAAATGAGTTTAGACGATGTCCGGGTTTGAAGCCAAGATGGCCGCCTCCCTGTGCGAGTGAGCGTGGCGCTCCAAGTGAGTTTTGGGCTTGTCCTGATGTCCCCTCTCACTGTGGCGAGTGATTCGGGCGTACGCCCAAAAACGCCCCTATTTTTTTGAATTGGGGTCCGCTTCCAGAGGGCGCTGTGGAGCCATTTTGTTGTGGGCGTGTCCCATTCGTCCAATTTCATAAATTTTTTCGCTGCCCCATTGCCTCCGCCAATTTTGGGGAGCTTTCACCCACGTTTAGCGGGTCAAAAACGCGATCATTTCCGGAGAAAAAAAATAATAATAATAATAAGAAACCACCCAAAAACAATAGTCCCTTGCCAGGACTGCGTCCGGCTCGGGCCTAAATATAAGGAGAACGGAGCGAGATAGAGGCATGGTGTAATATATTTTTTTGTTTGTTATGATGAGTAGAACACATCTGGAAAGTTTCGTGGAAATCGGACAAAATAAAATTTTCAGGGTATAGGCAGGGGGCGCTATAGTGATGTGCACCGTGAAGTAATTGATCTCTATGGAATCAGACCGTAAGTGGCCTTCTGTCAGCCAAGTATGATCCAGACTGGATAGAGCGCGTGCCTGCGAGGTGGTGTCAAATTTACATGACAAAACGTGTTTTTGGGGGGGCACCATTCGAAACGGGGGGGTCTGAGTGAAAAAAAAGTCAGGTATTTTTTGTAGCCCCGTGTCAGGAGAGTCTGTTTAAACAGGTATGGGCTTATTCTGCTGAAAAACCAGGGACTAGTTTGTTGACAAACAAGACAGGTCCAGATAGATCCCCAAATAAAAGTCAAAGTCACGCCCACATCTTAGAAAATATGACATGACTATAATGTATTTTTTGCTTTGCAAAAGTGTCTAGAACATACTGGCATCATTGTATTAAAAATATTCAAAGCTGCAGTTTTCAAGGTATGGCTAGGGGGCGCTATCCTGGGAGCAGGCTACACATTAATGGCTTCATTCTGTTCAGTTTCAGGTGGCGCATTAATGACATGAATATGAGCTCTCTGGACTTATGCCTGTGAGCGTGAGCTTTCTTGGAAACAACGCGAAATCTACGCGTTTTTTGCCGCGGCGTTACGCGGAGACGGTGAAACTTTTTTGAGAAACGCTGGGCAAATATTGAATTTCAATATGTCTAGATGCACTGTGCCAAATGTGATCTAAATCCGACGAAAAACCAGGGACTAGTTCGTTAAAACGTAAAATGAGTTTAGACGATGTCCGGGTTTGAAGCCAAGATGGCCGCCTCCCTGTGCGAGTGGGCGTGGCGCTCCAAGTGAGTTTTGGGCTTGTCCTGATGTCCCCTCTCACTGTGGCGAGTGATTCGGGCGTACGCCCAAAAACGCCCCTATTTTTTTGAATTGGGGTCCGCTTCCAGAGGGCGCTGTGGAGCCATTTTGTTGTGGGCGTGTCCCATTCGTCCAATTTCATAAATTTTTTCGCTGCCCCATTGCCTCCGCCAATTTTGGGGAGCTTTCACCCACGTTTAGCGGGTCAAAAACGCGATCATTTCCGGAGAAAAAAAATAATAATAATAATTAAAGCCGCAAGCGGCGATGAAGGCCCTCGCCCTTGGGCACTCGTCCCTTGCAACCGCCCCCGCTCGCTCTCGTCCCTTGTGGCCACCTCCGCTCACTCTCATGCCTTGTGGCCACCTCCGCTCACTCTCATGCCTTGCGACCACCTGCGCTCACACTCATGCCTTGCGGCCACCTCCGCTCACTCTCATGCCTTGCGACCACCTCCGCTCACTCTCATGCCTTGCGACCACCTCCGCTCACTCTCATGCCTTGCGACCACCTTAGCTCACTCTCATGCCTTGCGACCACCTCCGCTCACTCTCATGCCTTGCGACCACCTCCGCTCACTCTCATGCCTTGCGGCCACCTCCGCTCACTCTCATGCCTTGCGACCACCTCCGCTCACTCTCGTGCCTTGCGACCACCTCTGTTTGCTTTGGTCCCTTGCGATCACTCTTCATCACACTAGGTCCTTGCGAGCCCCACGATTGAACTCGCTCATTTTGATGCGAAAGTCCCTTTAAGTTGCATTACAGTGCATTATATGCGAAAGTCCCTTTAAGTTGCATTAAAGTGCATTATATGCGAAAGTCCCTTTAAGTTGCATTACACAGTACATTTTATGCGAAAGTCCCTTTAAGTTGCATTACAGTACATTTTATGCGAAAGTCCCTTTAAGTTGCATTACTGTGCATTTTATGCGAAAGTCCCTTTAAGTTGCATTACAGTGCATTATATGCGAAAGTCCCTTTAAGTTGCATTACAGTGCATTATATGCGAAAGTCCCTTTAAGTTGCATTACAGTACATTTTATGCGAAAGTCCCTTTAAGTTGCATTACAGTACATTTTATGCGAAAGTCCCTTTAAGTTGCATTAAAGTGCATGTTATGCGAAAGTCCCTATTAAGTTGCATTATAGTGCTATTGTAAAAATCCATATATAGTTGCATAATTGTGTTGTAGTTGCAAAAATCCCTATTTTGTTGCAGAAACTGTAAAAACAGTTGAAATTGCAGAAACTCTTAACACTGTATAACCTATTAAAATCACTGACAGACTTCACTGTATCATAATCCTACTAAAAAGCCGGCAAGAAAAGAGAAGGTGCTGAGTCCAAAAGAAAAAGGAAAAAAAAATAGTGAAGGCTGGGATTTGATCCACCATCCTCCTTTACACTAGTCTAGCTGTCTACCAATGGAGCTACTCAGGTTGAGTGAGTGAATCAGCAGATGTGAAATTAATGTCATGAGAGATCCTGCTCTTGAGTGTTTGCAAGAAACGGATTTACAGTTTAGAAATCTTCGGGTCATGTCCCCCCCCCCCCCAGAGTCCAAAAGAAAAAAAAAATGAAAGAAGGTCATGGTGGGGATTTGATCCAGCAACCTCCTGTACACTAACCCAGCACTCTACCAATGGAGCTACTTATGCTGTGAAAAAATAGCGGATGTGAAATAAATGTCATGAGAGACTGCGCACTTGTGTATTTGTAGGAAACGGATTAACAGTTTAGAATATAATATATTGCATCATTTTTTAATTAGGTTAAATTCCTGGCTGCCCAAAGAAACGTTGAGAGGGGGTTTCAGCCCTGCAGCACCCTCGATATTGAAGCAAGATTTTGGTGAGACCCATTTAGTACGAGGAGCACACAGAGAGACGGACAGGAAACAGACGAATTGAACTTCCTGTGATTGTACAGTTGACAAAAACGTGAATTTGAAGGCAAAAATGTCCAAATTAAAGCTTCTGTCTGTGACAGAGAGGTAGTATAAGTATATACGAGTCCAAAAGTGTGGATTTTGTGAAGAAAGGGAGAAATTTGGAAAATTGGCGAATTTCAGGACACAGTGGCCTCTGACAGAGGCCAGTATGCTGCTAGGCTAAGACGTCTGGCTATTTTCACGGAGGATGGGCGGGCCACTTACAAGCCACTTAAAAGCCAATTGAAGCCAAGATGGCCGCCTCCCTGTGCGAGTGAGCGTGGCGCTCCAAGTGAGTTTTGGGCTTGTCCTGATGTCCCCTCTCACTGTGGCGAGTGATTCGGGCGTACGCCCAAAAACGCCCCTATTTTTTTGAATTGGGGTCCGCTTCCAGAGGGCGCTGTGGAGCCATTTTGTTGTGGGCGTGTCCCATTCGTCCAATATCATAAATGTTTTCGCTGCCCCATTGCCTCCGCCAATTTTGGGGAGCTTTCACCCACGTTCAGCGGGTCAAAAACGCGATCCTTTCCGGAGAAAAAAAATAATAATAATAATAAGAAACCACCCAAAAACAATAGTCCCTTGCCAGGACTGCGTCCGGCTCGGGCCTAAATATTAGGAGAACGGAGCGAGATAGAGGCATGGTGTAATATATTTTTTTGTTTGTTATGATGAGTAGAAGACATCTGGAAAGTTTGGTGGAAATCGGACAAAATAAATTTTTCATGGTATAGGCAGGGGGCGCTATAGTGATGTGCACCGTGAAGTAATTGATCTCTATGGAATCAGACCGTAAGTGGCCTTCTGTCAGCCAAGTAGGATCCAGACTGGATAGAGCGCGCGCCTGCGAGGTGGTGTCAAATTTACATGACAAAACGTGTTTTTGGGGGGGCGCCATTCGAAACGGGGGGGTCTGAGTGAAAAAAAAGTCAGGTATTTTTTGTAGCCCCGTGTCAGCAGAGTCTGTTTAAACAGGTATGGGCTTATTCTGCTGAAAAACCAGGGACTAGTTTGTTGACACACAAGGCAGGTCCAGATAGACTCCCACATAAAAGTCAAAGTCACGGCCACATCTTAGAAAATATGACATGACTATTATGTATTTTTTGCTTTGCAAAAGTGTCTAGAACATACTGGCATCATTGTATTAAAAATATTCAAAAGTGCAGTTTTCAAGGTATGGCTAGGGGGCGCTATCCTGGGAGCAGGCTACACATTAATGGCTTCATTCTGTTCAGTTTCAGGTGGCGCATTAGTGACATGAATATGAGCTCTGTGGGCTTATGCCTGTGAGCGTGAGCTTTCTTGTAAACAACGCGAAATCTACGCGTTTTTCGCCGCGGCGTTACGCGGAGACGGTGAAACTTTTTTGAGAAACGCTGGGCAAATATTGAATTTCAATATGTCTAGACGCGCTGTGCCAAATGTGATCTAAATCCGACGAAAAACCAGGGACTAGTTCGTTAAAACGTAAAATGAGTTTGGACGATGTCCGGGTTTGAAGCCAAGATGGCCGCCTCCCTGTGCGAGTGGGCGTGGCGCTCCAAGTGAGTTTTGGGCTTGTCCTGATGTCCCCTCTCACTGTGCCCAAGGACTTGGGCATACGCCCAAAAATGCCCCAATTTTTTTGAATTGGGGTCCGCTTCCAGAGGGCGCTGTGGAGCCATTTTGTTGTGGGCGTGTCCCATTCGTCCAATATCATAAATTTTTTCGCTGCCCCATTGCCTCCGCCAATTTTGGGGAGCTTTCACCCACGTTCAGCGGGTCAAAAACGCGATCCTTTCCGGAGAAAAAAAATAATAATAATAATAAGAAACCACCCAAAAACAATAGTCCCTTGCCAGGACTGCGTCCGGCTCGGGCCTAATAAGAAACCACCCAAAAACAATAGTCCCTTGCCAGGACTGCGTCCGGCTCGGGCCTAAATATAAGGAGAACGGAGCGAGATAGAGGCATGGTGTAATATATTTTTTTGTTAGTTACGATGAGTAGAAGACATCTGGAAAGTTTCGTGGAAATCAGACAAAATAATTTTTTCAAGGTATAGGCAGGGGGCGCTATAGTGATGTGCACCGTGAAGTAATTGATCTCTATGGAATCAGACCGTAAGTGGCCTTCTGTCAGCCAAGTATGATCCAGACTGGATAGAGCGCGCGCCTGTGAGGTGGTGTCAAATTTACATCGCAAAACGTGTTTTTGGGGGGGCGCCATTCGAAACGGGGGGGTCTGAGTGGAAAAAAAGTCAGGTATTTTTTGTAGCCCCATGTCAGGAGAGTCTGTTTAAACAGGTATGGGCTTATTCTGCTGAAAAACCAGGGACTAGTTTGTTGACAAACAAGACAGGTCCATACAGATTACCAATGAAAAGTCAAAGTCACGCCCACATCTTAGAAAATATGACATGACTATATTGTATTTTTTGGTTTGCAAAAGTGTCTAGAACATACTGGCATCATTGTATAAAAAAGATTCAAAAGTGCAGTTTTCAAGGTATGGCTAGGGGGCGCTATACTTGGAGCAGGCTACACATTAATGGCTTCATTCTGTTCAGTTTCAGGTGGCGCATTAGTGACATGAATATGAGCTCTGTGGGCTTATGCCTGTGAGCGTGAGCTTTCTTGGAAACAACGCGAAATCTACACGTTTTTTGCCGCGGCGTTACGCGGAGACGGTGAAACTTTTTTGAGAAACGCTGGGCAAATATTGAATTTCAATATGTCTAGACGCGCTGTGCCAAATGTGATCTAAATCCGACGAAAAACCAGGGACTAGTTCGTTAAAACGTAAAATGAGTTTAGACGAGGTCCGGGTTTGAAGCCAAGATGGCCGCCTCCCTGTGCGAGTGGGCGTGGCGCTCCAAGTGAGTTTTGGGCTTGTCCTGATGTCCCCTCTCACTGTGCCCAAGGACTTGGGCATACGCCCAAAAATGCCCCAATTTTTTTGAATTGGGGTCCGCTTCCAGAGGGCGCTGTGGAGCCATTTTGTTGTGGGCGTGTCCCATTCGTCCAATATCATAAATTTTTTCGCTGCCCCATTGCCTCCGCCAATTTTGGGGAGCTTTCACCCACGTTCAGCGGGTCAAAAACGCGATCCTTTCCGGAGAAAAAAAATAATAATAATAATAAGAAACCACCCAAAAACAATAGTCCCTTGCCAGGACTGCGTCCGGCTCGGGCCTAATAAGAAACCACCCAAAAACAATAGTCCCTTGCCAGGACTGCGTCCGGCTCGGGCCTAAATATAAGGAGAACGGAGCGAGATAGAGGCATGGTGTAATATATTTTTTTGTTTGTTATGATGAGTAGAACACATCTGGAAAGTTTCGTGGAAATCGGACAAAATAAAATTTTCAGGGTATAGGCAGGGGGCGCTATAGTGATGTGCACCGTGAAGTAATTGATCTCTATGGAATCAGACCGTAAGTGGCCTTCTGTCAGCCAAGTATGATCCAGACTGGATAGAGCGCGTGCCTGCGAGGTGGTGTCAAATTTACATGACAAAACGTGTTTTTGGGGGGGCACCATTCGAAACGGGGGGGTCTGAGTGAAAAAAAAGTCAGGTATTTTTTGTAGCCCCGTGTCAGGAGAGTCTGTTTAAACAGGTATGGGCTTATTCTGCTGAAAAACCAGGGACTAGTTTGTTGACAAACAAGACAGGTCCAGATAGATCCCCAAATAAAAGTCAAAGTCACGCCCACATCTTAGAAAATATGACATGACTATAATGTATTTTTTGCTTTGCAAAAGTGTCTAGAACATACTGGCATCATTGTATTAAAAATATTCAAAAGTGCAGTTTTCAAGGTATGGCTAGGGGGCGCTATCCTGGGAGCAGGCTACACATTAATGGCTTCATTCTGTTCAGTTTCAGGTGGCGCATTAATGACATGAATATGAGCTCTCTGGACTTATGCCTGTGAGCGTGAGCTTTCTTGGAAACAACGCGAAATCTACGCGTTTTTTGCCGCGGCGTTACGCGGAGACGGTGAAACTTTTTTGAGAAACGCTGGGCAAATATTGAATTTCAATATGTCTAGATGCACTGTGCCAAATGTGATCTAAATCCGACGAAAAACCAGGGACTAGTTCGTTAAAACGTAAAATGAGTTTAGACGATGTCCGGGTTTGAAGCCAAGATGGCCGCCTCCCTGTGCGAGTGAGCGTGGCGCTCCAAGTGAGTTTTGGGCTTGTCCTGATGTCCCCTCTCACTGTGGCGAGTGATTCGGGCGTACGCCCAAAAACGCCCCTATTTTTTTGAATTGGGGTCCGCTTCCAGAGGGCGCTGTGGAGCCATTTTGTTGTGGGCGTGTCCCATTCGTCCAATTTCATAAATGTTTTCGCTGCCCCATTGCCTCCGCCAATTTTGGGGAGCTTTCACCCACGTTCAGCGGGTCAAAAACGCGATCCTTTCCGGAGAAAAAAAATAATAATAATAATAAGAAACCACCCAAAAACAATAGTCCCTTGCCAGGACTGCGTCCGGCTCGGGCCTAAATATTAGGAGAACGGAGCGAGATAGAGGCATGGTGTAATATATTTTTTTGTTTGTTATGATGAGTAGAAGACATCTGGAAAGTTTGGTGGAAATCGGACAAAATAAATTTTTCATGGTATAGGCAGGGGGCGCTATAGTGATGTGCACCGTGAAGTAATTGATCTCTATGGAATCAGACCGTAAGTGGCCTTCTGTCAGCCAAGTAGGATCCAGACTGGATAGAGCGCGCGCCTGCGAGGTGGTGTCAAATTTACATGACAAAACGTGTTTTTGGGGGGGCGCCATTCGAAACGGGGGGGTCTGAGTGAAAAAAAAGTCAGGTATTTTTTGTAGCCCCGTGTCAGCAGAGTCTGTTTAAACAGGTATGGGCTTATTCTGCTGAAAAACCAGGGACTAGTTTGTTGACACACAAGGCAGGTCCAGATAGACTCCCACATAAAAGTCAAAGTCACGGCCACATCTTAGAAAATATGACATGACTATTATGTATTTTTTGCTTTGCAAAAGTGTCTAGAACATACTGGCATCATTGTATTAAAAATATTCAAAAGTGCAGTTTTCAAGGTATGGCTAGGGGGCGCTATCCTGGGAGCAGGCTACACATTAATGGCTTCATTCTGTTCAGTTTCAGGTGGCGCATTAGTGACATGAATATGAGCTCTGTGGGCTTATGCCTGTGAGCGTGAGCTTTCTTGTAAACAACGCGAAATCTACGCGTTTTTCGCCGCGGCGTTACGCGGAGACGGTGAAACTTTTTTGAGAAACGCTGGGCAAATATTGAATTTCAATATGTCTAGACGCGCTGTGCCAAATGTGATCTAAATCCGACGAAAAACCAGGGACTAGTTCGTTAAAACGTAAAATGAGTTTGGACGATGTCCGGGTTTGAAGCCAAGATGGCCGCCTCCCTGTGCGAGTGGGCGTGGCGCTCCAAGTGAGTTTTGGGCTTGTCCTGATGTCCCCTCTCACTGTGCCCAAGGACTTGGGCATACGCCCAAAAATGCCCCAATTTTTTTGAATTGGGGTCCGCTTCCAGAGGGCGCTGTGGAGCCATTTTGTTGTGGGCGTGTCCCATTCGTCCAATATCATAAATTTTTTCGCTGCCCCATTGCCTCCGCCAATTTTGGGGAGCTTTCACCCACGTTCAGCGGGTCAAAAACGCGATCCTTTCCGGAGAAAAAAAATAATAATAATAATAAGAAACCACCCAAAAACAATAGTCCCTTGCCAGGACTGCGTCCGGCTCGGGCCTAATAAGAAACCACCCAAAAACAATAGTCCCTTGCCAGGACTGCGTCCGGCTCGGGCCTAAATATAAGGAGAACGGAGCGAGATAGAGGCATGGTGTAATATATTTTTTTGTTAGTTACGATGAGTAGAAGACATCTGGAAAGTTTCGTGGAAATCAGACAAAATAATTTTTTCAAGGTATAGGCAGGGGGCGCTATAGTGATGTGCACCGTGAAGTAATTGATCTCTATGGAATCAGACCGTAAGTGGCCTTCTGTCAGCCAAGTATGATCCAGACTGGATAGAGCGCGCGCCTGTGAGGTGGTGTCAAATTTACATCGCAAAACGTGTTTTTGGGGGGGCGCCATTCGAAACGGGGGGGTCTGAGTGGAAAAAAAGTCAGGTATTTTTTGTAGCCCCATGTCAGGAGAGTCTGTTTAAACAGGTATGGGCTTATTCTGCTGAAAAACCAGGGACTAGTTTGTTGACAAACAAGACAGGTCCATACAGATTACCAATGAAAAGTCAAAGTCACGCCCACATCTTAGAAAATATGACATGACTATATTGTATTTTTTGGTTTGCAAAAGTGTCTAGAACATACTGGCATCATTGTATAAAAAAGATTCAAAAGTGCAGTTTTCAAGGTATGGCTAGGGGGCGCTATACTTGGAGCAGGCTACACATTAATGGCTTCATTCTGTTCAGTTTCAGGTGGCGCATTAGTGACATGAATATGAGCTCTGTGGGCTTATGCCTGTGAGCGTGAGCTTTCTTGGAAACAACGCGAAATCTACACGTTTTTTGCCGCGGCGTTACGCGGAGACGGTGAAACTTTTTTGAGAAACGCTGGGCAAATATTGAATTTCAATATGTCTAGACGCGCTGTGCCAAATGTGATCTAAATCCGACGAAAAACCAGGGACTAGTTCGTTAAAACGTAAAATGAGTTTAGACGAGGTCCGGGTTTGAAGCCAAGATGGCCGCCTCCCTGTGCGAGTGGGCGTGGCGCTCCAAGTGAGTTTTGGGCTTGTCCTGATGTCCCCTCTCACTGTGCCCAAGGACTTGGGCATACGCCCAAAAATGCCCCAATTTTTTTGAATTGGGGTCCGCTTCCAGAGGGCGCTGTGGAGCCATTTTGTTGTGGGCGTGTCCCATTCGTCCAATATCATAAATTTTTTCGCTGCCCCATTGCCTCCGCCAATTTTGGGGAGCTTTCACCCACGTTCAGCGGGTCAAAAACGCGATCCTTTCCGGAGAAAAAAAATAATAATAATAATAAGAAACCACCCAAAAACAATAGTCCCTTGCCAGGACTGCGTCCGGCTCGGGCCTAATAAGAAACCACCCAAAAACAATAGTCCCTTGCCAGGACTGCGTCCGGCTCGGGCCTAAATATAAGGAGAACGGAGCGAGATAGAGGCATGGTGTAATATATTTTTTTGTTTGTTATGATGAGTAGAACACATCTGGAAAGTTTCGTGGAAATCGGACAAAATAAAATTTTCAGGGTATAGGCAGGGGGCGCTATAGTGATGTGCACCGTGAAGTAATTGATCTCTATGGAATCAGACCGTAAGTGGCCTTCTGTCAGCCAAGTATGATCCAGACTGGATAGAGCGCGTGCCTGCGAGGTGGTGTCAAATTTACATGACAAAACGTGTTTTTGGGGGGGCACCATTCGAAACGGGGGGGTCTGAGTGAAAAAAAAGTCAGGTATTTTTTGTAGCCCCGTGTCAGGAGAGTCTGTTTAAACAGGTATGGGCTTATTCTGCTGAAAAACCAGGGACTAGTTTGTTGACAAACAAGACAGGTCCAGATAGATCCCCAAATAAAAGTCAAAGTCACGCCCACATCTTAGAAAATATGACATGACTATAATGTATTTTTTGCTTTGCAAAAGTGTCTAGAACATACTGGCATCATTGTATTAAAAATATTCAAAAGTGCAGTTTTCAAGGTATGGCTAGGGGGCGCTATCCTGGGAGCAGGCTACACATTAATGGCTTCATTCTGTTCAGTTTCAGGTGGCGCATTAATGACATGAATATGAGCTCTCTGGACTTATGCCTGTGAGCGTGAGCTTTCTTGGAAACAACGCGAAATCTACGCGTTTTTTGCCGCGGCGTTACGCGGAGACGGTGAAACTTTTTTGAGAAACGCTGGGCAAATATTGAATTTCAATATGTCTAGATGCACTGTGCCAAATGTGATCTAAATCCGACGAAAAACCAGGGACTAGTTCGTTAAAACGTAAAATGAGTTTAGACGATGTCCGGGTTTGAAGCCAAGATGGCCGCCTCCCTGTGCGAGTGAGCGTGGCGCTCCAAGTGAGTTTTGGGCTTGTCCTGATGTCCCCTCTCACTGTGGCGAGTGATTCGGGCGTACGCCCAAAAACGCCCCTATTTTTTTGAATTGGGGTCCGCTTCCAGAGGGCGCTGTGGAGCCATTTTGTTGTGGGCGTGTCCCATTCGTCCAATTTCATAAATTTTTTCGCTGCCCCATTGCCTCCGCCAATTTTGGGGAGCTTTCACCCACGTTTAGCGGGTCAAAAACGCGATCATTTCCGGAGAAAAAAAATAATAATAATAATAAGAAACCACCCAAAAACAATAGTCCCTTGCCAGGACTGCGTCCGGCTCGGGCCTAAATATAAGGAGAACGGAGCGAGATAGAGGCATGGTGTAATATATTTTTTTGTTTGTTATGATGAGTAGAACACATCTGGAAAGTTTCGTGGAAATCGGACAAAATAAAATTTTCAGGGTATAGGCAGGGGGCGCTATAGTGATGTGCACCGTGAAGTAATTGATCTCTATGGAATCAGACCGTAAGTGGCCTTCTGTCAGCCAAGTATGATCCAGACTGGATAGAGCGCGTGCCTGCGAGGTGGTGTCAAATTTACATGACAAAACGTGTTTTTGGGGGGGCACCATTCGAAACGGGGGGGTCTGAGTGAAAAAAAAGTCAGGTATTTTTTGTAGCCCCGTGTCAGGAGAGTCTGTTTAAACAGGTATGGGCTTATTCTGCTGAAAAACCAGGGACTAGTTTGTTGACAAACAAGACAGGTCCAGATAGATCCCCAAATAAAAGTCAAAGTCACGCCCACATCTTAGAAAATATGACATGACTATAATGTATTTTTTGCTTTGCAAAAGTGTCTAGAACATACTGGCATCATTGTATTAAAAATATTCAAAGCTGCAGTTTTCAAGGTATGGCTAGGGGGCGCTATCCTGGGAGCAGGCTACACATTAATGGCTTCATTCTGTTCAGTTTCAGGTGGCGCATTAATGACATGAATATGAGCTCTCTGGACTTATGCCTGTGAGCGTGAGCTTTCTTGGAAACAACGCGAAATCTACGCGTTTTTTGCCGCGGCGTTACGCGGAGACGGTGAAACTTTTTTGAGAAACGCTGGGCAAATATTGAATTTCAATATGTCTAGATGCACTGTGCCAAATGTGATCTAAATCCGACGAAAAACCAGGGACTAGTTCGTTAAAACGTAAAATGAGTTTAGACGATGTCCGGGTTTGAAGCCAAGATGGCCGCCTCCCTGTGCGAGTGGGCGTGGCGCTCCAAGTGAGTTTTGGGCTTGTCCTGATGTCCCCTCTCACTGTGGCGAGTGATTCGGGCGTACGCCCAAAAACGCCCCTATTTTTTTGAATTGGGGTCCGCTTCCAGAGGGCGCTGTGGAGCCATTTTGTTGTGGGCGTGTCCCATTCGTCCAATTTCATAAATTTTTTCGCTGCCCCATTGCCTCCGCCAATTTTGGGGAGCTTTCACCCACGTTTAGCGGGTCAAAAACGCGATCATTTCCGGAGAAAAAAAATAATAATAATAATTAAAGCCGCAAGCGGCGATGAAGGCCCTCGCCCTTGGGCACTCGTCCCTTGCAACCGCCCCCGCTCGCTCTCGTCCCTTGTGGCCACCTCCGCTCACTCTCATGCCTTGTGGCCACCTCCGCTCACTCTCATGCCTTGCGACCACCTGCGCTCACACTCATGCCTTGCGGCCACCTCCGCTCACTCTCATGCCTTGCGACCACCTCCGCTCACTCTCATGCCTTGCGACCACCTCCGCTCACTCTCATGCCTTGCGACCACCTTAGCTCACTCTCATGCCTTGCGACCACCTCCGCTCACTCTCATGCCTTGCGACCACCTCCGCTCACTCTCATGCCTTGCGGCCACCTCCGCTCACTCTCATGCCTTGCGACCACCTCCGCTCACTCTCGTGCCTTGCGACCACCTCTGTTTGCTTTGGTCCCTTGCGATCACTCTTCATCACACTAGGTCCTTGCGAGCCCCACGATTGAACTCGCTCATTTTGATGCGAAAGTCCCTTTAAGTTGCATTACAGTGCATTATATGCGAAAGTCCCTTTAAGTTGCATTAAAGTGCATTATATGCGAAAGTCCCTTTAAGTTGCATTACACAGTACATTTTATGCGAAAGTCCCTTTAAGTTGCATTACAGTACATTTTATGCGAAAGTCCCTTTAAGTTGCATTACTGTGCATTTTATGCGAAAGTCCCTTTAAGTTGCATTACAGTGCATTATATGCGAAAGTCCCTTTAAGTTGCATTACAGTGCATTATATGCGAAAGTCCCTTTAAGTTGCATTACAGTACATTTTATGCGAAAGTCCCTTTAAGTTGCATTACAGTACATTTTATGCGAAAGTCCCTTTAAGTTGCATTAAAGTGCATGTTATGCGAAAGTCCCTATTAAGTTGCATTATAGTGCTATTGTAAAAATCCATATATAGTTGCATAATTGTGTTGTAGTTGCAAAAATCCCTATTTTGTTGCAGAAACTGTAAAAACAGTTGAAATTGCAGAAACTCTTAACACTGTATAACCTATTAAAATCACTGACAGACTTCACTGTATCATAATCCTACTAAAAAGCCGGCAAGAAAAGAGAAGGTGCTGAGTCCAAAAGAAAAAGGAAAAAAAAATAGTGAAGGCTGGGATTTGATCCACCATCCTCCTTTACACTAGTCTAGCTGTCTACCAATGGAGCTACTCAGGTTGAGTGAGTGAATCAGCAGATGTGAAATTAATGTCATGAGAGATCCTGCTCTTGAGTGTTTGCAAGAAACGGATTTACAGTTTAGAAATCTTCGGGTCATGTCCCCCCCCCCCCCAGAGTCCAAAAGAAAAAAAAAATGAAAGAAGGTCATGGTGGGGATTTGATCCAGCAACCTCCTGTACACTAACCCAGCACTCTACCAATGGAGCTACTTATGCTGTGAAAAAATAGCGGATGTGAAATAAATGTCATGAGAGACTGCGCACTTGTGTATTTGTAGGAAACGGATTAACAGTTTAGAATATAATATATTGCATCATTTTTTAATTAGGTTAAATTCCTGGCTGCCCAAAGAAACGTTGAGAGGGGGTTTCAGCCCTGCAGCACCCTCGATATTGAAGCAAGATTTTGGTGAGACCCATTTAGTACGAGGAGCACACAGAGAGACGGACAGGAAACAGACGAATTGAACTTCCTGTGATTGTACAGTTGACAAAAACGTGAATTTGAAGGCAAAAATGTCCAAATTAAAGCTTCTGTCTGTGACAGAGAGGTAGTATAAGTATATACGAGTCCAAAAGTGTGGATTTTGTGAAGAAAGGGAGAAATTTGGAAAATTGGCGAATTTCAGGACACAGTGGCCTCTGACAGAGGCCAGTATGCTGCTAGGCTAAGACGTCTGGCTATTTTCACGGAGGATGGGCGGGCCACTTACAAGCCACTTGAAAGCCAATTGAAGCCAAGATGGCCACCTCCCTGTGCGAGTGGGCGTGGCGCTCCAAGTGAGTTTTGGGCTTGTCCTGATGTCCCCTCTCACTGTGCCCAAGGACTTGGGCATACGCCCAAAAATGCCCCAATTTTTTTGAATTGGGGTCCGCTTCCAGAGGGCGCTGTGGAGCCATTTTGTTGTGGGCGTGTCCCATTCGTCCAATATCATAAATTTTTTCGCTGCCCCATTGCCTCCGCCAATTTTGGGGAGCTTTCACCCACGTTCAGCGGGTCAAAAACGCGATCCTTTCCGGAGAAAAAAAATAATAATAATAATAAGAAACCACCCAAAAACAATAGTCCCTTGCCAGGACTGCGTCCGGCTCGGGCCTAAATATTAGGAGAACGGAGCGAGATAGAGGCATGGTGTAATATATTTTTTTGTTTGTTATGATGAGTAGAAGACATCTGGAAAGTTTGGTGGAAATCGGACAAAATAAATTTTTCATGGTATAGGCAGGGGGCGCTATAGTGATGTGCACCGTGAAGTAATTGATCTCTATGGAATCAGACCGTAAGTGGCCTTCTGTCAGCCAAGTAGGATCCAGACTGGATAGAGCGCGCGCCTGCGAGGTGGTGTCAAATTTACATGACAAAACGTGTTTTTGGGGGGGCGCCATTCGAAACGGGGGGGTCTGAGTGAAAAAAAAGTCAGGTATTTTTTGTAGCCCCGTGTCAGCAGAGTCTGTTTAAACAGGTATGGGCTTATTCTGCTGAAAAACCAGGGACTAGTTTGTTGACACACAAGGCAGGTCCAGATAGACTCCCACATAAAAGTCAAAGTCACGGCCACATCTTAGAAAATATGACATGACTATTATGTATTTTTTGCTTTGCAAAAGTGTCTAGAACATACTGGCATCATTGTATTAAAAATATTCAAAAGTGCAGTTTTCAAGGTATGGCTAGGGGGCGCTATCCTGGGAGCAGGCTACACATTAATGGCTTCATTCTGTTCAGTTTCAGGTGGCGCATTAGTGACATGAATATGAGCTCTGTGGGCTTATGCCTGTGAGCGTGAGCTTTCTTGTAAACAACGCGAAATCTACGCGTTTTTCGCCGCGGCGTTACGCGGAGACGGTGAAACTTTTTTGAGAAACGCTGGGCAAATATTGAATTTCAATATGTCTAGACGCGCTGTGCCAAATGTGATCTAAATCCGACGAAAAACCAGGGACTAGTTCGTTAAAACGTAAAATGAGTTTGGACGATGTCCGGGTTTGAAGCCAAGATGGCCGCCTCCCTGTGCGAGTGGGCGTGGCGCTCCAAGTGAGTTTTGGGCTTGTCCTGATGTCCCCTCTCACTGTGCCCAAGGACTTGGGCATACGCCCAAAAATGCCCCAATTTTTTTGAATTGGGGTCCGCTTCCAGAGGGCGCTGTGGAGCCATTTTGTTGTGGGCGTGTCCCATTCGTCCAATATCATAAATTTTTTCGCTGCCCCATTGCCTCCGCCAATTTTGGGGAGCTTTCACCCACGTTCAGCGGGTCAAAAACGCGATCCTTTCCGGAGAAAAAAAAAAATAATAATAATAAGAAACCACCCAAAAACAATAGTCCCTTGCCAGGACTGCGTCCGGCTCGGGCCTAAATATTAGGAGAACGGAGCGAGATAGAGGCATGGTGTAATATATTTTTTTGTTTGTTATGATGAGTAGAAGACATCTGGAAAGTTTGGTGGAAATCGGACAAAATAAATTTTTCATGGTATAGGCAGGGGGCGCTATAGTGATGTGCACCGTGAAGTAATTGATCTCTATGGAATCAGACCGTAAGTGGCCTTCTGTCAGCCAAGTAGGATCCAGACTGGATAGAGCGCGCGCCTGCGAGGTGGTGTCAAATTTACATGACAAAACGTGTTTTTGGGGGGGCGCCATTCGAAACGGGGGGGTCTGAGTGAAAAAAAAGTCAGGTATTTTTTGTAGCCCCGTGTCAGCAGAGTCTGTTTAAACAGGTATGGGCTTATTCTGCTGAAAAACCAGGGACTAGTTTGTTGACACACAAGGCAGGTCCAGATAGACTCCCACATAAAAGTCAAAGTCACGGCCACATCTTAGAAAATATGACATGACTATTATGTATTTTTTGCTTTGCAAAAGTGTCTAGAACATACTGGCATCATTGTATTAAAAATATTCAAAAGTGCAGTTTTCAAGGTATGGCTAGGGGGCGCTATCCTGGGAGCAGGCTACACATTAATGGCTTCATTCTGTTCAGTTTCAGGTGGCGCATTAGTGACATGAATATGAGCTCTGTGGGCTTATGCCTGTGAGCGTGAGCTTTCTTGTAAACAACGCGAAATCTACGCGTTTTTCGCCGCGGCGTTACGCGGAGACGGTGAAACTTTTTTGAGAAACGCTGGGCAAATATTGAATTTCAATATGTCTAGACGCGCTGTGCCAAATGTGATCTAAATCCGACGAAAAACCAGGGACTAGTTCGTTAAAACGTAAAATGAGTTTGGACGATGTCCGGGTTTGAAGCCAAGATGGCCGCCTCCCTGTGCGAGTGGGCGTGGCGCTCCAAGTGAGTTTTGGGCTTGTCCTGATGTCCCCTCTCACTGTGCCCAAGGACTTGGGCATACGCCCAAAAATGCCCCAATTTTTTTGAATTGGGGTCCGCTTCCAGAGGGCGCTGTGGAGCCATTTTGTTGTGGGCGTGTCCCATTCGTCCAATATCATAAATTTTTTCGCTGCCCCATTGCCTCCGCCAATTTTGGGGAGCTTTCACCCACGTTCAGCGGGTCAAAAACGCGATCCTTTCCGGAGAAAAAAAATAATAATAATAATAAGAAACCACCCAAAAACAATAGTCCCTTGCCAGGACTGCGTCCGGCTCGGGCCTAATAAGAAACCACCCAAAAACAATAGTCCCTTGCCAGGACTGCGTCCGGCTCGGGCCTAAATATAAGGAGAACGGAGCGAGATAGAGGCATGGTGTAATATATTTTTTTGTTAGTTACGATGAGTAGAAGACATCTGGAAAGTTTCGTGGAAATCAGACAAAATAATTTTTTCAAGGTATAGGCAGGGGGCGCTATAGTGATGTGCACCGTGAAGTAATTGATCTCTATGGAATCAGACCGTAAGTGGCCTTCTGTCAGCCAAGTATGATCCAGACTGGATAGAGCGCGCGCCTGTGAGGTGGTGTCAAATTTACATCGCAAAACGTGTTTTTGGGGGGGCGCCATTCGAAACGGGGGGGTCTGAGTGGAAAAAAAGTCAGGTATTTTTTGTAGCCCCATGTCAGGAGAGTCTGTTTAAACAGGTATGGGCTTATTCTGCTGAAAAACCAGGGACTAGTTTGTTGACAAACAAGACAGGTCCATACAGATTACCAATGAAAAGTCAAAGTCACGCCCACATCTTAGAAAATATGACATGACTATATTGTATTTTTTGGTTTGCAAAAGTGTCTAGAACATACTGGCATCATTGTATAAAAAAGATTCAAAAGTGCAGTTTTCAAGGTATGGCTAGGGGGCGCTATACTTGGAGCAGGCTACACATTAATGGCTTCATTCTGTTCAGTTTCAGGTGGCGCATTAGTGACATGAATATGAGCTCTGTGGGCTTATGCCTGTGAGCGTGAGCTTTCTTGGAAACAACGCGAAATCTACACGTTTTTTGCCGCGGCGTTACGCGGAGACGGTGAAACTTTTTTGAGAAACGCTGGGCAAATATTGAATTTCAATATGTCTAGACGCGCTGTGCCAAATGTGATCTAAATCCGACGAAAAACCAGGGACTAGTTCGTTAAAACGTAAAATGAGTTTAGACGAGGTCCGGGTTTGAAGCCAAGATGGCCGCCTCCCTGTGCGAGTGGGCGTGGCGCTCCAAGTGAGTTTTGGGCTTGTCCTGATGTCCCCTCTCACTGTGCCCAAGGACTTGGGCATACGCCCAAAAATGCCCCAATTTTTTTGAATTGGGGTCCGCTTCCAGAGGGCGCTGTGGAGCCATTTTGTTGTGGGCGTGTCCCATTCGTCCAATATCATAAATTTTTTCGCTGCCCCATTGCCTCCGCCAATTTTGGGGAGCTTTCACCCACGTTCAGCGGGTCAAAAACGCGATCCTTTCCGGAGAAAAAAAATAATAATAATAATAAGAAACCACCCAAAAACAATAGTCCCTTGCCAGGACTGCGTCCGGCTCGGGCCTAAATATTAGGAGAACGGAGCGAGATAGAGGCATGGTGTAATATATTTTTTTGTTTGTTATGATGAGTAGAAGACATCTGGAAAGTTTGGTGGAAATCGGACAAAATAAATTTTTCATGGTATAGGCAGGGGGCGCTATAGTGATGTGCACCGTGAAGTAATTGATCTCTATGGAATCAGACCGTAAGTGGCCTTCTGTCAGCCAAGTAGGATCCAGACTGGATAGAGCGCGCGCCTGCGAGGTGGTGTCAAATTTACATGACAAAACGTGTTTTTGGGGGGGCGCCATTCGAAACGGGGGGGTCTGAGTGAAAAAAAAGTCAGGTATTTTTTGTAGCCCCGTGTCAGCAGAGTCTGTTTAAACAGGTATGGGCTTATTCTGCTGAAAAACCAGGGACTAGTTTGTTGACACACAAGGCAGGTCCAGATAGACTCCCACATAAAAGTCAAAGTCACGGCCACATCTTAGAAAATATGACATGACTATTATGTATTTTTTGCTTTGCAAAAGTGTCTAGAACATACTGGCATCATTGTATTAAAAATATTCAAAAGTGCAGTTTTCAAGGTATGGCTAGGGGGCGCTATCCTGGGAGCAGGCTACACATTAATGGCTTCATTCTGTTCAGTTTCAGGTGGCGCATTAGTGACATGAATATGAGCTCTGTGGGCTTATGCCTGTGAGCGTGAGCTTTCTTGTAAACAACGCGAAATCTACGCGTTTTTCGCCGCGGCGTTACGCGGAGACGGTGAAACTTTTTTGAGAAACGCTGGGCAAATATTGAATTTCAATATGTCTAGACGCGCTGTGCCAAATGTGATCTAAATCCGACGAAAAACCAGGGACTAGTTCGTTAAAACGTAAAATGAGTTTGGACGATGTCCGGGTTTGAAGCCAAGATGGCCGCCTCCCTGTGCGAGTGGGCGTGGCGCTCCAAGTGAGTTTTGGGCTTGTCCTGATGTCCCCTCTCACTGTGCCCAAGGACTTGGGCATACGCCCAAAAATGCCCCAATTTTTTTGAATTGGGGTCCGCTTCCAGAGGGCGCTGTGGAGCCATTTTGTTGTGGGCGTGTCCCATTCGTCCAATATCATAAATTTTTTCGCTGCCCCATTGCCTCCGCCAATTTTGGGGAGCTTTCACCCACGTTCAGCGGGTCAAAAACGCGATCCTTTCCGGAGAAAAAAAAAAATAATAATAATAAGAAACCACCCAAAAACAATAGTCCCTTGCCAGGACTGCGTCCGGCTCGGGCCTAAATATTAGGAGAACGGAGCGAGATAGAGGCATGGTGTAATATATTTTTTTGTTTGTTATGATGAGTAGAAGACATCTGGAAAGTTTGGTGGAAATCGGACAAAATAAATTTTTCATGGTATAGGCAGGGGGCGCTATAGTGATGTGCACCGTGAAGTAATTGATCTCTATGGAATCAGACCGTAAGTGGCCTTCTGTCAGCCAAGTAGGATCCAGACTGGATAGAGCGCGCGCCTGCGAGGTGGTGTCAAATTTACATGACAAAACGTGTTTTTGGGGGGGCGCCATTCGAAACGGGGGGGTCTGAGTGAAAAAAAAGTCAGGTATTTTTTGTAGCCCCGTGTCAGCAGAGTCTGTTTAAACAGGTATGGGCTTATTCTGCTGAAAAACCAGGGACTAGTTTGTTGACACACAAGGCAGGTCCAGATAGACTCCCACATAAAAGTCAAAGTCACGGCCACATCTTAGAAAATATGACATGACTATTATGTATTTTTTGCTTTGCAAAAGTGTCTAGAACATACTGGCATCATTGTATTAAAAATATTCAAAAGTGCAGTTTTCAAGGTATGGCTAGGGGGCGCTATCCTGGGAGCAGGCTACACATTAATGGCTTCATTCTGTTCAGTTTCAGGTGGCGCATTAGTGACATGAATATGAGCTCTGTGGGCTTATGCCTGTGAGCGTGAGCTTTCTTGTAAACAACGCGAAATCTACGCGTTTTTCGCCGCGGCGTTACGCGGAGACGGTGAAACTTTTTTGAGAAACGCTGGGCAAATATTGAATTTCAATATGTCTAGACGCGCTGTGCCAAATGTGATCTAAATCCGACGAAAAACCAGGGACTAGTTCGTTAAAACGTAAAATGAGTTTGGACGATGTCCGGGTTTGAAGCCAAGATGGCCGCCTCCCTGTGCGAGTGGGCGTGGCGCTCCAAGTGAGTTTTGGGCTTGTCCTGATGTCCCCTCTCACTGTGCCCAAGGACTTGGGCATACGCCCAAAAATGCCCCAATTTTTTTGAATTGGGGTCCGCTTCCAGAGGGCGCTGTGGAGCCATTTTGTTGTGGGCGTGTCCCATTCGTCCAATATCATAAATTTTTTCGCTGCCCCATTGCCTCCGCCAATTTTGGGGAGCTTTCACCCACGTTCAGCGGGTCAAAAACGCGATCCTTTCCGGAGAAAAAAAATAATAATAATAATAAGAAACCACCCAAAAACAATAGTCCCTTGCCAGGACTGCGTCCGGCTCGGGCCTAATAAGAAACCACCCAAAAACAATAGTCCCTTGCCAGGACTGCGTCCGGCTCGGGCCTAAATATAAGGAGAACGGAGCGAGATAGAGGCATGGTGTAATATATTTTTTTGTTAGTTACGATGAGTAGAAGACATCTGGAAAGTTTCGTGGAAATCAGACAAAATAATTTTTTCAAGGTATAGGCAGGGGGCGCTATAGTGATGTGCACCGTGAAGTAATTGATCTCTATGGAATCAGACCGTAAGTGGCCTTCTGTCAGCCAAGTATGATCCAGACTGGATAGAGCGCGCGCCTGTGAGGTGGTGTCAAATTTACATCGCAAAACGTGTTTTTGGGGGGGCGCCATTCGAAACGGGGGGGTCTGAGTGGAAAAAAAGTCAGGTATTTTTTGTAGCCCCATGTCAGGAGAGTCTGTTTAAACAGGTATGGGCTTATTCTGCTGAAAAACCAGGGACTAGTTTGTTGACAAACAAGACAGGTCCATACAGATTACCAATGAAAAGTCAAAGTCACGCCCACATCTTAGAAAATATGACATGACTATATTGTATTTTTTGGTTTGCAAAAGTGTCTAGAACATACTGGCATCATTGTATAAAAAAGATTCAAAAGTGCAGTTTTCAAGGTATGGCTAGGGGGCGCTATACTTGGAGCAGGCTACACATTAATGGCTTCATTCTGTTCAGTTTCAGGTGGCGCATTAGTGACATGAATATGAGCTCTGTGGGCTTATGCCTGTGAGCGTGAGCTTTCTTGGAAACAACGCGAAATCTACACGTTTTTTGCCGCGGCGTTACGCGGAGACGGTGAAACTTTTTTGAGAAACGCTGGGCAAATATTGAATTTCAATATGTCTAGACGCGCTGTGCCAAATGTGATCTAAATCCGACGAAAAACCAGGGACTAGTTCGTTAAAACGTAAAATGAGTTTAGACGAGGTCCGGGTTTGAAGCCAAGATGGCCGCCTCCCTGTGCGAGTGGGCGTGGCGCTCCAAGTGAGTTTTGGGCTTGTCCTGATGTCCCCTCTCACTGTGCCCAAGGACTTGGGCATACGCCCAAAAATGCCCCAATTTTTTTGAATTGGGGTCCGCTTCCAGAGGGCGCTGTGGAGCCATTTTGTTGTGGGCGTGTCCCATTCGTCCAATATCATAAATGTTTTCGCTGCCCCATTGCCTCCGCCAATTTTGGGGAGCTTTCACCCACGTTCAGCGGGTCAAAAACGCGATCCTTTCCGGAGAAAAAAAATAATAATAATAATAAGAAACCACCCAAAAACAATAGTCCCTTGCCAGGACTGCGTCCGGCTCGGGCCTAAATATTAGGAGAACGGAGCGAGATAGAGGCATGGTGTAATATATTTTTTTGTTTGTTATGATGAGTAGAAGACATCTGGAAAGTTTGGTGGAAATCGGACAAAATAAATTTTTCATGGTATAGGCAGGGGGCGCTATAGTGATGTGCACCGTGAAGTAATTGATCTCTATGGAATCAGACCGTAAGTGGCCTTCTGTCAGCCAAGTAGGATCCAGACTGGATAGAGCGCGCGCCTGCGAGGTGGTGTCAAATTTACATGACAAAACGTGTTTTTGGGGGGGCGCCATTCGAAACGGGGGGGTCTGAGTGAAAAAAAAGTCAGGTATTTTTTGTAGCCCCGTGTCAGCAGAGTCTGTTTAAACAGGTATGGGCTTATTCTGCTGAAAAACCAGGGACTAGTTTGTTGACACACAAGGCAGGTCCAGATAGACTCCCACATAAAAGTCAAAGTCACGGCCACATCTTAGAAAATATGACATGACTATTATGTATTTTTTGCTTTGCAAAAGTGTCTAGAACATACTGGCATCATTGTATTAAAAATATTCAAAAGTGCAGTTTTCAAGGTATGGCTAGGGGGCGCTATCCTGGGAGCAGGCTACACATTAATGGCTTCATTCTGTTCAGTTTCAGGTGGCGCATTAGTGACATGAATATGAGCTCTGTGGGCTTATGCCTGTGAGCGTGAGCTTTCTTGTAAACAACGCGAAATCTACGCGTTTTTCGCCGCGGCGTTACGCGGAGACGGTGAAACTTTTTTGAGAAACGCTGGGCAAATATTGAATTTCAATATGTCTAGACGCGCTGTGCCAAATGTGATCTAAATCCGACGAAAAACCAGGGACTAGTTCGTTAAAACGTAAAATGAGTTTGGACGATGTCCGGGTTTGAAGCCAAGATGGCCGCCTCCCTGTGCGAGTGGGCGTGGCGCTCCAAGTGAGTTTTGGGCTTGTCCTGATGTCCCCTCTCACTGTGCCCAAGGACTTGGGCATACGCCCAAAAATGCCCCAATTTTTTTGAATTGGGGTCCGCTTCCAGAGGGCGCTGTGGAGCCATTTTGTTGTGGGCGTGTCCCATTCGTCCAATATCATAAATTTTTTCGCTGCCCCATTGCCTCCGCCAATTTTGGGGAGCTTTCACCCACGTTCAGCGGGTCAAAAACGCGATCCTTTCCGGAGAAAAAAAAAAATAATAATAATAAGAAACCACCCAAAAACAATAGTCCCTTGCCAGGACTGCGTCCGGCTCGGGCCTAAATATTAGGAGAACGGAGCGAGATAGAGGCATGGTGTAATATATTTTTTTGTTTGTTATGATGAGTAGAAGACATCTGGAAAGTTTGGTGGAAATCGGACAAAATAAATTTTTCATGGTATAGGCAGGGGGCGCTATAGTGATGTGCACCGTGAAGTAATTGATCTCTATGGAATCAGACCGTAAGTGGCCTTCTGTCAGCCAAGTAGGATCCAGACTGGATAGAGCGCGCGCCTGCGAGGTGGTGTCAAATTTACATGACAAAACGTGTTTTTGGGGGGGCGCCATTCGAAACGGGGGGGTCTGAGTGAAAAAAAAGTCAGGTATTTTTTGTAGCCCCGTGTCAGCAGAGTCTGTTTAAACAGGTATGGGCTTATTCTGCTGAAAAACCAGGGACTAGTTTGTTGACACACAAGGCAGGTCCAGATAGACTCCCACATAAAAGTCAAAGTCACGGCCACATCTTAGAAAATATGACATGACTATTATGTATTTTTTGCTTTGCAAAAGTGTCTAGAACATACTGGCATCATTGTATTAAAAATATTCAAAAGTGCAGTTTTCAAGGTATGGCTAGGGGGCGCTATCCTGGGAGCAGGCTACACATTAATGGCTTCATTCTGTTCAGTTTCAGGTGGCGCATTAGTGACATGAATATGAGCTCTGTGGGCTTATGCCTGTGAGCGTGAGCTTTCTTGTAAACAACGCGAAATCTACGCGTTTTTCGCCGCGGCGTTACGCGGAGACGGTGAAACTTTTTTGAGAAACGCTGGGCAAATATTGAATTTCAATATGTCTAGACGCGCTGTGCCAAATGTGATCTAAATCCGACGAAAAACCAGGGACTAGTTCGTTAAAACGTAAAATGAGTTTGGACGATGTCCGGGTTTGAAGCCAAGATGGCCGCCTCCCTGTGCGAGTGGGCGTGGCGCTCCAAGTGAGTTTTGGGCTTGTCCTGATGTCCCCTCTCACTGTGCCCAAGGACTTGGGCATACGCCCAAAAATGCCCCAATTTTTTTGAATTGGGGTCCGCTTCCAGAGGGCGCTGTGGAGCCATTTTGTTGTGGGCGTGTCCCATTCGTCCAATATCATAAATTTTTTCGCTGCCCCATTGCCTCCGCCAATTTTGGGGAGCTTTCACCCACGTTCAGCGGGTCAAAAACGCGATCCTTTCCGGAGAAAAAAAATAATAATAATAATAAGAAACCACCCAAAAACAATAGTCCCTTGCCAGGACTGCGTCCGGCTCGGGCCTAATAAGAAACCACCCAAAAACAATAGTCCCTTGCCAGGACTGCGTCCGGCTCGGGCCTAAATATAAGGAGAACGGAGCGAGATAGAGGCATGGTGTAATATATTTTTTTGTTAGTTACGATGAGTAGAAGACATCTGGAAAGTTTCGTGGAAATCAGACAAAATAATTTTTTCAAGGTATAGGCAGGGGGCGCTATAGTGATGTGCACCGTGAAGTAATTGATCTCTATGGAATCAGACCGTAAGTGGCCTTCTGTCAGCCAAGTATGATCCAGACTGGATAGAGCGCGCGCCTGTGAGGTGGTGTCAAATTTACATCGCAAAACGTGTTTTTGGGGGGGCGCCATTCGAAACGGGGGGGTCTGAGTGGAAAAAAAGTCAGGTATTTTTTGTAGCCCCATGTCAGGAGAGTCTGTTTAAACAGGTATGGGCTTATTCTGCTGAAAAACCAGGGACTAGTTTGTTGACAAACAAGACAGGTCCATACAGATTACCAATGAAAAGTCAAAGTCACGCCCACATCTTAGAAAATATGACATGACTATATTGTATTTTTTGGTTTGCAAAAGTGTCTAGAACATACTGGCATCATTGTATAAAAAAGATTCAAAAGTGCAGTTTTCAAGGTATGGCTAGGGGGCGCTATACTTGGAGCAGGCTACACATTAATGGCTTCATTCTGTTCAGTTTCAGGTGGCGCATTAGTGACATGAATATGAGCTCTGTGGGCTTATGCCTGTGAGCGTGAGCTTTCTTGGAAACAACGCGAAATCTACACGTTTTTTGCCGCGGCGTTACGCGGAGACGGTGAAACTTTTTTGAGAAACGCTGGGCAAATATTGAATTTCAATATGTCTAGACGCGCTGTGCCAAATGTGATCTAAATCCGACGAAAAACCAGGGACTAGTTCGTTAAAACGTAAAATGAGTTTAGACGAGGTCCGGGTTTGAAGCCAAGATGGCCGCCTCCCTGTGCGAGTGGGCGTGGCGCTCCAAGTGAGTTTTGGGCTTGTCCTGATGTCCCCTCTCACTGTGCCCAAGGACTTGGGCATACGCCCAAAAATGCCCCAATTTTTTTGAATTGGGGTCCGCTTCCAGAGGGCGCTGTGGAGCCATTTTGTTGTGGGCGTGTCCCATTCGTCCAATATCATAAATGTTTTCGCTGCCCCATTGCCTCCGCCAATTTTGGGGAGCTTTCACCCACGTTCAGCGGGTCAAAAACGCGATCCTTTCCGGAGAAAAAAAATAATAATAATAATAAGAAACCACCCAAAAACAATAGTCCCTTGCCAGGACTGCGTCCGGCTCGGGCCTAAATATTAGGAGAACGGAGCGAGATAGAGGCATGGTGTAATATATTTTTTTGTTTGTTATGATGAGTAGAAGACATCTGGAAAGTTTGGTGGAAATCGGACAAAATAAATTTTTCATGGTATAGGCAGGGGGCGCTATAGTGATGTGCACCGTGAAGTAATTGATCTCTATGGAATCAGACCGTAAGTGGCCTTCTGTCAGCCAAGTAGGATCCAGACTGGATAGAGCGCGCGCCTGCGAGGTGGTGTCAAATTTACATGACAAAACGTGTTTTTGGGGGGGCGCCATTCGAAACGGGGGGGTCTGAGTGAAAAAAAAGTCAGGTATTTTTTGTAGCCCCGTGTCAGCAGAGTCTGTTTAAACAGGTATGGGCTTATTCTGCTGAAAAACCAGGGACTAGTTTGTTGACACACAAGGCAGGTCCAGATAGACTCCCACATAAAAGTCAAAGTCACGGCCACATCTTAGAAAATATGACATGACTATTATGTATTTTTTGCTTTGCAAAAGTGTCTAGAACATACTGGCATCATTGTATTAAAAATATTCAAAAGTGCAGTTTTCAAGGTATGGCTAGGGGGCGCTATCCTGGGAGCAGGCTACACATTAATGGCTTCATTCTGTTCAGTTTCAGGTGGCGCATTAGTGACATGAATATGAGCTCTGTGGGCTTATGCCTGTGAGCGTGAGCTTTCTTGTAAACAACGCGAAATCTACGCGTTTTTCGCCGCGGCGTTACGCGGAGACGGTGAAACTTTTTTGAGAAACGCTGGGCAAATATTGAATTTCAATATGTCTAGACGCGCTGTGCCAAATGTGATCTAAATCCGACGAAAAACCAGGGACTAGTTCGTTAAAACGTAAAATGAGTTTGGACGATGTCCGGGTTTGAAGCCAAGATGGCCGCCTCCCTGTGCGAGTGGGCGTGGCGCTCCAAGTGAGTTTTGGGCTTGTCCTGATGTCCCCTCTCACTGTGCCCAAGGACTTGGGCATACGCCCAAAAATGCCCCAATTTTTTTGAATTGGGGTCCGCTTCCAGAGGGCGCTGTGGAGCCATTTTGTTGTGGGCGTGTCCCATTCGTCCAATATCATAAATTTTTTCGCTGCCCCATTGCCTCCGCCAATTTTGGGGAGCTTTCACCCACGTTCAGCGGGTCAAAAACGCGATCCTTTCCGGAGAAAAAAAATAATAATAATAATAAGAAACCACCCAAAAACAATAGTCCCTTGCCAGGACTGCGTCCGGCTCGGGCCTAATAAGAAACCACCCAAAAACAATAGTCCCTTGCCAGGACTGCGTCCGGCTCGGGCCTAAATATAAGGAGAACGGAGCGAGATAGAGGCATGGTGTAATATATTTTTTTGTTAGTTACGATGAGTAGAAGACATCTGGAAAGTTTCGTGGAAATCAGACAAAATAATTTTTTCAAGGTATAGGCAGGGGGCGCTATAGTGATGTGCACCGTGAAGTAATTGATCTCTATGGAATCAGACCGTAAGTGGCCTTCTGTCAGCCAAGTATGATCCAGACTGGATAGAGCGCGCGCCTGTGAGGTGGTGTCAAATTTACATCGCAAAACGTGTTTTTGGGGGGGCGCCATTCGAAACGGGGGGGTCTGAGTGGAAAAAAAGTCAGGTATTTTTTGTAGCCCCATGTCAGGAGAGTCTGTTTAAACAGGTATGGGCTTATTCTGCTGAAAAACCAGGGACTAGTTTGTTGACAAACAAGACAGGTCCATACAGATTACCAATGAAAAGTCAAAGTCACGCCCACATCTTAGAAAATATGACATGACTATATTGTATTTTTTGGTTTGCAAAAGTGTCTAGAACATACTGGCATCATTGTATAAAAAAGATTCAAAAGTGCAGTTTTCAAGGTATGGCTAGGGGGCGCTATACTTGGAGCAGGCTACACATTAATGGCTTCATTCTGTTCAGTTTCAGGTGGCGCATTAGTGACATGAATATGAGCTCTGTGGGCTTATGCCTGTGAGCGTGAGCTTTCTTGGAAACAACGCGAAATCTACACGTTTTTTGCCGCGGCGTTACGCGGAGACGGTGAAACTTTTTTGAGAAACGCTGGGCAAATATTGAATTTCAATATGTCTAGACGCGCTGTGCCAAATGTGATCTAAATCCGACGAAAAACCAGGGACTAGTTCGTTAAAACGTAAAATGAGTTTAGACGAGGTCCGGGTTTGAAGCCAAGATGGCCGCCTCCCTGTGCGAGTGGGCGTGGCGCTCCAAGTGAGTTTTGGGCTTGTCCTGATGTCCCCTCTCACTGTGCCCAAGGACTTGGGCATACGCCCAAAAATGCCCCAATTTTTTTGAATTGGGGTCCGCTTCCAGAGGGCGCTGTGGAGCCATTTTGTTGTGGGCGTGTCCCATTCGTCCAATATCATAAATTTTTTCGCTGCCCCATTGCCTCCGCCAATTTTGGGGAGCTTTCACCCACGTTCAGCGGGTCAAAAACGCGATCCTTTCCGGAGAAAAAAAATAATAATAATAATAAGAAACCACCCAAAAACAATAGTCCCTTGCCAGGACTGCGTCCGGCTCGGGCCTAATAAGAAACCACCCAAAAACAATAGTCCCTTGCCAGGACTGCGTCCGGCTCGGGCCTAAATATAAGGAGAACGGAGCGAGATAGAGGCATGGTGTAATATATTTTTTTGTTTGTTATGATGAGTAGAACACATCTGGAAAGTTTCGTGGAAATCGGACAAAATAAAATTTTCAGGGTATAGGCAGGGGGCGCTATAGTGATGTGCACCGTGAAGTAATTGATCTCTATGGAATCAGACCGTAAGTGGCCTTCTGTCAGCCAAGTATGATCCAGACTGGATAGAGCGCGTGCCTGCGAGGTGGTGTCAAATTTACATGACAAAACGTGTTTTTGGGGGGGCACCATTCGAAACGGGGGGGTCTGAGTGAAAAAAAAGTCAGGTATTTTTTGTAGCCCCGTGTCAGGAGAGTCTGTTTAAACAGGTATGGGCTTATTCTGCTGAAAAACCAGGGACTAGTTTGTTGACAAACAAGACAGGTCCAGATAGATCCCCAAATAAAAGTCAAAGTCACGCCCACATCTTAGAAAATATGACATGACTATAATGTATTTTTTGCTTTGCAAAAGTGTCTAGAACATACTGGCATCATTGTATTAAAAATATTCAAAAGTGCAGTTTTCAAGGTATGGCTAGGGGGCGCTATCCTGGGAGCAGGCTACACATTAATGGCTTCATTCTGTTCAGTTTCAGGTGGCGCATTAATGACATGAATATGAGCTCTCTGGACTTATGCCTGTGAGCGTGAGCTTTCTTGGAAACAACGCGAAATCTACGCGTTTTTTGCCGCGGCGTTACGCGGAGACGGTGAAACTTTTTTGAGAAACGCTGGGCAAATATTGAATTTCAATATGTCTAGATGCACTGTGCCAAATGTGATCTAAATCCGACGAAAAACCAGGGACTAGTTCGTTAAAACGTAAAATGAGTTTAGACGATGTCCGGGTTTGAAGCCAAGATGGCCGCCTCCCTGTGCGAGTGAGCGTGGCGCTCCAAGTGAGTTTTGGGCTTGTCCTGATGTCCCCTCTCACTGTGGCGAGTGATTCGGGCGTACGCCCAAAAACGCCCCTATTTTTTTGAATTGGGGTCCGCTTCCAGAGGGCGCTGTGGAGCCATTTTGTTGTGGGCGTGTCCCATTCGTCCAATTTCATAAATTTTTTCGCTGCCCCATTGCCTCCGCCAATTTTGGGGAGCTTTCACCCACGTTTAGCGGGTCAAAAACGCGATCATTTCCGGAGAAAAAAAATAATAATAATAATTAAAGCCGCAAGCGGCGATGAAGGCCCTCGCCCTTGGGGACTCGTCCCTTGCAACCGCCCCCGCTCACTCTCGTCCCTTGCGGCCACCTCCGCTCGCTCTTGTTCCTTGCGGCCACCTCCGCTCGTTGTCATCCCTTGCTACCACCTTTGCTCACTCTCACGCCTTACGACCACCTCTGTTTGCTGTGGTCCCTTGCGATCAATCCTCATCACACTGATTTAAGTTGTATTACAGTGCATTTTATGCGAAAGTCCCTTAAAGTTGCATTACAGTTTATTATATGCGAAAGTCCCTTTAAGTTGCATTACAGTTTATTATATGCGAAAGTCCCTTTAAGTTGCATTACAGTTTATTATATGCGAAAGTCCCTCTAAGTTGCATTACAGTTTATTATATGCGAAAGTCCCTTTAAGTTGCATTACAGTACATTATATGCGAAAGTCCCTTTAAGTTGCATTACAGTTTATTATATGCGAAAGTCCCTTTAAGTTGCATTACAGTTTATTATATGCGAAAGTCCCTTTAAGTTGCATTACAGTTTATTATATGCGAAAGTCCCTTTAAGTTGCATTACAGTTCATTATATGCGAAAGTCCCTTTAAGTTGCATTACAGTTTATTATATGCGAAAGTCCCTTTAAGTTGCATTACAGTTTATTATATGCGAAAGTCCCTTTAAGTTGCATTACAGTTTATTATATGCGAAAGTCCCTTTAAGTTGCATTACAGTGCTTTATATGCGAATGTCCCTATTAAGTTGCATTATAGTGCTATTGTGAAAATCCCTATGTAGTTGCATAATTGTGTTGTAATTGCAATAATCCCTATTTTGTTGCAGAAACTGTACAAACATGTTGATATTGCAGAAACTCTTAACACTGTATAAACTGTTAAAATCACTGACAGACTTCACTGTATCAGAAATTCTATTAAAATGCCGACAAAAAAAGAGAAAGGATTAGAGAAGTGTCACAGTCATGTTTGAACTGGCAACCTCCTCCACTAAAGACAAGCACACTATCACTGAGCTGTACCTCCATGGTAGGTAGACCCCGATGTGGGCTACTTTTGTCTAAATTATTGAGCAGAAGTTAGTTCCCAGCACACCACTGGAGGAGAGAGGTAATTTCAGGTCATGCACCCCACCCATACATTGGGGCGGGACCATAGGTGCGGTTATAAAAAAAAAAAAAAAGAGCTAAGGTCAAAATTGATCCATTAATGTCATGATTGGCAAGCCAATGCACAAGCAGTAACACTACACAGGCACAACCAATCACATGAAACGTCCTGTATTCATGTGTTTTAGGCTGTGACAATGTGTGCAGTTGCCCATGTAAAAGGTGAAAACAATATAAAAGTGTCATGGCTGTGTTTGGACTAGCAACCTCCTTCACTTGAAACATGGGCCTGATGATGGCTTGGTTTCTCGAAATTCCCAGGCTGGAATTTGGTCGCAGCAACACACTGGAGGAGAGGTTATTTCCCTGTTTTTAGTGAGTTCTTCCTGGAAGGTGCTGAGTCCAAAAGAAAAAGGAAATAAAAGAGGGATCATTGGGATTGGATCCAGCAACCTCCTGTACACTAGTTCAGCTCTCTACCGATGGAGCTACTCCAGCTGAATGAATAAAACAGCAGATTGGAAATTAATGTCATGAGAGATCATGCACTTGTGTGTTTGCAGGAAACGGATTCACAGTTTAGATCCCCCTTCCCCCCCCCCCCCCACCTTGAACATGTCCCCGATTGTTTTCGACATATTCCCCAGTGTTTCCTCAATTGTCTCCCTATTATCCCCCATTTCTTTCTCTTTAGTGACGCATGTTTTGAAGCGTTTTTCATGAGGGTGGGACCATATTTGCAGTTAAAAAAAAAAAAAAAAAAAAGGTAAAGTCAGAATTGATCCAACAACCTAATGGTTGGGAATCCAACGCTCAAGCTATGATGCCACACAGGCACAGAAACTTCTGCAAAATGTCCCTTACTCACATGTTATAGGCTGTGACAATGTGTGCAGCATCCCATGTAAAAGGTTAAGGCAATATGAAAGTGTCAAGGTTGTGTTTGGACTAGCTACCTCCTTCATTTGAGACGAACATGCTATCACTGGGCTGTAATTCCATGCAAACATTGGCCTGATGACTGCTTGGGTACTCCAAATTCACAGGCTGAAATTTGATCCCGGCAACACACTGGAGGAGTAATTTTCATGTTTCTAATGAGTTTGGAACCATCGGCGACGATTCATGTTCTTACCAGAAAGTGCGGAGTCGAAAAGAAAAACAAATGAAAAAGAGTCAAGGTTGGTATTTGATCCAGCAACCTCCTGTACACTAACCCAGCTCTCTACCAATGGAGCTACTAAGACTGAGTGATTACTGCAGGGGATTTGACATTGATATCATGAAATACCCCGCACTTGTGTATTTGCAGGAAATGGATTTACAGTATAGAAAATAATATATTCTATCATTATTTAATCAGGGTAAATTCCTGGCTGCCCAAAGAAACGTTGAGAGAGGGTTTCAGCCCTGCAGCACCCTCGATATTGAAGCAATATTTTGGAAAGACCCATATAGTACGAGGAGCACACAGAGAGACGGACAGGAAACAGACGAATTAAACTTCCTGTGATTGTACTGTTGAGAAAAACGTGAATTTGGAGGCAAAAACGTCCAAATTAAAGCTTCTGTCTGTGACAGAGGGGTAGTATAAGTACCTATGAGTCCAAAAGTGTGGCTTTTGTGAAGAAAGGGAGAAATTTGGAAAATTGGCGAATTTCAGGAGACAGAGGCCTCTGACAGAGGCCAGTATGCAGCTAGGCTAAGACCTCTGGCTATTTTCACGGAGGATGGGCGGGCCACTTACAAGCCACTTAAAAGGCCACTTGAAAGCCAAGATGGCCGCCTCCCTGTGCGAGTGGGCGTGGCGCTCCAAGTGAGTTTTGGGCTTGTCCTGATGTCCCCTCTCACTGTGGCGAGTGATTCGGGCGTACGCCCAAAAACGCCCCGATTTTTTTGAATTGGGGTCCGCTTCCAGAGGGCGCTGTGGAGCCGTTTTGTTGTGGGCGTGTCCCATTCGTCCAATATCATAAATTTTTTCGCTGCCTCATTGCCTCCGCCAATTTTGGGGAGCTTTCACCCACGTTTAGCGGGTCAAAAACGCGATCCTTTCCGGAGAAAAAAAATAATAATAATAATAATAATAATAATAATAAGAAACCACCCAAAAACAATAGTCCCTTGCCAGGACTGCGTCCGGCTCGGGCCTAAATATAAGGAGAACGGAGCGAGATAGAGGCATGGTGTAATATATTTTTTGGTTTGTTATGATGAGTAGAAGACATCTGGAAAGTTTGGTGGAAATCGGACAAAATAATTTTTTCAAGGTATAGGCAGGGGGCGCTATAGTGATGAGCACCGTGCAGTTATTGATCTCTATGGAATCAGACCGTAAGTGGACTTCTGTCAGCCAAGTATGATCCAGACTGGATAGAGCGCGTGCCTGCGAGATGGTGTCACATTTACATGACAAAACGTGTTTTTGGGGGGGCGCCATTCGAAACGGGGGGGTCTGAGTGAAAAAAAAGTCAGGTATTTTTTGTAGCCCCGTGTCAGGAGAGTCTGTTTACACAGGTATGGGCTTATTCTGCTGAAAAACCAGGGACTAGTTTGTTGACACACAAGGCAGGTCCAGATAGACTCCCACATAAAAGTCAAAGTCACGCCCACATCTTAGAAAATATGACATGACTATATTGTATTTTTTGGTTTGCAAAAGTGTCTAGAACATACTGGCATCATTGTATTAAAAATATTCAAAAGTGCAGTTTTCAAGGTATGGCTAGGGGGCGCTATACTTGGAGCAGGCTACACATTAATGGCTTCATTCTGTTCAGTTTCAGGTGGCGCATTAGTGACATGAATATGAGCTCTGTGGGCTTATGCCTGTGAGCCTGAGCTTTCTTGGAAACAACGCGAAATCTACGCGTTTTTTGACGCGGCGTTACGCGGAGACGGTGAAACTTTTTTGAGAAACGCTGGGCAAATATTGAATTTCAATATGTCTAGACGCGCTGTGCCAAATGTGAGCTAAATCCGATGAAAAACCAGGGACTAGTTCGTTAAAACGTAAAATGAGTTTGGACGATGTCCGGGTTTGAAGCCAAGATGGCCGCCTCCCTGTGCGAGTGGGCGTGGCGCTCCAAGTGAGTTTTGGGCTTGTCCTGATGTCCCCTCTCACTGTGGCGAGTGATTCGGGCGTACGCCCAAAAACGCCCCGATTTTTTTGAATTGGGGTCCGCTTCCAGAGGGCGCTGTGGAGCCGTTTTGTTGTGGGCGTGTCCCATTCGTCCAATATCATAAATTTTTTCGCTGCCTCATTGCCTCCGCCAATTTTGGGGAGCTTTCACCCACGTTTAGCGGGTCAAAAACGCGATCCTTTCCGGAGAAAAAAAATAATAATAATAATAATAATAATAATAATAAGAAACCACCCAAAAACAATAGTCCCTTGCCAGGACTGCGTCCGGCTCGGGCCTAAATATAAGGAGAACGGAGCGAGATAGAGGCATGGTGTAATATATTTTTTGGTTTGTTATGATGAGTAGAAGACATCTGGAAAGTTTGGTGGAAATCGGACAAAATAATTTTTTCAAGGTATAGGCAGGGGGCGCTATAGTGATGAGCACCGTGCAGTTATTGATCTCTATGGAATCAGACCGTAAGTGGACTTCTGTCAGCCAAGTATGATCCAGACTGGATAGAGCGCGTGCCTGCGAGATGGTGTCACATTTACATGACAAAACGTGTTTTTGGGGGGGCGCCATTCGAAACGGGGGGGTCTGAGTGAAAAAAAAGTCAGGTATTTTTTGTAGCCCCGTGTCAGGAGAGTCTGTTTACACAGGTATGGGCTTATTCTGCTGAAAAACCAGGGACTAGTTTGTTGACACACAAGGCAGGTCCAGATAGACTCCCACATAAAAGTCAAAGTCACGCCCACATCTTAGAAAATATGACATGACTATATTGTATTTTTTGGTTTGCAAAAGTGTCTAGAACATACTGGCATCATTGTATTAAAAATATTCAAAAGTGCAGTTTTCAAGGTATGGCTAGGGGGCGCTATACTTGGAGCAGGCTACACATTAATGGCTTCATTCTGTTCAGTTTCAGGTGGCGCATTAGTGACATGAATATGAGCTCTGTGGGCTTATGCCTGTGAGCCTGAGCTTTCTTGGAAACAACGCGAAATCTACGCGTTTTTTGACGCGGCGTTACGCGGAGACGGTGAAACTTTTTTGAGAAACGCTGGGCAAATATTGAATTTCAATATGTCTAGACGCGCTGTGCCAAATGTGAGCTAAATCCGATGAAAAACCAGGGACTAGTTCGTTAAAACGTAAAATGAGTTTGGACGATGTCCGGGTTTGAAGCCAAGATGGCCGCCTCCCTGTGCGAGTGGGCGTGGCGCTCCAAGTGAGTTTTGGGCTTGTCCTGATGTCCCCTCTCACTGTGGCGAGTGATTCGGGCGTACGCCCAAAAACGCCCCGATTTTTTTGAATTGGGGTCCGCTTCCAGAGGGCGCTGTGGAGCCGTTTTGTTGTGGGCGTGTCCCATTCGTCCAATATCATAAATTTTTTCGCTGCCTCATTGCCTCCGCCAATTTTGGGGAGCTTTCACCCACGTTTAGCGGGTCAAAAACGCGATCCTTTCCGGAGAAAAAAAATAATAATAATAATAATAATAATAATAATAAGAAACCACCCAAAAACAATAGTCCCTTGCCAGGACTGCGTCCGGCTCGGGCCTAAATATAAGGAGAACGGAGCGAGATAGAGGCATGGTGTAATATATTTTTTGGTTTGTTATGATGAGTAGAAGACATCTGGCAAGTTTGGTGGAAATCGGACAAAATAATTTTTTCAAGGTATAGGCAGGGGGCGCTATAGTGATGAGCACCGTGCAGTTATTGATCTCTATGGAATCAGACCGTAAGTGGACTTCTGTCAGCCAAGTATGATCCAGACTGGATAGAGCGCGTGCCTGCGAGATGGTGTCACATTTACATGACAAAACGTGTTTTTGGGGGGGCGCCATTCGAAACGGGGGGGTCTGAGTGAAAAAAAAGTCAGGTATTTTTTGTAGCCCCGTGTCAGGAGAGTCTGTTTACACAGGTATGGGCTTATTCTGCTGAAAAACCAGGGACTAGTTTGTTGACACACAAGGCAGGTCCAGATAGACTCCCACATAAAAGTCAAAGTCACGCCCACATCTTAGAAAATATGACATGACTATATTGTATTTTTTGGTTTGCAAAAGTGTCTAGAACATACTGGCATCATTGTATTAAAAATATTCAAAAGTGCAGTTTTCAAGGTATGGCTAGGGGGCGCTATACTTGGAGCAGGCTACACATTAATGGCTTCATTCTGTTCAGTTTCAGGTGGCGCATTAGTGACATGAATATGAGCTCTGTGGGCTTATGCCTGTGAGCCTGAGCTTTCTTGGAAACAACGCGAAATCTACGCGTTTTTTGACGCGGCGTTACGCGGAGACGGTGAAACTTTTTTGAGAAACGCTGGGCAAATATTGAATTTCAATATGTCTAGACGCGCTGTGCCAAATGTGAGCTAAATCCGATGAAAAACCAGGGACTAGTTCGTTAAAACGTAAAATGAGTTTGGACGATGTCCGGGTTTGAAGCCAAGATGGCCGCCTCCCTGTGCGAGTGGGCGTGGCGCTCCAAGTGAGTTTTGGGCTTGTCCTGATGTCCCCTCTCACTGTGGCGAGTGATTCGGGCGTACGCCCAAAAACGCCCCGATTTTTTTGAATTGGGGTCCGCTTCCAGAGGGCGCTGTGGAGCCGTTTTGTTGTGGGCGTGTCCCATTCGTCCAATATCATAAATTTTTTCGCTGCCTCATTGCCTCCGCCAATTTTGGGGAGCTTTCACCCACGTTTAGCGGGTCAAAAACGCGATCCTTTCCGGAGAAAAAAAATAATAATAATAATAATAATAATAATAATAAGAAACCACCCAAAAACAATAGTCCCTTGCCAGGACTGCGTCCGGCTCGGGCCTAAATATAAGGAGAACGGAGCGAGATAGAGGCATGGTGTAATATATTTTTTGGTTTGTTATGATGAGTAGAAGACATCTGGCAAGTTTGGTGGAAATCGGACAAAATAATTTTTTCAAGGTATAGGCAGGGGGCGCTATAGTGATGAGCACCGTGCAGTTATTGATCTCTATGGAATCAGACCGTAAGTGGACTTCTGTCAGCCAAGTATGATCCAGACTGGATAGAGCGCGTGCCTGCGAGATGGTGTCACATTTACATGACAAAACGTGTTTTTGGGGGGGCGCCATTCGAAACGGGGGGGTCTGAGTGAAAAAAAAGTCAGGTATTTTTTGTAGCCCCGTGTCAGGAGAGTCTGTTTACACAGGTATGGGCTTATTCTGCTGAAAAACCAGGGACTAGTTTGTTGACACACAAGGCAGGTCCAGATAGACTCCCACATAAAAGTCAAAGTCACGCCCACATCTTAGAAAATATGACATGACTATATTGTATTTTTTGGTTTGCAAAAGTGTCTAGAACATACTGGCATCATTGTATTAAAAATATTCAAAAGTGCAGTTTTCAAGGTATGGCTAGGGGGCGCTATACTTGGAGCAGGCTACACATTAATGGCTTCATTCTGTTCAGTTTCAGGTGGCGCATTAGTGACATGAATATGAGCTCTGTGGGCTTATGCCTGTGAGCCTGAGCTTTCTTGGAAACAACGCGAAATCTACGCGTTTTTTGACGCGGCGTTACGCGGAGACGGTGAAACTTTTTTGAGAAACGCTGGGCAAATATTGAATTTCAATATGTCTAGACGCGCTGTGCCAAATGTGAGCTAAATCCGATGAAAAACCAGGGACTAGTTCGTTAAAACGTAAAATGAGTTTGGACGATGTCCGGGTTTGAAGCCAAGATGGCCGCCTCCCTGTGCGAGTGGGCGTGGCGCTCCAAGTGAGTTTTGGGCTTGTCCTGATGTCCCCTCTCACTGTGGCGAGTGATTCGGGCGTACGCCCAAAAACGCCCCGATTTTTTTGAATTGGGGTCCGCTTCCAGAGGGCGCTGTGGAGCCGTTTTGTTGTGGGCGTGTCCCATTCGTCCAATATCATAAATTTTTTCGCTGCCTCATTGCCTCCGCCAATTTTGGGGAGCTTTCACCCACGTTTAGCGGGTCAAAAACGCGATCCTTTCCGGAGAAAAAAAATAATAATAATAATAATAATAATAATAATAAGAAACCACCCAAAAACAATAGTCCCTTGCCAGGACTGCGTCCGGCTCGGGCCTAATAAGAAACCACCCAAAAACAATAGTCCCTTGCCAGGACTGCGTCCGGCTCGGGCCTAAATATAAGGAGAACGGAGCGAGATAGAGGCATGGTGTAATATATTTTTTTGTTTGTTATGATGAGTAGAACACATCTGGAAAGTTTCGTGGAAATCGGACAAAATAAAATTTTCAGGGTATAGGCAGGGGGCGCTATAGTGATGTGCACCGTGAAGTAATTGATCTCTATGGAATCAGACCGTAAGTGGCCTTCTGTCAGCCAAGTATGATCCAGACTGGATAGAGCGCGTGCCTGCGAGGTGGTGTCAAATTTACATGACAAAACGTGTTTTTGGGGGGGCACCATTCGAAACGGGGGGGTCTGAGTGAAAAAAAAGTCAGGTATTTTTTGTAGCCCCGTGTCAGGAGAGTCTGTTTAAACAGGTATGGGCTTATTCTGCTGAAAAACCAGGGACTAGTTTGTTGACAAACAAGACAGGTCCAGATAGATCCCCAAATAAAAGTCAAAGTCACGCCCACATCTTAGAAAATATGACATGACTATAATGTATTTTTTGCTTTGCAAAAGTGTCTAGAACATACTGGCATCATTGTATTAAAAATATTCAAAAGTGCAGTTTTCAAGGTATGGCTAGGGGGCGCTATCCTGGGAGCAGGCTACACATTAATGGCTTCATTCTGTTCAGTTTCAGGTGGCGCATTAATGACATGAATATGAGCTCTCTGGACTTATGCCTGTGAGCGTGAGCTTTCTTGGAAACAACGCGAAATCTACGCGTTTTTTGCCGCGGCGTTACGCGGAGACGGTGAAACTTTTTTGAGAAACGCTGGGCAAATATTGAATTTCAATATGTCTAGATGCACTGTGCCAAATGTGATCTAAATCCGACGAAAAACCAGGGACTAGTTCGTTAAAACGTAAAATGAGTTTAGACGATGTCCGGGTTTGAAGCCAAGATGGCCGCCTCCCTGTGCGAGTGAGCGTGGCGCTCCAAGTGAGTTTTGGGCTTGTCCTGATGTCCCCTCTCACTGTGGCGAGTGATTCGGGCGTACGCCCAAAAACGCCCCTATTTTTTTGAATTGGGGTCCGCTTCCAGAGGGCGCTGTGGAGCCATTTTGTTGTGGGCGTGTCCCATTCGTCCAATTTCATAAATTTTTTCGCTGCCCCATTGCCTCCGCCAATTTTGGGGAGCTTTCACCCACGTTTAGCGGGTCAAAAACGCGATCATTTCCGGAGAAAAAAAATAATAATAATAATAAGAAACCACCCAAAAACAATAGTCCCTTGCCAGGACTGCGTCCGGCTCGGGCCTAAATATAAGGAGAACGGAGCGAGATAGAGGCATGGTGTAATATATTTTTTTGTTTGTTATGATGAGTAGAACACATCTGGAAAGTTTCGTGGAAATCGGACAAAATAAAATTTTCAGGGTATAGGCAGGGGGCGCTATAGTGATGTGCACCGTGAAGTAATTGATCTCTATGGAATCAGACCGTAAGTGGCCTTCTGTCAGCCAAGTATGATCCAGACTGGATAGAGCGCGTGCCTGCGAGGTGGTGTCAAATTTACATGACAAAACGTGTTTTTGGGGGGGCACCATTCGAAACGGGGGGGTCTGAGTGAAAAAAAAGTCAGGTATTTTTTGTAGCCCCGTGTCAGGAGAGTCTGTTTAAACAGGTATGGGCTTATTCTGCTGAAAAACCAGGGACTAGTTTGTTGACAAACAAGACAGGTCCAGATAGATCCCCAAATAAAAGTCAAAGTCACGCCCACATCTTAGAAAATATGACATGACTATAATGTATTTTTTGCTTTGCAAAAGTGTCTAGAACATACTGGCATCATTGTATTAAAAATATTCAAAGCTGCAGTTTTCAAGGTATGGCTAGGGGGCGCTATCCTGGGAGCAGGCTACACATTAATGGCTTCATTCTGTTCAGTTTCAGGTGGCGCATTAATGACATGAATATGAGCTCTCTGGACTTATGCCTGTGAGCGTGAGCTTTCTTGGAAACAACGCGAAATCTACGCGTTTTTTGCCGCGGCGTTACGCGGAGACGGTGAAACTTTTTTGAGAAACGCTGGGCAAATATTGAATTTCAATATGTCTAGATGCACTGTGCCAAATGTGATCTAAATCCGACGAAAAACCAGGGACTAGTTCGTTAAAACGTAAAATGAGTTTAGACGATGTCCGGGTTTGAAGCCAAGATGGCCGCCTCCCTGTGCGAGTGGGCGTGGCGCTCCAAGTGAGTTTTGGGCTTGTCCTGATGTCCCCTCTCACTGTGGCGAGTGATTCGGGCGTACGCCCAAAAACGCCCCTATTTTTTTGAATTGGGGTCCGCTTCCAGAGGGCGCTGTGGAGCCATTTTGTTGTGGGCGTGTCCCATTCGTCCAATTTCATAAATTTTTTCGCTGCCCCATTGCCTCCGCCAATTTTGGGGAGCTTTCACCCACGTTTAGCGGGTCAAAAACGCGATCATTTCCGGAGAAAAAAAATAATAATAATAATAAGAAACCACCCAAAAACAATAGTCCCTTGCCAGGACTGCGTCCGGCTCGGGCCTAAATATAAGGAGAACGGAGCGAGATAGAGGCATGGTGTAATATATTTTTTTGTTTGTTATGATGAGTAGAACACATCTGGAAAGTTTCGTGGAAATCGGACAAAATAAAATTTTCAGGGTATAGGCAGGGGGCGCTATAGTGATGTGCACCGTGAAGTAATTGATCTCTATGGAATCAGACCGTAAGTGGCCTTCTGTCAGCCAAGTATGATCCAGACTGGATAGAGCGCGTGCCTGCGAGGTGGTGTCAAATTTACATGACAAAACGTGTTTTTGGGGGGGCACCATTCGAAACGGGGGGGTCTGAGTGAAAAAAAAGTCAGGTATTTTTTGTAGCCCCGTGTCAGGAGAGTCTGTTTAAACAGGTATGGGCTTATTCTGCTGAAAAACCAGGGACTAGTTTGTTGACAAACAAGACAGGTCCAGATAGATCCCCAAATAAAAGTCAAAGTCACGCCCACATCTTAGAAAATATGACATGACTATAATGTATTTTTTGCTTTGCAAAAGTGTCTAGAACATACTGGCATCATTGTATTAAAAATATTCAAAAGTGCAGTTTTCAAGGTATGGCTAGGGGGCGCTATCCTGGGAGCAGGCTACACATTAATGGCTTCATTCTGTTCAGTTTCAGGTGGCGCATTAATGACATGAATATGAGCTCTCTGGACTTATGCCTGTGAGCGTGAGCTTTCTTGGAAACAACGCGAAATCTACGCGTTTTTTGCCGCGGCGTTACGCGGAGACGGTGAAACTTTTTTGAGAAACGCTGGGCAAATATTGAATTTCAATATGTCTAGATGCACTGTGCCAAATGTGATCTAAATCCGACGAAAAACCAGGGACTAGTTCGTTAAAACGTAAAATGAGTTTAGACGATGTCCGGGTTTGAAGCCAAGATGGCCGCCTCCCTGTGCGAGTGAGCGTGGCGCTCCAAGTGAGTTTTGGGCTTGTCCTGATGTCCCCTCTCACTGTGGCGAGTGATTCGGGCGTACGCCCAAAAACGCCCCTATTTTTTTGAATTGGGGTCCGCTTCCAGAGGGCGCTGTGGAGCCATTTTGTTGTGGGCGTGTCCCATTCGTCCAATTTCATAAATTTTTTCGCTGCCCCATTGCCTCCGCCAATTTTGGGGAGCTTTCACCCACGTTTAGCGGGTCAAAAACGCGATCATTTCCGGAGAAAAAAAATAATAATAATAATAAGAAACCACCCAAAAACAATAGTCCCTTGCCAGGACTGCGTCCGGCTCGGGCCTAAATATAAGGAGAACGGAGCGAGATAGAGGCATGGTGTAATATATTTTTTTGTTTGTTATGATGAGTAGAACACATCTGGAGAGTTTCGTGGAAATCGGACAAAATAAAATTTTCAGGGTATAGGCAGGGGGCGCTATAGTGATGTGCACCGTGAAGTAATTGATCTCTATGGAATCAGACCGTAAGTGGCCTTCTGTCAGCCAAGTATGATCCAGACTGGATAGAGCGCGTGCCTGCGAGGTGGTGTCAAATTTACATGACAAAACGTGTTTTTGGGGGGGCACCATTCGAAACGGGGGGGTCTGAGTGAAAAAAAAGTCAGGTATTTTTTGTAGCCCCGTGTCAGGAGAGTCTGTTTAAACAGGTATGGGCTTATTCTGCTGAAAAACCAGGGACTAGTTTGTTGACAAACAAGACAGGTCCAGATAGATCCCCAAATAAAAGTCAAAGTCACGCCCACATCTTAGAAAATATGACATGACTATAATGTATTTTTTGCTTTGCAAAAGTGTCTAGAACATACTGGCATCATTGTATTAAAAATATTCAAAGCTGCAGTTTTCAAGGTATGGCTAGGGGGCGCTATCCTGGGAGCAGGCTACACATTAATGGCTTCATTCTGTTCAGTTTCAGGTGGCGCATTAATGACATGAATATGAGCTCTCTGGACTTATGCCTGTGAGCGTGAGCTTTCTTGGAAACAACGCGAAATCTACGCGTTTTTTGCCGCGGCGTTACGCGGAGACGGTGAAACTTTTTTGAGAAACGCTGGGCAAATATTGAATTTCAATATGTCTAGATGCACTGTGCCAAATGTGATCTAAATCCGACGAAAAACCAGGGACTAGTTCGTTAAAACGTAAAATGAGTTTAGACGATGTCCGGGTTTGAAGCCAAGATGGCCGCCTCCCTGTGCGAGTGGGCGTGGCGCTCCAAGTGAGTTTTGGGCTTGTCCTGATGTCCCCTCTCACTGTGGCGAGTGATTCGGGCGTACGCCCAAAAACGCCCCTATTTTTTTGAATTGGGGTCCGCTTCCAGAGGGCGCTGTGGAGCCATTTTGTTGTGGGCGTGTCCCATTCGTCCAATTTCATAAATTTTTTCGCTGCCCCATTGCCTCCGCCAATTTTGGGGAGCTTTCACCCACGTTTAGCGGGTCAAAAACGCGATCATTTCCGGAGAAAAAAAATAATAATAATAATAAGAAACCACCCAAAAACAATAGTCCCTTGCCAGGACTGCGTCCGGCTCGGGCCTAAATATAAGGAGAACGGAGCGAGATAGAGGCATGGTGTAATATATTTTTTTGTTTGTTATGATGAGTAGAACACATCTGGAAAGTTTCGTGGAAATCGGACAAAATAAAATTTTCAGGGTATAGGCAGGGGGCGCTATAGTGATGTGCACCGTGAAGTAATTGATCTCTATGGAATCAGACCGTAAGTGGCCTTCTGTCAGCCAAGTATGATCCAGACTGGATAGAGCGCGTGCCTGCGAGGTGGTGTCAAATTTACATGACAAAACGTGTTTTTGGGGGGGCACCATTCGAAACGGGGGGGTCTGAGTGAAAAAAAAGTCAGGTATTTTTTGTAGCCCCGTGTCAGGAGAGTCTGTTTAAACAGGTATGGGCTTATTCTGCTGAAAAACCAGGGACTAGTTTGTTGACAAACAAGACAGGTCCAGATAGATCCCCAAATAAAAGTCAAAGTCACGCCCACATCTTAGAAAATATGACATGACTATAATGTATTTTTTGCTTTGCAAAAGTGTCTAGAACATACTGGCATCATTGTATTAAAAATATTCAAAAGTGCAGTTTTCAAGGTATGGCTAGGGGGCGCTATCCTGGGAGCAGGCTACACATTAATGGCTTCATTCTGTTCAGTTTCAGGTGGCGCATTAATGACATGAATATGAGCTCTCTGGACTTATGCCTGTGAGCGTGAGCTTTCTTGGAAACAACGCGAAATCTACGCGTTTTTTGCCGCGGCGTTACGCGGAGACGGTGAAACTTTTTTGAGAAACGCTGGGCAAATATTGAATTTCAATATGTCTAGATGCACTGTGCCAAATGTGATCTAAATCCGACGAAAAACCAGGGACTAGTTCGTTAAAACGTAAAATGAGTTTAGACGATGTCCGGGTTTGAAGCCAAGATGGCCGCCTCCCTGTGCGAGTGAGCGTGGCGCTCCAAGTGAGTTTTGGGCTTGTCCTGATGTCCCCTCTCACTGTGGCGAGTGATTCGGGCGTACGCCCAAAAACGCCCCTATTTTTTTGAATTGGGGTCCGCTTCCAGAGGGCGCTGTGGAGCCATTTTGTTGTGGGCGTGTCCCATTCGTCCAATTTCATAAATTTTTTCGCTGCCCCATTGCCTCCGCCAATTTTGGGGAGCTTTCACCCACGTTTAGCGGGTCAAAAACGCGATCATTTCCGGAGAAAAAAAATAATAATAATAATAAGAAACCACCCAAAAACAATAGTCCCTTGCCAGGACTGCGTCCGGCTCGGGCCTAAATATAAGGAGAACGGAGCGAGATAGAGGCATGGTGTAATATATTTTTTTGTTTGTTATGATGAGTAGAACACATCTGGAAAGTTTCGTGGAAATCGGACAAAATAAAATTTTCAGGGTATAGGCAGGGGGCGCTATAGTGATGTGCACCGTGAAGTAATTGATCTCTATGGAATCAGACCGTAAGTGGCCTTCTGTCAGCCAAGTATGATCCAGACTGGATAGAGCGCGTGCCTGCGAGGTGGTGTCAAATTTACATGACAAAACGTGTTTTTGGGGGGGCACCATTCGAAACGGGGGGGTCTGAGTGAAAAAAAAGTCAGGTATTTTTTGTAGCCCCGTGTCAGGAGAGTCTGTTTAAACAGGTATGGGCTTATTCTGCTGAAAAACCAGGGACTAGTTTGTTGACAAACAAGACAGGTCCAGATAGATCCCCAAATAAAAGTCAAAGTCACGCCCACATCTTAGAAAATATGACATGACTATAATGTATTTTTTGCTTTGCAAAAGTGTCTAGAACATACTGGCATCATTGTATTAAAAATATTCAAAAGTGCAGTTTTCAAGGTATGGCTAGGGGGCGCTATCCTGGGAGCAGGCTACACATTAATGGCTTCATTCTGTTCAGTTTCAGGTGGCGCATTAATGACATGAATATGAGCTCTCTGGACTTATGCCTGTGAGCGTGAGCTTTCTTGGAAACAACGCGAAATCTACGCGTTTTTTGCCGCGGCGTTACGCGGAGACGGTGAAACTTTTTTGAGAAACGCTGGGCAAATATTGAATTTCAATATGTCTAGATGCACTGTGCCAAATGTGATCTAAATCCGACGAAAAACCAGGGACTAGTTCGTTAAAACGTAAAATGAGTTTAGACGATGTCCGGGTTTGAAGCCAAGATGGCCGCCTCCCTGTGCGAGTGGGCGTGGCGCTCCAAGTGAGTTTTGGGCTTGTCCTGATGTCCCCTCTCACTGTGGCGAGTGATTCGGGCGTACGCCCAAAAACGCCCCTATTTTTTTGAATTGGGGTCCGCTTCCAGAGGGCGCTGTGGAGCCATTTTGTTGTGGGCGTGTCCCATTCGTCCAATTTCATAAATTTTTTCGCTGCCCCATTGCCTCCGCCAATTTTGGGGAGCTTTCACCCACGTTTAGCGGGTCAAAAACGCGATCATTTCCGGAGAAAAAAAATAATAATAATAATAAGAAACCACCCAAAAACAATAGTCCCTTGCCAGGACTGCGTCCGGCTCGGGCCTAATAATAAGAAACCACCCAAAAACAATCGTCCCTTGCCAGGACTGCGTCCGGCTCGGGCCTAAATATTAAGAGAACGGAGCAAGATAGAGGCATGGTGTAATATATTTTTTTGTTTGTTATGATGAGTAGAAGACATCTGGAAAGTTTGGTGGAAATCGGACAAAATAATTTTTTCAAGGTATAGGCAGGGGGCGCTATAGTGATGTGCACCGTGAAGTAATTGATCTCTATGGAATCAGACCGTAAGTGGCCTTCTGTCAGCCAAGTAGGATCCAGACTGGATAGAGCGCGCGCCTGCGAGGTGGTGTCAAATTTACATGACAAAATGTGTTTTTGGGGGGGCGCCATTCGAAACGGGGGGGTCTGAGTGAAAAAAAAGTCAGGTATTTTTTGTAGCCCCGTGTCAGGAGAGTCTGTTTAAACAGGTATGGGCTTATTCTGCTGAAAAACCAGGGACTAGTTTGTTGACACACAAGGCAGGTCCAGATAGACTCCCAAATAAAAGTCAAAGTCACGCCCACATCTTAGAAAATATGACATGACTATAATGTATTTTTTGGTTTGCAAAAGTGTCTAGAACATACTGGCATCATTGTATAAAAAAGATTCAAAAGTGCAGTTTTCAAGGTATGGCTAGGGGGCGCTATACTGGGAGCAGGCTACACATTAATGGCTTCATTCTGTTCAGTTTCAGGTGGCGCATTAGTGACATGAATATGAGCTCTGTGGGCTTATGCCTGTGAGCGTGAGCTTTCTTGGAAACAACGCGAAATCTACGCGTTTTTTGACGCGGCGTTACGCGGAGACGGTGAAACTTTTTTGAGAAACGCTGGGCAAATATTGAATTTCAATATGTCTAGATGCGCTGTGCCAAATGTGATCTAAATCCGACAAAAAACCAGGGACTAGTTCGTTAAAACGTAAAATTAGTTTGGACGAGGTCCGGGTTTGAAGCCAAGATGGCCGCCTCCCTGTGCGAGTGGGCGTGGCGCTCCAAGTGAGTTTTGGGCTTGTCCTGATGTCCCCTCTCACTGTGGCGAGTGATTCGGGCGTACGCCCAAAAACGCCCCGATTTTTTTGAATTGGGGTCCACTTCCAGAGGGCGCTGTGGAGCCGTTTTGTTGTGGGCGTGTCCCATTCGTCCAATATCATAAATTTTTTCGCCGCCTCATTGCCTCCGCCAATTTTGGTGAGCTTTCACCCACGTTTAGCGGGTCAAAAACGCGATCCTTTCCGGAGAAAAAAAATAATAATAATAATAATAATAATAATAAGAAACCACCCAAAAACAATAGTCCCTTGCCAGGACTGCGTCCGGCTCGGGCCTAAATATTAAGAGAACGGAGCAAGATAGAGGCATGGTGTAATATATTTTTTTGTTTGTTATGATGAGTAGAAGACATCTGGAAAGTTTGGTGGAAATCGGACAAAATAATTTTTTCAAGGTATAGGCAGGGGGCGCTATAGTGATGTGCACCGTGAAGTAATTGATCTCTATGGAATCAGACCGTAAGTGGCCTTCTGTCAGCCAAGTAGGATCCAGACTGGATAGAGCGCGCGCCTGCGAGGTGGTGTCAAATTTACATGACAAAATGTGTTTTTGGGGGGGCGCCATTCGAAACGGGGGGGTCTGAGTGAAAAAAAAGTCAGGTATTTTTTGTAGCCCCGTGTCAGGAGAGTCTGTTTAAACAGGTATGGGCTTATTCTGCTGAAAAACCAGGGACTAGTTTGTTGACACACAAGGCAGGTCCAGATAGACTCCCAAATAAAAGTCAAAGTCACGCCCACATCTTAGAAAATATGACATGACTATAATGTATTTTTTGGTTTGCAAAAGTGTCTAGAACATACTGGCATCATTGTATAAAAAAGATTCAAAAGTGCAGTTTTCAAGGTATGGCTAGGGGGCGCTATACTGGGAGCAGGCTACACATTAATGGCTTCATTCTGTTCAGTTTCAGGTGGCGCATTAGTGACATGAATATGAGCTCTGTGGGCTTATGCCTGTGAGCGTGAGCTTTCTTGGAAACAACGCGAAATCTACGCGTTTTTTGACGCGGCGTTACGCGGAGACGGTGAAACTTTTTTGAGAAACGCTGGGCAAATATTGAATTTCAATATGTCTAGATGCGCTGTGCCAAATGTGATCTAAATCCGACAAAAAACCAGGGACTAGTTCGTTAAAACGTAAAATTAGTTTGGACGAGGTCCGGGTTTGAAGCCAAGATGGCCGCCTCCCTGTGCGAGTGGGCGTGGCGCTCCAAGTGAGTTTTGGGCTTGTCCTGATGTCCCCTCTCACTGTGGCGAGTGATTCGGGCGTACGCCCAAAAACGCCCCGATTTTTTTGAATTGGGGTCCACTTCCAGAGGGCGCTGTGGAGCCGTTTTGTTGTGGGCGTGTCCCATTCGTCCAATATCATAAATTTTTTCGCCGCCTCATTGCCTCCGCCAATTTTGGTGAGCTTTCACCCACGTTTAGCGGGTCAAAAACGCGATCCTTTCCGGAGAAAAAAAAAAATAATAATAATAATAATAATAATAAGAAACCACCCAAAAACAATCGTCCCTTGCCAGGACTGCGTCCGGCTCGGGCCTAAATATTAAGAGAACGGAGCAAGATAGAGGCATGGTGTAATATATTTTTTTGTTTGTTATGATGAGTAGAAGACATCTGGAAAGTTTGGTGGAAATCGGACAAAATAATATTTTCAAGGTATAGGCAGGGGGCGCTATAGTGATGTGCACCGTGAAGTAATTGATCTCTATGGAATCAGACCGTAAGTGGCCTTCTGTCAGCCAAGTAGGATCCAGACTGGATAGAGCGCGCGCCTGCGAGGTGGTGTCAAATTTACATGACAAAATGTGTTTTTGGGGGGGCGCCATTCGAAACGGGGGGGTCTGAGTGAAAAAAAAGTCAGGTATTTTTTGTAGCCCCGTGTCAGGAGAGTCTGTTTAAACAGGTATGGGCTTATTCTGCTGAAAAACCAGGGACTAGTTTGTTGACACACAAGGCAGGTCCAGATAGACTCCCAAATAAAAGTCAAAGTCACGCCCACATCTTAGAAAATATGACATGACTATAATGTATTTTTTGGTTTGCAAAAGTGTCTAGAACATACTGGCATCATTGTATAAAAAAGATTCAAAAGTGCAGTTTTCAAGGTATGGCTAGGGGGCGCTATACTGGGAGCAGGCTACACATTAATGGCTTCATTCTGTTCAGTTTCAGGTGGCGCATTAGTGACATGAATATGAGCTCTGTGGGCTTATGCCTGTGAGCGTGAGCTTTCTTGGAAACAACGCGAAATCTACGCGTTTTTTGACGCGGCGTTACGCGGAGACGGTGAAACTTTTTTGAGAAACGCTGGGCAAATATTGAATTTCAATATGTCTAGATGCGCTGTGCCAAATGTGATCTAAATCCGACAAAAAACCAGGGACTAGTTCGTTAAAACGTAAAATTAGTTTGGACGAGGTCCGGGTTTGAAGCCAAGATGGCCGCCTCCCTGTGCGAGTGGGCGTGGCGCTCCAAGTGAGTTTTGGGCTTGTCCTGATGTCCCCTCTCACTGTGGCGAGTGATTCGGGCGTACGCCCAAAAACGCCCCGATTTTTTTGAATTGGGGTCCACTTCCAGAGGGCGCTGTGGAGCCGTTTTGTTGTGGGCGTGTCCCATTCGTCCAATATCATAAATTTTTTCGCCGCCTCATTGCCTCCGCCAATTTTGGTGAGCTTTCACCCACGTTTAGCGGGTCAAAAACGCGATCCTTTCCGGAGAAAAAAAATAATAATAATAATAATAATAATAATTAAAGCCGCAAGCGGCGATGAAGGCCCTCGCTCTTGGGGACTCGTCCCTTGCAACCGCCCCCGCTCACTCTCGTCCCTTGCGGCCACCTCCGGTCTCGTCCCTTGCTACCACTCTTCATCACACTAGGTCCTTGCGAGCCCCACGATTGAACTCGCTCATTTTGATGCGAAAGTCCCTTTAAGTTGCATTACAGTTTATTATATGCGAAAGTCCCTTTAAGTTGCATTACAGTGCATTATATGCGAAAGTCCCTTTAAGTTGCATTACAGTTCATTATATGCGAAAGTCCCTTTAAGTTGCATTACAGTGCATTATATGCGAAAGTCCCTTTAAGTTGCATTACAGTGCATTATATGCGAAAGTCCCTTTAAGTTGCATTACAGTGCATTATATGCGAAAGTCCCTTTAAGTTGCATTACAGTGTATTATATGCGAAAGTCCCTTTAAGTTGCATTAAGTACATTATATGCGAAAGTCCCTTAAAGTTGCATTACAGTTTATTATATGCGAAAGTCCCTTTAAGTTGCATTACAGTACATTATATGCGAAAGTCCCTTTAAGTTGCATTAAAGTGTGTGGTGGATGTCTCTATTACCACCATTTTGTGTTAGTATTGTTTGTTTATAATTTATCTTAGTTACAAGGAAATACATTGTATTTGACAGTTTATTTTGAAGTTTTGTTGTTTGGTGTGGAGTGCTTCCTGTTTGGGAGGAAGTAGGATATGTTCAAATAGAATAGGTGGGGTGGGTTTGCCAGACGTCCTCACAATGGTCTTGGCCCTAGCTGATTGGGGAAATAAGGTATGTTTTTATTGTGCGGTTGATTCCATGTGATACTGTTTGATTAATTCACTGATATTTTTATATAGCTCTTACGGTGGTGATAATAAAGGGAAACGTGTAAAGGAAAACCCACCTGTACCCTCATTCATTCATGTGGGAGCTAAATACATTATGTTAATTTGATTTATTTCTGTATATTGAGGCTTCAGTGAATTTGGGTTGAATTGTTTAGTTACACTTGTCTTTGTTTGTTTGAGGTGCTGTAGACAAAGATTGGCTGGAGGGGTTGGAGGACATCTTGAAACCTTGGAGTGTACCATAACAATGAAAGGAGGGGGAACACTAAGTGTCACACGTTTTATTCAGTTATTGTGTTGGTTGAACTTACTTTACCTTTACTGATCATTTTGAGGAAAGTTATAGGTATGTTAGCTTTACTTGGTTACTATGAGAAGTCTGCGAAGTGTAGTACGTGTGTGTGTCTTTGTGTTATACCTACCCCTTATGTTGGTTATATGGTTTACCTGAACCCTATGTAAGTATTGTGGTTCTTTGTTGGGAGTCAGTTGGTTTTGAGTTCAGTAATTGTTAAGTTGGGCCCAAATTTTTGTAAGTGTTGTTTGTAACTTTTTTTTGTAAGGTTTTGTTAATTAATATTTGAGCATTATATGAAGGAACTTTCCTTTTTTTAATCACCTTTGTGCCTGCCTTTTACTTGGTCCACGACACAGTGCTTTATATGAGAAAGTCCCGTTAAGTTGAATTACAGTGCATTATATGTGAATGTCCCCAAACCTCCTGAGATCCGAGAGTTTGTCTGGTGTGCATTTTATGATTGTTCTTGCTATTAGAGATAAGTAGGACCTATTAAGTATAAGAACTAATATGTGATGTTGTACAGGAAGTAGTTTTCAGGAAATTATGTCTTCATGTGAGGACAGTGGGTCTATCATAACTGTACGAAATATAATTTTCTGTTAAGGTTGAGAATGTCATATTGAGTCAAAATTCAATATGTCATCGTAATGTCATAAGTAGTTAAGGTTAAGAGGTTAAAATTAACTCTACGGTTGAATTCTCCAGGTTCATATGTTCTATATTAGATGCAGCAAGGTCATATTCAGTTAGATTTAGTTAGTATTAGTGTTGTTTTTCATGTGGTGAGAGCCAAAACTGGTATTGATTCAGTATTGGATATTTGTAGCCAATGCTCTGTATTTTGTCAGTGTTGGTTTTGATATTGAATATCAGTATTGGTTTGTGAAAGATATAAAAGTATACAAATAATAAAGTAAAATTTACATCTGAGACAGATGGCTATCATAGAGGCTGGACTAAGTAGGTTAGCTATCTAGCATGCTAGCTATATTGTTTATTTCAACAACAATGTACCACTTGGTGTTTAAGTATAAGATGTATAACTGTATACAACATGACTATGCAAATTTGCCACTTACAGGAAGTGTAACAACTGTAAATCCATCTATATAGTCCCAAGTGTTGATGGTAGAATAAGTAATGTAATATAGTGCTAATGTCCTCAAATGAGTGCCTTACATTCATTGATGTCGTAGTGTGCTCCAATTATTGAAATATGTCACATTTTAATCCCCACATGATGATAGAGACAGTGTTGGTCATAAATAAATGTCTTTTATTTATATAAGTTGGATAGATTTTTTTCCTGGATCATTTTTCTTTGGAGAACTGGTGATAAGGATTTTGCGGATATTCATGCCATTGTTTTCTTGCTGTCATTGGTGTAATGTTATGATATCACCACAAGATGGCGTGGGTAGTGTCCCCAAATGTGGCCAACAGGTCAAAGATGTACAATATTGATTATTATTGTGTCAAGAGTCAAAATTGTGTTATTTGTATGAGGGCAGAGGGTGTCATTAGGTGTAGTTGCATTATACTGCTTTATATGTAAAAATCCCTATGAAGTAGCACGATAGTGCTATTGTGAAAATCCCTATTTTGTTGCATAATTGTCTTTTAATTGCAAAATGTGTATGTTTTGGCAGGGACGGTAAAAACTGTTGAAATTGCAGGAACTGTTATCATTGTATTAACTGTTAAAATCACTGACAGACTCCACTGTATCAGAAATACTAGTCAAATGCTGGCATGAAAGGAGAAAGCGTTAGAAATGTGTCACAACCATATTCGAGCTGGCAACCTCCTGCACCAAAGACAAGCACAGAATCATTGAGCTGTAGCTTCATGGTTGTAGGATTTGGTTTTGGGCTAGTTTTGTCTATATTATTGAGCAGAAGTTAGTGCCCAGCACACCATTGGAGGCGAGAGGAAGTTTACGTCATGTCCCCCCATTCACATACATTTTTGTGATTGTTTTTGGCATTTGTCCCAGTGTTGCCTCAATTGTTGTCCCACTATCCCCCCATGTCTTTCTTTTTCTGTAGTATGTTATCTTGATATGATATTGTCAATGGTGTTCCTTCAGATGAGAAAAAAATGTGTAATTGTGGGAGTTTTGTGTGCCTGCATTGTAAAAATGTATGAAGTGGATGTTACTGTGTAAGATGGTCGTAGTGTTTAAGTAGAGTTTGCGTGATTTGTTATTTAAAGTTACGAGAACAGTTGGGCTGGATATCTCCTGATTGAAACAATAGATAAAGGTTTGAAGATGTCCAAGCAAAGCATGTTTTTTTTTTGGGTCTTAGGGAAAGAGTGTCAGGGGCCCTGTTTCAGCTGGACAGCAACAAAGTGAGAGAATGTTGTAAAAGATGAGGAGAGAGAAAGTGTAGGTATTATTTATTGTGTGTCATTGAGGTGTGTTTGTGTAGGGTTTGACATACTTGTGGTTGATGTGAGTATCATGGGTTTGGAACATAAGATTAGAGTGTCATTCAGTACAAATGTAGTCTTTAATAGAGCGTGTGTCAAAATTACTCACTTCTGGCTTGTTTTGTGATGTGGTTCAGTTTTAATGGCACTCAGTCCATTTGGGTTTATAGATGTTGTATAGTATTAATGTTATTTTATCCAGTTGTGTTGCTAGTTGTGTGTATGTTCTATTGTTAGTCAGTCCAGTATGTATATAATGATGGTTAGTCTGGTGTACAGTTGTGGTTTAGCAGTATAGTATTGTATATAGTTGTGGTTTAGTCCTAGTCTTGTCAGTGCAGTGTTGGCATAGTTGTGGTTTAGTCCTAGTGTAACTGAGTGTAGTTTAGTTTATAGTTTTGGTTTAGTCCAAGAACGAGGCAGTCTATGGATGGCCAGGAATGTGGTAGTAATCCTTTGAATCTGAGAGTCAGTGAGCTTGAGTGGTTACGGTTGATGATGTGGTTAGAGGAGAGAGTAGTGTGTTGTGATGGTTTGTTAATGACGAAACTGTTTTAAAAGTAGGTAGTAATGCTTTCATATACAAGGAAATAGTAGTAATGTGTTATGTAGCACTTTGTAGATGCAGGATAGTTGCTGTTTTAATGCATGTATTATTCATTCATGCTACTTTTTGTTGGTCAGCTGTTATTGTTTCCAAAGCTGTTCTGTGGTAGATGAACAGAAGTGAAGAAATTAGCATATTACCAACTCCTCCCACCCTACTGTCTATTCACTAACCATATTGTGCGATGGCAGTGTTAAAAGTGCCAGTAAAAGCAATTTAGAAAAGAGCTGAAGGATGAAATGAAAGTTTGAGATATGTAAATAAGGCGAGATATTGCAGGTGTATAGGGTGTAAATGAAATGTACAGATATCAATATGAAAGGTTAGCTGTAGATTACTGGCATAAATGTGTGGGAAAACATAAAATCAAGGTGTGTTATATGAGAGATGGTACCAATGTTTCAAGTGTCCCATTTAGTGAAAAGTGTGTAATGGGTAGAGCGCCATTCTAAGTGGCAGTATTTTATTGATTATCGAGGTAGAAAGACCTTTTGTTAGGGGTTTTTGATTGGATTGTTTAGTTTCAAAGTAGAGAGAGTGGTAGAAATGTGATGTGCATTAAATGTTTGACTTTTACAAGGGAATAAATTAGGCTAGGAAGTAGATATTGGGAAATCCTTCCAAAATATCTTGAATGTGTTGTTCGGTCATTGTCTGTAATAGTAGAAGTGTGTTGGTGATAGTGTTGCCCATAGAGAGAGGAATGTTTTATGAGAAAAGGGGGCGTGTGCGTTTGTGCGTGTGTGCGTGTGTGCGTGCGCGTGCACGTGCGAGAAAGGATTATGTCAAAGACACAGGTTGATTAATGTACAATGTAAATTCTAGTGTAAAAATGAATGAGGGAGTCTTAAAAAGTGTAGTAGTTTTATTGCACATCTAGTAAATGCTTCAAGCAGTGGGTTTATATCAAATACAAGTGAACAATGTTAGGGGAAGCATAAAGAAAAGTTGACGTGGGAATTAAACAGGTGGGGTTGCTTCAGTTGTAGGTTGTTGGGTGGAAAGTTCAGCTGGGCTTCTTGTAGGTATTTCTGTGAACAAGATGTGTTAAGGTTAGCATTGGTAATAGGTACTTCATGAGTTTTGGAGAAATAGTGCGGCCAGCAACCCATATCTAGAGCAGTGACAATGTTGGGATTACCGTGTGGTTCCTCCAAGCCAATGAGGTGTTGAGTTTGCTTTTTTAGTTTGCTTAAAGCATCTTGTTTTTGTTTTTTAGTGCGGTGGTCCTTTTTATGCACTGCAGTGAATGTCTGTAGGATTGAGAGAAACTCTGCAGAGTACTGGAAGACCTTTTGGGCTTTTGCTTCCATTGAAAGGTCCTTGTCACACATCTGATACTGGGGAGAAAACATAGAGAAAGGCATAAATGTGACTGTATGGTATGTGGGTCTGGCATGCAGCATTGTTTTATGTAGTGAGTATTGAACGTACGTTAAGGAGTATTAGTTGGTTTCGAATGTGTTGTGATGTTGTTCCGCATGGTGGAGGCAGCATTGTGGCATTGAAGTGACAGGCCATAGTCTGCGCAAAAGAGCAAATATGTTATAGACATTATTTTGTTCAAGAATAGGTTTAGCTGCTATGTAATTTGTAAGAGGGGACTTACCCTGTGTAGAGTGTCTTAAAAATGGTGGGTAAGATCCTGAATGTGCTGGAGAGTTGTCAAGCTGACAGTGAAGCGGGAGAGTGTCTTTGTACATTGCCTGCATTGTTGAACCCCTCCCACTAGTGAAGCTGGGATTGGTTGGGTTTGTACGGAGGTGGTCTTTGAAGGTGTTAGTCATGTGGTAGGAAGCAGTGAGATGACAGTCACAAGATACTGTATTCTTTGTATATGTATTAATTATGATGCAATTATTATGATGTTGATGTTTGATAATGATTAGGGATTTTATTTAGCATTACATACGGTGAAAGTGGTATGTGGTGAATAATGGCTGTTGTTTGTGAAGAAATTTGTCTTGGGTAATAATCAACATGTGTAGGTAATGTATATGGCGTAGTCAATGAAGAAGGTACAGTTAGGGAATGCACAAGTAGTGAAATTAAATGTGTCAGGCATTAGTGTGGAAGACTGAAATGTGAGGGGGACATAAGGTATAAGGTTTATATGAAAGGTAATTGAAAGGCTGTGAAGGTAGTGAAAAGAGCACAATCCAGAAGTGATGGTAAGCTTGAGGAAAGAGTGGCACAAGAAGGACAGGAATGTTAGATAAAGTAGTGCAGTAAAGTCTAGGAAAGTATGAAGAGTGTGAAGATTAGTGTATGAGTCTAGTGCCAATGAGGGGTTGAGGAAATAATGACATGGTTAACAAAGAAAGTCTAAGTAATTGCTTTTGAGAAGTATTAGTGCTATGTATATACAGTGGGGGAAAGAGGATGTGGCCAATATCCAATAGAATGTCTATGTGAAACTTACCAAATAATTTTTTCGCCCACTGTATATATATATATATATATATATATATATATATATATATATATATATATATATATATATATATATATATATATATATATATATATACACGAGATAGAGATATAGATAGATATATATAGCTATATGGATATGTGATAGAGAAGATAGTAACAATAGTAGAAGGAAACATTTCAGTAAGGGAATTATGCATTTGCTATTGCATGTTTAGAAGTAATTTTGATACGTAGGTGTATTTGGTTTGGTGAAGGGCTGTAGAAACTGTACACAGGTGCCTGTGTGTGGCAGAGGAGATAGTGAGTGAGGAGTCACATGAAAGGGATTAAGAGTGGAGATGGGTGACTGTTTGATGTAGTGAGACCACATTTCCTTTGTGTATTGGCAGCATTTGACTGGAAGTGTGAAAGTCATTTGGAGCAGAGAAGTGGTATCCAGTTTGTACAGTGGTATTCCACTGTTTTGTGCGTGTTGAAGAATTGTGAAGGTTATTGTATGTGCTGTAGATTGTGTAGAGTGTGATTGTTATTAGTTGATATACTTGAAAATGGTTAAGTTTCAGGCACATGATGCAGCCACATTAGTTTAGTGTAGTTTAGTTTATTTTCTTCATTTGAGCAGTTAAAATTCTGCTCAAAAGGAGTGGGCCGAAGCAAAAGCTTATAAACACCCACCCTGAAATCATTACAATAAAAGTGTATATTACAACAGTAGTACAAGAGAACATATTACAAAGTACTAGAGCCTTGGAACACAGCATGCGCACACGTGAACACAACTTACCCGTTTGTGATTTAACACATTATGATACAATGATACATTTAGCAACATCATAATTGGATTTGCCTCCTTAGCAAGGAACCTGTTACATTTCAAAGCGGACCACCCTTACAAAGCACTTCAGGGAATGTTCATGTAATTAACAGAATTTAGCAGAAGAGAAGCGCAGCACAACTACAACAACAGTTTCTTCACATATACAATGTTTGGTACAAAGCAAGTTACAAACGGCGAACGATTGTCAGTCGAATGGTTATCAATGTCAGCAATCAATGCCAATGAATTATGTAATATGTAGTAAGTATTTAAGCCCTGCATAGTGTAGTGCGTTAAAAAGCCAGGGTGTAGAGCGGGCTAGTTGAAGAGGGCGTTAGCTCCCCATCAACAAACCCCCACCCAGCTGCCCTAACATCTGTTTTTTTATTATTATTGTTTTTAGAAGATGTTCCTGTACTGTGAGGTGCATTAAAAGGCGAGGTTTATGAGCCCTTTGTGAGGGGCCTCACAGCAGATTTGTAGTTGCCTGCCCTACTTCTCTATTTGCAATTATAAACAATAGAATGACAACCGTTCAGAGCAGCAAATTGATCCTACTGCTTCCCCTAGTGTCAACGTGTTTCTTCTTCTCTGTACTTTTCAAAAATCTTTTGTTTGTATTTATATTTGAACAGGTTAAGGTTTGGACATTGTTTCATCTCCATCTCCAATTTATTCCACAATTGTACACCATGAACTGTCAGGCTGAAAGTTTTCAAAGTGGAGCTCTGACTTTGAGTCCTAAAGTTTAATTCATCCTGTAATTCATAACGACCAGTACGTTCTTGGAACCTTCGTTGTATTTGGTTTGGTAACAGTTTATATCTTGCTTTGTATAACATCTGTACCGTTTGGAACTCCACAATGTTGCAGAACTTCATGATCTTTGATTTGAAAAATAATGGATTTGTGTGGTATAAAAACCCAACTTTATGAATTAATCTGACAGCTCTTTTTTGCAGCAATACTATTGGTTTAACTGTGTTTTTATAGGTACTACCCCAAACCACAGTACAATAGTATAAATAGGGCAATATCAGTGAAGAGTATAGGGTATGTAGAGCTTTCACGTTTAAAATGTGCTTTGCTTTTGCTATTACTGCAATGCTTCTTGATATTTTAGTAGATATATATGTAATGTGTGATTTCCAAGTGATTCTGTCATCTATAATGACTCCAAGATATTTGATTTCCTGCACCCGCTCTATAACAACACCCTCTATCTGAATTGCCTCCTGAGTATTAGAATTGCCAAATATCATCATTTTGCTTTGACTCAGATTTAGTGACAATTTGTTTTGTTTGAACCACTTATTGACACTCTTGACTTCCAAGTTAACAATCTGACACAGTTGCTTTAAGTTGTCTCCTGAAGCAAAAATATTTGTATCGTCTGCAAACAAGATAAATCTAAGAATTTGAGATGTTTTACAAATTTCGTTTATGTACATGTTAAACAATTGTGGGCGCAGAATGGAACCTTGAGGTAAACCACACACAATTTCTCGACAACTTGACTGGTATTCACCTATTTTCACACATTGTTTTCTATTTTTCAAGTAACTGGTGACCCACTGTACAGCTACTCCCCTAATCCCATAATGTTCTAGTTTATTAATGAGTATATCATAGTTTCTTGTATCAAACGCTTTACTTAGGTCAATAAATAACCCTATTGTAAATGTTGTGTTATTTACAGCAGTAGTTATTTCATCAATTGTATCAAAGAGAGCGTGCGAAGTTGAATGATTATTCCTAAAACCAAACTGATTCTCAGAGAGCAAATTATTTCTTTCAATAAAGCTGTCGAGTCTAGAATTAAAAACCTTCTATAAGATTTTTGAGAATTGCGGTAAAAGGGAAACAGGCCTGTAGTTTGTAAAGAGATGTTGATCTCCAGCTTTGAACAGAGGAATCACTTTAGCTTCTTTCAAACTGTCAGGAAATTGTCCAGTTTGTAATGATAAGTTACAGATGTGTGTTAACGGCTTAGAGATACTTTCAATGACAGATTTTAAGGTCTTCATATCCATATCATAATAATCTGTCGAGGTTTTATTTTTACACCCTCTAAAAATATCCAATATCTCCTTTTCCTTCACAGGATTGAGGAACAAGGACATAAGATTTCTGTCTATCAGTTCACAGTTGTACTTCTCAACGTGTACAATTTTTGCATCAAGGTTCGGTCCAACATTGACAAAAAATGTATTAAATGTATCGAGTACTTCATTCATATTATTTATAGTTCTATCCTCATCTTTGAAGTATTGTGGATAATTAATTATTCTTGGTTTGTTTCTAATTATACTATGTAAGATATTCTATAAGCCTTTAATATTATTCTTATTGTTATCTAATAACTTATTATAATACTCTTGTGTACATTTTCTAACAGTACTTTCAATTTATTTTTATGTGTCTTATATTTATCCTCAGCTTCTTTTGTTCGTTTTGTTATAAAGTTCTTGTAAAGAGAATTTTTTTTCTTACATGCATTTAGCAAACCCTTAGACATCTATGGATTATCCTTACACTTTCTGTTTTTACAGTATTTCCTCATTTGGGCAGTTTTTATCATATTTTTTGAAGTATTCGCGCAAACTCCTCGTATGCTTTATTAGTGTCATTCTCTCTGCTTTGACAGGCCCTTTTTAAGGGAATCAATAGTGTTCTTTGTTTTTACCCTTCTAAACCAATGCATGTCTCCTGGTTCAATTTTTTGGTGATTATTTTTGTACAATACAAAAGGTGATCACTGATATCATTTATCATTAAACCGCTGATAGTATTATTTTCTATTTATTAGAAAGAACGTTATCAATTAAAGTGGCACTGTGGGATGTAATTCTACTCGGTTTAGTTATTAGAGGAAACAAACCTGGCATGTATAAAGAGTAGTAAATGAGAGGAAAGATTGAAAGTCCCAATAAGAGTAATAGGATAAAAGTGGTCAATTAGTTGTGTCAGTATGAATGTAGTGCATAGCTTAGAACAACACTAGCATTGTATATGAGAGTATGTTGTGAAGTGGTGTAATAGTAATGTTTTAGACACAGAAATGGCTGCAGGAGCTGAGGTGTGTTCATCATGGGGTAGGTGTTGTGTCAATGTTAGTGGGGACACTTTAACCCCTTGGGCCAAGAAGTAGCGGGGAGGGAGGTGGGGTAGGGCAGTAGAATTGTGTTATTGTATGACAAGGTTAATATTTGGACCAAGCTGGTGCCAAATGTCTGGTGAGGTGAAGAGGAAATAATGACATGGTTGACAAAGAAAGTGTAATGAAGAGTTTTTGAGAAGTAATAGTGCTATGTAATGTGATGTAATCTGTAGTGAGATGAGTGGAGTCGTAGATGATAGCTGGATTGTATGATTTATACAGGTCCAACAGGAGGAGTGTGTGTATCAGTCAGTGTAGTGTATATATATATATGTATATATATATATATATATATATATATATATATATATATATATATATATATATATATATATATATATATATATGTATATATATATATAGATATAGATATATATAAAGAGAGCGAGAGATATAGTTATCTAGCTATATAGCTATAAAGTTATTTAGTGATATAGTTATGTGGATATGTGATAGAGGAGGTAGGAACAAATGTGCAAGCAAACATGTCAGTAATGGAATTATGCCTTTGATGTTGCCTTTGAGGATTGTGCATAAAGGTCAGAGTATTTGTTTGTTGCACGTCATGGAAGGTTTAAAGAATGTGTATACATAGGTGTATTGGGTTTGGTGAAGGGCTGTAGAAACTGTACACAGGTGCCTGTGTGTGGCAGAGGAGAAAGTTGGTGTTCAGTCTTGCATGAGGGAAATCTGTCATTGATGAGTCAGATGTCACATGAAGGGGATTAAGAGTGGCGATGGGTGACTGTTTGATGTAGGCAGACCACACTTCCGTTGTGTATTGGCAGCATTTGACTGGAAGTGTGAATGTTGGGGGTAGGCGCTCATAAGCTTTTGCTTTAGCCTACTCCTTTTCAGCAAAATGTATGCTCAAATAAATAAATAAGTCATTGGGAGCAGAGAAGTGGATACACTGTTCTGTGCGTGTGGAAGAATTGTGAAGGTTATTTTATGTGCTGTAGATTGTGTTGTGTTTGATTGTTATGAATTGATATAGGTGAAAAGGTGTAAGTTTAAGGCACATGATTCAGCCACATGCTAATAAGCTATGAAAGGTAAGTATTAGAATAGTTATGTAGCCATTCATGGAAAGGTTGGTGACACATGTTGAGTTTGTGTTGATACAATGTGCCTCATGAAATATGACATATGTCACAATGGATAGGGAAATCAGCAACTGAAGAGAGTTGTGTAGCATCAAATGCTTCCAGCAGGTGCGTTTGATTTGAGGGAAAATTCCAAAGTACATAATTGAAGGGTAAGTTCCTGAAGAGGGGAGATTTTTGCAATTTGTCTGATGAAGGAAGTAGGAGTGAAACGGTGGTCTTATTGAGGTTGTAAATGCCAATATATGGAAGTGTGAAGGTAAAAGGGCCTGTATATAGAGAAGTAAATGAGAGGAAAGAATGAAAGTCCCAATAAGAGCAATGGGATAAAAGTGTATCTGTTAGTTGTGTCAGTATGAATGTAGTGCATAGATTTGAACAACACTAGCATTGTATATGAGCGTATGTTGTGAAGGGTTGTAATAGTAATGTTTTAGACACAGAAATGACTGCAAGAGTTGAGGTGTGGTCAAGAGGTAGGTGGTTTGTCGAGACACTTTATCGTTGTGGCCCAAATAGAGCGGGAGTGAGGTGGGGAAGGGCATAAGATGTGTGTTATTGTATGAAATAGGTTAATAATGTGAACAAGCTGGTGTGAAATGTGATTTGAAATTGACAGAATGTAGTGGTGTTGTTTTTATGTGAGTCTGTTTGTGTTGCTCTTAGTCCCTATTGCACTATAGGCTTATAGTCTATTAAAGGAACACAGCGCTCTCTTCCCCTCCCCTTTTGCACTTCACCTTTAAAACTAAGTAATGGGAAGAGTATAGCAATTATGTACGGATTGTTTGTGAGGGAAGTAGTGGATTTTTTTGATCATATGTCAGTTCAGACATTGGGTTGTTAATGTGTTAATATGGCGAATGTTAGAGAGCCTCACTAGCAAACTCTAGGACAGTTGCATTTATAAATGTCAATATGTCTGCAAGTATGTCATTATTTAACAGAAAGAGAATGTGTTTTAATCGTGGATTTTTTCGTGGGTACTATGTTTATGGTAGTGTAAAGGTGTTGTGGAAAATCATACAATGAGAATATGTGTCCTTGACATACCTCACAGCACAATGGTAACAGAAGTATTTAAATGATTTGTGCATCGTGACATGTAGGTTGTACATGCGTTGGAATTTGGCCAGTTTCTGCTGCTCAAGTAACTGTCCACCAATGTAGCGGTCAGAAGGCAGAAGTGGTTTAAGGTAGGTGCAGACTGTTCTTGGAAGGGTAAGGTTGGTGGGGATATATGTACTGCAGTCCTGAAAGGCGATTGCCTGTGGTGTCAAGTACAGTACATGTTGTGTGCAGGTATTTTGTTATCTTGAGTGTTATATAGTGTTGGAGTTCATTAGTATTGTATTGAAGATGTGTACTTATTATTGTAGTTTGTAGGTTTGAGCTGGTGGCATGGATGAGTGTGATACCCAATGCTATATGTTAGCAAGTGATGTGTACTGTATCTGTGCAGATTTTGCATGGTAAAAGTATGATGTATATAGACAGGGGGGGTTGTCGCAGGATGGTGTGAAGGAGAGACCAAATGCAGTTCCTGTGTCCTATAGGTATTGGGGTCACCAAGGGCCTTTGACATGTTAATGGGTTAGCCAATGATACGGTGTGGGTTTTTTTTAACCAATGATCACACAGAATGAATACTGTCTTAAGTAGCATTGAAGATCCTTGGGTAAGAGTTATTTGCTCCGAAGTAAGCCGGCAGACGAAGCTAATACGAAGATTGACACCTTTGGGCAGTAAGCAAGGTAAGACTAATGAAAAGAACTATGTAGATGTGTCCAGATATAATGTGTGTTTTAAGCATGAGTTATGTATCAGTAACATGACACATCAGTAGAAATGTAAGTGTCAGTAGGTGTAGGTACAGCATACAGATATTATTATAATATACGTTATAAGATGTGAAGTGTACATTTGCCTATTTTCCTAGGTAGCATATAGTGTGGTATGTGTAAAGAACAATGTAGTCTTGTTGTTGTCATGTTCTTGAATAGGTTGTTACTGTGTCAGATTTCAGTAGTTGTTGTTAGTCATGTGATAATGTTGTTTATGATTTGCAGTGTTGCGACAATGTCTTCACTGCCTTCTCCAAATAAACTGCCAGCAGCTGAGAATCAAGAGGCAGTGGCTGTCAGAGAGGGTCTGATTCGGATTAATGTATGTTTTTCATGAATAATACAGAGATTCTTTATTGTTTGATATGTGTAATAAGGAGTTTTTTGTTGTTGTTATGCCATTTTACAGTACATGATGCGAGACGCCAGCATCCCTATGACGGTGAAGCAGAAGTTAATTTTTGATATGTCATTGGAGCACTGCTGCATCATGAATAAGCATGATAGGAGAAGTGTAGCTGATGCAAAGAGTATCTCTTTGTTGGACCGGGAATACACGAGTCAAATGCAGCGACTGGAGGATTTCACAAAGATATGGGACGATTGGGGCGAATTAGGTTTGTAATGCATTTGTCTATAGTAATGATTGGTACATATGAAGTAGTTGTTGTTACAACCTGTGTTGTATTTGTAGATATTCCTGTCACCAGCCTGGAGTCCCCCTCAACAAGTTCTGCACCTGGTGACACTTCAGAGGCACCCAGCACTTCCAGAAAGTGCTCCACCAAAAAGACTGCAACTTCGAAACGCACTTCAAATCGAAAGCGGGATGCAAGTGAAGAAGTACCTGAAGATGTAGCTGTTGCTGGTTCGTCAAGGGAAATGTGTGAAGAGTCTGTGTAATCACATGTCATAAGGATGTATTGATGTCAGCACATATAAAGGGCAGTAATGTATCCAGTATTATGTATGACATGATGGTTAGTTGACATTGCAAAGTCATGTGAAAAAGTCATAGTGATTGTAATGTGTGGCTATTTGTGTGGTTTGATGTACCATGAAGCAGGTTGGATAGGCTGTAAAGGTGAAATTGTGTGTGATTGTAATTAAAGTGCTAGTATTGTGTAATTGAGAAGGACTGTAAAATAATGTGTGTGAGTTCTAGTTTTGTCCTGAGTTTGTAGCGTGATATAATGTGATTAAAGTACTATTGTGTGATGACGGTGTTAAGTAGTGTGCTTTTTAATAATAATAAATGAGTGTCAGTATGGTCACAAAGGTCTTTCACATAACAGTATTGCAGTTGTACAAAGTTGGATGTGGACAAGGACATGTGTCGTATTACGTGAATGTGTATCTCTGGTGTGTATCTATGGTTGTCATTAATAGGCAGGTTTGTAATGCATGGGTGGATCATGGGAAAGAAGGGAATATGTCTCAGGCTTCTTTGAAGGAGTTCAGAGTAAGTTTGATTTGTCCATGTGTTTTTGTTGTCAAGCAATTGTAAAGCTGTATTCCACAGTGGTGTGCAGTGTGCTTTTGGCAGGTATTAAGCACTAAGTATAAGACATTCCACACACTGTGTGGGTTGTAGTAGGAGAGAGAGGCAAGTGGAGGTAATCAATATAAGTTGCTCATGTGAGTGTAAGTTTATTTTGAATGTTAACAATTGCCAAAATTAATGTTGTAATAGAGTAGTATGTGTCACGGTAGGTGGGCAATGTTGTGTATTGATTGGATAGTGACAATGCACATGAATGAACATCTGCGTAAAGAGATGTAAAGTGTAGCTTAAGGAGGAGCTATGTTTTATGTGTAGTGTCCAGGGGATGACAGAAATACTGTAAATGTAACAGATAATGTTACAGAAATTAATATATAGAGGCGGTGTGATGGCAGCGTTGTGAGAAACTATGTTTCTTAAAGTTCATTTTACAGTGTGGGTGGAAATAAAGGAAATAGAGGGGGGGGGGGGGGGGGGGTAGACCTTGCTGTAACCAGAATTGTCCCACTGAGATAAAGAATCTTATTTCCTGGGGAGTTCTGGCATCAGGGGGAAGTTATTGTGCATGTTTGATTGGAAGGGGTAAGTGTATTTCTTGAAGGAAATTATCACAGCTATGGGGTGAAGCGTGTTATAAAGTGGCTAATCTCAATAGTTACAGTTGAAAGTAACATGTGAATCAGTTCATTTAGGAATACAGTAGGGATAATCTTATGTTGTTTTGGATGGTTGGAGAAATGGTGTACATGTGTAAGGACATTGGCTTATGAGCACAGAATTGTAAGGCATGGTTATGGATCAATTGTAAGCATATGTGTGTGTAATCAACAGGTAATCACCAAGTTGTATGAAGATATGCAATATGTGAAGATGTCATAGAATGTACAAAGTGTTTGGAAGGGTCAAATGGTATGGATTGATGGGCTACTTCAATATGTGATAAATGACATGACTGGATGATGTTATTGTTCCATGTAGTAAATGTCACATTGAGGGGGAGAAAATATGTTGTATGCAGGTGAGGTGGGCATATAAGTAGTTGGTGGTTTGTCTTAGTTGGTTGTAGCTATGAAAAGATGAAAGGATGTGATTGATGTATTAGTTTTGATATGTTGATGAACTGCCTAGAAATATGAAAATCACAGCACTCATTCTGTGGTTCACAATCAGGTGCATAGAAATGGGCCAGGAAAATGAGGATAGGGACGGGATGGCTGGTGTGAGACAAGGATATGTATTAGATAGTACTGTCTTAGCAGCCTGAATGTGGGGCTATGTCTGTATGGGGAAAGCATTCTAAAAGTGTAAGGGTTAGTTAAGATGTGTAGGCAAGTGATAGTGCTTAGTCATTTTTACTTGACTGTAAGGTATACAGTGCTCGACATTAACAGTATTAACAGTGTGTTGTAGATGATGTAGTGGCGTGGTAAGTGGTGGAAAGAGAAATAATAAGCATTAGTAATAATAACTAAGTCAGCTGAATATTGTACTGTCACTGCTAATGGCTTTTGTCCTAAAAGTGTATAAAGTTGCTGCATGCAATGTTGTGGCTTATGCATGTTTTGTATGAGGTTTTGAACTGTGTTTGCACAATGTACAGTCTCTGCATTAACTTAAAGATGATATGTGTGATATATTTTCTCCAGAGGAAGAAAAATGTTTTATAAAGTTTTGAAATGTTGTTGAACTCTGACAAGGATAATGTCATATCAATGATAAGGTATGTCCTTAAGGTGAGTTTGAGGCCCGCCTCTTACACTGTGATGTGCCAATGACAGTGCTGTAGGATGAGTGTGTGCAAGTAATTAACATAGTCGTCAGTGAGTGGCGGTCATTTGGAGACAGCCGAAAGACCAAGACACATGTGAAGAAAAAAGGTAAGAGTACATACATTTGATATGGGAGTTTTGCATTAGCCAGAAGGAAGGAAAAGTATGTTTTTGCAAGTGCTTGATGAACGTGTTAATGTGTGGAAATGGTGGTGAATGGTAATGTAAAAGGTAACATTTTAATATGGGGAATAGTATTCTCATTCACCTGTCTGTCTTGTCTGCTACTGCTATGTCCAGTAATGTACATGGTTTGAAGTGAAAATGTGTAAAAGCAGGTAGAGCCATTGTAATAGTGGTTTGTGATACACACAAGGCCATTAAATTAGGCCAAGGAGTAGTTCTCCATTGGTTGGGTGAAAAAGTAATCACAGTTCAATGGTATGGTGTAAGAATTGTGTTTCTGAGGCATGTGTAAAAACAGGGATGGTAAGGATTTGAATCAAGAGACATATTTTTTAGGTAGGGTTATTGTGGGAATGATTAAGTAGATCATGTGATTGAAGGAGTAGGAAGTGGAAAGATATCTGGTGAAATATCGATTGAATGGATGTGTTTGGTGTGCGTAGTTGTGTATACCATTGTAGGGATAGGGTGTAAAATGCAGATCTGTAATATAGAAGACATGAGCATTGAACAAACATCAGTGGATTGTGAATATGTGGCTTCAACGGGCATTTTTTTCAGGGATGTATGTTTCAGGCTGCAGCTGGGTGGGAATGGGCAGCATTTGAGAAATGTTGCAATGTACAATGTACAGTGTGGGGCAGACAATTAATGTAAGGTGTGTCATTATTTGTGAATGAATGATGCATTATACGACGTATGTGTAAGTTAGAAGGTGATGTCTGTGTGCAGTTAAGCGTGCAGTGATTGAACAGTTGCATGAGAGGTTAGCATGGTGCCTGTATTTTTATGAGTAGTGCATTGAAATTGAATATGAAGAATTACAGTCTTTAGAGAATGTAAGATGTGCAATGATCCTGTCTCCTGGGTAAAGGGTAAAGCAATTGTCAGTATTTGAATGTGACAATACAGTATTTTGTTATTATGTATCTATCTATAACTGACACCTGATTTATGACAGATGTGTTGTTACTGGGCCAATTAAGAACAGTTGGGTTGGCAGTCAGCCAGTTGTGCCATAAGAAAGTGGTAGCTGGCTCAGACATGACTGCTATCTTGATTAGCATTTGAATAGATTAGTAGTTAAGGCTGGGTGAGTGGGGAAGTAGGACCAGGAGTGGTGCAATGTGATGAGGAAGGGGGAGTCAGTCTAGGATTTGGTTCAATATGGTGGTGTGTAGGACGTTCCAGTGTCAATGTTTTTGTAGGTGTTCTGATGAATGGGTATGTCTGCATTGAGAAGTAATCAAAGAAATGATCTTGCAGCGCATTAATGAGAAGTGTGTTGGTAATTGTAGCTGTTATGCTGTCCACATATGTAGCAGTTGGGTCAGTTGTGGGGGAAGCTATACCAGTAGCAACTGTTGTTGTCAACAGAAAGGTGAAGAATGAGTCAGAGAAGTTTTCAGGTGATGTAAAATTCAGTGTGCTATTTCATGCAATTGCAAGATTACAATGTCATATATGAGAAGAGTAGTAATGGTGGTGAAAGTGTTGTATAAATCATGTTAACAATGGATCAGCTGTCGGGGCTAATCAGAAGGTTAGAAAGGTATTGTGGAGGTATGAATATATGTCCCACAAGAAGAACATTATAATGGTATAGGAGTCCAGAACACCAGACAAGAAATGTTTGTTAAGACACATGGCCAAGTGAAGGCAATGTAGTAGCAGTGTATTGATCTCAGGTATGCATAGGTCAACAGGGGTGATGCATGTGATGACATAATGTATGTAAAAGGAGGTGTACAGTTTAGCACATACATTTTTAAATGTACTGTATACATCATAGAAGTATCTCATGTAGAATACATATGATTGTGTAAAAAGAATGCTAGCTTCTAAATGTTGCATATTGTGTTTGTGTGTATTTAGAGGGGTGTCAGTGGAAGGGCCAGTTTTTTAGTGGATCTGCTTTTATGTGAATGTATTGGATTGGAAGCATAGTATGTTGAATATGTCCTATGATGTTAATTCAGATATATATTTGTGATTTGAAGATGCCTATGACCAAGGCTTCACGACGGTGTGCTGAGGGGCGTGAGAAGAGGGCGAAGCAACTGGAGAAAGAAGCAAATGAAAAGAAAGAGAAGCAAGTGGAAAAACAACAAGTAAAACAGTCAAAGCAACTTCAAAGGAAGGCTGCAAAGCTGGTTGATATTCCCATTGTTGTTCAACCTCGCAATGAGCCGTCCATTCTTGGTAAGTTGTTATATGTGTGCATGTATATGATACTGTGGTTGTGTCTAACACCGTGTAATCAAGACTGTGTTGTAATACAGGGAAGGGAACTGGGAAGCGTGTTTCTCCGCAAGTGTGGGACATTTCAAAGCACACAGGGAAGCAACACAAGTTAGTCATTCCCATTGACTCTCCAGAGAAAAAGGTAAGCAAGTAGAAAAATATTACAGTGAGTTTATAGTGAATGTCATTGATTTGCATTAAAGTGTCATATAGAATAATGTTGGTGAATGTGGTTATTATAATGATTATATTATTGTTTTTTCCCTTTTGTGTAGTTTGTTCTCATTGCTGGGGATTCTCACCTTCGTGCAATTGCGGATAATGTGGTGTTTTTTCCTGAAAGTCGCTACTCTTTTGGTGTGTCTTGTACACCTGGTGCCAATGCAAATCACCTGAAGATGCAACTACATGCAGATCATAAAGAAATGAGTGAGATCCACAACAAGGGTATGTGTGGCATAGCAAGAGAAAAACTAAAAGCACCTCATTGATGTTTTTATGACCCAAGCAAAAGTTAAATAGCAATGTGTGTTTTGTGTGGTATTTCAGAGGCAGACTTGCTCTGTTTGTTAGCTCCATCAAATGAGTTGACTTCAGCGATCACCATTGAGCAGGCAGTGCATAATTTCAGGAGCCTCCTGGTCTCTGTTTGTGCAAACTGGCAAAAGGTATACATATTATAAGTGTCATTTTCATATGTGCATGGAAACTGTGTCAATGAGATGGGGAAATTGGTGCATGTTCCATGTTTGTATTGCTGTCATGTGTATTTTTCCTGTTCAAGTGGGTCATTAGTCATGCATTGGAAAATTAAAGCTTAGTTGATGTGAGAAAAGTAACATATAACATTTTGTAGGTTTGTGTGGTGGATTTCCCGCCCCGTCTGAATGTGCACCTGGATTACCAAACAGCTCTCCGTCAGGCATACCATCGTGTTGCAGCTCAAATGGGTATGTAGAAATCAGTGTCATACATAATAATAGCATTTCCAAAAAGTGACTTTTGTTTAAACATATCTAATATTTGATCTTACAGGAGTGTCATACTACAGTATTGCTGAACATTTTCCTACAAGAAAAACACAGTTGTGGACAAGCGATAATGTAAGTATAGTGACGTATTAATAGTTTTACTTGGGAGTGTTAGAGACGCATTGGTTAATGTTTGCTTGTGTTGTGTAGGTGCACTTGAGTGATATTCCGATGGATGATGCTAAGAAATGTGGTACAGATGTGCTTATGGAGCAATTGTATGACGCTTGTGAAGACGCATTGGAATGCTGTCAACCTATTGTCCCGGAGACGGCGGGTTCGACATCTTCTACAAGGAGGGTTTCGACAAGGTTGGCAGTGAAAAGAGATCATGGTCGAAAAGCGCCATGTTTACGCAATGTTTCGCCATTACGCGTGGAACTTGTGGAGCCAGATCGAAAGGTGAGTTACTAATATGTTTTGTGTGAATAATGTGTTTCATGAAAGTAAACTGTTATGTCAGGTGTATTTTGATGAAATGTCTTAGTGCAAGTGTGGTAAGTCATATATTACAACGTTGATGTGGACTTTGGGTAAAGGAGACAGATCCAGATAGTATACCAAATAGTCCACTTACACTACTGAATAGGGCAGCGGTGTGTTGTAGGCACAGCTACCAGCACAGGCATATGCTCATACAAATTATGTATGAGCTAATTGAATTTGAAGAGACCCTAGGTCTTTATGTTAGTCATGTATGAATTTTTATGTATTTTTTTTTTAAGTTGAACATGTTGTGAGAAGGCAGGGTGGGGTCCCCTGGTTCTATATAGAGAATGTATCACTTTATGATATTGTGTTACTGTAGTGTCTAAATATCAGGAAGCGAGTAAGTGTGAATAGGTAATTTTGTGTGAATATTATGTACAGATTATGATCAATAACTATTTTACAGAGAAGGAGATCTGGGCTGTCTTTGCCTCGTCAGCAGCAGCCACACGTCAAGCAGCCATTACCTTCCAGGCAACGTTCACCTGATATAGTGGTACAGATTTGGACTTTTCCTCTAATATGTTGTTTGAATGTTATGATACAGCGGGCTTACACATGTATTGTGTTGTAGGTGACTGAGTGTGGCATTCCAGTCTCCCCCAATGTCTTTGAAACTCTTATGGTGGATAAGATGGAAGAGATGTCTCCATTGAATTCTGATGGAATATCAATAGTCCCAGCAGTGGAAAGGGTAAGAATGTGTGGTAGAATGGGTTATGTATAAGCATTTTTGTTCCAGATGTGTTTATGTACGTGAGACTCGTCATTGCGAAAGTATCATCTCAATTGATAGGCTTTTCCAAAATGTCACTTGATGTACATGTAGTTCCTCTCTGAAAGCTTGATGGCAGTGTTTTGAGTGGGTGTCTGGGGTGAATGATGGGATAAGATTGTGAGAAAGGTGTTGTTGGCCTCTGGGTATTAGTATTGTGGAATGAAAACCCTCAGAATTATTGTATGGTGGAATGGCTGTGGTGGAATTCAAGTTTCCACGATTTTGATGCTAGTCTGTATTGTTGGTTTTTGAAACAGGGAAAAGTTGGCTGAGCAACATGGTCATTGTAAAGACAGACCACAGTTCATCACTGTCAGAGAGTAAAAGTAAATCAGGGTTTTCACATTCTGTGTTTGTAAGGCAAGGTATTGCTGACGCATTACATGTTGGTAGTGAAAGAGTACACGAAATGAATCCTGCAATTTCTTCAGCTCACCTAGAGCACAGAGCCTACAATCTAGTGGAACTCCCTCGTGTTGCCCCATGTTATCCTAAAGGGGAAGCAGCCTTGTGTTTCTCTGAGCACACAGACCCCTTGGTCGTCTTTAAGTGACAGGATATACATGTGTTTGGTTCAACAACTCTTTATAGAGCCTCTGAGCTGGGGGTTCTGTAACATATAAAGCATCTACTTAGATTGAGCACATGATCTCAGTTCAACTTTGCTTCAATGGAAAAATGGTTGCATGTAACCTGTAGGTCAGAGTTATGCTTTATTTGTAAACTACCACTTACAAATGTGATTGTTGCATTGGTAGTGTGTTGTTGACATGTTGCGTCATTTGTGACACTGTGTTGTGTGGTTTGCATAGGTGTAGGTCTTGTTTCTGTGGTGTGTGTTTGTGGTTTTGTCATGGTTTGGTGTTGCCTTGTACATAGCTTGTTTGTTGTGATATTTTGATGTGCTGTAGTGGTGATTTGTTCTGTAGTTAATGTTGTTAGTGTTGTTATAGGAACTGTGCATTGGCACTAATGTGTTGGTTCTTTTGTGAGGTTTTTGAAGTTGTTTTTGTCACTTTTTTTCTTTGACTGATGTTGTAGTAGCTGTTTTGTGGCTGTTGCCTTTGGTCTTACATTGCATTGTGGATGTGTGCCTCTGTTGTGTTTTCTGGTCTTTTGCTGTTGTTTTGTGATATTTTTGTTGCATGTGCATGTCTTTTTAGGGTTGCTGTTGTGATGTTTTTGTCAAGAAGGGGTCAGATTTGCTGAAAGCTAAACAGGAGAGAATGTGCTCAGTTCAAGTGGAGGTTAAGAGGTGAATACCTCATTATGAATAATAAGTAGCATTGGCCCAAGAGGTGGTATATTATTTGTGACATTATTTTGGAATAACAATAGGGAGGTTGCTGTTGACATATGTACATGCATTACTGTGTGAAAGTGGTCCAAAGTATTCAACTGTATTTATGTCTTGCAGTTGTAGTTTTTTGTATGGTTTTTCAGCGTGTTTTATGTGTTTGCAGGCATGTCATGTGAAACAAGGAAAGGCTAAAGAAAAGAGAAATCATGTGGAGAAGCAGGTTGGTGTTGTAGATGTGTTTAATACAAGTGTAGTTAATTGTGCTGGGTGGTCTTATGATTATTAATGATAATGATGTTTTGGTTTGAAAGGCCCCCAAAAGGTCCATGCAATTGAGGAGAAGCAACCCATGTAGCAGCTCTGCATCTTTGACTATGGTTCAGAACAAGGTAAATAAACTTATAGAATAGACAAAGTACTGGTGTTGTATTTATACTTATGTTTTGGTTATAGAAGCAGTTTGGCAATCCGCAGGAGACTACAGCATTCTTAAAACATATGATGGCAGATGGCACTGTGCAACAAGTAAGTAAAACTATTTGCATCGTTCTTGTTCCGTCATGTATTTTCTCAGTTTGTTCTGGTGAAAGACTTAGGGACATAATGTGTATGTGTTTCCATTTAGATACCAAACACAGTTCTGTCGTCTTCATTGTACCATGACCGGCAAAGGGATCCAACCTACAAGCAAGGCACCGATGAAGACCAAGCTAAGTGTCCATGGATGTGTTTTCCAGAGTCAAATGATGTTGCTGGTGGTCAACCGGACATTGCAGTTAGTGATATGGCAGGTGTAGCCAGCTTTGCCAACTGTGCTGGCGCTAGCACAGTGAAAATGCCAAGTAATGTTACAGGGTCTTTTCATCAAGGTTCCAATTTTATGCTCCACCCTGGTACTCAGTGTATGCCTATTTCGTTAATGTCAGTAGCCCAGCATAAAATAAGAAATGTTTTTACATGGACACAGCGTGATTTAGACCATGCACTAATGTTGGGGGATGAGATGTATGACAAACATCATGTCCCGGAAAAGCCTGCATACATGTGTGTTGGAGATTTGCCCAACGCATGTCAAATAAATGGTCATAACTTTACATTTGTCTTTGGGGATTCGGCTACTGGAGATATGAATATTGAAGACAGTGAATTTATAAGAGAGGGTGTATGTTTTACCCTAAGGGATGGATTGATGCGCAGCCTTTCACAGTATGATTCATGTTTACTGACTGTGTGTGGTAGCACATGTGCTATAATTCAATGTAACCACTGCTATGCTTTGGTAGATTCTCATGCTCGTAGTGCTTCTGGAATGGTTGATGCTGAGGGGCAAAGTGTTGTTGTGTATTTCAGTTGCTTTGTCGAGTTGTATAGTCACATTCAATTAATGGCTGCAGAGTTAGCACACAAGGAGTTTGAAATTCAAGGTGTGAATGTGCTGTTCACTAAGTCACAGCCTTGCAATGACAATGTCACAAACAATGATGTGGATTTTGATGTGCTATGCACTGGACACACTACCACTGACATGTACTTCAAACCTTTACCCGTGAAGCTTTGTAGAGATTTGTGTATGCAGTTACAAATCGACTTTGAAAAATTAGAGACAGCTGGTGATGATGTTGTTGGTTTGTTAGGTCCACCGTGCCAAACTTTAAGAATTGTTGGTGATGGTAATTGTTTCTTCAGGGCTGTTTCCCAAGCTGTTAGTGGTACCCAAAAATATCACAGAACATTTCGACTAGCCACTGTCAAACAGCTCAAGCAAAATCCAGAGAAATATCACAATTTACTGCGTGATGGCTACACTTCTGTAGACCAATACCTTCGCCAAACACATATGGATAGGGTTAACACGTGGGCAACTGAAGTTGAGATTCAAGGAATGGCAGACTATTTGGCCATTGACATCTATACATACAACCAGCAAGGGACATCAAATGACAAAACATGGCTCAAAATAACGGCCACCACAAGCAGATTGATAAATTATGCAATTTATCTGGATCATTGTAATGAAAATCATTATGAGACTGTACAGTGTGTCTGTGTTGGAGCAGAAGAAGGTTGCTATTGCCTTTGTCAAAACAGTAATAATGATGTGATAACATACAATACCCGGTCAAAAAGCAGACAGGAGGAGATAATGGTAATGGATACACAGGACACCAAACAACAATCCATTATTCCAACAAATATAGTTTATAAAGGTGCATCCTCACAATACATGTTAAGAAAACAAAGAATGGAGAAAAAAGTACAATATCAAACAGACATGCATCATAAGAGTGTAATACAGCTACTACATAAGCAAAGATATCATAACAATCAACAATACCAACAGATGGTAGTAGCCACAGCCACTAAGAAATACACGTCAAACAAAAGATATCAACAAATGCTAAAGGCAAGAAGTATAGACAAGTACGCACAAAACGAAAGTCATCGCGAGTCCACTAAGGCATATAGCATCCGTAAATATGCAGAAAATGACTGCCATCGCCAATCCACTAAAGCATATAGTGTTGGGAAATATGCAGAGAATGAGTGTCATCGCCAATCTGCAAAATCATATAGTATTAAGAAATATGCAGAGAATGAGTGTCATCGCCAATCGGCGAAATCATATAGTATCAAGAAATATGCAGAGGATGAGTGCCATCGCCAATCCACGAAATCATATAGTATTGGGAAATATGCAGAGAATGAGTGCCATCGCCAATCCACAAAAGCATATAGTATTGGGAAATATGCAGAGAATGAGTGCCATCGCCAATCCACGAAAGCATATAGTATTGGGAAATATGCAGAGAATGAGTGCCATCGCCAATTGACTAGATCATATAGTATCCGTAAATATGCTGAAAATGAGAGCCATAGGCAAGCAACCAAAAAATATAGTATTAACAAATATGCAGAAAACGAATGTCATCGCCAGGCCACAAAAGCCTACAGTGTTCAAAAATATGCTACAGATGAGAAGCATTGTCAGGACCTGAAAGAACGGAGTAAAAGTAAATACAGTAACCCAGTTCACAAGGAAGAAGTAAAACTCAAAAGCTTGAAAAGAAAAGCAGCCATCAAGGGAAAGTCTCATATTATAGAGAATGTCATGCAACAGTTTCAGGATAAAATCAAATATGGACCACAATATGTGTGTTGTGTTTGCCATAAGCTGTTATTTAAATCAAGTGTCAAACTTTGCAAAAGGGAAAGTTACCTGAAAATGTCGCAATCAGACTTGGATGAATGTATATCTGAGAAGTATTTGCATAAATGTGATAATAAGTGCTCCATGCCGTGCAATCTTTATGTTGTACGAGGATCTCTTTGGGTATGTCACACTTGTCATGGAAAAATGAACAGAGGTACAATTCCTGCAGAATGTGCGTCAAACAACTTAGACCTTGAGCCAATACCTAGTGAACTTTCACAACTAAATAGTCTGGAAGCCCATCTTGTTTCTCCCCACATTATGTTCATCAAATTACTGGCTTTACCTAAGACAAGACAAGCAGGAATTCACGGCCCAATTGTGTGTGTAGCAAATAACATTTATCACAGTTGTGAGAAACTGTTGCCAAGGTCTGACTCTGGTGGGTTGTTGCCTGTGAAACTGAAACGCAAGTTGACATACAAGGGATACTATGAATATAAATATGTGGACACACAACATCTGAAAGATGCTTTGGCTTGGCTCATAGACAACAACATGTATTTTGAAGACTTCAAATTCAATGATGAATGGATAAATAACTTTGGCATGCCAAATGACACTGATAATGATACAGACAGTACAGTTCAGACTGTAGATCTAACAGGGAGCACAGCACCCTCAGTAGATCAAACTGAGAGTGCTGAACCCACAGTAGAGGAAACAGAAAATGAGCATTTATATCATAGCCAACAGCATGGTGTTATTTCAGACACATGCTCGATGCCTTTGGACATGGGTCAGGAAGCACTTGATCAGTACTTTGATGGAGTTATTAGTCTGGCTCCTGCTGAAGGAAACAACCCAGTCAGAACACTTGGTGATAAAACAAACGAGGCAAAATGCTTTCCAACTATATTTCCGACTGGTACTAATACATTTCATACCTCAAGAAAATATCCGATTACACTGTCCAAATATTTCAAAGTCAGACTTTTAAATGCAGACACTAGATGTGCTAATAATCTGGAATACCTGTTTTATGCTGATTCTACATTGATCTTGTACAATGTCATTTCCAATGTTTCGATAGCAGTGCGTAAAGGGCACATGGATGGAACATCTAAAGATCAAGCTAAAGGCAAGGAAACTTTAAAACATGTAGTGCAGTTTAATGGTGGTTTCAGATTTTTAGCACCTGTTCCTGGAAGTCCACCTTTTTGGTCATCCACTCAAGGTGATGTCTTTTCATTTTATCGCCAATTTGGACTGCCAACTTGGTTCTGTTCCTTCAGTGCAGCAGATCTACGCTGGCAGTATTTACTGGAAGCAGCTTTGATACAGGATGGGAGAACCCAAACAGTTGACGCTTTGAATTGGGCTGATAGGTGCGACCTTATACGTAACAATCCAATACTTGCAGCCCGAATGTTCGACTATAGATGGCATTGTTTTTTAAACATTGTCCTCAAGTCAGCGGCTCACCCCATTGGTAAAATCACCGATTATTTTTACAGGGTTGAATTTCAAGCCAGAGGCTCCGCCCATATTCATGTGCTGTTCTGGGTTTCATCGGCCCCAAAGCTGAATGTAAATACAGATGAAGAAGTCATTGCATTTATTGATAAATATGTGACGTGTGAAATTCCTTCTGACAGTGGAAGCAAATTGTTTGAAATTGTGACAACGGTTCAGCGCCACTCAAAGAACCATTCAAACAGCTGTAGGAAAAAAAACACAGTCTGTCGATTTAATTTCCCACGACCACCGTCTCTGAGAACCTTCATTATGCGACCCAAACAAACACCTAAATGCCCCAAATGTCATCGCAAAAAGCAAGATGCACAGTGCATATGCCCACCGCCCAATCCAAATGAATTAACCAAAGACAAAGCTGAAGTGCTGATGGGTCAAATCAAAAAGGCTGCTCATGAGCAATGTGACTCCGGGGTGACAACAGCAGAGTTATTTGAGCAAATGACTATCACACAGGAGCAAATGGAAGAGGCTTATCAACATTTGGGAGGGCACACTCACATAGTGTTAAAGAGAGAAGTCAATGCGGTGTATATCAATCAACATAACCAAATACTGCTGTTGATTTGGGACGCAAATATTGACATTCAATATGTAACAGATCCATATGCACTTGTTGTTTATGTTATTGGCTACATGACTAAAAGTGAACGAGAGATGGGGCTCTTGCTAAACAATGCACAGAAAGAAGCCTTAGATGGCAACGAAACTGCAAAAGAGGCAATGAAAAAAATTGGCCGGGTGTATCTTCATAATCGGGAGGTCTCAGCACAAGAGGCAGCCTACAGAGTACTGAGTCTGCATCTCAAGGAATTTTCTCGAAAAGTGGTTTTTGTTCCCACAGGCAGTAATATCACCAGGTTAACCAAACCCATTCAACAGCTTGAAGATGCAGATTCTGACTCAATATGGATGACCAACATTATAGACAGATACAAAAACAGGCCAAATGATGCCACATTTAATGATATGTGTCTCGCCACATTTGTGTCTGAATATCGGTTGCTTGCCAAAAATGAAACTTCCAGGCAGCCCATACTCTTGCAAAATTTAATGGGTGCAATTACAAAAAGAGTCAATACCAATCCTGCTTGTGTGAAATTCTTCCTATGCCCTGAAAGGCGTGATCCAGAAGAATATCATCTCATTTTGTTGCAAATGTTTTTTCCATATCGTGTAGAGGATGACCTTAAGCCACATCCCTTCTCAAGTTTCAGGGACTTTTATGACAATGGTGAAGTGACTTTAAGTGATGGACTAGTGCATTCTGTGAAGTCGTTTGTTAAAACACACAGAAAAACTTTTGACGAGCACTCGGAAGACTTGGAGGCAATTTCAAATAAAATCAACTACAGTGAAGATTTAGAAACTGCATGGTGTAATCTCTGTCCAATACAACAGCTTGAAAGGTTAGAGGCAAATGAGGAAAAAGCTGAAATTCAACATGATGAGCACGATGAAGTGGAGGAAATCCCAGATCTTGCAATCAGAAATGAAGAGATTTGCCATTTAGAACAGACGAGCACCATGTCTAGGGTTGATGGATTAGAGCTTATACGCAGCCTGAACAGTCAGCAAATGGCAATTTTCGTCAAAATCCGACAATGGTGTGTGGAAAAAGTTACAGGACAAAACCCTGAACCATTACATGTTTTTATTACTGGTGGGGCAGGCACAGGTAAAAGCCATTTAATTAGAGCAATACAATATGAGGCCACACGGTTATTTGCACCAATATGTCGTTCTCCAGAAAACCTCTCAGTTCTAATTACTGCCCCTACAGGGATTGCAGCATATAACCTGAAGGCTGCAACAATCCACTCTACTTTCAGTCTTAGGAGGGATCCTTCCGATATAGAGGTTACAGCAGGAGAGGATAAGAATAATGTGCGATATGTTGGACTACGAGAGGATACCCTCAACACTTTGCGTGCCAAATACATGGACGTTGAAATAGTGATAATAGATGAAGTGTCGATGGTGTCAAAGAATGTTATGACTTACATTCATGGACGGTTGCGTCAAATAAAGCAGCGTGACTCCCCATTTGGGAATGTCACTGTGATTGCGGTGGGAGACTTCTTTCAATTACCACCAGTTAGGAGTACAGGTTTGTACAAACAAGTGGCCTATAGTCTGTGGGACATGCTGTTCCAAGTCACGGAATTGACAACGATTGTTCGGCAAAGTGATAAAGTCTTTGCCAATTTGTTGAACCGCTTAAGAACGCGTTCAAGATCAAAACCCATGCTCCATGCTGACGTTACACTGTTAAAAGGTCGTGAAACTGGAGAAGAATCAGCTGCATTGCATATCCTACCAACAAACAAACAGGTGTACGAACACAATCTCCTACAGCTCAAAAAGACATGTCCTGAGTACATAGTCATCACAGCACACGATTACAGTTATGATAAAAAATATGGCAAATTAATAGAACAGCATGGAAGTTTTCCGGGCACAAAAACGTCATTACTCGAAACCTTGCCCATTGGCATTAATGCACGAGTAATGCTGTGTAGAAATTTAGACACAAGTGATGGGTTAGTGAACGGGGCAGTTGGCACAGTAACACACATAGAAAATCCATCAAACAGACGGTTTCCTTCAGCAATATTTGTCAAATTTGATGACACTAAAGCTGGGGCACAAACGCGTCGCAAAAATGCATCATCACATCTAATTGGTTCGACGCGTATAGAACCATTGGAGGATCGAGCTAATAATGGAGCCAATAGACGCCTCCAATTTCCCCTAAAGTTAGCTTGGGCCTGTACTGTGCATAAAGTTCAAGGTATCACTGTGGATGAAGCAGTGGTATCTCTGAAAAGAACCTTTTCCCCAGGGCAAGCATATGTTGCACTTAGTCGCGTAAGAACACTGGAGGGTCTCATTCTACAAGATTTTACAGAGAAAGCTATTTACTGTAATAACAGCATTACAAGCGCACTAAGCAGGATGCAACGTTTTGACAGTACACGACCACAATACAGAAATGACAAACATGTATTCACACTGTTTTATATTAATGCCCAAGGACTGTCACAACATGTGTCAGATTTGATGTTGTGTACCCAACACTTAAAGCCTGACATTGTAGCTGTAACAGAAACATGGTTAACTTTACATGCCCAACATCCATCCCAAAACATTGTAGGATATAAGTTCCATAGTCAACCACGTGAGTTATGTTACCCGTCAAGCCCAAATCCAGCACTCGTTAATTTGAGAAATCAACAACATGGTGGAGTTGGGATATATTGTCAGGCACAACATTCCTACCATACTGTAACACTGCAACAGTTCAATATGGAAAGTGTAGCTACTCACTTCCTTGAGCCAAACCTTTTAATTGCTGTAATTTATCGTCCTCCATCATACCCAATGAGTCAATTTAAATACCACTTAGAAGAACTGACAAATTGGCTTGATTTGACCTATGATTCTGTAGCCATTGTGGGAGACTTTAACGACGATATATTAAAATCCTCAAGTCTATGCACGTTTATGCTCGAAAAAGGCTATACACAACATGTTCTGACTCCTACAACAGAAAGGGGGACACTAATTGACCATGTTTATATGAAGTCTGCACAATATGCTCTTGATACATGGGTTGAACCAACTTATTTCAGTGATCATGATGGAATAATATGTTGTTTTAGGCCTAAGTGACATTGACATGTTTGAGAAGGCTTTTCCTGTACACTCGGATTGTGGCATCATGCTAGTTCTTGTTGAGTGATTGCAAGCAAGGGACTTTCTAATCCGTTTGTCCGATAAGTGACAATGTGTGGTGTGTGTGTCAATTTCAGACAAGCTAGTTTTATTAGCTGCTTATTTGTTAGAAACAGTTGCTACCATAAGTATTTCTTTATTGACCAGCACAAAATGTGAATAGTTCAACAACAAAATCACTTTTATATTCTCTAGAAGGATGTAACAGTCTTTCTAAGCATTTCCCAAAGACAAATGTATATTAGCAATTGTAAGTGAATCCAGGAATGACATTTGGGCCTTTTGTCTGATGTAAATGTTGTCATACACTTCAACAAATGTCCTGATATTCTATGCTATGTAAATGTATGTAAATAGTTACTTGTATGATCCCAGTTATCTTCACTGTGGTTGAAGTCAAATGTACAAAAGGATGTGAAAAACGCTTTAAATATGTATGCAGCATTTGTGTAATATTGTACCTGTGATCATAGTTGTATACTGTACATGTACCACTTCATTCAAATGTTTCCTGAATGGTATAGAAATGGCTATCACTGTTTAACCAAGAAAAATAATGTACAATTAGAAATGTTCTTGATCTTTATTGCTATTTCTAAGGCAACATACATTTCTTCAATACTATGTCTTTCCAATAAAAATCCATAAAATGAACCCTGTTTGCTCTGATCTATGCTTGCTTCTGAAAGTGGGAATCACTACATTGTAATTTATGACCTGACAGGGCAACATGGTAAGAGTTGACAACATGATGTGTTTTTGTCTTGCATTATTCCCACTTTTGCCATGCTGAATATTCGAGTCTTGATTTAGTTCTGGTTTAGATATGCATACCTTCACTATGACCATTACTGTATTGTTACTTATCCTGGGAAATGGTCTGTCCATTATATGAAGTTGTACAGGACAACTGCATAATGAGAAAAAGAGAAAGTTATTGTGCATGGCCTTAGGGCTTTATTTACATTAGAAGGCCAGATGTTAATGCCACTGGTATGTCTTGTTTAGTTCTGATGAGGACAATAGTAAGCACTAACAGTGAAGACAACAAGAGAGAAATTAGTCTACTCCCATAAAGTAAGATGTAAACATTTGACCAGTTTTCTCTTATAACCTGAAGTGTCCACCTTGTGAAAGCAGGTTGTAATATGTGGTTGTTGCTGGCATTGCTCAAACATAACAGGATCTGTAATCACGTAAATATTTTTTTATCGATTGAGTGCAATGTTATCATGTACATGATTATATGATTCTTTTTACTGGGTGAAATGCTGTGCAGTGTGGGTTCAGTCTAACCCCTCACACAAACAATACAATCATCTGTACTTACTCTTCAACTAAAACGTTAAAACTGTTGTGAATGTTCCAGAAGCAGAAAGGAAGGTATGTTGACAATTGAAAAGTGCTGATGCATGAAGAACAGCAAACATGGTTCAACAACAGTGGTGATCTAGGCAGATCACTGTATCATTACGTTAAACAGTCAAGGTGGAGATTGATCCTGCATGATTGGGACCCTTGTGCTCTACCTATGAAACACACTGCTCTTGTCTGTTTTAGGGTTGGACATGTAAAAGGCTTTTACTCTGGTACGAACAACACCTGAAAGACTTACAAATAAGTAGTGAAGAACTTTATAAAACAAGTAAAGGTTTTGATGGATTTGGGAAAAACCCAGTACTCTACCAATGGAGGTACATAGCCACAACAACATGCGCAGGCAAAATGAGATAAATCTTATGAAACACTCCGAAAGTAAACCCAGCTGAAATGAAAATGTTACTATTTCACACAATCTAACATGGGTATTTCCCTGTATGGAGTTTATTATCACAAATAACAATCACAGACTCGACTAAAGCCCTATTAGCACGGGATTAGTTTTTCTTAAGGACCACATGCATTTGTATCTGGTGCGAATGTCATGTCAGTGATTTGCGGAGTAAAAATGCCCCCGCAAATTACCAACTATATTTTGAACTTCGAGGTCCTTGAATAAAAATAATCCAATGCTAATAGGCCTGTCTGTGATTTGGACAGAAACGGGGAGGATCCGACATGTGATTAGGCTTTTTCTATTTCCTGTGCGTATTTGTAATTACTTTTGCTGAATAATGTAGGCAGCAATAGAGTTTAAACCAGTGGTTTCGTTAGGCATAATTGACCGCATTGTAAAAAAAACCCCGCACTGAGCAGTTTGTGTCATTGATCATTGTCATTAATTCAACTCTCATTACATTCATGTGTGTTGAGATTTAGTTATTTCAATTAGGAATAACCAGAAATTGCAGAATAAATTGAGCTAGACTAAACCAATTTTTGTAATACACGCGTTTTAAAGCTTGTACGTAAAAGTCTCATAGGTCGAGTTATTCAGTGCCTCCACCGCTTGTCATTATGAAGCCTTAGACTTTAATTTTTGAAATAAAAGAGCTTATTATTTGCATTTCCTCATTTCAACTTCATGTTTAAGAAACACAGAGGGTGAGTGAGGCGATATTTAAGCATTCATTGATTCTCCGCTCTCCCTCCGCTCTCCCTCATCTGTCCCTCCGCTCTCCCTCCTCTGTCCCTCTGCTGTCCCTCCGCTCTCCCTCCTCTGTCCCTCCGCTCTCCCTCCTCTGTCCCTCCGCTCTCCCTCCTCTGTCCCTCCGCTCTCCCTCCTCTGTCCCTCTGCTGTCCCTCCGCTCTCCCTCCTCTGTCCCTCCGCTCTCCCTCCTCTGTCCCTCCGCTCTCCCTCCTCTGTCCCTCCGCTCTCCCTCCTCTGTCCCTCTGCTGTCCCTCCGCTCTCCCTCCTCTGTCCCTCCGCTCTCCCTCCTCTGTCCCTCCGCTCTCCCTCATCTGTCCCTCCGCTCTCCCTCCTCTGTCCCTCTGCTGTCCCTCCGCTCTCCCTCCTCTGTCCCTCCGCTCTCCCTCCTCTGTCCCTCCGCTCTCCCTCCTCTGTCCCTCTGCTGTCCCTCCGCTCTCCCTCCTCTGTCCCTCCGCTCTCCCTCCTCTGTCCCTCCGCTCTCCCTCATCTGTCCCTCCGCTCTCCCTCCTCTGTCCCTCTGCTGTCCCTCCGCTCTCCCTCCTCTGTCCCTCCGCTCTCCCTCCTCTGTCCCTCCGCTCTCCCTCCTCTGTCCCTCCGCTCTCCCTCCTCTGTCCCTCTGCTGTCCCTCCGCTCTCCCTCCTCTGTCCCTCCTCTGTCCCTCCTCTGTCCCTACTCTGTCCCTACTCTCTCCCTCCGCTCTCCCACTGCTGTCCCTCCGCTCTCCCTCCTCTGCCCCTCCTCTGTCCCTACTCTGTCCCTACTCTCTCCCTCCGCTCGCCCTCTGCTGTCCCTCCGCTCTCCCTCCGCTGTCCCTCCGCTCTCCCTCTGCTGCAGCTCCGCTGCATGTTGGTGCACTTCAGAGAGAGCCAGGCTGCGCTCAGAGTTTATGTCACTCCAACATTTACAATTAACTACGGTTAAACACCTTTTACGGAGAATTGTCCATGGTAAGAGATTAAAGCAGGCTTCACCAATTCATTCAGGTGAAAGTTAATTTTACAAATGACCTCAGAATTGAACGCTCTGACGTCATATCCAGGAGATGTCTGTCAATTTCAACCAGAATCTCAGGCTTTGGTTATTATCCCGTGCGAATAGGGTTTTTCCTTCTATTTCTCTCATTCACGTAACTTTTGATTTGCCTCTCTCTCCCTCGCGCAAGAGAAGGGAAAAAACTTAAGTGAGAGAGGTCTAACTTCAAAGCAATGTCCTGTGTAAGCATGGTTTATTATTTCATTAGGACTTTTATTTATCAAAGTGGTTGCCTTATGTGTGTTCACTTTGAGCTCATGGGGCGGCGGAGATGACAAGGGCGGACTGAGGAAGAGGCAGTTGGCTCGGTGATGTTGCTTAGGACGCGGCCAAGAGCGGAGTGGAGCTTAGCAGATGGAAGATGTGAGCCTCGTCATTCACGGACATCGCACGCCTCTTTCTCTCCCATGGCCCGGGAGAGAGCTGAGGGTGGCAGCGTTCGGGCGCGCTCTCTCGCTGTTTCCCCAGAGCCGCGCTCTAAAACCCTTTCCCCACAGGCCGCGCTTACGTCCCGCGCTCATGCATTCGCAAACTGTCCCTCTGCCACTCCTCTCTCCGTCCGCCCCACTCCAGCAGTGACGTTTGTTTCGCAAAATAATTATCACAACTAAGCGACGCCCCTCTCCCGAAGAGGAGTTTAAAAAAAAGAGCCGTTCACCTCCGCGAACCGGTTCATATCGTTCACTGTATAGACTCGGTTAAAAAAGCTGATTCGTTCGCCGCCGAAACAGCACTATTGGCAATGTGTTCAGTGGTCCATGTAAAAGGCCCCTTCTCTGGTATGAGCAACGCCTGTAAAATAGTTACAAATACAAATACAAAAGTGAACACCTCTCTGCTTTAGTTGAAGCTGGTGTAGACCAATCCAGCGGAGCATAGTGTCTGCAGTGGTCTGACAAGTAAAAAGGAAAAGGCAGTGACACGGAGAAAAGTGGGTTAATAAAGCACAATATATACATAACTTGGTGCCCACTCTGAAGTTGTATTAGGCTCAAATAACGTGTGTAGCACCCTATGTGAGAAGACAAGACTGTGCAGTATCAGAACTGCCATTCTCCCACACCAATGACCTGCATGCTATCCCTGAGCTATAGCTCCACACACGTGTATTTCATGTGGGCTATCTTTCTCTACATCTTAAGATGTATTTTGGCCCCAGTTTATCCTCCATTGTTTCACTATTGTACCTCATTTCTTTCTCTTCAGGTTAGTATATTGCTAAAATGTTTTGAAGAGCAGCCAAAAATTGAAAATTAAAATCAAGACCAGCTGGGAATTGATCCTACAATCTTACGTTTGGAAGAGCAGTTCTCGACCTATTGAGCTACACAAGTCAGTATAACTAAATAGGAAGCAGATAACTCTGATCAAACACTTAGCATTCATGTATGTGCAGAAAACGTAGGGATGGCTTTACAGTTTAGCCAATGTTTATTTAATCATTTTGTAAATAGGGCATAAGTGTGGTAAAAAAAAAAAGGAAAAAAAAGAAATATAGTCAGAATTGATCCAGCAATCTCAAGGTTTTCAAACCAACGCTCAAGCTATGATGCCACAGGAAATCTTATAAAACATCCTGCACTCACAGTGTTTTATGCTGTGACAATGTGTGCAGCTGCCCATGTAAAAGTCGAAGGAAATATGAAAGTGTGAAGGCTGTGTTTGGACTAGCAACCTCCTTCACTTGAGACGACCATGCTATCACAGAGCTGTAATTCCATGTAAACATGGGCCTGATAACAGCTTTAGTTGTCTGCTGAGTCCAAAAGAGAAAAAAAATGAAAAATAGCATAGGTCTAGATTTGATCCAGCAACCTCCTGGACACTAACCCAGCTCTCTACCAACAGAACTACTCAGGCTGAATAGCTGAAGCGGCAGATGTGATATTTATGTTATGAAATTGTCGAGACCCATGTTGTACAAGGAACACACAGAGAGACGGACAGGAAACAGTCAAACTGAACTTCCTGTGATTGTACAGTTGAGAAAAACGTGAATTTGGAGGCAAAAAAGTCCAAATTAAAGCTTTTGTCTGTGACAGAGGGGTAGTATAAGTACATATGAGTCCAAAAGTGTAGCTTTTGTGAAGAAAGGGGAAAATATGGTAAATTGCTGAATTTCAGGAGAAACTCTGACAGAGGCCAGCATGCTGCAAGGCTAAGACCTCTGGCGATTTTCTCAAAAGACAGGCAGGCAACACATTTTCCACAGTGTTGCCTCCATTTTGTTCTCTTTAGTGATGCATAGGTGTGGTAAAAAAAGGAAAAAAAAGAAATATAGTCAGAATTGATCCAGCAATCTCAAGGTTTTCAAACCAACGCTCAAGCTATGATGCCACAGGAAATCTTATAAAACATCCCGCACGCATGTGTTTTATGCTGTGTCAATGTGTGCAGCTGCCCATGAGAAAGTTGAAGGCAATATGAAACCATGCTATCACTGAGCTGTAATTCCATGTAAACATGGGCCTGACAAGGGCTTCGCTTGTCTGCAGAGTCCAAAAGAGAAAAAAATGAAAAACAGTATTGGTCTAGATTTGATCCAGCAACCTCCTGTACACTAACCCAGCTCTCTACCAATGGAGCTACTTAGGCTGAGAAAATGCAGCAGATCTGAAATAAATGTCATAAGAGACCCCGCACTTGTGTATTTGCAGGAAACGGATTACCAGTTTAGAAAATAATATATTCTATCATTTTTTAATTAGGGTAAATTGCTGGCTGGCCAAAGACTCGTTGAGAGGGGGTTTCAGCCCTGCAGCACCCTCGATATAGAAGCAATATTTTGGTAAGACCCATATAATACATGGAGCACACAGAGAGACGAACAGGAAACAGACGAATTGAACTTCCTGTGATTGTACAGTTGAGAAAAACGTGAATTTGGAGGCAAAAACGACCAAATTAAAGCTTCTGTCTGTGACAGAGGGGTAGTATAAGTATATACGAGTCCAAAAGTGTGGCTTTTGTGAAGAAAGGGAGAAATTTGGAAAATTGGCGAATTTCAGGAGACAGAGGCCTCTGACAGAGAACAGTATGCTGCCAGGCTAAGACCTCTGGCTATTTTCACGGAGGATGGGCGGGCCACTTACAAGCCACTTAAAAGCCACTTTGAAGCCAAGATGGCCGCCTCCCTGTGCGAGTGGGCGTGGCGCTCCAAGTGAGTTTTGGGCTTGTCCTGATGTCCCCTCTCACTGTGCCGAGTGATTCGGGCGTACGCCCAAAAAGGCCCCGATTTTTTTGAATTGGGGTCCGCTTCCAGAGGGCGCTGTGGAGCCATTTTGTTGTGGGCGTGTCCCATTCGTCCAATATCATAAATTTTTCCGCCGCCTCATTGCCTCCGCCAATTTTGGTGAGCTTTCACCCACGTTGAGCGGGTCAAAAACGCGATCCTTTCCGGAGAAAAAAAAAAAAAATAATAATAATAATAATAATAATAATAAGAAACCACCCAAAAACAATAGTCCCTTGCCAGGACTGCGTCCGGCTCGGGCCTAAATATTAGGAGAACGGAGCGAGATAGAGGCATGGTGTAATATATTTTTTTGTTTGTTATGATGAGTAGAAGACATCTGGAAAGTTTGGTGGAAATCGGACAAAATATTTTTTTCAGGGTATAGGCAGGGGGCGCTATAGTGATGAGCACCGTGAAGTAATTGATCTCTATGGAATCAGACCGTAAGTGGCCTTCTGTCAGCCAAGTATGATCCAGACTGGATAGAGCGTGTGCCTGCGAGATGGTGTCACATTTACATGACAAAACGTGTTTTTGGGGGGGCGCCATTCGAAACGGGGGGGTCTGAGTGAAAAAAAGTCAGGTATTTTTTGTAGCCCCGTGTCAGGAGAGTCTGTTTAAACAGGTATGGGCTTATTCTGCTGAAAAATCAGGGACTAGCTTGTTGACACACAAGGCAGGTCCAGATAGACTCCCACATAAAAGTCAAAGTCACGCCCACATTTTAGAAAATATGACATGACTATAATGTATTTTTTGCTTTGCAAAAGTGTCTAGAACATACTGGCATCATTGTATTAAAAAGATTCAAAAGTGCAGTTTTCAAGGTATGGCTAGAGGGCGCTATACTGGGAGCAGGCTACACATTAATGGCTTCATTCTGTTCGGTTTCAGGTGGCGCATTAGTGATATGAATATGAGCTCTGTGGGCTTATGCCTGTGAGCGTGAGCTTTCTTGGAAACAACGCGAAATCTACGCGTTTTTCGCCGCGTCGTTACGAGGAGACGGTGAAACTTTTTTGAGAAACGCTGGGCAAATATTGAATTTCAATATGTCTAGACGCGCTGTGCCAAATGTGAGCTAAATCCGATGAAAAACCAGGGACTAGTTCGTTAAAACGTAAAATGAGTTTAGACGAGGTCCGGGTTTGAAGCCAAGATGGCCGCCTCCCTGTGCGAGTGGGCGTGGCGCTCCAAGTGAGTTTTGGGCTTGTCCTGATGTCCCCTCTCACTGTGCCGAGTGATTCGGGCGTACGCCCAAAAAGGCCCCGATTTTTTTGAATTGGGGTCCGCTTCCAGAGGGCGCTGTGGAGCCATTTTGTTGTGGGCGTGTCCCATTCGTCCAATATCATAAATTTTTCCGCCGCCTCATTGCCTCCGCCAATTTTGGTGAGCTTTCACCCACGTTGAGCGGGTCAAAAACGCGATCCTTTCCGGAGAAAAAAAAAAAAAATAATAATAATAATAATAATAATAATAAGAAACCACCCAAAAACAATAGTCCCTTGCCAGGACTGCGTCCGGCTCGGGCCTAAATATTAGGAGAACGGAGCGAGATAGAGGCATGGTGTAATATATTTTTTTGTTTGTTATGATGAGTAGAAGACATCTGGAAAGTTTGGTGGAAATCGGACAAAATATTTTTTTCAGGGTATAGGCAGGGGGCGCTATAGTGATGAGCACCGTGAAGTAATTGATCTCTATGGAATCAGACCGTAAGTGGCCTTCTGTCAGCCAAGTATGATCCAGACTGGATAGAGCGTGTGCCTGCGAGATGGTGTCACATTTACATGACAAAACGTGTTTTTGGGGGGGCGCCATTCGAAACGGGGGGGTCTGAGTGAAAAAAAGTCAGGTATTTTTTGTAGCCCCGTGTCAGGAGAGTCTGTTTAAACAGGTATGGGCTTATTCTGCTGAAAAATCAGGGACTAGCTTGTTGACACACAAGGCAGGTCCAGATAGACTCCCACATAAAAGTCAAAGTCACGCCCACATTTTAGAAAATATGACATGACTATAATGTATTTTTTGCTTTGCAAAAGTGTCTAGAACATACTGGCATCATTGTATTAAAAAGATTCAAAAGTGCAGTTTTCAAGGTATGGCTAGAGGGCGCTATACTGGGAGCAGGCTACACATTAATGGCTTCATTCTGTTCGGTTTCAGGTGGCGCATTAGTGATATGAATATGAGCTCTGTGGGCTTATGCCTGTGAGCGTGAGCTTTCTTGGAAACAACGCGAAATCTACGCGTTTTTCGCCGCGTCGTTACGAGGAGACGGTGAAACTTTTTTGAGAAACGCTGGGCAAATATTGAATTTCAATATGTCTAGACGCGCTGTGCCAAATGTGAGCTAAATCCGATGAAAAACCAGGGACTAGTTCGTTAAAACGTAAAATGAGTTTAGACGAGGTCCGGGTTTGAAGCCAAGATGGCCGCCTCCCTGTGCGAGTGGGCGTGGCGCTCCAAGTGAGTTTTGGGCTTGTCCTGATGTCCCCTCTCACTGTGCCGAGTGATTCGGGCGTACGCCCAAAAAGGCCCCGATTTTTTTGAATTGGGGTCCGCTTCCAGAGGGCGCTGTGGAGCCATTTTGTTGTGGGCGTGTCCCATTCGTCCAATATCATAAATTTTTCCGCCGCCTCATTGCCTCCGCCAATTTTGGTGAGCTTTCACCCACGTTGAGCGGGTCAAAAACGCGATCCTTTCCGGAGAAAAAAAAAAAAAATAATAATAATAATAATAATAATAATAAGAAACCACCCAAAAACAATAGTCCCTTGCCAGGACTGCGTCCGGCTCGGGCCTAAATATTAGGAGAACGGAGCGAGATAGAGGCATGGTGTAATATATTTTTTTGTTTGTTATGATGAGTAGAAGACATCTGGAAAGTTTGGTGGAAATCGGACAAAATATTTTTTTCAGGGTATAGGCAGGGGGCGCTATAGTGATGAGCACCGTGAAGTAATTGATCTCTATGGAATCAGACCGTAAGTGGCCTTCTGTCAGCCAAGTATGATCCAGACTGGATAGAGCGTGTGCCTGCGAGATGGTGTCACATTTACATGACAAAACGTGTTTTTGGGGGGGCGCCATTCGAAACGGGGGGGTCTGAGTGAAAAAAAGTCAGGTATTTTTTGTAGCCCCGTGTCAGGAGAGTCTGTTTAAACAGGTATGGGCTTATTCTGCTGAAAAATCAGGGACTAGCTTGTTGACACACAAGGCAGGTCCAGATAGACTCCCACATAAAAGTCAAAGTCACGCCCACATTTTAGAAAATATGACATGACTATAATGTATTTTTTGCTTTGCAAAAGTGTCTAGAACATACTGGCATCATTGTATTAAAAAGATTCAAAAGTGCAGTTTTCAAGGTATGGCTAGAGGGCGCTATACTGGGAGCAGGCTACACATTAATGGCTTCATTCTGTTCGGTTTCAGGTGGCGCATTAGTGATATGAATATGAGCTCTGTGGGCTTATGCCTGTGAGCGTGAGCTTTCTTGGAAACAACGCGAAATCTACGCGTTTTTCGCCGCGTCGTTACGAGGAGACGGTGAAACTTTTTTGAGAAACGCTGGGCAAATATTGAATTTCAATATGTCTAGACGCGCTGTGCCAAATGTGAGCTAAATCCGATGAAAAACCAGGGACTAGTTCGTTAAAACGTAAAATGAGTTTAGACGAGGTCCGGGTTTGAAGCCAAGATGGCCGCCTCCCTGTGCGAGTGGGCGTGGCGCTCCAAGTGAGTTTTGGGCTTGTCCTGATGTCCCCTCTCACTGTGCCGAGTGATTCGGGCGTACGCCCAAAAAGGCCCCGATTTTTTTGAATTGGGGTCCGCTTCCAGAGGGCGCTGTGGAGCCATTTTGTTGTGGGCGTGTCCCATTCGTCCAATATCATAAATTTTTCCGCCGCCTCATTGCCTCCGCCAATTTTGGTGAGCTTTCACCCACGTTGAGCGGGTCAAAAACGCGATCCTTTCCGGAGAAAAAAAAAAATAATAATAATAATAATAATAATAATAATAAGAAACCACCCAAAAACAATAGTCCCTTGCCAGGACTGCGTCCGGCTCGGGCCTAAATATTAGGAGAACGGAGCGAGATAGAGGCATGGTGTAATATATTTTTTTGTTTGTTATGATGAGTAGAAGACATCTGGAAAGTTTGGTGGAAATCGGACAAAATATTTTTTTCAGGGTATAGGCAGGGGGCGCTATAGTGATGAGCACCGTGAAGTAATTGATCTCTATGGAATCAGACCGTAAGTGGCCTTCTGTCAGCCAAGTATGATCCAGACTGGATAGAGCGTGTGCCTGCGAGATGGTGTCACATTTACATGACAAAACGTGTTTTTGGGGGGGCGCCATTCGAAACGGGGGGGTCTGAGTGAAAAAAAGTCAGGTATTTTTTGTAGCCCCGTGTCAGGAGAGTCTGTTTAAACAGGTATGGGCTTATTCTGCTGAAAAATCAGGGACTAGCTTGTTGACACACAAGGCAGGTCCAGATAGACTCCCACATAAAAGTCAAAGTCACGCCCACATTTTAGAAAATATGACATGACTATAATGTATTTTTTGCTTTGCAAAAGTGTCTAGAACATACTGGCATCATTGTATTAAAAAGATTCAAAAGTGCAGTTTTCAAGGTATGGCTAGAGGGCGCTATACTGGGAGCAGGCTACACATTAATGGCTTCATTCTGTTCGGTTTCAGGTGGCGCATTAGTGATATGAATATGAGCTCTGTGGGCTTATGCCTGTGAGCGTGAGCTTTCTTGGAAACAACGCGAAATCTACGCGTTTTTCGCCGCGTCGTTACGAGGAGACGGTGAAACTTTTTTGAGAAACGCTGGGCAAATATTGAATTTCAATATGTCTAGACGCGCTGTGCCAAATGTGAGCTAAATCCGATGAAAAACCAGGGACTAGTTCGTTAAAACGTAAAATGAGTTTAGACGAGGTCCGGGTTTGAAGCCAAGATGGCCGCCTCCCTGTGCGAGTGGGCGTGGCGCTCCAAGTGAGTTTTGGGCTTGTCCTGATGTCCCCTCTCACTGTGCCGAGTGATTCGGGCGTACGCCCAAAAAGGCCCCGATTTTTTTGAATTGGGGTCCGCTTCCAGAGGGCGCTGTGGAGCCATTTTGTTGTGGGCGTGTCCCATTCGTCCAATATCATAAATTTTTCCGCCGCCTCATTGCCTCCGCCAATTTTGGTGAGCTTTCACCCACGTTGAGCGGGTCAAAAACGCGATCCTTTCCGGAGAAAAAAAAAAAAAAAAATAATAATAATAATAATAATAATAAGAAACCACCCAAAAACAATAGTCCCTTGCCAGGACTGCGTCCGGCTCGGGCCTAAATATTAGGAGAACGGAGCGAGATAGAGGCATGGTGTAATATATTTTTTTGTTTGTTATGATGAGTAGAAGACATCTGGAAAGTTTGGTGGAAATCGGACAAAATATTTTTTTCAGGGTATAGGCAGGGGGCGCTATAGTGATGAGCACCGTGAAGTAATTGATCTCTATGGAATCAGACCGTAAGTGGCCTTCTGTCAGCCAAGTATGATCCAGACTGGATAGAGCGTGTGCCTGCGAGATGGTGTCACATTTACATGACAAAACGTGTTTTTGGGGGGGCGCCATTCGAAACGGGGGGGTCTGAGTGAAAAAAAGTCAGGTATTTTTTGTAGCCCCGTGTCAGGAGAGTCTGTTTAAACAGGTATGGGCTTATTCTGCTGAAAAATCAGGGACTAGCTTGTTGACACACAAGGCAGGTCCAGATAGACTCCCACATAAAAGTCAAAGTCACGCCCACATTTTAGAAAATATGACATGACTATAATGTATTTTTTGCTTTGCAAAAGTGTCTAGAACATACTGGCATCATTGTATTAAAAAGATTCAAAAGTGCAGTTTTCAAGGTATGGCTAGAGGGCGCTATACTGGGAGCAGGCTACACATTAATGGCTTCATTCTGTTCGGTTTCAGGTGGCGCATTAGTGATATGAATATGAGCTCTGTGGGCTTATGCCTGTGAGCGTGAGCTTTCTTGGAAACAACGCGAAATCTACGCGTTTTTCGCCGCGTCGTTACGAGGAGACGGTGAAACTTTTTTGAGAAACGCTGGGCAAATATTGAATTTCAATATGTCTAGACGCGCTGTGCCAAATGTGAGCTAAATCCGATGAAAAACCAGGGACTAGTTCGTTAAAACGTAAAATGAGTTTAGACGAGGTCCGGGTTTGAAGCCAAGATGGCCGCCTCCCTGTGCGAGTGGGCGTGGCGCTCCAAGTGAGTTTTGGGCTTGTCCTGATGTCCCCTCTCACTGTGCCGAGTGATTCGGGCGTACGCCCAAAAAGGCCCCGATTTTTTTGAATTGGGGTCCGCTTCCAGAGGGCGCTGTGGAGCCATTTTGTTGTGGGCGTGTCCCATTCGTCCAATATCATAAATTTTTCCGCCGCCTCATTGCCTCCGCCAATTTTGGTGAGCTTTCACCCACGTTGAGCGGGTCAAAAACGCGATCCTTTCCGGAGAAAAAAAAAAAAAAAAATAATAATAATAATAATAATAATAAGAAACCACCCAAAAACAATAGTCCCTTGCCAGGACTGCGTCCGGCTCGGGCCTAAATATTAGGAGAACGGAGCGAGATAGAGGCATGGTGTAATATATTTTTTTGTTTGTTATGATGAGTAGAAGACATCTGGAAAGTTTGGTGGAAATCGGACAAAATATTTTTTTCAGGGTATAGGCAGGGGGCGCTATAGTGATGAGCACCGTGAAGTAATTGATCTCTATGGAATCAGACCGTAAGTGGCCTTCTGTCAGCCAAGTATGATCCAGACTGGATAGAGCGTGTGCCTGCGAGATGGTGTCACATTTACATGACAAAACGTGTTTTTGGGGGGGCGCCATTCGAAACGGGGGGGTCTGAGTGAAAAAAAGTCAGGTATTTTTTGTAGCCCCGTGTCAGGAGAGTCTGTTTAAACAGGTATGGGCTTATTCTGCTGAAAAATCAGGGACTAGCTTGTTGACACACAAGGCAGGTCCAGATAGACTCCCACATAAAAGTCAAAGTCACGCCCACATTTTAGAAAATATGACATGACTATAATGTATTTTTTGCTTTGCAAAAGTGTCTAGAACATACTGGCATCATTGTATTAAAAAGATTCAAAAGTGCAGTTTTCAAGGTATGGCTAGAGGGCGCTATACTGGGAGCAGGCTACACATTAATGGCTTCATTCTGTTCGGTTTCAGGTGGCGCATTAGTGATATGAATATGAGCTCTGTGGGCTTATGCCTGTGAGCGTGAGCTTTCTTGGAAACAACGCGAAATCTACGCGTTTTTCGCCGCGTCGTTACGAGGAGACGGTGAAACTTTTTTGAGAAACGCTGGGCAAATATTGAATTTCAATATGTCTAGACGCGCTGTGCCAAATGTGAGCTAAATCCGATGAAAAACCAGGGACTAGTTCGTTAAAACGTAAAATGAGTTTAGACGAGGTCCGGGTTTGAAGCCAAGATGGCCGCCTCCCTGTGCGAGTGGGCGTGGCGCTCCAAGTGAGTTTTGGGCTTGTCCTGATGTCCCCTCTCACTGTGCCGAGTGATTCGGGCGTACGCCCAAAAAGGCCCCGATTTTTTTGAATTGGGGTCCGCTTCCAGAGGGCGCTGTGGAGCCATTTTGTTGTGGGCGTGTCCCATTCGTCCAATATCATAAATTTTTCCGCCGCCTCATTGCCTCCGCCAATTTTGGTGAGCTTTCACCCACGTTGAGCGGGTCAAAAACGCGATCCTTTCCGGAGAAAAAAAAAAATAATAATAATAATAATAATAATAATAATAAGAAACCACCCAAAAACAATAGTCCCTTGCCAGGACTGCGTCCGGCTCGGGCCTAAATATTAGGAGAACGGAGCGAGATAGAGGCATGGTGTAATATATTTTTTTGTTTGTTATGATGAGTAGAAGACATCTGGAAAGTTTGGTGGAAATCGGACAAAATATTTTTTTCAGGGTATAGGCAGGGGGCGCTATAGTGATGAGCACCGTGAAGTAATTGATCTCTATGGAATCAGACCGTAAGTGGCCTTCTGTCAGCCAAGTATGATCCAGACTGGATAGAGCGTGTGCCTGCGAGATGGTGTCACATTTACATGACAAAACGTGTTTTTGGGGGGGCGCCATTCGAAACGGGGGGGTCTGAGTGAAAAAAAGTCAGGTATTTTTTGTAGCCCCGTGTCAGGAGAGTCTGTTTAAACAGGTATGGGCTTATTCTGCTGAAAAATCAGGGACTAGCTTGTTGACACACAAGGCAGGTCCAGATAGACTCCCACATAAAAGTCAAAGTCACGCCCACATTTTAGAAAATATGACATGACTATAATGTATTTTTTGCTTTGCAAAAGTGTCTAGAACATACTGGCATCATTGTATTAAAAAGATTCAAAAGTGCAGTTTTCAAGGTATGGCTAGAGGGCGCTATACTGGGAGCAGGCTACACATTAATGGCTTCATTCTGTTCGGTTTCAGGTGGCGCATTAGTGATATGAATATGAGCTCTGTGGGCTTATGCCTGTGAGCGTGAGCTTTCTTGGAAACAACGCGAAATCTACGCGTTTTTCGCCGCGTCGTTACGAGGAGACGGTGAAACTTTTTTGAGAAACGCTGGGCAAATATTGAATTTCAATATGTCTAGACGCGCTGTGCCAAATGTGAGCTAAATCCGATGAAAAACCAGGGACTAGTTCGTTAAAACGTAAAATGAGTTTAGACGAGGTCCGGGTTTGAAGCCAAGATGGCCGCCTCCCTGTGCGAGTGGGCGTGGCGCTCCAAGTGAGTTTTGGGCTTGTCCTGATGTCCCCTCTCACTGTGCCGAGTGATTCGGGCGTACGCCCAAAAAGGCCCCGATTTTTTTGAATTGGGGTCCGCTTCCAGAGGGCGCTGTGGAGCCATTTTGTTGTGGGCGTGTCCCATTCGTCCAATATCATAAATTTTTCCGCCGCCTCATTGCCTCCGCCAATTTTGGTGAGCTTTCACCCACGTTGAGCGGGTCAAAAACGCGATCCTTTCCGGAGAAAAAAAAAAAAAATAATAATAATAATAATAATAATAATAAGAAACCACCCAAAAACAATAGTCCCTTGCCAGGACTGCGTCCGGCTCGGGCCTAAATATTAGGAGAACGGAGCGAGATAGAGGCATGGTGTAATATATTTTTTTGTTTGTTATGATGAGTAGAAGACATCTGGAAAGTTTGGTGGAAATCGGACAAAATATTTTTTTCAGGGTATAGGCAGGGGGCGCTATAGTGATGAGCACCGTGAAGTAATTGATCTCTATGGAATCAGACCGTAAGTGGCCTTCTGTCAGCCAAGTATGATCCAGACTGGATAGAGCGTGTGCCTGCGAGATGGTGTCACATTTACATGACAAAACGTGTTTTTGGGGGGGCGCCATTCGAAACGGGGGGGTCTGAGTGAAAAAAAGTCAGGTATTTTTTGTAGCCCCGTGTCAGGAGAGTCTGTTTAAACAGGTATGGGCTTATTCTGCTGAAAAATCAGGGACTAGCTTGTTGACACACAAGGCAGGTCCAGATAGACTCCCACATAAAAGTCAAAGTCACGCCCACATTTTAGAAAATATGACATGACTATAATGTATTTTTTGCTTTGCAAAAGTGTCTAGAACATACTGGCATCATTGTATTAAAAAGATTCAAAAGTGCAGTTTTCAAGGTATGGCTAGAGGGCGCTATACTGGGAGCAGGCTACACATTAATGGCTTCATTCTGTTCGGTTTCAGGTGGCGCATTAGTGATATGAATATGAGCTCTGTGGGCTTATGCCTGTGAGCGTGAGCTTTCTTGGAAACAACGCGAAATCTACGCGTTTTTCGCCGCGTCGTTACGAGGAGACGGTGAAACTTTTTTGAGAAACGCTGGGCAAATATTGAATTTCAATATGTCTAGACGCGCTGTGCCAAATGTGAGCTAAATCCGATGAAAAACCAGGGACTAGTTCGTTAAAACGTAAAATGAGTTTAGACGAGGTCCGGGTTTGAAGCCAAGATGGCCGCCTCCCTGTGCGAGTGGGCGTGGCGCTCCAAGTGAGTTTTGGGCTTGTCCTGATGTCCCCTCTCACTGTGCCGAGTGATTCGGGCGTACGCCCAAAAAGGCCCCGATTTTTTTGAATTGGGGTCCGCTTCCAGAGGGCGCTGTGGAGCCATTTTGTTGTGGGCGTGTCCCATTCGTCCAATATCATAAATTTTTCCGCCGCCTCATTGCCTCCGCCAATTTTGGTGAGCTTTCACCCACGTTGAGCGGGTCAAAAACGCGATCCTTTCCGGAGAAAAAAATAAAAAATAATAATAATAATAATAATAATAATAAGAAACCACCCAAAAACAATAGTCCCTTGCCAGGACTGCGTCCGGCTCGGGCCTAAATATTAGGAGAACGGAGCGAGATAGAGGCATGGTGTAATATATTTTTTTGTTTGTTATGATGAGTAGAAGACATCTGGAAAGTTTGGTGGAAATCGGACAAAATATTTTTTTCAGGGTATAGGCAGGGGGCGCTATAGTGATGAGCACCGTGAAGTAATTGATCTCTATGGAATCAGACCGTAAGTGGCCTTCTGTCAGCCAAGTATGATCCAGACTGGATAGAGCGTGTGCCTGCGAGATGGTGTCACATTTACATGACAAAACGTGTTTTTGGGGGGGCGCCATTCGAAACGGGGGGGTCTGAGTGAAAAAAAGTCAGGTATTTTTTGTAGCCCCGTGTCAGGAGAGTCTGTTTAAACAGGTATGGGCTTATTCTGCTGAAAAATCAGGGACTAGCTTGTTGACACACAAGGCAGGTCCAGATAGACTCCCACATAAAAGTCAAAGTCACGCCCACATTTTAGAAAATATGACATGACTATAATGTATTTTTTGCTTTGCAAAAGTGTCTAGAACATACTGGCATCATTGTATTAAAAAGATTCAAAAGTGCAGTTTTCAAGGTATGGCTAGAGGGCGCTATACTGGGAGCAGGCTACACATTAATGGCTTCATTCTGTTCGGTTTCAGGTGGCGCATTAGTGATATGAATATGAGCTCTGTGGGCTTATGCCTGTGAGCGTGAGCTTTCTTGGAAACAACGCGAAATCTACGCGTTTTTCGCCGCGTCGTTACGAGGAGACGGTGAAACTTTTTTGAGAAACGCTGGGCAAATATTGAATTTCAATATGTCTAGACGCGCTGTGCCAAATGTGAGCTAAATCCGATGAAAAACCAGGGACTAGTTCGTTAAAACGTAAAATGAGTTTAGACGAGGTCCGGGTTTGAAGCCAAGATGGCCGCCTCCCTGTGCGAGTGGGCGTGGCGCTCCAAGTGAGTTTTGGGCTTGTCCTGATGTCCCCTCTCACTGTGCCGAGTGATTCGGGCGTACGCCCAAAAAGGCCCCGATTTTTTTGAATTGGGGTCCGCTTCCAGAGGGCGCTGTGGAGCCATTTTGTTGTGGGCGTGTCCCATTCGTCCAATATCATAAATTTTTCCGCCGCCTCATTGCCTCCGCCAATTTTGGTGAGCTTTCACCCACGTTGAGCGGGTCAAAAACGCGATCCTTTCCGGAGAAAAAAAAAAAAAATAATAATAATAATAATAATAATAATAAGAAACCACCCAAAAACAATAGTCCCTTGCCAGGACTGCGTCCGGCTCGGGCCTAAATATTAGGAGAACGGAGCGAGATAGAGGCATGGTGTAATATATTTTTTTGTTTGTTATGATGAGTAGAAGACATCTGGAAAGTTTGGTGGAAATCGGACAAAATATTTTTTTCAGGGTATAGGCAGGGGGCGCTATAGTGATGAGCACCGTGAAGTAATTGATCTCTATGGAATCAGACCGTAAGTGGCCTTCTGTCAGCCAAGTATGATCCAGACTGGATAGAGCGTGTGCCTGCGAGATGGTGTCACATTTACATGACAAAACGTGTTTTTGGGGGGGCGCCATTCGAAACGGGGGGGTCTGAGTGAAAAAAAGTCAGGTATTTTTTGTAGCCCCGTGTCAGGAGAGTCTGTTTAAACAGGTATGGGCTTATTCTGCTGAAAAATCAGGGACTAGCTTGTTGACACACAAGGCAGGTCCAGATAGACTCCCACATAAAAGTCAAAGTCACGCCCACATTTTAGAAAATATGACATGACTATAATGTATTTTTTGCTTTGCAAAAGTGTCTAGAACATACTGGCATCATTGTATTAAAAAGATTCAAAAGTGCAGTTTTCAAGGTATGGCTAGAGGGCGCTATACTGGGAGCAGGCTACACATTAATGGCTTCATTCTGTTCGGTTTCAGGTGGCGCATTAGTGATATGAATATGAGCTCTGTGGGCTTATGCCTGTGAGCGTGAGCTTTCTTGGAAACAACGCGAAATCTACGCGTTTTTCGCCGCGTCGTTACGAGGAGACGGTGAAACTTTTTTGAGAAACGCTGGGCAAATATTGAATTTCAATATGTCTAGACGCGCTGTGCCAAATGTGAGCTAAATCCGATGAAAAACCAGGGACTAGTTCGTTAAAACGTAAAATGAGTTTAGACGAGGTCCGGGTTTGAAGCCAAGATGGCCGCCTCCCTGTGCGAGTGGGCGTGGCGCTCCAAGTGAGTTTTGGGCTTGTCCTGATGTCCCCTCTCACTGTGCCGAGTGATTCGGGCGTACGCCCAAAAAGGCCCCGATTTTTTTGAATTGGGGTCCGCTTCCAGAGGGCGCTGTGGAGCCATTTTGTTGTGGGCGTGTCCCATTCGTCCAATATCATAAATTTTTCCGCCGCCTCATTGCCTCCGCCAATTTTGGTGAGCTTTCACCCACGTTGAGCGGGTCAAAAACGCGATCCTTTCCGGAGAAAAAAAAAAAAAAAAATAATAATAATAATAATAATAATAAGAAACCACCCAAAAACAATAGTCCCTTGCCAGGACTGCGTCCGGCTCGGGCCTAAATATTAGGAGAACGGAGCGAGATAGAGGCATGGTGTAATATATTTTTTTGTTTGTTATGATGAGTAGAAGACATCTGGAAAGTTTGGTGGAAATCGGACAAAATATTTTTTTCAGGGTATAGGCAGGGGGCGCTATAGTGATGAGCACCGTGAAGTAATTGATCTCTATGGAATCAGACCGTAAGTGGCCTTCTGTCAGCCAAGTATGATCCAGACTGGATAGAGCGTGTGCCTGCGAGATGGTGTCACATTTACATGACAAAACGTGTTTTTGGGGGGGCGCCATTCGAAACGGGGGGGTCTGAGTGAAAAAAAGTCAGGTATTTTTTGTAGCCCCGTGTCAGGAGAGTCTGTTTAAACAGGTATGGGCTTATTCTGCTGAAAAATCAGGGACTAGCTTGTTGACACACAAGGCAGGTCCAGATAGACTCCCACATAAAAGTCAAAGTCACGCCCACATTTTAGAAAATATGACATGACTATAATGTATTTTTTGCTTTGCAAAAGTGTCTAGAACATACTGGCATCATTGTATTAAAAAGATTCAAAAGTGCAGTTTTCAAGGTATGGCTAGAGGGCGCTATACTGGGAGCAGGCTACACATTAATGGCTTCATTCTGTTCGGTTTCAGGTGGCGCATTAGTGATATGAATATGAGCTCTGTGGGCTTATGCCTGTGAGCGTGAGCTTTCTTGGAAACAACGCGAAATCTACGCGTTTTTCGCCGCGTCGTTACGAGGAGACGGTGAAACTTTTTTGAGAAACGCTGGGCAAATATTGAATTTCAATATGTCTAGACGCGCTGTGCCAAATGTGAGCTAAATCCGATGAAAAACCAGGGACTAGTTCGTTAAAACGTAAAATGAGTTTAGACGAGGTCCGGGTTTGAAGCCAAGATGGCCGCCTCCCTGTGCGAGTGGGCGTGGCGCTCCAAGTGAGTTTTGGGCTTGTCCTGATGTCCCCTCTCACTGTGCCGAGTGATTCGGGCGTACGCCCAAAAAGGCCCCGATTTTTTTGAATTGGGGTCCGCTTCCAGAGGGCGCTGTGGAGCCATTTTGTTGTGGGCGTGTCCCATTCGTCCAATATCATAAATTTTTCCGCCGCCTCATTGCCTCCGCCAATTTTGGTGAGCTTTCACCCACGTTGAGCGGGTCAAAAACGCGATCCTTTCCGGAGAAAAAAAAAAAAAATAATAATAATAATAATAATAATAATAAGAAACCACCCAAAAACAATAGTCCCTTGCCAGGACTGCGTCCGGCTCGGGCCTAAATATTAGGAGAACGGAGCGAGATAGAGGCATGGTGTAATATATTTTTTTGTTTGTTATGATGAGTAGAAGACATCTGGAAAGTTTGGTGGAAATCGGACAAAATATTTTTTTCAGGGTATAGGCAGGGGGCGCTATAGTGATGAGCACCGTGAAGTAATTGATCTCTATGGAATCAGACCGTAAGTGGCCTTCTGTCAGCCAAGTATGATCCAGACTGGATAGAGCGTGTGCCTGCGAGATGGTGTCACATTTACATGACAAAACGTGTTTTTGGGGGGGCGCCATTCGAAACGGGGGGGTCTGAGTGAAAAAAAGTCAGGTATTTTTTGTAGCCCCGTGTCAGGAGAGTCTGTTTAAACAGGTATGGGCTTATTCTGCTGAAAAATCAGGGACTAGCTTGTTGACACACAAGGCAGGTCCAGATAGACTCCCACATAAAAGTCAAAGTCACGCCCACATTTTAGAAAATATGACATGACTATAATGTATTTTTTGCTTTGCAAAAGTGTCTAGAACATACTGGCATCATTGTATTAAAAAGATTCAAAAGTGCAGTTTTCAAGGTATGGCTAGAGGGCGCTATACTGGGAGCAGGCTACACATTAATGGCTTCATTCTGTTCGGTTTCAGGTGGCGCATTAGTGATATGAATATGAGCTCTGTGGGCTTATGCCTGTGAGCGTGAGCTTTCTTGGAAACAACGCGAAATCTACGCGTTTTTCGCCGCGTCGTTACGAGGAGACGGTGAAACTTTTTTGAGAAACGCTGGGCAAATATTGAATTTCAATATGTCTAGACGCGCTGTGCCAAATGTGAGCTAAATCCGATGAAAAACCAGGGACTAGTTCGTTAAAACGTAAAATGAGTTTAGACGAGGTCCGGGTTTGAAGCCAAGATGGCCGCCTCCCTGTGCGAGTGGGCGTGGCGCTCCAAGTGAGTTTTGGGCTTGTCCTGATGTCCCCTCTCACTGTGCCGAGTGATTCGGGCGTACGCCCAAAAAGGCCCCGATTTTTTTGAATTGGGGTCCGCTTCCAGAGGGCGCTGTGGAGCCATTTTGTTGTGGGCGTGTCCCATTCGTCCAATATCATAAATTTTTCCGCCGCCTCATTGCCTCCGCCAATTTTGGTGAGCTTTCACCCACGTTGAGCGGGTCAAAAACGCGATCCTTTCCGGAGAAAAAAAAAAAAAATAATAATAATAATAATAATAATAATAAGAAACCACCCAAAAACAATAGTCCCTTGCCAGGACTGCGTCCGGCTCGGGCCTAAATATTAGGAGAACGGAGCGAGATAGAGGCATGGTGTAATATATTTTTTTGTTTGTTATGATGAGTAGAAGACATCTGGAAAGTTTGGTGGAAATCGGACAAAATATTTTTTTCAGGGTATAGGCAGGGGGCGCTATAGTGATGAGCACCGTGAAGTAATTGATCTCTATGGAATCAGACCGTAAGTGGCCTTCTGTCAGCCAAGTATGATCCAGACTGGATAGAGCGTGTGCCTGCGAGATGGTGTCACATTTACATGACAAAACGTGTTTTTGGGGGGGCGCCATTCGAAACGGGGGGGTCTGAGTGAAAAAAAGTCAGGTATTTTTTGTAGCCCCGTGTCAGGAGAGTCTGTTTAAACAGGTATGGGCTTATTCTGCTGAAAAATCAGGGACTAGCTTGTTGACACACAAGGCAGGTCCAGATAGACTCCCACATAAAAGTCAAAGTCACGCCCACATTTTAGAAAATATGACATGACTATAATGTATTTTTTGCTTTGCAAAAGTGTCTAGAACATACTGGCATCATTGTATTAAAAAGATTCAAAAGTGCAGTTTTCAAGGTATGGCTAGAGGGCGCTATACTGGGAGCAGGCTACACATTAATGGCTTCATTCTGTTCGGTTTCAGGTGGCGCATTAGTGATATGAATATGAGCTCTGTGGGCTTATGCCTGTGAGCGTGAGCTTTCTTGGAAACAACGCGAAATCTACGCGTTTTTCGCCGCGTCGTTACGAGGAGACGGTGAAACTTTTTTGAGAAACGCTGGGCAAATATTGAATTTCAATATGTCTAGACGCGCTGTGCCAAATGTGAGCTAAATCCGATGAAAAACCAGGGACTAGTTCGTTAAAACGTAAAATGAGTTTAGACGAGGTCCGGGTTTGAAGCCAAGATGGCCGCCTCCCTGTGCGAGTGGGCGTGGCGCTCCAAGTGAGTTTTGGGCTTGTCCTGATGTCCCCTCTCACTGTGCCGAGTGATTCGGGCGTACGCCCAAAAAGGCCCCGATTTTTTTGAATTGGGGTCCGCTTCCAGAGGGCGCTGTGGAGCCATTTTGTTGTGGGCGTGTCCCATTCGTCCAATATCATAAATTTTTCCGCCGCCTCATTGCCTCCGCCAATTTTGGTGAGCTTTCACCCACGTTGAGCGGGTCAAAAACGCGATCCTTTCCGGAGAAAAAAAATAATAATAATAATAATAATAATAATAATAATAAGAAACCACCCAAAAACAATAGTCCCTTGCCAGGACTGCGTCCGGCTCGGGCCTAAATATTAGGAGAACGGAGCGAGATAGAGGCATGGTGTAATATATTTTTTTGTTTGTTATGATGAGTAGAAGACATCTGGAAAGTTTGGTGGAAATCGGACAAAATATTTTTTTCAGGGTATAGGCAGGGGGCGCTATAGTGATGAGCACCGTGAAGTAATTGATCTCTATGGAATCAGACCGTAAGTGGCCTTCTGTCAGCCAAGTATGATCCAGACTGGATAGAGCGTGTGCCTGCGAGATGGTGTCACATTTACATGACAAAACGTGTTTTTGGGGGGGCGCCATTCGAAACGGGGGGGTCTGAGTGAAAAAAAGTCAGGTATTTTTTGTAGCCCCGTGTCAGGAGAGTCTGTTTAAACAGGTATGGGCTTATTCTGCTGAAAAATCAGGGACTAGCTTGTTGACACACAAGGCAGGTCCAGATAGACTCCCACATAAAAGTCAAAGTCACGCCCACATTTTAGAAAATATGACATGACTATAATGTATTTTTTGCTTTGCAAAAGTGTCTAGAACATACTGGCATCATTGTATTAAAAAGATTCAAAAGTGCAGTTTTCAAGGTATGGCTAGAGGGCGCTATACTGGGAGCAGGCTACACATTAATGGCTTCATTCTGTTCGGTTTCAGGTGGCGCATTAGTGATATGAATATGAGCTCTGTGGGCTTATGCCTGTGAGCGTGAGCTTTCTTGGAAACAACGCGAAATCTACGCGTTTTTCGCCGCGTCGTTACGAGGAGACGGTGAAACTTTTTTGAGAAACGCTGGGCAAATATTGAATTTCAATATGTCTAGACGCGCTGTGCCAAATGTGAGCTAAATCCGATGAAAAACCAGGGACTAGTTCGTTAAAACGTAAAATGAGTTTAGACGAGGTCCGGGTTTGAAGCCAAGATGGCCGCCTCCCTGTGCGAGTGGGCGTGGCGCTCCAAGTGAGTTTTGGGCTTGTCCTGATGTCCCCTCTCACTGTGCCGAGTGATTCGGGCGTACGCCCAAAAAGGCCCCGATTTTTTTGAATTGGGGTCCGCTTCCAGAGGGCGCTGTGGAGCCATTTTGTTGTGGGCGTGTCCCATTCGTCCAATATCATAAATTTTTCCGCCGCCTCATTGCCTCCGCCAATTTTGGTGAGCTTTCACCCACGTTGAGCGGGTCAAAAACGCGATCCTTTCCGGAGAAAAAAAAAAATAATAATAATAATAATAATAATAATAATAAGAAACCACCCAAAAACAATAGTCCCTTGCCAGGACTGCGTCCGGCTCGGGCCTAAATATTAGGAGAACGGAGCGAGATAGAGGCATGGTGTAATATATTTTTTTGTTTGTTATGATGAGTAGAAGACATCTGGAAAGTTTGGTGGAAATCGGACAAAATATTTTTTTCAGGGTATAGGCAGGGGGCGCTATAGTGATGAGCACCGTGAAGTAATTGATCTCTATGGAATCAGACCGTAAGTGGCCTTCTGTCAGCCAAGTATGATCCAGACTGGATAGAGCGTGTGCCTGCGAGATGGTGTCACATTTACATGACAAAACGTGTTTTTGGGGGGGCGCCATTCGAAACGGGGGGGTCTGAGTGAAAAAAAGTCAGGTATTTTTTGTAGCCCCGTGTCAGGAGAGTCTGTTTAAACAGGTATGGGCTTATTCTGCTGAAAAATCAGGGACTAGCTTGTTGACACACAAGGCAGGTCCAGATAGACTCCCACATAAAAGTCAAAGTCACGCCCACATTTTAGAAAATATGACATGACTATAATGTATTTTTTGCTTTGCAAAAGTGTCTAGAACATACTGGCATCATTGTATTAAAAAGATTCAAAAGTGCAGTTTTCAAGGTATGGCTAGAGGGCGCTATACTGGGAGCAGGCTACACATTAATGGCTTCATTCTGTTCGGTTTCAGGTGGCGCATTAGTGATATGAATATGAGCTCTGTGGGCTTATGCCTGTGAGCGTGAGCTTTCTTGGAAACAACGCGAAATCTACGCGTTTTTCGCCGCGTCGTTACGAGGAGACGGTGAAACTTTTTTGAGAAACGCTGGGCAAATATTGAATTTCAATATGTCTAGACGCGCTGTGCCAAATGTGAGCTAAATCCGATGAAAAACCAGGGACTAGTTCGTTAAAACGTAAAATGAGTTTAGACGAGGTCCGGGTTTGAAGCCAAGATGGCCGCCTCCCTGTGCGAGTGGGCGTGGCGCTCCAAGTGAGTTTTGGGCTTGTCCTGATGTCCCCTCTCACTGTGCCGAGTGATTCGGGCGTACGCCCAAAAAGGCCCCGATTTTTTTGAATTGGGGTCCGCTTCCAGAGGGCGCTGTGGAGCCATTTTGTTGTGGGCGTGTCCCATTCGTCCAATATCATAAATTTTTCCGCCGCCTCATTGCCTCCGCCAATTTTGGTGAGCTTTCACCCACGTTGAGCGGGTCAAAAACGCGATCCTTTCCGGAGAAAAAAAAAAAAAATAATAATAATAATAATAATAATAATAAGAAACCACCCAAAAACAATAGTCCCTTGCCAGGACTGCGTCCGGCTCGGGCCTAAATATTAGGAGAACGGAGCGAGATAGAGGCATGGTGTAATATATTTTTTTGTTTGTTATGATGAGTAGAAGACATCTGGAAAGTTTGGTGGAAATCGGACAAAATATTTTTTTCAGGGTATAGGCAGGGGGCGCTATAGTGATGAGCACCGTGAAGTAATTGATCTCTATGGAATCAGACCGTAAGTGGCCTTCTGTCAGCCAAGTATGATCCAGACTGGATAGAGCGTGTGCCTGCGAGATGGTGTCACATTTACATGACAAAACGTGTTTTTGGGGGGGCGCCATTCGAAACGGGGGGGTCTGAGTGAAAAAAAGTCAGGTATTTTTTGTAGCCCCGTGTCAGGAGAGTCTGTTTAAACAGGTATGGGCTTATTCTGCTGAAAAATCAGGGACTAGCTTGTTGACACACAAGGCAGGTCCAGATAGACTCCCACATAAAAGTCAAAGTCACGCCCACATTTTAGAAAATATGACATGACTATAATGTATTTTTTGCTTTGCAAAAGTGTCTAGAACATACTGGCATCATTGTATTAAAAAGATTCAAAAGTGCAGTTTTCAAGGTATGGCTAGAGGGCGCTATACTGGGAGCAGGCTACACATTAATGGCTTCATTCTGTTCGGTTTCAGGTGGCGCATTAGTGATATGAATATGAGCTCTGTGGGCTTATGCCTGTGAGCGTGAGCTTTCTTGGAAACAACGCGAAATCTACGCGTTTTTCGCCGCGTCGTTACGAGGAGACGGTGAAACTTTTTTGAGAAACGCTGGGCAAATATTGAATTTCAATATGTCTAGACGCGCTGTGCCAAATGTGAGCTAAATCCGATGAAAAACCAGGGACTAGTTCGTTAAAACGTAAAATGAGTTTAGACGAGGTCCGGGTTTGAAGCCAAGATGGCCGCCTCCCTGTGCGAGTGGGCGTGGCGCTCCAAGTGAGTTTTGGGCTTGTCCTGATGTCCCCTCTCACTGTGCCGAGTGATTCGGGCGTACGCCCAAAAAGGCCCCGATTTTTTTGAATTGGGGTCCGCTTCCAGAGGGCGCTGTGGAGCCATTTTGTTGTGGGCGTGTCCCATTCGTCCAATATCATAAATTTTTCCGCCGCCTCATTGCCTCCGCCAATTTTGGTGAGCTTTCACCCACGTTGAGCGGGTCAAAAACGCGATCCTTTCCGGAGAAAAAAAATAATAATAATAATAATAATAATAATAATAATAATAAGAAACCACCCAAAAACAATAGTCCCTTGCCAGGACTGCGTCCGGCTCGGGCCTAAATATTAGGAGAACGGAGCGAGATAGAGGCATGGTGTAATATATTTTTTTGTTTGTTATGATGAGTAGAAGACATCTGGAAAGTTTGGTGGAAATCGGACAAAATATTTTTTTCAGGGTATAGGCAGGGGGCGCTATAGTGATGAGCACCGTGAAGTAATTGATCTCTATGGAATCAGACCGTAAGTGGCCTTCTGTCAGCCAAGTATGATCCAGACTGGATAGAGCGTGTGCCTGCGAGATGGTGTCACATTTACATGACAAAACGTGTTTTTGGGGGGGCGCCATTCGAAACGGGGGGGTCTGAGTGAAAAAAAGTCAGGTATTTTTTGTAGCCCCGTGTCAGGAGAGTCTGTTTAAACAGGTATGGGCTTATTCTGCTGAAAAATCAGGGACTAGCTTGTTGACACACAAGGCAGGTCCAGATAGACTCCCACATAAAAGTCAAAGTCACGCCCACATTTTAGAAAATATGACATGACTATAATGTATTTTTTGCTTTGCAAAAGTGTCTAGAACATACTGGCATCATTGTATTAAAAAGATTCAAAAGTGCAGTTTTCAAGGTATGGCTAGAGGGCGCTATACTGGGAGCAGGCTACACATTAATGGCTTCATTCTGTTCGGTTTCAGGTGGCGCATTAGTGATATGAATATGAGCTCTGTGGGCTTATGCCTGTGAGCGTGAGCTTTCTTGGAAACAACGCGAAATCTACGCGTTTTTCGCCGCGTCGTTACGAGGAGACGGTGAAACTTTTTTGAGAAACGCTGGGCAAATATTGAATTTCAATATGTCTAGACGCGCTGTGCCAAATGTGAGCTAAATCCGATGAAAAACCAGGGACTAGTTCGTTAAAACGTAAAATGAGTTTAGACGAGGTCCGGGTTTGAAGCCAAGATGGCCGCCTCCCTGTGCGAGTGGGCGTGGCGCTCCAAGTGAGTTTTGGGCTTGTCCTGATGTCCCCTCTCACTGTGCCGAGTGATTCGGGCGTACGCCCAAAAAGGCCCCGATTTTTTTGAATTGGGGTCCGCTTCCAGAGGGCGCTGTGGAGCCATTTTGTTGTGGGCGTGTCCCATTCGTCCAATATCATAAATTTTTCCGCCGCCTCATTGCCTCCGCCAATTTTGGTGAGCTTTCACCCACGTTGAGCGGGTCAAAAACGCGATCCTTTCCGGAGAAAAAAAAAAAAAATAATAATAATAATAATAATAATAATAAGAAACCACCCAAAAACAATAGTCCCTTGCCAGGACTGCGTCCGGCTCGGGCCTAAATATTAGGAGAACGGAGCGAGATAGAGGCATGGTGTAATATATTTTTTTGTTTGTTATGATGAGTAGAAGACATCTGGAAAGTTTGGTGGAAATCGGACAAAATATTTTTTTCAGGGTATAGGCAGGGGGCGCTATAGTGATGAGCACCGTGAAGTAATTGATCTCTATGGAATCAGACCGTAAGTGGCCTTCTGTCAGCCAAGTATGATCCAGACTGGATAGAGCGTGTGCCTGCGAGATGGTGTCACATTTACATGACAAAACGTGTTTTTGGGGGGGCGCCATTCGAAACGGGGGGGTCTGAGTGAAAAAAAGTCAGGTATTTTTTGTAGCCCCGTGTCAGGAGAGTCTGTTTAAACAGGTATGGGCTTATTCTGCTGAAAAATCAGGGACTAGCTTGTTGACACACAAGGCAGGTCCAGATAGACTCCCACATAAAAGTCAAAGTCACGCCCACATTTTAGAAAATATGACATGACTATAATGTATTTTTTGCTTTGCAAAAGTGTCTAGAACATACTGGCATCATTGTATTAAAAAGATTCAAAAGTGCAGTTTTCAAGGTATGGCTAGAGGGCGCTATACTGGGAGCAGGCTACACATTAATGGCTTCATTCTGTTCGGTTTCAGGTGGCGCATTAGTGATATGAATATGAGCTCTGTGGGCTTATGCCTGTGAGCGTGAGCTTTCTTGGAAACAACGCGAAATCTACGCGTTTTTCGCCGCGTCGTTACGAGGAGACGGTGAAACTTTTTTGAGAAACGCTGGGCAAATATTGAATTTCAATATGTCTAGACGCGCTGTGCCAAATGTGAGCTAAATCCGATGAAAAACCAGGGACTAGTTCGTTAAAACGTAAAATGAGTTTAGACGAGGTCCGGGTTTGAAGCCAAGATGGCCGCCTCCCTGTGCGAGTGGGCGTGGCGCTCCAAGTGAGTTTTGGGCTTGTCCTGATGTCCCCTCTCACTGTGCCGAGTGATTCGGGCGTACGCCCAAAAAGGCCCCGATTTTTTTGAATTGGGGTCCGCTTCCAGAGGGCGCTGTGGAGCCATTTTGTTGTGGGCGTGTCCCATTCGTCCAATATCATAAATTTTTCCGCCGCCTCATTGCCTCCGCCAATTTTGGTGAGCTTTCACCCACGTTGAGCGGGTCAAAAACGCGATCCTTTCCGGAGAAAAAAAATAATAATAATAATAATAATAATAATAATAATAAGAAACCACCCAAAAACAATAGTCCCTTGCCAGGACTGCGTCCGGCTCGGGCCTAAATATTAGGAGAACGGAGCGAGATAGAGGCATGGTGTAATATATTTTTTTGTTTGTTATGATGAGTAGAAGACATCTGGAAAGTTTGGTGGAAATCGGACAAAATATTTTTTTCAGGGTATAGGCAGGGGGCGCTATAGTGATGAGCACCGTGAAGTAATTGATCTCTATGGAATCAGACCGTAAGTGGCCTTCTGTCAGCCAAGTATGATCCAGACTGGATAGAGCGTGTGCCTGCGAGATGGTGTCACATTTACATGACAAAACGTGTTTTTGGGGGGGCGCCATTCGAAACGGGGGGGTCTGAGTGAAAAAAAGTCAGGTATTTTTTGTAGCCCCGTGTCAGGAGAGTCTGTTTAAACAGGTATGGGCTTATTCTGCTGAAAAATCAGGGACTAGCTTGTTGACACACAAGGCAGGTCCAGATAGACTCCCACATAAAAGTCAAAGTCACGCCCACATTTTAGAAAATATGACATGACTATAATGTATTTTTTGCTTTGCAAAAGTGTCTAGAACATACTGGCATCATTGTATTAAAAAGATTCAAAAGTGCAGTTTTCAAGGTATGGCTAGAGGGCGCTATACTGGGAGCAGGCTACACATTAATGGCTTCATTCTGTTCGGTTTCAGGTGGCGCATTAGTGATATGAATATGAGCTCTGTGGGCTTATGCCTGTGAGCGTGAGCTTTCTTGGAAACAACGCGAAATCTACGCGTTTTTCGCCGCGTCGTTACGAGGAGACGGTGAAACTTTTTTGAGAAACGCTGGGCAAATATTGAATTTCAATATGTCTAGACGCGCTGTGCCAAATGTGAGCTAAATCCGATGAAAAACCAGGGACTAGTTCGTTAAAACGTAAAATGAGTTTAGACGAGGTCCGGGTTTGAAGCCAAGATGGCCGCCTCCCTGTGCGAGTGGGCGTGGCGCTCCAAGTGAGTTTTGGGCTTGTCCTGATGTCCCCTCTCACTGTGCCGAGTGATTCGGGCGTACGCCCAAAAAGGCCCCGATTTTTTTGAATTGGGGTCCGCTTCCAGAGGGCGCTGTGGAGCCATTTTGTTGTGGGCGTGTCCCATTCGTCCAATATCATAAATTTTTCCGCCGCCTCATTGCCTCCGCCAATTTTGGTGAGCTTTCACCCACGTTGAGCGGGTCAAAAACGCGATCCTTTCCGGAGAAAAAAAAAAAAAATAATAATAATAATAATAATAATAATAAGAAACCACCCAAAAACAATAGTCCCTTGCCAGGACTGCGTCCGGCTCGGGCCTAAATATTAGGAGAACGGAGCGAGATAGAGGCATGGTGTAATATATTTTTTTGTTTGTTATGATGAGTAGAAGACATCTGGAAAGTTTGGTGGAAATCGGACAAAATATTTTTTTCAGGGTATAGGCAGGGGGCGCTATAGTGATGAGCACCGTGAAGTAATTGATCTCTATGGAATCAGACCGTAAGTGGCCTTCTGTCAGCCAAGTATGATCCAGACTGGATAGAGCGTGTGCCTGCGAGATGGTGTCACATTTACATGACAAAACGTGTTTTTGGGGGGGCGCCATTCGAAACGGGGGGGTCTGAGTGAAAAAAAGTCAGGTATTTTTTGTAGCCCCGTGTCAGGAGAGTCTGTTTAAACAGGTATGGGCTTATTCTGCTGAAAAATCAGGGACTAGCTTGTTGACACACAAGGCAGGTCCAGATAGACTCCCACATAAAAGTCAAAGTCACGCCCACATTTTAGAAAATATGACATGACTATAATGTATTTTTTGCTTTGCAAAAGTGTCTAGAACATACTGGCATCATTGTATTAAAAAGATTCAAAAGTGCAGTTTTCAAGGTATGGCTAGAGGGCGCTATACTGGGAGCAGGCTACACATTAATGGCTTCATTCTGTTCGGTTTCAGGTGGCGCATTAGTGATATGAATATGAGCTCTGTGGGCTTATGCCTGTGAGCGTGAGCTTTCTTGGAAACAACGCGAAATCTACGCGTTTTTCGCCGCGTCGTTACGAGGAGACGGTGAAACTTTTTTGAGAAACGCTGGGCAAATATTGAATTTCAATATGTCTAGACGCGCTGTGCCAAATGTGAGCTAAATCCGATGAAAAACCAGGGACTAGTTCGTTAAAACGTAAAATGAGTTTAGACGAGGTCCGGGTTTGAAGCCAAGATGGCCGCCTCCCTGTGCGAGTGGGCGTGGCGCTCCAAGTGAGTTTTGGGCTTGTCCTGATGTCCCCTCTCACTGTGCCGAGTGATTCGGGCGTACGCCCAAAAAGGCCCCGATTTTTTTGAATTGGGGTCCGCTTCCAGAGGGCGCTGTGGAGCCATTTTGTTGTGGGCGTGTCCCATTCGTCCAATATCATAAATTTTTCCGCCGCCTCATTGCCTCCGCCAATTTTGGTGAGCTTTCACCCACGTTGAGCGGGTCAAAAACGCGATCCTTTCCGGAGAAAAAAAATAATAATAATAATAATAATAATAATAATAATAAGAAACCACCCAAAAACAATAGTCCCTTGCCAGGACTGCGTCCGGCTCGGGCCTAAATATTAGGAGAACGGAGCGAGATAGAGGCATGGTGTAATATATTTTTTTGTTTGTTATGATGAGTAGAAGACATCTGGAAAGTTTGGTGGAAATCGGACAAAATATTTTTTTCAGGGTATAGGCAGGGGGCGCTATAGTGATGAGCACCGTGAAGTAATTGATCTCTATGGAATCAGACCGTAAGTGGCCTTCTGTCAGCCAAGTATGATCCAGACTGGATAGAGCGTGTGCCTGCGAGATGGTGTCACATTTACATGACAAAACGTGTTTTTGGGGGGGCGCCATTCGAAACGGGGGGGTCTGAGTGAAAAAAAGTCAGGTATTTTTTGTAGCCCCGTGTCAGGAGAGTCTGTTTAAACAGGTATGGGCTTATTCTGCTGAAAAATCAGGGACTAGCTTGTTGACACACAAGGCAGGTCCAGATAGACTCCCACATAAAAGTCAAAGTCACGCCCACATTTTAGAAAATATGACATGACTATAATGTATTTTTTGCTTTGCAAAAGTGTCTAGAACATACTGGCATCATTGTATTAAAAAGATTCAAAAGTGCAGTTTTCAAGGTATGGCTAGAGGGCGCTATACTGGGAGCAGGCTACACATTAATGGCTTCATTCTGTTCGGTTTCAGGTGGCGCATTAGTGATATGAATATGAGCTCTGTGGGCTTATGCCTGTGAGCGTGAGCTTTCTTGGAAACAACGCGAAATCTACGCGTTTTTCGCCGCGTCGTTACGAGGAGACGGTGAAACTTTTTTGAGAAACGCTGGGCAAATATTGAATTTCAATATGTCTAGACGCGCTGTGCCAAATGTGAGCTAAATCCGATGAAAAACCAGGGACTAGTTCGTTAAAACGTAAAATGAGTTTAGACGAGGTCCGGGTTTGAAGCCAAGATGGCCGCCTCCCTGTGCGAGTGGGCGTGGCGCTCCAAGTGAGTTTTGGGCTTGTCCTGATGTCCCCTCTCACTGTGCCGAGTGATTCGGGCGTACGCCCAAAAAGGCCCCGATTTTTTTGAATTGGGGTCCGCTTCCAGAGGGCGCTGTGGAGCCATTTTGTTGTGGGCGTGTCCCATTCGTCCAATATCATAAATTTTTCCGCCGCCTCATTGCCTCCGCCAATTTTGGTGAGCTTTCACCCACGTTGAGCGGGTCAAAAACGCGATCCTTTCCGGAGAAAAAAAAAAAAAATAATAATAATAATAATAATAATAATAAGAAACCACCCAAAAACAATAGTCCCTTGCCAGGACTGCGTCCGGCTCGGGCCTAAATATTAGGAGAACGGAGCGAGATAGAGGCATGGTGTAATATATTTTTTTGTTTGTTATGATGAGTAGAAGACATCTGGAAAGTTTGGTGGAAATCGGACAAAATATTTTTTTCAGGGTATAGGCAGGGGGCGCTATAGTGATGAGCACCGTGAAGTAATTGATCTCTATGGAATCAGACCGTAAGTGGCCTTCTGTCAGCCAAGTATGATCCAGACTGGATAGAGCGTGTGCCTGCGAGATGGTGTCACATTTACATGACAAAACGTGTTTTTGGGGGGGCGCCATTCGAAACGGGGGGGTCTGAGTGAAAAAAAGTCAGGTATTTTTTGTAGCCCCGTGTCAGGAGAGTCTGTTTAAACAGGTATGGGCTTATTCTGCTGAAAAATCAGGGACTAGCTTGTTGACACACAAGGCAGGTCCAGATAGACTCCCACATAAAAGTCAAAGTCACGCCCACATTTTAGAAAATATGACATGACTATAATGTATTTTTTGCTTTGCAAAAGTGTCTAGAACATACTGGCATCATTGTATTAAAAAGATTCAAAAGTGCAGTTTTCAAGGTATGGCTAGAGGGCGCTATACTGGGAGCAGGCTACACATTAATGGCTTCATTCTGTTCGGTTTCAGGTGGCGCATTAGTGATATGAATATGAGCTCTGTGGGCTTATGCCTGTGAGCGTGAGCTTTCTTGGAAACAACGCGAAATCTACGCGTTTTTCGCCGCGTCGTTACGAGGAGACGGTGAAACTTTTTTGAGAAACGCTGGGCAAATATTGAATTTCAATATGTCTAGACGCGCTGTGCCAAATGTGAGCTAAATCCGATGAAAAACCAGGGACTAGTTCGTTAAAACGTAAAATGAGTTTAGACGAGGTCCGGGTTTGAAGCCAAGATGGCCGCCTCCCTGTGCGAGTGGGCGTGGCGCTCCAAGTGAGTTTTGGGCTTGTCCTGATGTCCCCTCTCACTGTGCCGAGTGATTCGGGCGTACGCCCAAAAAGGCCCCGATTTTTTTGAATTGGGGTCCGCTTCCAGAGGGCGCTGTGGAGCCATTTTGTTGTGGGCGTGTCCCATTCGTCCAATATCATAAATTTTTCCGCCGCCTCATTGCCTCCGCCAATTTTGGTGAGCTTTCACCCACGTTGAGCGGGTCAAAAACGCGATCCTTTCCGGAGAAAAAAAAAAATAATAATAATAATAATAATAATAATAATAAGAAACCACCCAAAAACAATAGTCCCTTGCCAGGACTGCGTCCGGCTCGGGCCTAATAAGAAACCACCCAAAAACAATAGTCCCTTGCCAGGACTGCGTCCGGCTCGGGCCTAAATATAAAGAGAACGGAGCGAGATAGAGGCATGGTGTAATATATTTTTTTGTTTGTTATGATGAGTAGAAGACATCTGGGAAGTTTGGTGGAAATCGGACAAAATAATTTTTTCAGGGTATAGGCAGGTGGCGCTATAGTGATGTGCACCGTGAAGTAATTGATCTCTATGGAATCAGACCGTAAGTGGCCTTCTGTCAGCCAAGTAGGATCCAGACTGGATAGAGCGCGTGCCTGCGAGGTGGTGTCAAATTTACATGACAAAACGTGTTTTTGGGGGGGCGCCATTCGAAACGGGGGGGTCTGAGTGGAAAAAAAGTCAGGTATTTTTTGTAGCCCCGTGTCAGGAGAGTCTGTTTAAACAGGTATGGCCTTATTCTGCTGAAAAACCAGGGACTAGTTTGTTGACAAACAAGACAGGTCCAGATAGATACCCAAATAAAAGTCAAAGTCACGCCCACATCTTAGAAAATATGACATGACTATAATGTATTTTTTGCTTTGCAAAAGTGTCTAGAACATACTGGCATCATTGTCTAAAAAAGATTCAAAAGTGCAGTTTTCAAGGTATGGCTAGGGGGCGCTATCCTGGGAGCAGGCTACACATTAATGGCTTCATTCTGTTCAGTTTCAGGTGGCGCATTAGTGACATGAATATGAGCTCTCTGGGCTTATGCCTGTGAGCGTGAGCTTTCTTGTAAACAACGCGAAATCTACGCGTTTTTCGCCGCGGCGTTACGCGGAGACGGTGAAACTTTTTTGAGAAACGCTGGGCAAATATTGAATTTCAACATGTCTAGATGCGCTGTGCCAAATGTGATCTAAATCCGACGAAAAACCAGGGACTAGTTCGTTAAAACGTAAAATGAGTTTGGACGAGGTCCGGGTTTGAAGCCAAGATGGCCGCCTCCCTGTGCGAGTGGGCGTGGCGCTCCAAGTGAGTTTTGGGCTTGTCCTGATGTCCCCTCTCACTGTGGCCAAGGACTTGGGCATAAGCCCAAAAACGCCCCTATTTTTTTGAATTGGGGTCCGCTTCCAGAGGGCGCTGTGGAGCCATTTTGTTGTGGGCGTGTCCCATTCGTCCAATATCATAAATTTTTTCGCCGCCTCATTGCCTCCGCCAATTTTGGGGAGCTTTCACCCACGTTTAGCGGGTCAAAAACGCGATCATTTCCGGAGAAAAAAAATAATAATAATAATAAGAAACCACCCAAAAACAATAGTCCCTTGCCAGGACTGCGTCCGGCTCGGGCCTAAATATAAAGAGAACGGAGCGAGATAGAGGCATGGTGTAATATATTTTTTTGTTTGTTATGATGAGTAGAAGACATCTGGGAAGTTTGGTGGAAATCGGACAAAATAATTTTTTCAGGGTATAGGCAGGTGGCGCTATAGTGATGTGCACCGTGAAGTAATTGATCTCTATGGAATCAGACCGTAAGTGGCCTTCTGTCAGCCAAGTAGGATCCAGACTGGATAGAGCGCGTGCCTGCGAGGTGGTGTCAAATTTACATGACAAAACGTGTTTTTGGGGGGGCGCCATTCGAAACGGGGGGGTCTGAGTGGAAAAAAAGTCAGGTATTTTTTGTAGCCCCGTGTCAGGAGAGTCTGTTTAAACAGGTATGGCCTTATTCTGCTGAAAAACCAGGGACTAGTTTGTTGACAAACAAGACAGGTCCAGATAGATACCCAAATAAAAGTCAAAGTCACGCCCACATCTTAGAAAATATGACATGACTATAATGTATTTTTTGCTTTGCAAAAGTGTCTAGAACATACTGGCATCATTGTCTAAAAAAGATTCAAAAGTGCAGTTTTCAAGGTATGGCTAGGGGGCGCTATCCTGGGAGCAGGCTACACATTAATGGCTTCATTCTGTTCAGTTTCAGGTGGCGCATTAGTGACATGAATATGAGCTCTCTGGGCTTATGCCTGTGAGCGTGAGCTTTCTTGTAAACAACGCGAAATCTACGCGTTTTTCGCCGCGGCGTTACGCGGAGACGGTGAAACTTTTTTGAGAAACGCTGGGCAAATATTGAATTTCAACATGTCTAGATGCGCTGTGCCAAATGTGATCTAAATCCGACGAAAAACCAGGGACTAGTTCGTTAAAACGTAAAATGAGTTTGGACGAGGTCCGGGTTTGAAGCCAAGATGGCCGCCTCCCTGTGCGAGTGGGCGTGGCGCTCCAAGTGAGTTTTGGGCTTGTCCTGATGTCCCCTCTCACTGTGGCCAAGGACTTGGGCATAAGCCCAAAAACGCCCCTATTTTTTTGAATTGGGGTCCGCTTCCAGAGGGCGCTGTGGAGCCATTTTGTTGTGGGCGTGTCCCATTCGTCCAATATCATAAATTTTTTCGCCGCCTCATTGCCTCCGCCAATTTTGGGGAGCTTTCACCCACGTTTAGCGGGTCAAAAACGCGATCATTTCCGGAGAAAAAAAATAATAATAATAATAAGAAACCACCCAAAAACAATAGTCCCTTGCCAGGACTGCGTCCGGCTCGGGCCTAAATATAAAGAGAACGGAGCGAGATAGAGGCATGGTGTAATATATTTTTTTGTTTGTTATGATGAGTAGAAGACATCTGGGAAGTTTGGTGGAAATCGGACAAAATAATTTTTTCAGGGTATAGGCAGGTGGCGCTATAGTGATGTGCACCGTGAAGTAATTGATCTCTATGGAATCAGACCGTAAGTGGCCTTCTGTCAGCCAAGTAGGATCCAGACTGGATAGAGCGCGTGCCTGCGAGGTGGTGTCAAATTTACATGACAAAACGTGTTTTTGGGGGGGCGCCATTCGAAACGGGGGGGTCTGAGTGGAAAAAAAGTCAGGTATTTTTTGTAGCCCCGTGTCAGGAGAGTCTGTTTAAACAGGTATGGCCTTATTCTGCTGAAAAACCAGGGACTAGTTTGTTGACAAACAAGACAGGTCCAGATAGATACCCAAATAAAAGTCAAAGTCACGCCCACATCTTAGAAAATATGACATGACTATAATGTATTTTTTGCTTTGCAAAAGTGTCTAGAACATACTGGCATCATTGTCTAAAAAAGATTCAAAAGTGCAGTTTTCAAGGTATGGCTAGGGGGCGCTATCCTGGGAGCAGGCTACACATTAATGGCTTCATTCTGTTCAGTTTCAGGTGGCGCATTAGTGACATGAATATGAGCTCTCTGGGCTTATGCCTGTGAGCGTGAGCTTTCTTGTAAACAACGCGAAATCTACGCGTTTTTCGCCGCGGCGTTACGCGGAGACGGTGAAACTTTTTTGAGAAACGCTGGGCAAATATTGAATTTCAACATGTCTAGATGCGCTGTGCCAAATGTGATCTAAATCCGACGAAAAACCAGGGACTAGTTCGTTAAAACGTAAAATGAGTTTGGACGAGGTCCGGGTTTGAAGCCAAGATGGCCGCCTCCCTGTGCGAGTGGGCGTGGCGCTCCAAGTGAGTTTTGGGCTTGTCCTGATGTCCCCTCTCACTGTGGCCAAGGACTTGGGCATAAGCCCAAAAACGCCCCTATTTTTTTGAATTGGGGTCCGCTTCCAGAGGGCGCTGTGGAGCCATTTTGTTGTGGGCGTGTCCCATTCGTCCAATATCATAAATTTTTTCGCCGCCTCATTGCCTCCGCCAATTTTGGGGAGCTTTCACCCACGTTTAGCGGGTCAAAAACGCGATCATTTCCGGAGAAAAAAAATAATAATAATAATAAGAAACCACCCAAAAACAATAGTCCCTTGCCAGGACTGCGTCCGGCTCGGGCCTAAATATAAAGAGAACGGAGCGAGATAGAGGCATGGTGTAATATATTTTTTTGTTTGTTATGATGAGTAGAAGACATCTGGGAAGTTTGGTGGAAATCGGACAAAATAATTTTTTCAGGGTATAGGCAGGTGGCGCTATAGTGATGTGCACCGTGAAGTAATTGATCTCTATGGAATCAGACCGTAAGTGGCCTTCTGTCAGCCAAGTAGGATCCAGACTGGATAGAGCGCGTGCCTGCGAGGTGGTGTCAAATTTACATGACAAAACGTGTTTTTGGGGGGGCGCCATTCGAAACGGGGGGGTCTGAGTGGAAAAAAAGTCAGGTATTTTTTGTAGCCCCGTGTCAGGAGAGTCTGTTTAAACAGGTATGGCCTTATTCTGCTGAAAAACCAGGGACTAGTTTGTTGACAAACAAGACAGGTCCAGATAGATACCCAAATAAAAGTCAAAGTCACGCCCACATCTTAGAAAATATGACATGACTATAATGTATTTTTTGCTTTGCAAAAGTGTCTAGAACATACTGGCATCATTGTCTAAAAAAGATTCAAAAGTGCAGTTTTCAAGGTATGGCTAGGGGGCGCTATCCTGGGAGCAGGCTACACATTAATGGCTTCATTCTGTTCAGTTTCAGGTGGCGCATTAGTGACATGAATATGAGCTCTCTGGGCTTATGCCTGTGAGCGTGAGCTTTCTTGTAAACAACGCGAAATCTACGCGTTTTTCGCCGCGGCGTTACGCGGAGACGGTGAAACTTTTTTGAGAAACGCTGGGCAAATATTGAATTTCAACATGTCTAGATGCGCTGTGCCAAATGTGATCTAAATCCGACGAAAAACCAGGGACTAGTTCGTTAAAACGTAAAATGAGTTTGGACGAGGTCCGGGTTTGAAGCCAAGATGGCCGCCTCCCTGTGCGAGTGGGCGTGGCGCTCCAAGTGAGTTTTGGGCTTGTCCTGATGTCCCCTCTCACTGTGGCCAAGGACTTGGGCATAAGCCCAAAAACGCCCCTATTTTTTTGAATTGGGGTCCGCTTCCAGAGGGCGCTGTGGAGCCATTTTGTTGTGGGCGTGTCCCATTCGTCCAATATCATAAATTTTTTCGCCGCCTCATTGCCTCCGCCAATTTTGGGGAGCTTTCACCCACGTTTAGCGGGTCAAAAACGCGATCATTTCCGGAGAAAAAAAATAATAATAATAATAAGAAACCACCCAAAAACAATAGTCCCTTGCCAGGACTGCGTCCGGCTCGGGCCTAAATATAAAGAGAACGGAGCGAGATAGAGGCATGGTGTAATATATTTTTTTGTTTGTTATGATGAGTAGAAGACATCTGGGAAGTTTGGTGGAAATCGGACAAAATAATTTTTTCAGGGTATAGGCAGGTGGCGCTATAGTGATGTGCACCGTGAAGTAATTGATCTCTATGGAATCAGACCGTAAGTGGCCTTCTGTCAGCCAAGTAGGATCCAGACTGGATAGAGCGCGTGCCTGCGAGGTGGTGTCAAATTTACATGACAAAACGTGTTTTTGGGGGGGCGCCATTCGAAACGGGGGGGTCTGAGTGGAAAAAAAGTCAGGTATTTTTTGTAGCCCCGTGTCAGGAGAGTCTGTTTAAACAGGTATGGCCTTATTCTGCTGAAAAACCAGGGACTAGTTTGTTGACAAACAAGACAGGTCCAGATAGATACCCAAATAAAAGTCAAAGTCACGCCCACATCTTAGAAAATATGACATGACTATAATGTATTTTTTGCTTTGCAAAAGTGTCTAGAACATACTGGCATCATTGTCTAAAAAAGATTCAAAAGTGCAGTTTTCAAGGTATGGCTAGGGGGCGCTATCCTGGGAGCAGGCTACACATTAATGGCTTCATTCTGTTCAGTTTCAGGTGGCGCATTAGTGACATGAATATGAGCTCTCTGGGCTTATGCCTGTGAGCGTGAGCTTTCTTGTAAACAACGCGAAATCTACGCGTTTTTCGCCGCGGCGTTACGCGGAGACGGTGAAACTTTTTTGAGAAACGCTGGGCAAATATTGAATTTCAACATGTCTAGATGCGCTGTGCCAAATGTGATCTAAATCCGACGAAAAACCAGGGACTAGTTCGTTAAAACGTAAAATGAGTTTGGACGAGGTCCGGGTTTGAAGCCAAGATGGCCGCCTCCCTGTGCGAGTGGGCGTGGCGCTCCAAGTGAGTTTTGGGCTTGTCCTGATGTCCCCTCTCACTGTGGCCAAGGACTTGGGCATAAGCCCAAAAACGCCCCTATTTTTTTGAATTGGGGTCCGCTTCCAGAGGGCGCTGTGGAGCCATTTTGTTGTGGGCGTGTCCCATTCGTCCAATATCATAAATTTTTTCGCCGCCTCATTGCCTCCGCCAATTTTGGGGAGCTTTCACCCACGTTTAGCGGGTCAAAAACGCGATCATTTCCGGAGAAAAAAAATAATAATAATAATAAGAAACCACCCAAAAACAATAGTCCCTTGCCAGGACTGCGTCCGGCTCGGGCCTAAATATAAAGAGAACGGAGCGAGATAGAGGCATGGTGTAATATATTTTTTTGTTTGTTATGATGAGTAGAAGACATCTGGGAAGTTTGGTGGAAATCGGACAAAATAATTTTTTCAGGGTATAGGCAGGTGGCGCTATAGTGATGTGCACCGTGAAGTAATTGATCTCTATGGAATCAGACCGTAAGTGGCCTTCTGTCAGCCAAGTAGGATCCAGACTGGATAGAGCGCGTGCCTGCGAGGTGGTGTCAAATTTACATGACAAAACGTGTTTTTGGGGGGGCGCCATTCGAAACGGGGGGGTCTGAGTGGAAAAAAAGTCAGGTATTTTTTGTAGCCCCGTGTCAGGAGAGTCTGTTTAAACAGGTATGGCCTTATTCTGCTGAAAAACCAGGGACTAGTTTGTTGACAAACAAGACAGGTCCAGATAGATACCCAAATAAAAGTCAAAGTCACGCCCACATCTTAGAAAATATGACATGACTATAATGTATTTTTTGCTTTGCAAAAGTGTCTAGAACATACTGGCATCATTGTCTAAAAAAGATTCAAAAGTGCAGTTTTCAAGGTATGGCTAGGGGGCGCTATCCTGGGAGCAGGCTACACATTAATGGCTTCATTCTGTTCAGTTTCAGGTGGCGCATTAGTGACATGAATATGAGCTCTCTGGGCTTATGCCTGTGAGCGTGAGCTTTCTTGTAAACAACGCGAAATCTACGCGTTTTTCGCCGCGGCGTTACGCGGAGACGGTGAAACTTTTTTGAGAAACGCTGGGCAAATATTGAATTTCAACATGTCTAGATGCGCTGTGCCAAATGTGATCTAAATCCGACGAAAAACCAGGGACTAGTTCGTTAAAACGTAAAATGAGTTTGGACGAGGTCCGGGTTTGAAGCCAAGATGGCCGCCTCCCTGTGCGAGTGGGCGTGGCGCTCCAAGTGAGTTTTGGGCTTGTCCTGATGTCCCCTCTCACTGTGGCCAAGGACTTGGGCATAAGCCCAAAAACGCCCCTATTTTTTTGAATTGGGGTCCGCTTCCAGAGGGCGCTGTGGAGCCATTTTGTTGTGGGCGTGTCCCATTCGTCCAATATCATAAATTTTTTCGCCGCCTCATTGCCTCCGCCAATTTTGGGGAGCTTTCACCCACGTTTAGCGGGTCAAAAACGCGATCATTTCCGGAGAAAAAAAATAATAATAATAATTAAAGCCGCAAGCGGCGATGAAGGCCCTCGCTCTTGGGGACTCGTCCCTTGCAACCGCCCCCGCTCACTCTCGTCCCTTGCGGCCACCTCCGCTGTCGTCCCTTGCGGCCACCTCCGCTGTCGTCCCTTGCGGCCACCTCCGCTCTCGTCCCTTGCGGCCACCTCCGCTCTCGTCCCTTGCGACCACTCTTCAGCACACTAGGTCCTTGCGAGCCCCACGATTGAAGTCGCTCATTTTGATGCGAAAGTCCCTTTAAGTTGCATTACAGTTCATTTTATGCGAAAGTCCCTTTAAGTTGCATTACAGTGCATTATATGCGAAAGTCCCTTTAAGTTGCATTACAGTGCATTATATGCGAAAGTCCCTTTAAGTTGCATTACAGTGCATTATATGCGAAAGTCCCTTTAAGTTGCATTACAGTGCATTATATGCGAAAGTCCCTTTAAGTTGCATTACAGTTTATTATATGCGAAAGTCCCTTTAAGTTGCATCACAGTTTATGCGAAAGTCCCTTTAAGTTGCATCACAGTTTATTATATGCGAAAGTCCCTTTAAGTTGCATTACAGTGCATTATATGCGAAAGTCCCTTTAAGTTGCATTACAGTGTATTATATGCGAAAGTCCCTTTAAGTTGCATCACAGTTTATGCGAAAGTCCCTTTAAGTTGCATCACAGTTTATTATATGCGAAAGTCCCTTTAAGTTGCATTACAGTGCATTATATGCGAAAGTCCCTTTAAGTTGCATTACAGTGTATTATATGCGAAAGTCCCTTGAAGTTGCATTACAGTGCATTTTATGTGAAAGTACCTCTAAATTGCATTACAGTGCTATTGTGAAAATCCCTATATGTTGCAGGAACTGTAAAAACTGTTTAAATTGCAGAAACTCTTAACACTGTATAAACTGTTAAAATCACTGACAGACTTCACTGTATCACAAATCCTATTAAATGCCGGCAAAAATTAGCCGTGATATTTAGTCTGGGGACCACCAATTCTTGTTCTCGTAGGAGTTGTGAGGTGTGGTTTACATTATCCATAGTTGTTTATTGGGCGCTACTGCACTTAGCCATCGTGTCTGCTACTGTCATTTTTGATCCGGAAATGTTATGAGTATTATTTTTTCCATAAATATACTACAAACTTCCGTATATCGAATAGGTCGTCATCATCCTGACGTCCCTCCTCGTTCTGTGATTGGTTCCCAAATCCATGCGAACATTTCAGCCATGGTCCCCAGGCTGCTGTGCAGTTCGTAATGATTCGAGTGCACACAGCAGCAAGGCGTTAGCCAGGCAAGGCAAGAATAATGAAAGCATTAGAAAAGTGTCACAGCCATATTTGAACTGGCAACCTCCTACACCACAGACAAGCACATTATCACTGAGCTGTAGCTCCATGGTAGTTGAACCCCGATGTGGGCTACTTTTGTCTAAATTATCGAGCAGAAGTTAGTTCCCAGCATAGCATTGGAGGAGAGAGGTAATTTCAGGTCATGCTCCCACCATACAGTTCCCCGATTGTTTTCGTCATTTTCCCCAGTGTTGCCTCAATTGTCTCCCTACAATTTGCCCATTTCTTTTTCTTTAGTGATGCATATTATGAAACAGTTTTTCATGAGGATGGGGCCATAAGCGCAGTTAAAAAAAAAAAAAAAAAGTTAAAGGCAGTATTGATCCAGCAATCTCATGGTTAGGAACTTGAAGCTCAAGCTATGATGCCACACAGGCACAGGAACTCTTGTGAAATGTCCTGCACTCATGTGTTTTAGGCTGTGACAATGTGTGCAGCAGCCCATGGAAAAGGTGAAGGCAATATAAAAGTGTCATGGCTGTGTTTGGACTAGCAACCTCCTTCACTTGAAACACGGGCCTGATGATAGCTTGGTTTCTCTAAATTCCCAGGCTGAAATTTGGTCGCAGCAACACATTGGAGGAGAGGTTATTTCCCTGTTTTTAGTGAGTTCTTCCTGGAAGGTGCTGAGTCCAAAAGAAAAAGGAAATAAAAGAGTCAATGTTGGGATTTGATCCAGCAACCTCCTGTACACTAGTTCAGCTCTCTACCAATGGAGCTACTTCAACTGAGTGAATTAAATAGCAGATGTGAAATTAATTTCATGACAGGACCCCGCATTTGTGTGTTTGCAGGAAACAGATTTACATTTTAGAATTCTTCATGTCATGTCCCCCCCCCCCCCGGAACATTTCCCCGATAGTTTTCGACGTTTTCCCCCAGTGATTCCTCAACTGTCTCCCCACTATCCCCCCATTTCTTTCTCTTTAGTGACGCATATTTTGAAAACGTTTTTCATGAGGGTGGGACCATAAGCGCGGTTAATAAAAAGAAAAAAAAGTTGAAGTCAGAAAGAGTCAATATTGATCCAGCAACCTAATGGTTGGGAATCTAACGCTCAAGCTGTGATGCCACGGAGGCACAAGAACTTCTAGGAAACGTCCTGAACTCATGGCACTCGCAACACACTGGAGGGGTCATTTCCCTGTTTTTAATGAGTGTGGAACCGTCGGCGACGATTCATATTCTTCCCAGAATATTCTGGGTTTAAAATAAAAAAAAAAAGAAAAGAGACAGTTAGGTTTGATCCAGCAACCTCCTGTACACTAACCCAGCTCTCTACCAATGGAGCTACTTCAGCTGAGAAAATAACAGCGGATCTGAAATAAATGTCATGAGAGACTCCGCACTTGTGTATTTGCAGGAAACGGATTAACAGTTTAGAAAGTAATATATTCTATCATTTTGTAATTGGGGTAAATTCCTGGCTGCCCAAAGAATCGTTGAGAGGGGGTTTCAGCCCTGCAGCACCCTCGATATTGAAGAAATATATTGGTAAGACCCATATAGTACGAGGAACACACAGAGAGACGGACAGGAAACAGACGAATTTAACTTCCTGTGATTGTACAGTTGAGAAAAACGTGAATTTGGAGGCAAAAACGTCCATGTTAAAGCTGCTGTCTTTGACAGAGGGGTAGTATAAGTATATACGAGACCAAGAGTGTAGCTTTTGTGAAGAAAGGGAGAAATTTGAAAATTTGGCGAATTTCAGGAGACAGAGGCCTCTGACAGAGGCCAGTATGCAGCCAGGCTAAGACCTCTGGGGATTTTCACGGAGGATGGGTGGGCCACTTACAAGCCACTTGAAAGCCAATTCAAGCCAAGATGGCCGCCTCCCTGTGCGAGTGGGCGTGGCGCTCCAAGTGAGTTTTGGGCTTGTCCTGATGTCCCCTCTCACTGTGGCGAGTGATTCGGGCGTACGCCCAAAAACGCCCCGATTTTTTTGAATTGGGGTCCACTTCCAGAGGGCGCTGTGGAGCCATTTTGTTGTGGGCGTGTCCCATTCGTCCAATTTCATAAATTTTTTCGCTGCCCCATTGCCTCCGCCAATTTTGGGGAGCTTTCACCCACGTTTAGCGGGTCAAAAACGCGATCATTTCCGGAGAAAAAAAATAATAATAATAATAATAAGAAACCACCCAAAAACAATAGTCCCTTGCCGCGACTGCGTCCGGCTCGGGCCTAAATATTAGGAGAACGGAGCAAGATAGAGGCATGGTGTAATATATTTTTTGGTTTGTTATGATGAGTAGAAGACATCTGGAAAGTTTCGTGGAAATCGGACAAAATAATTTTTTCAAGGTATAGGCAGGGGGCGCTATAGTGATGTGCACCGTGAAGTAATTGATCTCTATGGAATCAGACCGTAAGTGGCCTTCTGTCAGCCAAGTATGATCCAGACTGGATAGAGCGCGTGCCTGCGAGGTGGTGTCAAATTTACATAACAAAACGTGTTTTTGGGGGGGCGCCATTCGAAACGGGGGGGTCTGAGTGAAAAAAAAGTCAGGTATTTTTTGTAGCCCCGTGTCAGGAGAGTCTGTTTAAACAGGTATGGGCTTATTCTGCTGAAAAACCAGGGACTAGTTTGTTGACAAACAAGACAGGTCCATACAGATTACCAATGAAAAGTCAAAGTCACGCCCACATCTTAGAAAATATGACATGACTATAATGTATTTTTTGGTTTGCAAAAGTGTCTAGAACATACTGGCATCATTGTATAAAAAAGATTCAAAAGTGCAGTTTTCAAGGTATGGCTAGGGGGCGCTATCCTGGGAGCAGGCTACACATTAATGGCTTCATTCTGTTCAGTTTCAGGTGGCGCATTAGTGACATGAATATGAGCTCTGTGGGCTTATGCCTGTGAGCGTGAGCTTTCTTGGAAACAACGCGAAATCTACGTGTTTTTTGACGCGGCGTTACGCGGAGACGGTGAAACTTTTTTGAGAAACGCTGGGCAAATATTGAATTTCAATATGTCTAGATGCGCTGTGCCAAATGTGAGCTAAATCCGACGAAAAACCAGGGACTAGTTCGTTAAAACGTAAAATTAGTTTGGACGAGGTCCGGGTTTGAAGCCAAGATGGCCGCCTCCCTGTGCGAGTGGGCGTGGCGCTCCAAGTGAGTTTTGGGCTTGTCCTGATGTCCCCTCTCACTGTGGCGAGTGATTCGGGCGTACGCCCAAAAACGCCCCGATTTTTTTGAATTGGGGTCCACTTCCAGAGGGCGCTGTGGAGCCATTTTGTTGTGGGCGTGTCCCATTCGTCCAATTTCATAAATTTTTTCGCTGCCCCATTGCCTCCGCCAATTTTGGGGAGCTTTCACCCACGTTTAGCGGGTCAAAAACGCGATCATTTCCGGAGAAAAAAAATAATAATAATAATAATAAGAAACCACCCAAAAACAATAGTCCCTTGCCGCGACTGCGTCCGGCTCGGGCCTAAATATTAGGAGAACGGAGCAAGATAGAGGCATGGTGTAATATATTTTTTGGTTTGTTATGATGAGTAGAAGACATCTGGAAAGTTTCGTGGAAATCGGACAAAATAATTTTTTCAAGGTATAGGCAGGGGGCGCTATAGTGATGTGCACCGTGAAGTAATTGATCTCTATGGAATCAGACCGTAAGTGGCCTTCTGTCAGCCAAGTATGATCCAGACTGGATAGAGCGCGTGCCTGCGAGGTGGTGTCAAATTTACATAACAAAACGTGTTTTTGGGGGGGCGCCATTCGAAACGGGGGGGTCTGAGTGAAAAAAAAGTCAGGTATTTTTTGTAGCCCCGTGTCAGGAGAGTCTGTTTAAACAGGTATGGGCTTATTCTGCTGAAAAACCAGGGACTAGTTTGTTGACAAACAAGACAGGTCCATACAGATTACCAATGAAAAGTCAAAGTCACGCCCACATCTTAGAAAATATGACATGACTATAATGTATTTTTTGGTTTGCAAAAGTGTCTAGAACATACTGGCATCATTGTATAAAAAAGATTCAAAAGTGCAGTTTTCAAGGTATGGCTAGGGGGCGCTATCCTGGGAGCAGGCTACACATTAATGGCTTCATTCTGTTCAGTTTCAGGTGGCGCATTAGTGACATGAATATGAGCTCTGTGGGCTTATGCCTGTGAGCGTGAGCTTTCTTGGAAACAACGCGAAATCTACGTGTTTTTTGACGCGGCGTTACGCGGAGACGGTGAAACTTTTTTGAGAAACGCTGGGCAAATATTGAATTTCAATATGTCTAGATGCGCTGTGCCAAATGTGAGCTAAATCCGACGAAAAACCAGGGACTAGTTCGTTAAAACGTAAAATTAGTTTGGACGAGGTCCGGGTTTGAAGCCAAGATGGCCGCCTCCCTGTGCGAGTGGGCGTGGCGCTCCAAGTGAGTTTTGGGCTTGTCCTGATGTCCCCTCTCACTGTGGCGAGTGATTCGGGCGTACGCCCAAAAACGCCCCGATTTTTTTGAATTGGGGTCCACTTCCAGAGGGCGCTGTGGAGCCATTTTGTTGTGGGCGTGTCCCATTCGTCCAATTTCATAAATTTTTTCGCTGCCCCATTGCCTCCGCCAATTTTGGGGAGCTTTCACCCACGTTTAGCGGGTCAAAAACGCGATCATTTCCGGAGAAAAAAAATAATAATAATAATAATAAGAAACCACCCAAAAACAATAGTCCCTTGCCGCGACTGCGTCCGGCTCGGGCCTAAATATTAGGAGAACGGAGCAAGATAGAGGCATGGTGTAATATATTTTTTGGTTTGTTATGATGAGTAGAAGACATCTGGAAAGTTTCGTGGAAATCGGACAAAATAATTTTTTCAAGGTATAGGCAGGGGGCGCTATAGTGATGTGCACCGTGAAGTAATTGATCTCTATGGAATCAGACCGTAAGTGGCCTTCTGTCAGCCAAGTATGATCCAGACTGGATAGAGCGCGTGCCTGCGAGGTGGTGTCAAATTTACATAACAAAACGTGTTTTTGGGGGGGCGCCATTCGAAACGGGGGGGTCTGAGTGAAAAAAAAGTCAGGTATTTTTTGTAGCCCCGTGTCAGGAGAGTCTGTTTAAACAGGTATGGGCTTATTCTGCTGAAAAACCAGGGACTAGTTTGTTGACAAACAAGACAGGTCCATACAGATTACCAATGAAAAGTCAAAGTCACGCCCACATCTTAGAAAATATGACATGACTATAATGTATTTTTTGGTTTGCAAAAGTGTCTAGAACATACTGGCATCATTGTATAAAAAAGATTCAAAAGTGCAGTTTTCAAGGTATGGCTAGGGGGCGCTATCCTGGGAGCAGGCTACACATTAATGGCTTCATTCTGTTCAGTTTCAGGTGGCGCATTAGTGACATGAATATGAGCTCTGTGGGCTTATGCCTGTGAGCGTGAGCTTTCTTGGAAACAACGCGAAATCTACGTGTTTTTTGACGCGGCGTTACGCGGAGACGGTGAAACTTTTTTGAGAAACGCTGGGCAAATATTGAATTTCAATATGTCTAGATGCGCTGTGCCAAATGTGAGCTAAATCCGACGAAAAACCAGGGACTAGTTCGTTAAAACGTAAAATTAGTTTGGACGAGGTCCGGGTTTGAAGCCAAGATGGCCGCCTCCCTGTGCGAGTGGGCGTGGCGCTCCAAGTGAGTTTTGGGCTTGTCCTGATGTCCCCTCTCACTGTGGCGAGTGATTCGGGCGTACGCCCAAAAACGCCCCGATTTTTTTGAATTGGGGTCCACTTCCAGAGGGCGCTGTGGAGCCATTTTGTTGTGGGCGTGTCCCATTCGTCCAATTTCATAAATTTTTTCGCTGCCCCATTGCCTCCGCCAATTTTGGGGAGCTTTCACCCACGTTTAGCGGGTCAAAAACGCGATCATTTCCGGAGAAAAAAAATAATAATAATAATAATAAGAAACCACCCAAAAACAATAGTCCCTTGCCGCGACTGCGTCCGGCTCGGGCCTAAATATTAGGAGAACGGAGCAAGATAGAGGCATGGTGTAATATATTTTTTGGTTTGTTATGATGAGTAGAAGACATCTGGAAAGTTTCGTGGAAATCGGACAAAATAATTTTTTCAAGGTATAGGCAGGGGGCGCTATAGTGATGTGCACCGTGAAGTAATTGATCTCTATGGAATCAGACCGTAAGTGGCCTTCTGTCAGCCAAGTATGATCCAGACTGGATAGAGCGCGTGCCTGCGAGGTGGTGTCAAATTTACATAACAAAACGTGTTTTTGGGGGGGCGCCATTCGAAACGGGGGGGTCTGAGTGAAAAAAAAGTCAGGTATTTTTTGTAGCCCCGTGTCAGGAGAGTCTGTTTAAACAGGTATGGGCTTATTCTGCTGAAAAACCAGGGACTAGTTTGTTGACAAACAAGACAGGTCCATACAGATTACCAATGAAAAGTCAAAGTCACGCCCACATCTTAGAAAATATGACATGACTATAATGTATTTTTTGGTTTGCAAAAGTGTCTAGAACATACTGGCATCATTGTATAAAAAAGATTCAAAAGTGCAGTTTTCAAGGTATGGCTAGGGGGCGCTATCCTGGGAGCAGGCTACACATTAATGGCTTCATTCTGTTCAGTTTCAGGTGGCGCATTAGTGACATGAATATGAGCTCTGTGGGCTTATGCCTGTGAGCGTGAGCTTTCTTGGAAACAACGCGAAATCTACGTGTTTTTTGACGCGGCGTTACGCGGAGACGGTGAAACTTTTTTGAGAAACGCTGGGCAAATATTGAATTTCAATATGTCTAGATGCGCTGTGCCAAATGTGAGCTAAATCCGACGAAAAACCAGGGACTAGTTCGTTAAAACGTAAAATTAGTTTGGACGAGGTCCGGGTTTGAAGCCAAGATGGCCGCCTCCCTGTGCGAGTGGGCGTGGCGCTCCAAGTGAGTTTTGGGCTTGTCCTGATGTCCCCTCTCACTGTGGCGAGTGATTCGGGCGTACGCCCAAAAACGCCCCGATTTTTTTGAATTGGGGTCCACTTCCAGAGGGCGCTGTGGAGCCATTTTGTTGTGGGCGTGTCCCATTCGTCCAATTTCATAAATTTTTTCGCTGCCCCATTGCCTCCGCCAATTTTGGGGAGCTTTCACCCACGTTTAGCGGGTCAAAAACGCGATCATTTCCGGAGAAAAAAAATAATAATAATAATTAAAGCCGCAAGCGGCGATGAAGGCCCTCGCTCTTGGGGACTCGTCCCTTGCAACCGCCCCCGCTCACTCTCGTCCCTTGCGGCCACCTCCGCTGTCGTCCCTTGCGGCCACCTCCGCTGTCGTCCCTTGCGGCCACCTCCGCTCTCGTCCCTTGCGGCCACCTCCGCTCTCGTCCCTTGCGACCACTCTTCAGCACACTAGGTCCTTGCGAGCCCCACGATTGAAGTCGCTCATTTTGATGCGAAAGTCCCTTTAAGTTGCATTACAGTTCATTTTATGCGAAAGTCCCTTTAAGTTGCATTACAGTGCATTATATGCGAAAGTCCCTTTAAGTTGCATTACAGTGCATTATATGCGAAAGTCCCTTTAAGTTGCATTACAGTGCATTATATGCGAAAGTCCCTTTAAGTTGCATTACAGTGCATTATATGCGAAAGTCCCTTTAAGTTGCATTACAGTTTATTATATGCGAAAGTCCCTTTAAGTTGCATCACAGTTTATGCGAAAGTCCCTTTAAGTTGCATCACAGTTTATTATATGCGAAAGTCCCTTTAAGTTGCATTACAGTGCATTATATGCGAAAGTCCCTTTAAGTTGCATTACAGTGTATTATATGCGAAAGTCCCTTTAAGTTGCATCACAGTTTATGCGAAAGTCCCTTTAAGTTGCATCACAGTTTATTATATGCGAAAGTCCCTTTAAGTTGCATTACAGTGCATTATATGCGAAAGTCCCTTTAAGTTGCATTACAGTGTATTATATGCGAAAGTCCCTTGAAGTTGCATTACAGTGCATTTTATGTGAAAGTACCTCTAAATTGCATTACAGTGCTATTGTGAAAATCCCTATATGTTGCAGGAACTGTAAAAACTGTTTAAATTGCAGAAACTCTTAACACTGTATAAACTGTTAAAATCACTGACAGACTTCACTGTATCACAAATCCTATTAAATGCCGGCAAAAATTAGCCGTGATATTTAGTCTGGGGACCACCAATTCTTGTTCTCGTAGGAGTTGTGAGGTGTGGTTTACATTATCCATAGTTGTTTATTGGGCGCTACTGCACTTAGCCATCGTGTCTGCTACTGTCATTTTTGATCCGGAAATGTTATGAGTATTATTTTTTCCATAAATATACTACAAACTTCCGTATATCGAATAGGTCGTCATCATCCTGACGTCCCTCCTCGTTCTGTGATTGGTTCCCAAATCCATGCGAACATTTCAGCCATGGTCCCCAGGCTGCTGTGCAGTTCGTAATGATTCGAGTGCACACAGCAGCAAGGCGTTAGCCAGGCAAGGCAAGAATAATGAAAGCATTAGAAAAGTGTCACAGCCATATTTGAACTGGCAACCTCCTACACCACAGACAAGCACATTATCACTGAGCTGTAGCTCCATGGTAGTTGAACCCCGATGTGGGCTACTTTTGTCTAAATTATCGAGCAGAAGTTAGTTCCCAGCATAGCATTGGAGGAGAGAGGTAATTTCAGGTCATGCTCCCACCATACAGTTCCCCGATTGTTTTCGTCATTTTCCCCAGTGTTGCCTCAATTGTCTCCCTACAATTTGCCCATTTCTTTTTCTTTAGTGATGCATATTATGAAACAGTTTTTCATGAGGATGGGGCCATAAGCGCAGTTAAAAAAAAAAAAAAAAAGTTAAAGGCAGTATTGATCCAGCAATCTCATGGTTAGGAACTTGAAGCTCAAGCTATGATGCCACACAGGCACAGGAACTCTTGTGAAATGTCCTGCACTCATGTGTTTTAGGCTGTGACAATGTGTGCAGCAGCCCATGGAAAAGGTGAAGGCAATATAAAAGTGTCATGGCTGTGTTTGGACTAGCAACCTCCTTCACTTGAAACACGGGCCTGATGATAGCTTGGTTTCTCTAAATTCCCAGGCTGAAATTTGGTCGCAGCAACACATTGGAGGAGAGGTTATTTCCCTGTTTTTAGTGAGTTCTTCCTGGAAGGTGCTGAGTCCAAAAGAAAAAGGAAATAAAAGAGTCAATGTTGGGATTTGATCCAGCAACCTCCTGTACACTAGTTCAGCTCTCTACCAATGGAGCTACTTCAACTGAGTGAATTAAATAGCAGATGTGAAATTAATTTCATGACAGGACCCCGCATTTGTGTGTTTGCAGGAAACAGATTTACATTTTAGAATTCTTCATGTCATGTCCCCCCCCCCCCCGGAACATTTCCCCGATAGTTTTCGACGTTTTCCCCCAGTGATTCCTCAACTGTCTCCCCACTATCCCCCCATTTCTTTCTCTTTAGTGACGCATATTTTGAAAACGTTTTTCATGAGGGTGGGACCATAAGCGCGGTTAATAAAAAGAAAAAAAAGTTGAAGTCAGAAAGAGTCAATATTGATCCAGCAACCTAATGGTTGGGAATCTAACGCTCAAGCTGTGATGCCACGGAGGCACAAGAACTTCTAGGAAACGTCCTGAACTCATGGCACTCGCAACACACTGGAGGGGTCATTTCCCTGTTTTTAATGAGTGTGGAACCGTCGGCGACGATTCATATTCTTCCCAGAATATTCTGGGTTTAAAATAAAAAAAAAAAGAAAAGAGACAGTTAGGTTTGATCCAGCAACCTCCTGTACACTAACCCAGCTCTCTACCAATGGAGCTACTTCAGCTGAGAAAATAACAGCGGATCTGAAATAAATGTCATGAGAGACTCCGCACTTGTGTATTTGCAGGAAACGGATTAACAGTTTAGAAAGTAATATATTCTATCATTTTGTAATTGGGGTAAATTCCTGGCTGCCCAAAGAATCGTTGAGAGGGGGTTTCAGCCCTGCAGCACCCTCGATATTGAAGAAATATATTGGTAAGACCCATATAGTACGAGGAACACACAGAGAGACGGACAGGAAACAGACGAATTTAACTTCCTGTGATTGTACAGTTGAGAAAAACGTGAATTTGGAGGCAAAAACGTCCATGTTAAAGCTGCTGTCTTTGACAGAGGGGTAGTATAAGTATATACGAGACCAAGAGTGTAGCTTTTGTGAAGAAAGGGAGAAATTTGAAAATTTGGCGAATTTCAGGAGACAGAGGCCTCTGACAGAGGCCAGTATGCAGCCAGGCTAAGACCTCTGGGGATTTTCACGGAGGATGGGTGGGCCACTTACAAGCCAAGATGGCCGCCTCCCTGTGCGAGTGGGCGTGGCGCTCCAAGTGAGTTTTGGGCTTGTCCTGATGTCCCCTCTCACTGTGGCGAGTGATTCGGGCGTACGCCCAAAAACGCCCCGATTTTTTTGAATTGGGGTCCACTTCCAGAGGGCGCTGTGGAGCCATTTTGTTGTGGGCGTGTCCCATTCGTCCAATTTCATAAATTTTTTCGCTGCCCCATTGCCTCCGCCAATTTTGGGGAGCTTTCACCCACGTTTAGCGGGTCAAAAACGCGATCATTTCCGGAGAAAAAAAATAATAATAATAATAATAAGAAACCACCCAAAAACAATAGTCCCTTGCCGCGACTGCGTCCGGCTCGGGCCTAAATATTAGGAGAACGGAGCAAGATAGAGGCATGGTGTAATATATTTTTTGGTTTGTTATGATGAGTAGAAGACATCTGGAAAGTTTCGTGGAAATCGGACAAAATAATTTTTTCAAGGTATAGGCAGGGGGCGCTATAGTGATGTGCACCGTGAAGTAATTGATCTCTATGGAATCAGACCGTAAGTGGCCTTCTGTCAGCCAAGTATGATCCAGACTGGATAGAGCGCGTGCCTGCGAGGTGGTGTCAAATTTACATAACAAAACGTGTTTTTGGGGGGGCGCCATTCGAAACGGGGGGGTCTGAGTGAAAAAAAAGTCAGGTATTTTTTGTAGCCCCGTGTCAGGAGAGTCTGTTTAAACAGGTATGGGCTTATTCTGCTGAAAAACCAGGGACTAGTTTGTTGACAAACAAGACAGGTCCATACAGATTACCAATGAAAAGTCAAAGTCACGCCCACATCTTAGAAAATATGACATGACTATAATGTATTTTTTGGTTTGCAAAAGTGTCTAGAACATACTGGCATCATTGTATAAAAAAGATTCAAAAGTGCAGTTTTCAAGGTATGGCTAGGGGGCGCTATCCTGGGAGCAGGCTACACATTAATGGCTTCATTCTGTTCAGTTTCAGGTGGCGCATTAGTGACATGAATATGAGCTCTGTGGGCTTATGCCTGTGAGCGTGAGCTTTCTTGGAAACAACGCGAAATCTACGTGTTTTTTGACGCGGCGTTACGCGGAGACGGTGAAACTTTTTTGAGAAACGCTGGGCAAATATTGAATTTCAATATGTCTAGATGCGCTGTGCCAAATGTGAGCTGCGCTGTGCCAAATGTGAGCTAAATCCGACGAAAAACCAGGGACTAGTTCGTTAAAACGTAAAATTAGTTTGGACGAGGTCCGGGTTTGAAGCCAAGATGGCCGCCTCCCTGTGCGAGTGGGCGTGGCGCTCCAAGTGAGTTTTGGGCTTGTCCTGATGTCCCCTCTCACTGTGGCGAGTGATTCGGGCGTACGCCCAAAAACGCCCCGATTTTTTTGAATTGGGGTCCACTTCCAGAGGGCGCTGTGGAGCCATTTTGTTGTGGGCGTGTCCCATTCGTCCAATTTCATAAATTTTTTCGCTGCCCCATTGCCTCCGCCAATTTTGGGGAGCTTTCACCCACGTTTAGCGGGTCAAAAACGCGATCATTTCCGGAGAAAAAAAATAATAATAATAATAATAAGAAACCACCCAAAAACAATAGTCCCTTGCCGCGACTGCGTCCGGCTCGGGCCTAAATATTAGGAGAACGGAGCAAGATAGAGGCATGGTGTAATATATTTTTTGGTTTGTTATGATGAGTAGAAGACATCTGGAAAGTTTCGTGGAAATCGGACAAAATAATTTTTTCAAGGTATAGGCAGGGGGCGCTATAGTGATGTGCACCGTGAAGTAATTGATCTCTATGGAATCAGACCGTAAGTGGCCTTCTGTCAGCCAAGTATGATCCAGACTGGATAGAGCGCGTGCCTGCGAGGTGGTGTCAAATTTACATAACAAAACGTGTTTTTGGGGGGGCGCCATTCGAAACGGGGGGGTCTGAGTGAAAAAAAAGTCAGGTATTTTTTGTAGCCCCGTGTCAGGAGAGTCTGTTTAAACAGGTATGGGCTTATTCTGCTGAAAAACCAGGGACTAGTTTGTTGACAAACAAGACAGGTCCATACAGATTACCAATGAAAAGTCAAAGTCACGCCCACATCTTAGAAAATATGACATGACTATAATGTATTTTTTGGTTTGCAAAAGTGTCTAGAACATACTGGCATCATTGTATAAAAAAGATTCAAAAGTGCAGTTTTCAAGGTATGGCTAGGGGGCGCTATCCTGGGAGCAGGCTACACATTAATGGCTTCATTCTGTTCAGTTTCAGGTGGCGCATTAGTGACATGAATATGAGCTCTGTGGGCTTATGCCTGTGAGCGTGAGCTTTCTTGGAAACAACGCGAAATCTACGTGTTTTTTGACGCGGCGTTACGCGGAGACGGTGAAACTTTTTTGAGAAACGCTGGGCAAATATTGAATTTCAATATGTCTAGATGCGCTGTGCCAAATGTGAGCTAAATCCGACGAAAAACCAGGGACTAGTTCGTTAAAACGTAAAATTAGTTTGGACGAGGTCCGGGTTTGAAGCCAAGATGGCCGCCTCCCTGTGCGAGTGGGCGTGGCGCTCCAAGTGAGTTTTGGGCTTGTCCTGATGTCCCCTCTCACTGTGGCGAGTGATTCGGGCGTACGCCCAAAAACGCCCCGATTTTTTTGAATTGGGGTCCACTTCCAGAGGGCGCTGTGGAGCCATTTTGTTGTGGGCGTGTCCCATTCGTCCAATTTCATAAATTTTTTCGCTGCCCCATTGCCTCCGCCAATTTTGGGGAGCTTTCACCCACGTTTAGCGGGTCAAAAACGCGATCATTTCCGGAGAAAAAAAAAAATAATAATAATAATAAGAAACCACCCAAAAACAATAGTCCCTTGCCGCGACTGCGTCCGGCTCGGGCCTAAATATTAGGAGAACGGAGCAAGATAGAGGCATGGTGTAATATATTTTTTGGTTTGTTATGATGAGTAGAAGACATCTGGAAAGTTTCGTGGAAATCGGACAAAATAATTTTTTCAAGGTATAGGCAGGGGGCGCTATAGTGATGTGCACCGTGAAGTAATTGATCTCTATGGAATCAGACCGTAAGTGGCCTTCTGTCAGCCAAGTATGATCCAGACTGGATAGAGCGCGTGCCTGCGAGGTGGTGTCAAATTTACATAACAAAACGTGTTTTTGGGGGGGCGCCATTCGAAACGGGGGGGTCTGAGTGAAAAAAAAGTCAGGTATTTTTTGTAGCCCCGTGTCAGGAGAGTCTGTTTAAACAGGTATGGGCTTATTCTGCTGAAAAACCAGGGACTAGTTTGTTGACAAACAAGACAGGTCCATACAGATTACCAATGAAAAGTCAAAGTCACGCCCACATCTTAGAAAATATGACATGACTATAATGTATTTTTTGGTTTGCAAAAGTGTCTAGAACATACTGGCATCATTGTATAAAAAAGATTCAAAAGTGCAGTTTTCAAGGTATGGCTAGGGGGCGCTATCCTGGGAGCAGGCTACACATTAATGGCTTCATTCTGTTCAGTTTCAGGTGGCGCATTAGTGACATGAATATGAGCTCTGTGGGCTTATGCCTGTGAGCGTGAGCTTTCTTGGAAACAACGCGAAATCTACGTGTTTTTTGACGCGGCGTTACGCGGAGACGGTGAAACTTTTTTGAGAAACGCTGGGCAAATATTGAATTTCAATATGTCTAGATGCGCTGTGCCAAATGTGAGCTAAATCCGACGAAAAACCAGGGACTAGTTCGTTAAAACGTAAAATTAGTTTGGACGAGGTCCGGGTTTGAAGCCAAGATGGCCGCCTCCCTGTGCGAGTGGGCGTGGCGCTCCAAGTGAGTTTTGGGCTTGTCCTGATGTCCCCTCTCACTGTGGCGAGTGATTCGGGCGTACGCCCAAAAACGCCCCGATTTTTTTGAATTGGGGTCCACTTCCAGAGGGCGCTGTGGAGCCATTTTGTTGTGGGCGTGTCCCATTCGTCCAATTTCATAAATTTTTTCGCTGCCCCATTGCCTCCGCCAATTTTGGGGAGCTTTCACCCACGTTTAGCGGGTCAAAAACGCGATCATTTCCGGAGAAAAAAAATAATAATAATAATAATAAGAAACCACCCAAAAACAATAGTCCCTTGCCGCGACTGCGTCCGGCTCGGGCCTAAATATTAGGAGAACGGAGCAAGATAGAGGCATGGTGTAATATATTTTTTGGTTTGTTATGATGAGTAGAAGACATCTGGAAAGTTTCGTGGAAATCGGACAAAATAATTTTTTCAAGGTATAGGCAGGGGGCGCTATAGTGATGTGCACCGTGAAGTAATTGATCTCTATGGAATCAGACCGTAAGTGGCCTTCTGTCAGCCAAGTATGATCCAGACTGGATAGAGCGCGTGCCTGCGAGGTGGTGTCAAATTTACATAACAAAACGTGTTTTTGGGGGGGCGCCATTCGAAACGGGGGGGTCTGAGTGAAAAAAAAGTCAGGTATTTTTTGTAGCCCCGTGTCAGGAGAGTCTGTTTAAACAGGTATGGGCTTATTCTGCTGAAAAACCAGGGACTAGTTTGTTGACAAACAAGACAGGTCCATACAGATTACCAATGAAAAGTCAAAGTCACGCCCACATCTTAGAAAATATGACATGACTATAATGTATTTTTTGGTTTGCAAAAGTGTCTAGAACATACTGGCATCATTGTATAAAAAAGATTCAAAAGTGCAGTTTTCAAGGTATGGCTAGGGGGCGCTATCCTGGGAGCAGGCTACACATTAATGGCTTCATTCTGTTCAGTTTCAGGTGGCGCATTAGTGACATGAATATGAGCTCTGTGGGCTTATGCCTGTGAGCGTGAGCTTTCTTGGAAACAACGCGAAATCTACGTGTTTTTTGACGCGGCGTTACGCGGAGACGGTGAAACTTTTTTGAGAAACGCTGGGCAAATATTGAATTTCAATATGTCTAGATGCGCTGTGCCAAATGTGAGCTAAATCCGACGAAAAACCAGGGACTAGTTCGTTAAAACGTAAAATTAGTTTGGACGAGGTCCGGGTTTGAAGCCAAGATGGCCGCCTCCCTGTGCGAGTGGGCGTGGCGCTCCAAGTGAGTTTTGGGCTTGTCCTGATGTCCCCTCTCACTGTGGCGAGTGATTCGGGCGTACGCCCAAAAACGCCCCGATTTTTTTGAATTGGGGTCCACTTCCAGAGGGCGCTGTGGAGCCATTTTGTTGTGGGCGTGTCCCATTCGTCCAATTTCATAAATTTTTTCGCTGCCCCATTGCCTCCGCCAATTTTGGGGAGCTTTCACCCACGTTTAGCGGGTCAAAAACGCGATCATTTCCGGAGAAAAAAAATAATAATAATAATTAAAGCCGCAAGCGGCGATGAAGGCCCTCGCCCTTGGGCACTCGTCCCTTGCAACCGCCCCCGCTCACTCTCGTCCCTTGCGGCCACCTCCGCTGTCGTCCCTTGCGGCCACCTCCGCTGTCGTCCGAAGACATCTGGAAAGTTTCGTGGAAATCGGACAAAATAATTTTTTCAAGGTATAGGCAGGGGGCGCTATAGTGATGTGCACCGTGAAGTAATTGATCTCTATGGAATCAGACCGTAAGTGGCCTTCTGTCAGCCAAGTATGATCCAGACTGGATAGAGCGCGTGCCTGCGAGGTGGTGTCAAATTTACATAACAAAACGTGTTTTTGGGGGGGCGCCATTCGAAACGGGGGGGTCTGAGTGAAAAAAAAGTCAGGTATTTTTTGTAGCCCCGTGTCAGGAGAGTCTGTTTAAACAGGTATGGGCTTATTCTGCTGAAAAACCAGGGACTAGTTTGTTGACAAACAAGACAGGTCCATACAGATTACCAATGAAAAGTCAAAGTCACGCCCACATCTTAGAAAATATGACATGACTATAATGTATTTTTTGGTTTGCAAAAGTGTCTAGAACATACTGGCATCATTGTATAAAAAAGATTCAAAAGTGCAGTTTTCAAGGTATGGCTAGGGGGCGCTATCCTGGGAGCAGGCTACACATTAATGGCTTCATTCTGTTCAGTTTCAGGTGGCGCATTAGTGACATGAATATGAGCTCTGTGGGCTTATGCCTGTGAGCGTGAGCTTTCTTGGAAACAACGCGAAATCTACGTGTTTTTTGACGCGGCGTTACGCGGAGACGGTGAAACTTTTTTGAGAAACGCTGGGCAAATATTGAATTTCAATATGTCTAGATGCGCTGTGCCAAATGTGAGCTAAATCCGACGAAAAACCAGGGACTAGTTCGTTAAAACGTAAAATTAGTTTGGACGAGGTCCGGGTTTGAAGCCAAGATGGCCGCCTCCCTGTGCGAGTGGGCGTGGCGCTCCAAGTGAGTTTTGGGCTTGTCCTGATGTCCCCTCTCACTGTGGCGAGTGATTCGGGCGTACGCCCAAAAACGCCCCGATTTTTTTGAATTGGGGTCCACTTCCAGAGGGCGCTGTGGAGCCATTTTGTTGTGGGCGTGTCCCATTCGTCCAATTTCATAAATTTTTTCGCTGCCCCATTGCCTCCGCCAATTTTGGGGAGCTTTCACCCACGTTTAGCGGGTCAAAAACGCGATCATTTCCGGAGAAAAAAAATAATAATAATAATAATAAGAAACCACCCAAAAACAATAGTCCCTTGCCGCGACTGCGTCCGGCTCGGGCCTAAATATTAGGAGAACGGAGCAAGATAGAGGCATGGTGTAATATATTTTTTGGTTTGTTATGATGAGTAGAAGACATCTGGAAAGTTTCGTGGAAATCGGACAAAATAATTTTTTCAAGGTATAGGCAGGGGGCGCTATAGTGATGTGCACCGTGAAGTAATTGATCTCTATGGAATCAGACCGTAAGTGGCCTTCTGTCAGCCAAGTATGATCCAGACTGGATAGAGCGCGTGCCTGCGAGGTGGTGTCAAATTTACATAACAAAACGTGTTTTTGGGGGGGCGCCATTCGAAACGGGGGGGTCTGAGTGAAAAAAAAGTCAGGTATTTTTTGTAGCCCCGTGTCAGGAGAGTCTGTTTAAACAGGTATGGGCTTATTCTGCTGAAAAACCAGGGACTAGTTTGTTGACAAACAAGACAGGTCCATACAGATTACCAATGAAAAGTCAAAGTCACGCCCACATCTTAGAAAATATGACATGACTATAATGTATTTTTTGGTTTGCAAAAGTGTCTAGAACATACTGGCATCATTGTATAAAAAAGATTCAAAAGTGCAGTTTTCAAGGTATGGCTAGGGGGCGCTATCCTGGGAGCAGGCTACACATTAATGGCTTCATTCTGTTCAGTTTCAGGTGGCGCATTAGTGACATGAATATGAGCTCTGTGGGCTTATGCCTGTGAGCGTGAGCTTTCTTGGAAACAACGCGAAATCTACGTGTTTTTTGACGCGGCGTTACGCGGAGACGGTGAAACTTTTTTGAGAAACGCTGGGCAAATATTGAATTTCAATATGTCTAGATGCGCTGTGCCAAATGTGAGCTAAATCCGACGAAAAACCAGGGACTAGTTCGTTAAAACGTAAAATTAGTTTGGACGAGGTCCGGGTTTGAAGCCAAGATGGCCGCCTCCCTGTGCGAGTGGGCGTGGCGCTCCAAGTGAGTTTTGGGCTTGTCCTGATGTCCCCTCTCACTGTGGCGAGTGATTCGGGCGTACGCCCAAAAACGCCCCGATTTTTTTGAATTGGGGTCCACTTCCAGAGGGCGCTGTGGAGCCATTTTGTTGTGGGCGTGTCCCATTCGTCCAATTTCATAAATTTTTTCGCTGCCCCATTGCCTCCGCCAATTTTGGGGAGCTTTCACCCACGTTTAGCGGGTCAAAAACGCGATCATTTCCGGAGAAAAAAAATAATAATAATAATTAAAGCCGCAAGCGGCGATGAAGGCCCTCGCCCTTGGGGACTCGTCCCTTGCAACCGCCCCCGCTCGCTCTCGTCCCTTGCGGCCACCTCCGCTCTCGTCCCTTGCGACCACCTGTGCTCACTCTCATGCCTTGCGACCACTCTTAATCACACTAGGTCCTTGCGAGCCCCACGATTGAACTCGCTCATTTTGTTGCGAAAGTCCCTTTAAGTTGCATTACAGTACATTTTATGCGAAAGTCCCTTTAAGTTGCATTACAGTTAATTATATGCGAAAGTACCTTTAAGTTGCATTACAGTGCATTATATGCGAAAATACCTTTAAGTTGCATTACATTGCATTATATGCGAAAGTCCCTTTAAGTTGCATTAAAGTGTGTGGTGGATGTCTCTATCACCACCATTTTGTGTTAGTATTGTTTGTTTATAATTTATCTTAGTTACAAGGAAATACATTGTATTTGACAGTTTATTTTGAAGTTTTGCTGTTTGGTGTGGAGTGCTTCCTGTTTGGGAGGAAGTAGGATATGTTCAAATAGAATAGGTGGGGTGGGTTTGCCAGACGTCCTCACAATGGTCTTGGCCCTAGTTGATTGGGGAAATAAGGTATGTTTTTATTGTGCGGTTGATTCCATGTGATACTGTTTGATTAATTCACTAATATTTTTATATAGCTCTTACGGTGGTGATAATAAAAGGAAACGTGTAAAGGAAAACCCACCTGTACTGTCATTCATTCATGTGGGAGTTAAATACATTATGTTAATTTGATTCATTTCTGTATATTGAGGCTTCAGTGAATTTGGGTTGAATTGTTTAGTTACACTTGTCTTTGTTTCTTTGAGGCGCTGTAGACAAAGATTGGCTGGAGGGGTTGGAGGACATCTTGAAACCTTGGAGTGTACCATAACAATGAAAGGAGGGGGAACACTAAGTGTCACACGTTTTATTCAGTTATTGTGTTGGTTGAATTTACTTTACCTTGACTTATCATTTTGAGCAAAGTTATAGGTATGTTAGCTGTACTTGGTTACTATGAGAAGTTTGCGAAGTGTAGTACGTTTGTGTGTCTTTGTGTTATACCTACCCCTTATGTTGGTTCTATGGTTTACCTGAACCCTATGTAAGCATTGTGGTTCTTTGTTGGGAGTCAGTTGGTTTTGAGTTCAGTAATTGTTAAGTTGGGCCCAAATTTTTGTAAGTGTTGTTTGTTACTTGTTTTTGTAAGGTTTTGTTAATTAATATTTGAGCATTATATGAAGGAACTTTCCTTTTTTTAAACACCTTTGTGCCTGCCTTTTACTTGGTCCACGACACAGTGCTTTATATGAGAAAGTCCCGTTAAGTTGAATTACAGTGCATTATATGTGAATGTCCCCAAACCTCCTGAGATCCGAGAGTTTGTCTGGTGTGCATTTTATGATTGTTCGTCCTATTTGAGATAAGTAGGACCTATTAAGTATAAGAACTAATATGTGATGTTGTACAGGAAGTAGTTTTCAGGAAATTATGTCTTCATGTGAGGCCAGTGGGTCTATCATAACTGTACGAAATATATGTTTCTGTTAAGGTTCAGAATGTCATATTGAGTCAAAATTCATTATGTCATCGTAATGTCATAAGTAGTTAAGGTTAAGAGGTTAAAATTAACTCTACGGTTGAATTCTCCAGGTTCATATGTTCTATATTAGATGCAGCAAGGTCATATTCAGTTAGATTTAGTTAGTATTAGTGTTGTTTTTCATGTGGTGAGAGCCAAAACTGGTATTGATTCAGTATTGGATATTTGTAGCCAATGCTCTGTATTTTGTCAGTGTTGGTTTTGATATTGAATATCAGTATTGGTTTGTGAAAGATATAAAAGTATACAAATAATAAAGTAAAATTTACATCTGAGACAGATGGCTATCATAGAGGCTGGACTAAGTAGGTTAGCTATCTAGCATGCTAGCTATATTGTTTATTTCAACAACAATGTACCACTTGGTGTTTAAGTATAAGATGTATAAATGTATACAACATGACTATGCAAATTTGCCACTTACAGGAAGTGCAACAACTGTAAATCCATCTATATAGTCCCAAGTGTTGATGGTAGAATAAGTAATGTAATATAGTGCTAATGTCCTCAAATGAGTGCCTTACATTCATTGATGTCGTAGTGTGCTCCAATTATTGAAATATGTCACATTTTAATCCCCACATGATGATAGAGACAGTGTTGGTCATAAATAAATGTCTTTTATTTATATAAGTTGGATAGATTTTTTTCCTGGATCATTTTTCTTTCGAGAACTGGTGATAAGGATTTTGTGGATATTCATGCCATTGTTTTCTTGCTGTCATTGGTGTAATGTTATGATATCACCACAAGATGGCGTGGGTAGTGTCCCCAAATGTGGCCAACAGGTCAAAGATGTACAATATTGATTATTATTGTGTTAAGAGTCAAAATTGTGTTGTTTGTATGAGGGCAGAGGGTGTCATTAGGTGTAGTTGCATTATACTGCTTTATATGTAAAAATCCCTATTAAGTAGCACGATAGTGCTATTGTGAAAATCCCTATTTTGTTGCATAATTGTCTTTTAATTGTAAAATGTGTATGTTTTGGCAGGAACGGTAAAAACTGTTGAAATTGCAGGAACTGTTATCATTGTATTAACTGTTAAAATCACTGACAGACTCCACTGTATCAGAAATACTAGTCAAATGCTGGCATGAAAGGAGAAAGCGTTAGAAATGTGTCACAACCATATTCGAGCTGGCAACCTCCTGCACCAAAGACAAGCACAGAATCATTGAGCTGTAGCTTCATGGTTGTAGGATTTGGATTTGGGCTAGTTTTGTCTATATTATTGAGCAGAAGTTAGTGCCCAGCACACCATTGGAGGCGAGAGGAAGTTTACGTCATGTCCCCCCATTCACATACATTTTTGTGATTGTTTTTGGCATTTGTCCCAGTGTTGCCTCAATTGTTGTCCCACTATCCCCCCATGTCTTTCTTTTTCTGTAGTATGTTATCTTGATATGATATTGTCAATGGTGTTCCTTCAGATGAGAAAAAAATGTGTAATTGTGGGTGTTTTGTGTGCCTGCATTGTAAAAATGTATGAAGTGGATGTTACTGTGTAAGATGATTGTAGTGTTTAAGTAGAGTTTGCGTGATTTGTTATTTAAAGTTACGAGAACAGTTGGGCTGGATATCTCCTGATTGAAACAATAGATAAAGGTTTGAAGATGTCCAAGCAAAGCATGTTGTTTTTTTGGGTCTTAGGGAAAGAGTGTCAAGGGCCCTGTTTCAGCTGGACAGCAACAAAGTGAGAGAATGTTGTAAAAGATGAGGAGAGAGAAAGTGTAGGTATTATTTATTGTGTGTCATTGAGGTGTGTTTGTGTAGGGTTTAACATACTTGTGGTTGATGTGAGTATCATGGGTTTGGAACATAAGATTAGAGTGTCATTCAGTACAAATGTAGTCTTTAATAGAGCGTGTGTCAAAATTACTCACTTCTGGCTTGTTTTGTGATGTGGTTCAGTTTTAATGGCACTCAGTCCATTTTTGTTTATAGATGTTGTATAGTATTAATGTTATTTTATCCAGTTGTGTTGCTAGTTGTGTGTATGTTCTATTGTTAGTCAGTCCAGTATGTATATAATGATGGTTAGTCTGGTGTACAGTTGTGGTTTAGTGTTAGGTTTAGCAGTATAGTATTGTATATAGTTGTGGTTTAGTCCTAGTCTTGTCAGTCCAGCTGTGGCATAGTTGTGGTTTAGTCCTAGTGTAACTGAGCGTAGTTTAGTTTATAGTTTTGGTTTAGTCCTAGAACGAGGCAGTCTATGGATGGCCAGGAATGTGGTAGTAATCCTTTGAATCTGAGAGTCAGTGAGCTTGAGTGGTTACGGTTGATGATGTGGTTAGAGGAGAGAGTAGTGTGTTGTGATGGTTTGTTAATGACGAAACTGTTTTAAAAGTAGGTAGTAATGCTTTCATATACAAGGAAATAGTAGTAATGTGTTATGTAGCACTTTGTAGATGCAGGATAGTTGATGTTTTAATGCATGTATTATTCATTCATGCTACTTTTTGTTGGTCAGCTGTTATTGTTTCCAAAGCTGTTCTGTGGTAGATGAACAGAAGTGAAGAAATTAGCATATTACCAACTCCTCCCACCCTACTGTCTATTCACTTACCATATTGTGCGATGGCAGTGTTAAAAGTGCCAGTAAAAGCAATTTAGAAAAGAGCTGAAGGATGAAATGAAAGTTTGAGATATGTAAATAAGGCGAGATATTGCAGGTGTATAGGGTGTAAATGAAATGTACAGATATCAATATGAAAGGTTAGCTGTAGATTACTGGCATAAATGTGTGGGAAAACATAAAATCAAGGTGTGTTATATGAGAGATGGCACCAATGTTTCAAGTGTCCCATTTAGTGAAAAGTGTGTAATGGGTAGAGCGCCATTCTAAGTGGCAGTATTTTATTGATTATCGAGATAGAAAGACCTTTTGTTAGGGGTTTTTGATTGGATTGTTTAGTTTCAAAGTAGAGAGAGTGGTAGAAATGTGATGTGCATTCTACATGTTTGACTTTTACAAGGGAATAAATTAGGCTAGGAAGTAGATATTGGGAAATCCTTCCAAAATATCTTGAATGTGTTGTTTGGTCATTGTCTGTAATAGTAGAAGTGTGTTGGTGATAGTGTTGCCCATAGAGAGAGGAATGTTTTATGAGAAAAGGGGGCGTGTGCGTGTGTGCGTGCGCGTGCACGTGCGAGAAAGGATTATGTCAAAGACACAGGTTGATTAATGTACAATGTAAATTCTAGTGTAAAAATGAATGAGGGAGTCTTAAAATGTGTAGTAGTTTTATTGCACATCTAGTAAATGCTTCAAGCAGTGGGTTTATATAAAATACAAGTGAACAATGTTAGGGGAAGCATAAAGAAAAGTTGACGTGGGAATTAAACAGGTGGGGTTGCTTCAGTTGTAGGTTGTTGGGTGGAAAGTTCAGCTGGGCTTCTTGTAGGTATTTCTGTGAACAAGATGTGTTAAGGTTAGCATTGGTAATAGGTACTTCATGAGTTTTGGAGAAATAATGCAGTCAGCAACCCATATCTAGAGCAGTGACAATGTTGGGTTTACCGTGTGGTTCCTCCAAGCCAATGAGGTGTTGAGTTTGCTTTTTTAGTTTGCTTAAAGCATCTTGTTTTTGTTTTTTAGTGCGGTGGTCCTTTTTATGCACTGCAGTGAATGTCTGTAGGATTGAGAGAAACTCTGCAGAGTACTGGAAGACCTTTTGGGCTTTTGCTTCCATTGAAAGGTCCTTGTCACACATCTGATACTGGGGAGAAAACATAGAGAAAGGCATAAATGTGACTGTATGGTATGTGGGTCTGGCATGCAGCATTGTTTTATGTAGTGAGTATTTAACGTACGTTAAGGAGTATTAGTTGGTTTCGAATGTGTTGTGATGTTGTTCCGCATGGTGGAGGCAGCATTGTGGCATTGAAGTGACAGGCCATAGTCTGCGCAAAAGAGCAAATATGTTATAGACATTATTTAGTTCAAGAATAGGCTTAGCTGCTATGTAATTTGTAAGAGGGGACTTACCCTGTGTAGAGTGTCTTATAGATGGTGGGTAAGATCCTGAATGTGCTGGAGAGTTGTCAAGCTGACAGTGAAGCGGGAGAGTGTCTTTGTACATTGCCTGCATTGTTGAACCCCTCCCACTAGTGAAGCTGGGATTGGTTGGGTTTGTACGGAGGTGGTCTTTGAAGGTGTTAGTCATGTGGTAGGAAGCAGTGAGATGACAGTCAGAGGATACTGTATTCTTTGTATATGTATTAATTATGATGCAATTATTATGATGTTGATGTTTGATAATGATTAGGGATTTTACTTAGCATTACATACGGTGAAAGTGGTATGTGGTGAATAATGGCTGTTGTTTGTGAAGAAATTTGTCTTGGGTAATAATCAACATGTGTAGGTAATGTATATGGCGTAGTCAATGAAGAAGGTACAGTTAGGGAATGCACAAGTAGTGAAATTAAATGTGTCAGGCATTAGTGTGGAAGACTGAAATGTGAGGGGGACATAAGGTATAAGGTTTATATGAAAGGTAATTGAAAGGCTGTGAAGGTAGTGAAAAGAGCACAATCCAGAAGTGATGGTAAGCTTGAGGAAAGAGTGGCACAAGAAGGACAGGAATGTTAGATAAAGTAGTGCAGTAAAGTCTAGGAAAGTATGAAGAGTGTGAAGAGTAGTGTATGAGTCTAGTGCCAATGAGGGGTTGAGGAAATAATGACATGGTTAACAAAGAAAGTGTAAGTAATTGTTTTTGAGAAGTAATAGTGCTATGTATATACAGTGGGGGAAAAGAGGATGTGGCCAATATCCAATAGAATGTCTATGTGAAACTGACCAAATAATTTTTTCGCCCACTGTATATTATATATATATATATATATATATATATATATATATATATATATATATATATATATATATATATATATATATATATATATATATCTATATATATATATATATATATATATATATATATATATATATATATATATATATATATACACGATATAGAGAGAGAGAGAGATATAGATATGTGATAGAGAAGATAGGAACAATAGTAGAAGGAAACATTTCAGTAAGGGAATTATGCATTTGCTATTGCATGTTTAGAAGTAATTTTGATACGTAGGTGTATTTGGTTTGGTGAAGGGCTGTAGAAACTGTACACAGTTGCCTGTGTGTGGCAGAGGAGAAAGTGAGTGAGGAGTCACATGAAAGGGATTAAGAGTGGAGATGGGTAACTGTTTGATGTAGTGAGACCACATTTCCTTTGTGTATTGGCAGCATTTGACTGGAAGTGTGAAAGTCATTTGGAGCAGAGAAGTGGTATCCAGTTTGTACAGTGGTATTCCACTGTTTTGTGCGTGTTGAAGAATTGTGAAGGTTATTGTATGTGCTGTAGATTGTGTTGAGTGTGATTGTTATTAGTTGATATACTTGAAAATGGTTAAGTTTCAGGCACATGATGCAGCCACATTAGGTTAGTTTAGTGTAGTTTATTTGTTCATTTGAGCAGTTAAAATTCTGCTCAAAAGGAGTGGGCCGAAGCAACAGCTTATAAACGCCCACCCCGAAATCATTACAATAAAAGTGTATATCACAACAGTAGTACAAGAGAACATATGACAAAGTACTAGAGCCTTGGAACACAGCATGCGCACACGTGAACACAACGTACCCGTCTGTGATGTAACACATTATAATACAATGATACATTTAGCAACATCATACTTGGATTTGCCTCCTTAGCAAGGAACCTGTTACATTTCAAAGCGGACCACCCTTACAAAGCACTTCAGGGAATGTTCATGTAATTAACAGAATTTAGCAGAAGAGAAGCGCAGCACAACTACAACAACAGTTTCGTTACATATACAATGTTTGGTACAAAGCAAGTTACAAACGGCGAACGATTGTCAGTCGAATGGTTATCAATGTCATCAATCAATGCCAATGAATTATGTAATATGTAGTAAGTATTTAAGCCCTGCATAGTGTAGTGCGTTAAAAAGCCAGGGTGTAGAGCGGGCTAGTTGAAGAGGGCGTTAGCTCCCCATCAACAAACCCCCATGCAGCTGCCCTAACATCTGTTTTTTTATTATTATTGTTTTTAGAAGATGTTCCTGTACTGTGAGGTGCATTAAAAGGCGAGGTTTATGAGCCCTTTGTGAGGGGCCTCACAGCAGATTTGTAGTTGCCTGCCCTACTTCTCTATTTGCAATTATAAACAATAGAATGACAACCGTTCAGAGCAGCAAATTGATCCTACTGCTTCCCCTAGTGTCAACGTGTTTATTCTTCTCTGTACTTTTCAAAAATCTTTTGTTTGTATTTATATTTGAACAGGTTAAGGTTTGGACATCGTTTCATCTCCATCTCCAATTTATTCCACAATTGTACACCATGAACTGTCAGGCTGAAATTTTCAAAGTGGAGCTCTGACTCTGAGTCCTAAAGTTTAATTCATTTCGTAATTCATAACGACCAGTACGTTCTTGGAACCTTCTTTGTATGTGGTTTGGTAACAGTTTATATCTTGCTTTGTATAACATCTGTACCGTTTGGAACTCCACAATGTTGCAGAACTTCATGATCTTTGATTTGAAAAATAATGGATTTGTGTGGTCTAAAAACCCAACTTTATGAATTAATCTGACAGCTCTTTTTTGCAGCAATACCATTGGTTTAACTGTGTTTTTATAGGTACTACCCCAAACCACAGTACAATAGTATAAATAGGGCAATATCAGTGAAGAGTATAGGGTATGTAGAGCTTTCACGTTTAAAATGTGCTTTGCTTTTGCTATTACTGCAATGCTTCTTGATATTTTAGTAGATATATATGTAATGTGTGATTTCCAAGTGATTCTGTCATCTATAATGACTCCAAGATATTTGATTTCCTGCACCCGCTCTATAACAACACCCTCTATCTGAATTGCCTCCTGAGTATTAGAATTGCCAAATATCATCATTTTGCTTTGACTCAGATTTAGTGACAATTTGTTTTGTTCGAACCACTTATTGACACTCTTGACTTCCAAGTTAACAATCTGACACAGTTGCTTTAAGTTGTCTCCTGAAGCAAAAATATTTGTATCGTCTGCAAACAAGATAAATCTAAGAATTTGAGATGTTTTACAAATTTCGTTTATGTACATGTTAAACAATTTTGGGCGCAGAATGGAACCTTGAGGTAAACCATACACAATTTCTCGACAACTTGACTGGTATTCACCTATTTTCACACATTGTTTTCTATTTTTCAAGTAACTGGTGACCCACTGTACAGCTACTCCCCTAATCCCATAATGTTCTAGTTTATTAATTAGTATATCATAGTTTCTTGTATCAAACGCTTTACTTAGGTCAATAAATAACCCTATTGTAAATGTTGTGTTATTTACAGCATTAGTTATTTCATCAATTGTATCAAAGAGAGCGTGCGAAGTTGAATGATTATTCCTAAAACCAAACGGATTCTCAGAGAGCAAGTTATTTCTTTCAATAAAGCTGTCGAGTCTAGAATTAAAAACCTTCTATAAGATTTTTGAGAATTGCGGTAAAAGGGAAACAGGCCTGTAGTTTGTAAAGAGATGTTGATCTCCAGCTTTGAACAGAGGTATCACTTTAGCTACTTTCAAACTGTCAGGTAATTGTCCAGTTTGTAACGATAAGTTACAGATGTGTGTTAACGGCTTAGAGATACTTTCAATGACAGATTTTAAGGTCTTCATATCCATATCATAATAATCTGTCGAGGTTTTATTTTTACACCCTCTAAAAATAGCCAATATCTCCTTTTCCTTCACAGGATTGAGGAACAAGGACATAAGATTTCTGTCTATCAGTTCACAGTTGTACTTCTCAACGTGTACAATTTTTGCATCAAGGTTCGGTCCAACATTGACAAAAAATGTATTAAATGTATCGACTACTTCATTCATATTATTTATAGTTCTATCCTCATCTTTGAAGTATTGTGGATAATTAATTATTCTTGGTTTGTTTCTAATTATACTATGTAAGATATTCTATAAGCCTTTAATATTATTCTTATTGTTATCTAATAACTTATTATAATACTCTTGTGTACATGTTCTAACAGTACTTTCAATTTATTTTTATATTTCTTATATTTATCCTCAGCTTCTTTTGTTCGTTTTTTTATAAAGTTCTTGTAAAGAGAATTTTTTTTCTTACATGCATTTAGCAAACCCTTAGACATCTATGGATTATCCTTACACTTTCTGTTTTTACAGTATTTCCTCATTTGGGCAGTTTTTATCATATTTTTTGAAGTATTCGCGCAAACTCCTCGTATGCTTTATTAGTGTCATTCTCTCTGCTTTGACAGCCCCTTTTTAAGGGAATCAATAGTGTTCTTTGTTTTTACCCTTCTAAACCAATGCATGTCTCCTGGTTCAATTTTTTGGTGATTATTTTTGTACAATACAAAAGGTGATCACTGATATCATTTATCATTAAACCGCTGATAGTATTATTTTCTATTTCATTAGAAAGAACGTTATCAATTAAAGTGGCACTGTGGGATGTAATTCTACTCGGTTTAGTTATTAGAGGAAACAAACCTGGCATGTATAAAGAGTAGTAAATGAGAGGAAAGATTGAAAGTCCCAATAAGAGTAATAGGATAAAAGTGGTCAATTAGTTGTGTCAGTATGAATGTAGTGCATAGCTTAGAACAACACTAGCATTGTATATGAGAGTATGTTGTGAAGTGGTGTAATAGTAATGTTTTAGACACAGAAATGGCTGCAGGAGGTGAGGTGTGTTCATCATGGGGTAGGTGTTGTGTCAATGTTAGTGGGGACACTTTAACCCCTTGGGCCAAGAAGTAGCGGGGAGGGAGGTGGGGTAGGGCAGAAGATTTGTGTTATTGTATGACAAGGTTAATATTTGGACCAAGCTGGTGCCAAATGTCTGGTGAGGTGAAGAGGAAATAATGACATGGTTGACAAAGAAAGTGTAATGAAGAGTTTTTGAGAAGTAATAGTGCTATGTAATGTGATGTAATCTGTAGTGAGATGAGTGGAGTCGTAGATGATAGCTGGATTGTATGATTTATACAGGTCCAACAGGAGGAGTGTGTGTATCAGTCAGTGTAGTGTATATATATATATATATATATATATATATATATATATATATATATATATATATATATATATAAAGAGAGTGAGAGATATAGTTATCTAGCTATATAGCTATAAAGTTATATAGTGATATAGTTATGTGGATATGTGATAGAGGAGGTAGGAACAAATGTGCAAGCAAACATGTCAGTAATGGAATTATGCCTTTGATGTTGCCTTTGAGGATTGTGCATAAAGGTCAGAGTATTTGTTTGTTGCACGTCATGGAAGGTTTAAAGAATGTGTATACATAGGTGTATTGGGTTTGGTGAAGGGCTGTAGAAACTGTACACAGGTGCCTGTGTGTGGCAGAGGAGAAAGTTGGTGTTCACTCTTGCATGAGGGAAATCTGTCATTGATGAGTCAGATGTCACATGAAGGGGATTAAGAGTGGCGATGGGTGACTGTTTGATGTAGGCAGACCACACTTCCACACTTCCACTTTGTGTATTGGCAGCATTTGACTGGAAGTGTGAATGTTGGGGGTAGGCGCTCATAAGCTTTTGCTTTAGCCTACTCCTTTTCAGCAAAATGTATGCTCAAATAAATAAATAAGTCATTGGGAGCAGAGAAGTGGATACACTGTTCTGTGCGTGTGGAAGAATTGTGAAGGTTATTTTATGTGCTGTAGATTGTGTTGTGTTTGATTGTTATGAATTGATATAGGTGAAAAGGTGTAAGTTTAAGGCACATGATTCAGCCACATGCTAATAAGCTATGAAAGGTAAGTATTAGAATAGTTATGTAGCCATTCATGGAAAAGTTGGTGACACATGTTGAGTTTGTGTTGATACAATGTGCCTAATGAAATGATCATATGTCAGTTCAGACATTGAGATGTTAATGTGTTAATATGGCGAATGTTAGAGAGCCTCACTAGCAAACTCTAGGACAATTGCATTTATAAATGTCAATATGTCTGCAAGTATGTCATTATTTAACAGAAAGAGAATGTGTTTTAATCGTGGATTTTTTCGTGGATACTATGTTTATGGTAGTGTAAAGGTGTTGTGGAATATCATACAATGAGAATATGTGTCCTTGACATACCTCACAGCACAATGGTAACAGAAGTATTTAAATGATTTGTGCATCGTGACATGTAGGTTGTACATGCGTGTGAATTTGGCCAGTTTCTGCTGCTCAAGTAACTGTCCACCAATGTAGCGGTCAGAAGGCAGAAGTGGTTTAATGTAGGTGCAGACTGTTCTTTGATGGTAAGGTTGGTGGGGATATATGTACTGCAGTCCTGAAAGGCGATTGCCTGTGGTGTCAACAAGTACAGTACATGGTGTGTGCAGGTATTGTGTTATCGTGAGTGTTATATAGTGTTGGAGTTCATTAGTATTGTATTGAAGATGTGTACTTATTATTGTAGTTTGTAGGTTTGAGCTGGTGGCATGGATGAGTGTGATACCCAATTCTATATGTTAGCAAGTGATGTGTACTGTATCTGTGCAGATTTTGCATGGTAAAAGTATTGATGTATATAGACAGGGGGGGTTGTCACAGGATGGTGTGTAGGAGAGACCAAATGCAGTTCCTGTGTCCTATAGGTATTGGGGTCACCAAGGGCCTTTGACATGCTAATGTGTTAGCCAATGATACGGTGTGTTTTTTTTTAACCAATGATCACACAGAATGAATACTGTCTTAAGTAGCATTGAAGAGGTATTTGCTCCAAAGTAAGCCGGCAGACGAAGCTAATACGAAGATTGACACCTTTGGGCAGTAAGCAAGGTAAGACTAATGAAAAGAACTATGTAGATGTGTCCAGATATAATGTGTGTTTTAAGCATGAGTTATGTATCAGTAACATGACACATCAGTAGAAATGTAAGTGTCAGTAGGTGTAGGTAGATAATGAGGAAGGGAAGCGTTACAGCATACAGATATTATTATAATATAAGTTATAAGATGTGAAATGTACATGCCTATTTTCCTAGGTAGCATCTAGTGTGGTATGTGTAAAGAACAATGTAGTCTTTTTTTTTGTCATGTTTTTGAATAGGTTGTTACTGTGTCAGATTTCAGTAGTTGTTGTTAGTCATGTGATAATGTTGTTTATGATTTGCAGTGTTGCGACAATGTCTTCACTGCCTTCTCCAAATAAACTGCCAGCAGCTGAGAATCAAGAGGCAGTGGCTGTCAGAGAGGGTCTGATTCGGATTAATGTATGTTTTTCATGAATAATTCAGAGATTCTTTATTGTTTGATATGTGTAATAAGGAGTTTTTTGTTGTTGTTATGCCATTTTACAGTACATGATGCGAGACGCCAGCATCCCTATGACGGTGAAGCAGAAGTTAATTTTTGATATGTCATTGGAGCACTGCTACATCATGAATAAGCATGATAGGAGAAGTGTAGCTGATGCAAAGAGTATCTCTTTGTTGGACCGGGAATACACGAGTCAAATGCAGCGACTGGAAGATTTCACAAAGATATGGGACGATTGGGGCGAATTAGGTTTGTAATGCATTTGTCTATAGTAATGATTGGTACATATGAAGTAGTTTTTGTTACAACCTGTGTTGTATTTGTAGATATTCCTGTCACCAGCCTGGAGTCCCCCTCAACAAGTTCTGCACCTGGTGACACTTCAGAGGCACCCAGCACTTCCAGAAAGTGCTCCACCAAAAAGACTGCAACTTCGAAACGCACTTCAAATCGAAAGCGGGATGCAAGTGAAGAAGTACCTGAAGATGTAGCTGTGGCTGGTCCGTCAAGGGAAATGTGTGAAGAGTCTGTGTAATCACATGTCATAAGGATGTATTGATGTCAGCACATATAAAGGGCAGTAATGTATCCAGTATTATGTATGACATGATGGTTAGTTGACATTGCAAAGTCATGTGAAAAAGTCATAGTGATTGTAATGTGTGGCTATTTGTGTGGTTTGATGTACCATGAAGCGAGTTGGATAGGCTGTAAAGGTGAAATTGTGTTTGATTGTAATTAAAGTGCTAGTATTGTGTAATTGAGAAGGACTGTAAAATAATGTGTGTGAGTTCTAGTTTTGTCCTGAGTTTGTAGTGTGATATAATGTGATTAAAGTACTATTGTGTGATGACGGTGTTAAGTAGTGTGCTTTTTAATAATAATAAATGAGTGTCAGTATGGTCACAAAGGTCTTTCACATAACAGTATTGCAGTTGTACAAAGTTGGATGTGGACAAGGACATGTGTCGTATTACGTGAATGTGTATCTCTGTGGGTGTAATGGTTGTCATTAATAGGCAGGTTTGTAATGCATGGGTGGATCATGGGAAAGAAGGGAATATGTCTCAGGCTTCTTTGAAGGAGTTCAGAGTAAGTTTGATTTGTCCATGTGTTTTTGTTGTCAAGCAATTGTAAAGCTGTATTCCACAGTGGTGTGCAGTGTGCTTTTGGCAGGTATTAAGCACTAAGTATAAGACATTCCACACACTGTGTGGGTTGTAGTAGGAGAGAGAGGCAAGTGGAGGTAATCAATATAAGTTGCTCATGTGAGTGTAAGTTTATTTTGAATGTTAACAATTGCCAAAATTAATGTTGTAATAGAGTAGTATGTGTCACGGTAGGTGGGCAATGTTGTGTATTGATTGGATAGTGACAATGCACATGAATGAACATCTGCGTAAAGAGATGTAAAGTGTAGCTTAAGGAGGAGCTATGTTTTATGTGTAGTGTCCAGGGGATGACAGAAATACTGTAAATGTAACAGATAATGTGACAGAAATTAATATATAGAGGCGGTGTGATGTCAGCGTTGTGAGAAACTATGTTTCTTAAAGTTCATTTTACAGTGTGGGTGGTAATAAAAGAAATAGAGGGGGGGGGGGGGGGTTAGACCTTGCTGTAACCAGAATTGTCCCACTGAGATAAAGAATCTTATTTCCTGGGGAGTTCTGGCATCAGGGGGAAGTTATTGTGCATGTTTGATTGGAAGGGGTAAGTGTATTTCTTGAAGGAAATTATCACAGCTATGGGGTGAAGCGTGTTATAAAGTGGCTAATCTCAATAGTTACAGTTGAAAGTAACATGTGAATCAGTTCATAGAGGAATACAGTAGGGATAATCTTATGTTGTCTTGGATGGTTGGAGAAATGGTGTACATGTGTAAGGACATTGGCTTATGAGCACAGAATTGTAAGGCATGGTTATGGATCAATTGTAAGCATATGTGTGTGTAATCAACAGGTAATCACCAAGTTGTATGAAGATATGCAATATGTGAAGATGTCATAGAATGTACAAAGTGTTTGGAAGGGTCAAATGGTATGGATTGATGGGGTACTTCAATATGTGATAAATGACATGACTGGATGATGTTATTGTTCCATGTAGTAAATGTCACATTGAGGGGGAGAAAATATGTTGTATGCAGGTGAGGTGGGCATATAAGTAGTTGGTGGTTTGTCTTAGTTGGTTGTAGCTATGAAAAGATGAAAAGATGTGATTGATGTATTAGTTTTGATATGTTGATGACCTGCCTAGAAATATGAAAATCACAGCACTCATTCTGTGGTTCACAATCAGGTGCATAGAAATGGGCCAGGAAAATGAGGATAGGGACGGAATGGCTGGTGTGAGACAAGGATGTGTATTAGATAGTACTGTCTTAGCAGCCTGAATGTGGGGCTATGTCTGTATGGGGAAAGCATTCTAAAAGTGTAAGGGTTAGTTAAGATGTGTAGGCAAGTGATAGTGCTTAGTCATTTTTACTTGACTGTAAGGTATACAGTGCTCGACATTAACAGTATTAACAGTGTGTTGTAGATGATGTAGTGGCGTGGTAAGTGGTGGAAAGAGAAATAATAAGCATTAGTAATAATAACTCAGTCAGCTGAATATTGTACTGTCACCGCTAATGGCTTTTGTCCTAAAAGTGTATAAAGTTGCTGCATGCAATGTTGTGGCTTATGCATGTTTTGTATGAGGTTTTTGAACTGTGTTTGCACAATGTACAGTCTCTGCATTAACTTCAATATGATATGTGTGATATATTTTCTCCAGAGGAAGAAAAATGTTTTATAAAGTTTTGAAATGTTGTTGAACTCTGACAAGGATAATGTCATATCAATGATAAGGTATGTCCTTAAGGTGAGTTTGAGGCCCGCCTCTTACACTGTGATGTGCCAATGACAGTGCTGTAGGATGAGTGTGTGCAAGTAATTAACATAGTCGTCAGTGAGTGGCGGTCATTTGGAGACAGCCGAAAGACCAAGACACATGTGAAGAAGAAAGGTAAGAGTACATACATTTGATATGGGAGTTTTGCATTAGCCAGAAGGAAGGAAAAGTATGTTTTTGCAAGTGCTTGATGAACGTGTTTATGTGTGGAAATGGTGGTGAATGGTAATGTAAAAGGTAACATTTTAATATGGGGAATAGTATTCACCTGTCTGTCTTGTCTGCTACTGCTATGTCCAGTAATGTACATGGTTTGAAGTGAAAATGTGTAAAAGCAGGTAGAGCCATTGTAATAGTGGTTTGTGATACACACAAGGCCATTAAATTAGGCCAAGGAGTAGTTCTCCATTGGTTGGGTGAAAAAGTAATCACAGTTCAATGGTATGGTGTAAGAATTGTGTTTCTGAGGCATGTGTAAAAACAGGGATGGTAAGGATTTGAATCAAGAGACATATTTTTTAGGTAGGGTTATTGTGGGAATGATTAAGTAGATCATGTGATTGAAGGAGTAGGAAGTGGAAAGATATCTGGTGAAATATCGTTTGAATGGATGTGTTTGGTGGGCGTAGTTGTGTATACCATTGTAGGGATAGGGTGTAAAATGCAGATCTGTAATATAGAAGACATGAGCGTTGAACAAACATCATTGGATTGTGAATATGTGGCTTCAACGGGCATTTTTTTCAGGGATGTATGTTTCAGGCTGCAGCTGGGTGGGAATGGGCAGCATTTGAGAAATGTTGCAATGTACAATGTACAGTGTGGGGCAGACAATTAATGTAAGGTGTGTCATTATTTGTGAATGAATGATGCATTATACGACGTATGTGTAAGTTAGAAGGTGATGTTTGTGTGCAGTTAAGCGTGCAGTGATTGAACAGTTGCATGAGAGGGTAGCATGGTGCCTGTATTTTTATGAGTAGTGCATTGAAATTGAATATGAAGAATTACAGTCTGTAGAGAATGTAAGATGTGCAATGATCCTGTCTCCTGGGTAAAGGGTAAAGCAATTGTCAGTATTTGAATGTGACAATACAGTATTTTGTTATTATGTATCTATCTATAACTGACACCTGATTTATGACAGATGTGTTGTTACTGGGCCAATTAAGAACAGTTGGGTTGGCAGTCAGCCAGTTGTGCCATAAGAAAGTGGTAGCGGGCTCAGACATGACTGCTATCTTGATTAGCATTTGAATAGATTAGTAGTTAAGGCTGGGTGAGTGGGGAAGTAGGACCAGGAGTGGTGCAATCTGATGAGAAAGGGGGAGTCAGTCTAGGATTTGGTTCAATATGGTGGTGTGTAGGACGTTCCAGTATCAATGTTTTTGTAGGTGTTCTTATGAATGGGTATGTCTGCATTGAGAAGTAATCAAAGAAATGATCTTGCAGCGCATTAATGAGAAGTGTGTTGGTAATTGTAGCTGTTATGCTGTCCACATATGTAGCAGTTGGGTCAGTCGTGGGGGAAGCTATACCAATAGCAACTGTTGTTGTCAACAGAAAGGTGAAGAATGAGTCTGTGAAGTTTTCAGGTGATGTAAAAGTCAGTGTGCTATTTCATGCAATTGCAAGATTACAATGTCATATATGAGAAGAGTAGTTATGGTGGTGAAAGTGTTGTATAAATCATGTTAACAATGGATCAGCTGTCGGGGCTAATCAGAAGGTTAGAAAGGTATTGTGGAGGTATGAATATATGTCCCACGAGAAGAACATTATAATGGTATAGGAGTCCAGAACACCAGACAAGAAATGTTTTTTAAGACACATGGCCAAGTGAAGGCAATGTAGTAGCAGTGTATTGATCTCAGGTATGCATAGGTCAACAGGGGTGATGCATGTGATGACATAATGTATGTAAAAGGAGGTGTACAGTTTAGCACATACATTTTTAAATGTACTGTATACATCATAGAAGTATCTCATGTAGAATACATATGATTGTGTAAAAAGAATGCTAGCTTCTAAATGTTGCATATTGTGTTTGTGTGTATTTAGAGGGGTGTCAGTGGAAGGGCCAGTTTTTTAGTGGATCTGCTTTTATGTGAATGTATTGGATTGGAAGCATAGTATGTTGAATATGTCCTATGATGTTAATTCAGATATATATTTGTGATTTGAAGATGCCTATGACCAAGGCTTCACGACGGTGTGCTGAGGGGCGTGAGAAGAGGGCGAAGCAACTGGAGAAAGAAGCAAATGAAAAGAAAGAGAAGCAAGTGGAAAAACAACAAGTAAAACAGTCAAAGCAACTTCAAAGGAAGGCTGCAAAGCTGGTTGATATTCCCATTGTTGTTCAACCTCGCAATGAGCTGTCCATTCTTGGTAAGTTGTTATATGTGTGCATGTACATGATACTGTGGTTGTGTCTAACACCGTGTAATCAAGACTGTGTTGTAATACAGGGAAGGGAACTGGGAAGCGTGTTTCTCCGCAAGTGTGGGACATTTCAAAGCACACAGGGAAGCAACACAAGTTAGTCATTCCCATTGACTCTCCAGAGAAAAAGGTAAGCAAGTAGAAAAATATTACAGTGAGTTTATAGTGAATGTCATTGATTTGCATTAAAGTGTCATATAGAATAATGTTGGTGAATGTGGTTATTATAATGATTATATTATTGTTATTTCCCTTTTGTGTAGTTTGTTCTCATTGCTGGGGATTCTCACCTTCGTGCAATTGCGGATAATGTGGTGTTTTTTCCTGAAAGTCGCTACTCTTTTGGTGTGTCTTGTACACCTGGTGCCAATGCAAATCACCTGAAGATGCAACTACATGCAGATCATAAAGAAATGATTGAGATCCACAACAAGGGTATGTGTGGCATAGCAAGAGAAAAACTAAAAGCACCTCATTGATGTTTTTATGACCCAAGCAAAAGTTAAATAGCAATGTGTGTTTTGTGTGGTATTTCAGAGGCAGACTTGCTCTGTTTGTTAGCTCCATCAAATGAGTTGACTTCAGCGATCACCATTGAGCAGGCAGTGCATAATTTCAGGAACCTCCTGGTCTCTGTTTGTGCAAACTGGCAAAAGGTATACATATTATAAGTGTCATTTTCATATGTGCATGGAAACTGTGTCAATGAGATGGGGAAATTGGTGCATGTTCCATGTTTGTATTGCTGTCATGTGTATTTTTCCTGTTCAAGTGGGTAATTAGTCATGCATTGGAAAATTAAAGCTTACTTGATGTGCGAGAAGTAACATATAACATTTTGTAGGTTTGTGTGGTGGATTTCCCGCCCCGTCTGAATGTGCACCTGGATTACCAAACAGCTCTCCGTCAGGCATACCATCGTGTTGCAGCTCAAATGGGTATGTAGAAATCAGTGTCATACATAATAATAGTATTTCCAAAAAGTGACTTTTGTTTAAACATATCTAATTTTTGATCTTACAGGAGTGTCATACTACAGTATTGCTGAACATTTTCCTACAAGAAAAACACAGTTGTGGACAAGCGATAATGTAAGTATACTGACGTATTAATAGTTTTACTTGGGAGTGTTAGAGATGCATTGGTTAATGTTTGCTTGTGTTGTGTAGGTGCACTTGAGTGATATTCCGATGGATGATGCTAAGAAATGTGGTACAGATGTGCTTATGGAGCAGTTGTATGACGCTTGTGAGGACGCATTGGAATGCTGTCAACCTATTGTCCCGGAGACGGCGGGTTTGACATCTTCTACAAGGAGGGTTTCGACAAGGTTGGCAGTGAAAAGAGATCATGGTCGAAAAGCGCCATGTTTACGCAATGTTTGGCCATTACGCGTGGAACTTTTGGAGCCAGATCGAAAGGTGAGTTACTACTAATATGTTTTGTGTGAATAATGTGTTTCATGAAAGTAAACTGTTATGTCAGGTGTATTTTGATGAAATGTGTTAGTGCAAGGGTGGTAAGTCATATATTACAATGTTGATGTGGACTTTGGGTAAAGGAGACAGATCCAGATAGTATACCAAATAGTCCACTTAGACTACTGAATAGGGCAGCGGTGTGTTGTAGGCACAGCTACCAGCACAGGCATATGCTCATACAAATTATGTATGAGCTAATTGAATTTGAAGAGACCCTAGGTCTTTATGTTAGTCATGTATGAATTTTTATGTTTTTTTTTTTAAGTTGAACATGTTGTGAGAAGGCAGGGTGGGGTCCCCTGGTTCTATATAGAGAATGTATCACCTTATGATATTGTGTTACTGTAGTGTATAAATATCAGGAAGCGAGTAAGTTTGAATAGGTAATTTTGTGTGAATATTATGTACAGATTATGATCAATAACTATTTTACAGAGAAGGAGATCTGGGCTGTCTTTGCCTCGTCAGCAGCAGCCACACGTCAAGCAGCTATTACCTTCCAGGCAACGTTCACCTGATATAGTGGTACAGATTTGGATTTTTCCTCTAATATGTTGTTTGAATGTTATGATACAGCGGGCTTACACATGTATTGTGTTGTAGGTGACTGAGTGTGGCATTCCAGTCTCCCCCAATGTCTTTGAAACTCTTATGGTGGATAAGATGGAAGAGATGTCTCCATTGAATTCCGATGGAATATCAATAGTCCCAGCAGTGGAAAGGGTAAGAATGTGTGGTAGGAAGGGTTATGTATAAGCATTTTTGTTCCAGATATGTTTATGTACGTGACAATCGTCATTGCGAAAGTATCATCTCAATTGATAGGCTTTTCCAAAATGTCACTTGATGTACATGTAGTTCCTCTCTGAAAGCTTGATGGCAGTGTTTTGAGTGGGTGTCTGGGGTGAATGATGGGATAAGATTGTGAGAAAGGTGTTGTTGGTCCATGGGTATTAGTATTGTGTAATGAAAACCCTCAGAATTATTGTATGGTGGAATGGCTGTGGTCGAATTCAAGTGTCCATGCTTTTGATGCTAGTCTGTATTGTCGGTTTGTGAAACAGGGAAAAGTTGGCAGAGACAGACCACAGTTCATCACTGTCAGAGAGTAAAAGTAAATCAGGGTTTTCACATTCTGTTTTTGTAAGGCAAGGTATTGCTGACGCATTACATGTTGGTGGTGAAAGAATACACGAAATGAATCCTGCAATATCTTCAGCTTACCTAGAGCACAGAGCCTACAATCTAGTGGAACTCCCTCGTGTTGCCCCATGTTATCCTAAAGGGGAAGCAGCGTTGTGTTTCTCTGAGCACACAGACCCCTTGGTCGTCTTTAAGTGACAGGATATACATGTGTTTGGTTCAACAACTCTTTATAGAGCCTCTGAGCTGGGGGTTCTGTAATATATAAAGCATCTACTTAGATTGAGCACATGATCTCAGTTCAACTTTGCTTCAATGGGAAAATGGTTGCATGTAACCTGTAGGTCAGAGTTATGCTTTATATGTAAACTACCACTTACAAATGTGATTGTTGCATTGGTAGCGTGTTGTTGACATGTTGCGTCATTTGTGACACTGTGTTGTGTGGTTTGCATAGGTGTAGGTCTTGTTTCTGTGGTGTGTGTTTGTGGTTTTGTCATGGTTTGGTGTTGCCTTGTACATAGCTTGTTTGTTGTGATATTTTGATGTGCTGTAGTGGTGATTTGTTCTGTAGTTAATGTTGTTAGTGTTGTTATAGGAACTGTGCATTGGCACTAATGTGTTGGTTCTTTTGTGAGGTTTTTGAAGTTGTTTTTGTCACTTTTTTTCTTTGACTGATGTTGTAGTAGCTGTTTTGTGGCTGTTGCCTTTGGTCTTACATTGCATTGTGGATGTGTGCCTCTGTTGTGTTTTCTGGTCTTTTGCTGTTGTTTTGTGATATTTTTGTTGCATGTGCATGTCTTTTTAGGGTTGCTGTTGTGATGTTTTTGTCAAGAAGGGGTCAGTTTTGCTGAAAGCTAAACAGGAGAGAATGTGCTCAGTTCAAGTGGAGGTTAAGAGGTGAATACCTCATTATGAATAATAAGTAGCATTGGCCCAAGAGGTGGTATATTATTTGTGACATTATTTTGCAATAACAATAGGGAGGTTGCTGTTGACATATGTACATGCATTACTGTGTGAAAGTGGTCCAAAGTATTCAACTGTATTTATGTCTTGCAGTTGTAGTTTTTTGTATGGTTTTTCAGCGTGTTTTATGTGTTTGCAGGCATGTCATATGAAACAAGGAAAGGCTAAAGAAAAGAGAAATCATGTGGAGAAGCAGGTTGGTGTTGTAGATGTGTTTAATACAAGTGTAGTTAATTGTGCTGGGTGGTCTTATGATTATTAATGATAATGATGTTTTGGTTTGAAAGGTCCCCAAAAGGTCCATGCAATTGAGGAGAAGTAACCCATGTAGCAGCTCTGCATCTTTGACTATGGTTCAGAACAAGGTAAATAAACTTATAGAATAGACAAAGTACTGGTGTTGTATTTATACTTATGTTTTGGTTATAGAAGCAGTTTGGCAATCCGCAGGAGACTACAGCATTCTTAAAACATATGATGGCAGATGGCACTGTGCAACAAGTAAGTAAAACTATTTGCATTGTTCTTGTTCCGTCATGTATTTTCTCAGTTTGTTCTGGTGAAAGACTTAGGGACATAATGTGTATGTGTTTCCATTTAGATACCAAACACAGTTCTGTCGTCTTCATTGTACCATGACCGGCAAAGGGATCCAACCTACAAGCAAGGCACCGATGAAGACCAAGCTAAGTGTCCATGGATGTGTTTTCCAGTGTCAAATGATGTTGCTGGTGGTCAACCGGACATTGCAGTTAGTGATATGGCAGGTGTAGCCAGCTTTGCCAACTGTGCTGGCGCTAGCACAGTGAAAATGCCAAGTAATGTTACAGGGTCTTTTCATCAAGGTTCCAATTTTATGCTCCACCCTGGTACTCAGTGTATGCCTATTTCGTTAATGTCAGTAGCCCAGCATAAAATAAGAAATGTTTTTACATGGACACAGCGTGATTTAGACCATGCACTAATGTTGGGGGATGAGATGTATGACAAACATCATGTCCCGGGAAAGCCTGCATACATGTGTGTTGGAGATTTGCCCAACGCATGTCAAATAAATGGTCATAACTTTACATTTGTCTTTGGGGATTCGGCTACTGGAGATATGAATATTGAAGACAGTGAATTTATAAGAGAGGGTGTATGTTTTACCCTAAGGGATGGATTGATGCGCAGCCTTTCACAGTATGATTCATGTTTACTGACTGTGTGTGGTAGCACATGTGCTATAATTCAATGTAACCACTGCTATGCTTTGGTAGATTCTCATGCTCGTAGTGCTTCTGGAATGGTTGATGCTGAGGGGCAAAGTGTTGTTGTGTATTTCAGTTGCTTTGTCGAGTTGTATAGTCACATTCAATTAATGGCTGCAGAGTTAGCACACAAGGAGTTTGAAATTCAAGGTGTGAATGTGCTGGTCACTAAGTCACAGCCTTGCAATGACAATGTCACAAACAATGATGTGGATTTTGATGTGCTATGCACTGGACACACTACCACTGACATGTACTTCAAACCTTTACCCGTGAAGCTTTGTAGAGATTTGTGTATGCAGTTACAAATCGACTTTGAAAAATTAGAGACAGCTGGTGATGATGTTGTTGGTTTGTTAGGTCCACCGTGCCAAACTTTAAGAATTGTTGGTGATGGTAATTGTTTCTTCAGGGCTGTTTCCCAAGCTGTTAGTGGTACCCAAAAATATCACAGAACATTTCGACTAGCCACTGTCAAGCAGCTCAAGCAAAATCCAGAGAAATATCACAATTTACTGCGTGATGGCTACACTTCTGTAGACCAATACCTTCGCCAAACACATATGGATAGGGTTAACACGTGGGCAACTGAAGTTGAGATTCAAGGAATGGCAGACTATTTGGCCATTGACATCTATACATACAACCAGCAAGGGACATCAAATGACAAAACATGGCTCAAAATAACGGCCACCACAAGCAGATTGATAAATTATGCAATTTATCTGGATCATTGTAATGAAAATCATTATGAGACTGTACAGTGTGTCTGTGTTGGAGCAGAAGAAGGTTGCTATTGCCTTTGTCAAAACAGTAATAATGATGTGATAACATACAATACCCGGTCAAAAAGCAGACAGGAGGAGATAATGGTAATGGATACACAGGACACCAAACAACAATCCATTATTCCAACAAATATAGTTTATAAAGGTGCATCCTCACAATACATGTTAAGAAAACAAAGAATGGAGAAAAAAATACAATATCAAACAGACATGCATCATAAGAGTGTAATACAGCTACTACATAAGCAAAGATATCATAACAATCAACAATACCAACAGATGGTAGTAGCCACAGCCACTAAGAAATACACGTCAAACAAAAGATATCAACAAATGCTAAAGGCAAGAAGTATAGACAAGTACGCACAAAACGAAAGTCATCGCGAGTCCACTAAGGCATATAGCATCCGTAAATATGCAGAAAATGACTGCCATCGCCAATCCACTAAAACATATAGTGTTGGGAAATATGCAGAGAATGAGTGTCATCGCCAATCTGCAAAATTATATAGTATTAAGAAATATGCAGAGAATGAGTGTCATCGCCAATCTGCGAAATCATATAGTATCAAGAAATATGCAGAGGATGAGTGCCATCGCCAATCCACGAAAGCATATAGTATTGGGAAATATGCAGAGAATGAGTGCCATCGCCAATTGACTAGATCATATAGTATCCGTAAATATGCTGAAAATGAGAGCCATAGGCAAGCAACCAAAAAATATAGTATTAACAAATATGCAGAAAACGAATGTCATCGCCAGGCCACAAAAGCCTACAGTGTTCAAAAATATGCTACAGATGAGAAGCATTGCCAGGACCTGAAAGAACGGAGTAAAAGTAAATACAGTAACCCAGTTCACAAGGAAGAAGTAAAACTCAAAAGCTTGAAAAGAAAAGCAGCCATCAAGGGAAAGTCTCATATTATAGAGAATGTCATGCAACAGTTTCAGGATAAAATCAAATATGGACCACAATATGTGTGTTGTGTTTGCCATAAGCTGTTATTTAAATCAAGTGTCAAACTTTGCAAAAGGGAAAGTTACCTGAAAATGTCGCAATCAGACTTGGATGAATGTATATCTGAGAAGTATTTGCATAAATGTGATAATAAGTGCTCCATGCCGTGCAATCTTTATGTTGTACGAGGATCTCTTTGGGTATGTCACACTTGTCATGGAAAAATGAACAGAGGTACAATTCCTGCAGAATGTGCGTCAAACAACTTAGACCTTGAGCCAATACCTAGTGAACTTTCACAACTAAATAGTCTGGAAGCCCATCTTGTTTCTCCCCACATTATGTTCATCAAATTACTGGCTTTACCTAAGACAAGACAAGCAGGAATTCACGGCCCAATTGTGTGTGTAGCAAATAACATTTATCACAGTTGTGAGAAACTGTTGCCAAGGTCTGACTCTGGTGGGTTGTTGCCTGTGAAACTGAAACGCAAGTTGACATACAAGGGATACTATGAATATAAATATGTGGACACACAACATCTGAAAGATGCTTTGGCTTGGCTCATAGACAACAACATGTATTTTGAAGACTTCAAATTCAATGATGAATGGATAAATAACTTTGGCATGCCAAATGACACTGATAATGATACAGACAGTACAGTTCAGACTGTAGATCTAACAGGGAGCACAGCACCCTCAGTAGATCAAACTGAGAGTGCTGAACCCACAGTAGAGGAAACAGAAAATGAGCATTTATATCATAGCCAACAGCATGGTGTTATTTCAGACACATGCTCGATGCCTTTGGACATGGGTCAGGAAGCACTTGATCAGTACTTTGATGGAGTTATTAGTCTGGCTCCTGCTGAAGGAAACAACCCAGTCAGAACACTTGGTGATAAAACAAACGAGGCAAAATGCTTTCCAACTATATTTCCGACTGGTACTAATACATTTCATACCTCAAGAAAATATCCCATTACACTGTCCAAATATTTCAAAGTCAGACTTTTAAATGCAGACACTAGATGTGCTAATAATCTGGAATACCTGTTTTATGCTGATTCTACATTGATCTTGTACAATGTCATTTCCAATGTTTCGATAGCAGTGCGTAAAGGGCACATGGATGGAACATGTAAAGATCAAGCTAAAGGCAAGGAAACTTTAAAACATGTAGTGCAGTTTAATGGTGGTTTCAGATTTTTAGCACCTGTTCCTGGAAGTCCACCTTTTTGGTCATCCACTCAAGGTGATGTCTTTTCATTTTATCGCCAATTTGGACTGCCAACTTGGTTCTGTTCCTTCAGTGCAGCAGATCTACGCTGGCAGTATTTACTGGAAGCAGCTTTGATACAGGATGGGAGAACCCAAACAGTTGACGCTTTGAATTGGGCTGATAGGTGCGACCTTATCCGAAACAATCCAATACTTGCAGCCCGAATGTTCGACTATAGATGGCATTGTTTTTTAAACATTGTCCTCAAGTCAGCGGCTCACCCCATTGGTAAAATCACAGATTATTTTTACAGGGTTGAATTTCAAGCTAGAGGCTCCGCCCATATTCATGTGCTGTTCTGGATTTCACAGGCCCCAAAGCTTAATGTGAATACAGATGAAGAAGTCATTGCATTTATTGATAAATATGTGACGTGTGAAATTCCTTCTGACAGTGGAAGCAAATTGTTTGAAATTGTGACAACGGTTCAGCGCCACTCAAAGAACCATTCAAACAGCTGTAGGAAAAAAAACACAGTCTGTCGATTTAATTTCCCACGACCACCGTCTCTGAGAACCTTCATTATGCGACCCAAACAAACACCTAAATGCCCCAAATGTCATCGCAAAAAGCAAGATGCACAGTGCATATGCCCACCGCCCAATCCAAATGAATTAACCAAAGACAAAGCTGAAGTGCTGATGGGTCAAATCAAAAAGGCTGCTCATGAGCAATGTGACTCCGGGGTGACAACAGCAGAGTTATTTGAGCAAATGACTATCACACAGGAGCAAATGGAAGAGGCTTATCAACATTTGGGAGGGCACACTCACATAGTGTTAAAGAGAGAAGTCAATGCGGTGTATATCAATCAACATAACCAAATACTGCTGTTGATTTGGGATGCAAATATTGACATTCAATATGTAACAGATCCATATGCACTTGTTGTTTATGTTATTGGCTACATGACTAAAAGTGAACGAGAGATGGGGCTCTTGCTAAACAATGCACAGAAAGAAGCCTTAGATGGCAACGAAACTGCAAAAGAGGCAATGAAAAAAATTGGCCGGGTGTATCTTCATAATCGGGAGGTCTCAGCACAAGAGGCAGCCTACAGAGTACTGAGTCTGCATCTCAAGGAATTTTCTCGAAAAGTGGTTTTTGTTCCCACAGGCAGTAATATCACCAGGTTAACCAAACCCATTCAACAGCTTGAAGATGCAGATTCTGACTCAATATGGATGACCAACATTATAGACAGATACAAAAACAGGCCAAATGATGCCACATTTAATGATATGTGTCTTGCCACATTTGTGTCTGAATATCGGTTGCTTGCCAAAAATGAAACTTCCAGGCATCCCATACTCTTGCAGTATTTAATGGGTGCAATTACAAAAAGAGTCAATACCAATCCTGCTTGTGTGAAATTCTTCCTATGCCCTGAAAGGCGTGATCCAGAAGAATATCATCTCATTTTGTTGCAAATGTTTTTTCCATATCGTGTAGAGGATGACCTTAAGCCACATCCCTTCTCAAGTTTCAGGGACTTTTATGACAATGGTGAAGTGATTTTAAGTGATGGACTAGTACATTCTGTGAAGTCGATTGTTAAAACACACAGAAAAACTTTTGACGAGCACTCGGAAGACTTGGAGGCAATTTCAAATAAAATCAACTACAGTGAAGATTTAGAAACTGCATGGTGTAATCTCTGTCCAATACAACAGCTTGAAAGGCTAGAGGCAAATGAGGAAAAAGCTGAAATTCAACATGATGAGCACGATGAAGTGGAGGAAATCCCAGATCTTGCAATCAGAAATGAAGAGATTTGCCATTTAGAACAGACGAGCACCATGTCTAGGGTTGATGGATTAGAGCTTATACGCAGCCTGAACAGTCAGCAAATGGCAATTTTCCTCAAAATCCGACAATGGTGTGTGGAAAAAGTTACAGGACAAAACCCTGAACCATTACATGTTTTTATTACTGGTGGGGCAGGCACAGGTAAAAGCCATTTAATTAGAGCAATACAATATGAGGCCACACGGTTATTTGCACCAATATGTCGTTCTCCAGAAAACCTCTCAGTTCTAATTACTGCCCCTACAGGGATTGCAGCATATAACCTGAAGGCTGCAACAATCCACTCTACTTTCAGTCTTAGGAGGGATCCTTCCGATATAGAGGTTACAGCAGGAGAGGATAAGAATAATGTGCGATATGTTGGACTACGAGAGGATACCCTCAACACTTTGCGTGCCAAATACATGGACGTTGAAATAGTGATAATAGATGAAGTGTCGATGGTGTCAAAGAATGTTATGACTTACATTCATGGACGGTTGCGTCAAATAAAGCAGCGTGACTCCCCATTTGGGAATGTCACTGTGATTGCGGTGGGAGACTTCTTTCAATTACCACCAGTTAGGAGTACAGGTTTGTACAAACAAGTGGCCTATAGTCTGTGGGACATGCTGTTCCAAGTCACGGAATTGACAACGATTGTTCGGCAAAGTGATAAAGTCTTTGCCAATTTGTTGAACCGCTTAAGAACGCGTTCAAGATCAAAACCCATGCTCCATGCTGACGTTACACTGTTAAAAGGTCGTGAAACTGGAGAAGAATCAGCTGCATTGCATATCCTACCAACAAACAAACAGGTGTACGAACACAATCTCCTACAGCTCAAAAAGACATGTCCTGAGTACATAGTCATCACAGCACACGATTACAGTTATGATAAAAAATATGGCAAATTAATAGAACAGCATGGAAGTTTTCCGGGGACAAAAACGTCATTACTCGAAACCTTGCCCATTGGCATTAATGCACGAGTAATGCTGTGCAGAAATTTAGACACAAGTGATGGGTTAGTGAACGGGGCAGTTGGCACAGTAACACACATAGAAAATCCATCAAACAGACGGTTTCCTTCAGCAATATTTGTCAAATTTGATGACACTAAAGCTGGGGCACAAACGCGTCGCAAAAATGCATCATCACATCTAATTGGTTCGACGCGTATAGAACCATTGGAGGATCGAGCTAATAATGGAGCCAATAGACGCCTCCAATTTCCCCTAAAGTTAGCTTGGGCCTGTACTGTGCATAAAGTTCAAGGTATCACTGTGGATGAAGCAGTGGTATCTCTGAAAAGAACCTTTTCCCCAGGGCAAGCATATGTTGCACTTAGTCGCGTAAGAACACTGGAGGGTCTCATTCTACAAGATTTTACAGAGAAAGCTATTTACTGTAATAACAGCATTACAAGCGCACTAAGCAGGATGCAACGTTTTGACAGTACACGACCACAATACAGAAATGACAAACATGTATTCACACTGTTTTATATTAATGCCCAAGGACTGTCACAACATGTGTCAGATTTGATGTTGTGTACCCAACACTTAAAGCCTGACATTGTAGCTGTAACAGAAACATGGTTAACTTTACATGCCCAACATCCATCCCAAAACATTGTAGGATATAAGTTCCATAGTCAACCACGTGAGTTATGTTACCCATCAAGCCCAAATCCAGCACTCGTTAATTTGAGAAATCAACAACATGGTGGAGTTGGGATATATTGTCAGGCACAACATTCCTACCATACTGTAACACTGCAACAGTTCAATATGGAAAGTGTAGCTACTCACTTCCTTGAGCCAAACCTTTTAATTGCTGTAATTTATCGTCCTCCATCATACCCAATGAGTCAATTTAAATACCACTTAGAAGAACTGACAAATTGGCTTGATTTGACCTATGATTCTGTAGCCATTGTGGGAGACTTTAACGACGATATATTAAAATCCTCAAGTCTATGCACGTTTATGCTCGAAAAAGGCTATACACAACATGTTCTGACTCCTACAACAGAAAGGGGGACACTAATTGACCATGTTTATATGAAGTCTGCACAATATGCTCTTGATACATGGGTTGAACCAACCTATTTCAGTGATCATGATGGAATAATATGTTGTTTTAGGCCTAAGTGACATTGACAGGTTTGAGAAGGCTTTTCCTGTACACTCGGATTGTGGCATCATGCTAGTTCTTGTTGAGTGATTGCAAGCAAGGGACTTTCCAATCCGTTTGTCCGATAAGTGACAATGTGTGGTGTGTGTGTCAATTTCAGACAAGCTAGTTTTATTAGCTGCTTATTTGTTAGAAACAGTTGCTACCATAAGTATTTCTTTATTGACCAGCACAAAATGTGAATAGTTCAACAACAAAATCACTTTTATATTCTCTAGAAGGATGTAACAGTCTTTCTAAGCATTTCCCAAAGACAAATGTATATTAGCAATTGTAAGTGAATCCAGGAATGACATTTGGGCCTTTTGTCTGATGTAAATGTTGTCATACACTTCAACAAATGTCCTGATATTCTATGCTGTGTAAATGTATGTAAATAGTTACTTGTATGATCCCAGTTATCTTCACTGTGGTTGAAGTCAAATGTACAAAAGGATGTGAAAAACGCTTTAAATATGTATGCAGCATTTGTGTAATATTGTACCTGTGGTCATAGTTGTATACTGTACATGTACCACTTCATTCAAATGTTTCCTGAATGGTATAGAAATGGCTATCACTGTTTAACCAAGAAAAATAATGTACAATTTGAAATGTTCTTGATCTTTATTGCTATTTCTAAGGCAACATACATTTCTTCAATACTATGTCTTTCCAATAAAAATCCATAAAATGAACCCTGTTTGCTCTGATCTATGCTTGCTTCTGAAAGTGGGAATCACTACATTGTAATTTATGACCTGACAGGGCAACATGGTAAGAGTTGACAACATGATGTGTTTTTGTCTTGCATTATTCCCACTTTTGCCATGCTGAATATTCGAGTCTTGCTTTAGTTCTGGTTTAGATATGCATACCTTCACTATGACCATTACTGTATTGTTACTTATCCTGGGAAATGGTCTGTCCATTATATGAAGTTGTACAGGACAACTGCATAATGAGAAAAAGAGAAAGTTATTGTGCATGGCCTTAGGGCTTTATTTACATTAGAAGGCCAGATGTTAATGCCACTGGTATGTCTTGTTTAGTTCTGATGAGGACAATAGTAAGCACTAACAGTGAAGACAACAAGAGAGAAATTAGTCTACTCCCATAAAGTAAGATGTAAACATTTGACCAGTTTTCTCTTATAACCTGAAGTGTCCACCTTGTGAAAGCAGGTTGTAATATGTGGTTGTTGCTGGCATTGCTCAAACATAACAGGATCTGTAATCACGTTAATATTTTTTTATCGATTGAGTGCAATGTTATCACGTACATGATTATATGATTCTTTTTACTGGGTGAAATGCTGTGCAGTGTGGGTTCAGTCTAACCCCTCACACAAACAATACAATCATCTGTACTTACTCTTTAACTAAAACGTTAAAACTGTTGTGAATGTTCCAGAAGCAGAAAGGAAGGTATGTTGACCAATTGAAAAGTGCTGATGCATGAAGAACAGCAAACATGGTTCAACAACAGTGGTGATCTAGGCAGATCACTGTATCATTACGTTAAACAGTCAAGGTGGAGATTGATCCTGCATGATTGGGACCCTTGTGCTCTACCTATGAAACACACTGCTCTTGTCTGTTTTAGGGTTGGACATGTAAAAGGCTTTTACTCTGGTACGAACAACACCTGAAAGACTTACAAATAAGTAGTGAAGAACTTTATAAAACAAGTAAAGGTTTTGATTGATTTGGGAAAAACCCAGTACTCTACCAATGGAGGTACATAGCCACAACAACATGCGCAGGCAAAATGAGATAAATCTTATGAAACACTCCGAAAGTAAACCCGCTGAAATGAAAATGTTACTATTTCACACAATCTAACATGGGTATTTCCCTCTATGGAGTTTATTATCACAAATAACAATCACAGACTCGACTAAAGCCCTATTAGCACGGGATTAGTTTTTCTTAAGGACCACATGCATTTGTATCTGATGCGAATGCGTCATGTCAGTGATTTGCGGAGTAAAAATGCCCCCGCAAATTACCAACTATATTTTGCTGAACTTCGAGGTCCTTGAATAAAAATAATCCAATGCTAATAGGCCTGTCTGTGATTTGGACAGAAACAGGGAGGATCCGACATGTGATTAGGCTTTTTCTATTTCCTGTGCGTATTTGTATTTACTTTTGCTGAATAATGGAGGCAGCAATAGAGTTTAAACCAGTGGTTTCGTTAGGCATAATTGACAGCATTGTAAAAAAAAACCCGCACTGAGCAGTTTGTGTCATTGATCATTGTCATTAATTCAACTCTCATTACATTCATGTGTGTTGAGATTTAGTTATTTCAATTAGGAATAACCAGAAATTGCAGAATAAATTGAGCTAGACTAAACCAATTTTTGTAATACACGCGTTTTAAAGCTTGTACGTAAAAGTCTCATAGGTCGAGTTATTCAGTGCCTCCACTGCTTGTCATTATGAAGCCTTAGACTTTAATTTTTGAAATAAAAGAGCTTATTATTTGCATTTCCTCATTTCAACTTCATGTTTAAGAAACACAGAGGGTGAGTGGGGCGATATTTAAGCATTCATTGATTCTCCGCTCTCCCTCCGCTCTCCCTCCTCTGTCCCTCTGCTGTCCCTCCGCTCTCCCTCCGCTCTCCCTCCTCTGTCCCTCTGCTGTCCCTCCGCTCTCCCTCCGCTCTCCCTCCTCTGTCCCTCTGCTGTCCCTCCGCTCTCCCTCCGCTCTCCCTCCTCTGTCCCTCTGCTGTCCCTCCGCTCTCCCTCCGCTCTCCCTCCTCTGTCCCTCTGCTGTCCCTCCGCTCTCCCTCCGCTCTCCCTCCTCTGTCCTTCTGCTGTCCCTCCGCTCTCCCTCCGCTCTCCCTCCGCTCTCCCTCCTCTGTCCCTCTGCTGTCCCTCCGCTCTCCCTCCTCTGTCCTTCTGCTGTCCCTCCGCTCTCCCTCCGCTCTCCCTCCTCTGTCCCTCTGCTGTCCCTCCGCTCTCCCTCCTCTGTCCCTCTGCTGTCCCTCCGCTCTCCCTCCTCTGTCCCTCCTCTGTCCCTCCTCTCTCCCTCCGCTCTCCCTCTGCTGTCCCTCCGCTCTCCCTCCTCTGTCCCTCCTCTGTCCCTCCTCTCTCCCTCCGCTCTCCCTCTGCTGTCCCTCCGCTCTCCCTCCTCTGTCCCTCCTCTGTCCCTCCTCTCTCCCTCCGCTCTCCCTCTGCTGTCCCTCCGCTCTCCCTCCTCTGTCCCTCCTCTGTCCCTCCTCTCTCCCTCCGCTCTCCCTCTGCTGTCCCTCCGCTCTCCCTCTGCTGTCCCTCCGCTCTCCCTCCGCTGTCCCTCCGCTCTCCCTCTGCTGCAGCTCCGCTGCATGTTGGTGCACTTCAGAGAGAGCCAGGCTGCCAGAGTTTATGTCACGCCAACATTTACAATTAACTACGGTTAAACACCTTTTACGGAGAATTGTCCATGGTAAGAGATTAAAGCAGGCTTCACCAATTAATTCAGGTGAAAGTTAATTTTACAAATGACCTCAGAATTGAACGCTCTGACGTCATATCCAGGAGATGTCTGTCAATTTCAACCAGAATCTCAGGCTTTGGTTATTATCCCGTGCGAATAGGGTTTTTCCTTCTATTTATTTCATTCACGTAACTTTTGATCTGCCTCTTTCTCCCTCGCGCAAGAGAAGGGAAAAAGCTTAAGTGAGAGAGGTCTAACTTCAAAGCAATGTCCTGTGTAAGCATGGTTTATTATTTCATTAGGACTTTTATTTATCAAAGTGGTTGCCTTATGTGTGTTCACTTTGAGCTCATGGGGCGGCGGAGATGACAAGGGCGGACTGAGGAAGAGGCAGTTGGCTCGGTGATGTTGCTTAGGACGCGGCCAAGAGCGGAGTGGAGCTTAGCAGATGGAAGATGTGAGCCTCGTCATTCACGGACATCGCACGCCTCTTTCTCTCCCATGGCCCGGGAGAGAGCTGACGGTGGCAGCGTTCGGGCGCGCTCTCTCGCTGTTTCCCCAGAGCCGCGCTCTAAAACCCTTTCCCCACAGGCCGCGCTCACGTCCCGCGCTCATGCATTCGCAAACTGTCCCTCTGCCACTCCTCTCTCCGTCCGCCCCACTCCAGCAGTGACGTTTGTTTCGCAAAATAATTATCACAACTAAGCGACGCCCCTCTCCCGTAGAGGAGTTTAAAAAAAAGAGCCGTTCACCTCCGCGAACCGGTTCATATCGTTCACTGTATAGACTCGGTTAAAAAAGCTGATTCGTTCGCCGCCGAAACAGCACTATTGGCAATGTGTTCAGTGGTCCATGTAAAAGGCCCCTTCTCTGGTATGAGCAACGCCTGTAAAATAGTTACAAATACAAATACAAAAGTGAACACCTCTCTGCTTTAGTTGAAGCTGGTGTAGACCAATCCAGCGGAGCATAGTGTCTGCAGTGGTCTGACAAGTAAAAAGGAAAAGGCAGTGACACGGAGAAAAGTGGGTTAATAAAGCACAATATATACATAACTTGGTGCCCACTCTGAAGTTGTATTAGGCTCAAATAACGTGTGTAGCACCCTATGTGAGAAGACAAGACTGTGCAGTATTAGAACTGCCATTCTCCCACACCAATGACCTGCATGCTATCCCTGAGCTATAGCTCCACACACGTGTATTTCATGTGGGCTATCTTTCTCTACATCTTAAGATGTATTTTGGCCCCAGTTTATCCTCCATTGTTTCACTATTGTACCTCATGTCTTTCTCTTCAGGTTAGTATATTGCTAAAATGTTTTGAAGAGCAGCCAAAAATTGAAAATTAAAATCAAGACCAGCTGGGAATTGATCCTACAATCTTACGTTTGGAAGAGCAGTTCTCGACCTATTGAGCTACACAAGCCGGTATAACTGAATAGGAAGCAGATAAGTCTCATCAAACACGTCGCATTCATGTATGTGCAGAAAACGTAGGGATGGCTTTACAGTTTAGCCAATGTTTATTTAATCATTTTGTAAATAGGGCATAGGTGTGGTAAAAAAAAAAAAAAAAAAAAGAAATATAGTCAGAATTGATCCAGCAATTTCAAGGTTTTCAACCCAACGCTTAAGCTATGATGCCACAGGAAATCTGATAAAACATCCCGCACTCAGTGATTTATGCTGTGACAATGTGTGCAGCTGCCCATGTAAAAGTTGAAGGAAATATGAAAGTGTGAAGGCTGTGTTTGGACTAGCAACCTCCTTTACTTAAGACGACCATGCTATCACTGAGCTGTAATTCCATGTAAACATGGGCCTGATAACAGCTTTGGTTGTCTGCTGAGTCCAAAAGAGAAAAAAAATGAAAAATAGCATAGGTCTAGATTTGATCCAGCAACCTCCTGGACACTAACCCAGCTCTCTACCAACAGAACTACTCAGGCTGAATAATTGAAGCGGCAGATGTGATATTTATGTTATGAAATTGTTGAGACCCATGTTGTACAAGGAACACACAGAGAAACGGACAGGAAACAGTCAAACTGAACTTCCTGTGATTGTACAGTTAAGAAAAACGTGAATTTGGAGGCAAAAAAGTCCAAATTAAAGCTTTTGTCTGTGACAGAGGGGTAGTATAAGTACATACGAGTCCAAAAGTGTAGCTTTTGTGAAGAAAGGGGAAAATATGGTAAATTGCTGAATTTCAGGAGAAACTCTGACAGAGGCCAGCATGCTGCAAGGCTAAGACCTCTGGCGATTTTCTCAAAAGACAGGCAGGCTTGGTTGTCTGCTGAGTCCAAAAGAGAAAAAAATGAAAAACAGTATTGGTCTAGATTTGATCCAGCAACCTCCTGTATGAGAAAGTTGAAGGCAATATGAAACCATGCTATCACTGAGCTGTAATTCTATGTAAACATGGGCCTGACAACGGCTTCCCTTGTCTGCAGAGTCCAAAAGAGAAAAAAATGAAAAACAGTATTGGTCTAGATTTGATCCAGCAACCTCCTGTATACTAACCCAGCTCTCTACCAATGGAGCTACTTAGGCTGAGACACATACAGCGTATCTGAAATAAATGTCATAAGAGACAACGCACTTGTGTATTTGCAGGAAACGGATTACCAGTTTAGAAAATAATATATTCTATCATTTTTTAATGAGGGTAAATTCCTGGCTGGCCAAAGACTCGTTGAGAGGGGGTTTCAGCCCTGCAGCACCCTCGATATAGAAGCAATATTTTGGTAAGACCCATATAATACATGGAGCACACAGAGAGACGGACAGGAAACAGACGAATTGAACTTCCTGTGATTGTACAGTTGAGAAAAACGTGAATTTGGAGGCAAAAAAGTCCAAATTAAAGCTTTTGTCTGTGACAGAGGGGTAGTATAAGTACATACGAGTCCAAAAGTGTAGCTTTTGTGAAGAAAGGGGAAAATATGGTAAATTGCTGAATTTCAGGAGAAACTCTGACAGAGGCCAGCATGCTGCAAGGCTAAGACCTCTGGCGATTTTCTCAAAAGACAGGCAGGCTTGGTTGTCTGCTGAGTCCAAAAGAGAAAAAAATGAAAAACAGTATTGGTCTAGATTTGATCCAGCAACCTCCTGTATGAGAAAGTTGAAGGCAATATGAAACCATGCTATCACTGAGCTGTAATTCTATGTAAACATGGGCCTGACAACGGCTTCCCTTGTCTGCAGAGTCCAAAAGAGAAAAAAATGAAAAACAGTATTGGTCTAGATTTGATCCAGCAACCTCCTGTATACTAACCCAGCTCTCTACCAATGGAGCTACTTAGGCTGAGACACATACAGCGTATCTGAAATAAATGTCATAAGAGACAACGCACTTGTGTATTTGCAGGAAACGGATTACCAGTTTAGAAAATAATATATTCTATCATTTTTTAATGAGGGTAAATTCCTGGCTGGCCAAAGACTCGTTGAGAGGGGGTTTCAGCCCTGCAGCACCCTCGATATAGAAGCAATATTTTGGTAAGACCCATATAATACATGGAGCACACAGAGAGACGGACAGGAAACAGACGAATTGAACTTCCTGTGATTGTACAGTTGAGAAAAACGTGAATTTGGAGGCAAAAAAGTCCAAATTAAAGCTTTTGTCTGTGACAGAGGGGTAGTATAAGTACATATGAGTCCAAAAGTGAAGCTTTTGTGAAGAAAGGGGAAAATATGGTAAATTGCTGAATTTCAGGAGAAACTCTGACAGAGGCCAGCATGCTGCAAGGCTAAGACCTCTGGCGATTTTCTCAAAAGACAGGCAGGCAACACATTTTCCACAGTGTTGCCTCCATTGTGTTCTCTTTAGTGATGCATAGGTGTGGTAAAAAAAGAAAAAAAAAGAAATATAGTCAGAATTGATCCAGCAATCTCAAGGTTTTCAAACCAACGCTCAAGCTATGATGCCACAGGAAATCTTATAAAACATCCCGCACTCACAGTGTTTTATGCTGTGACAATGTGTGCAGCTGCCCATGTAAAAGTCGAAGGAAATATGAAAGTGTGAAGGCTGTGTATGGACTAGCAACCTCCTTCACTTGAGACGACCATGCTATCACAGAGCTGTAATTCCATGTAAACATGGGCCTGATAACAGCTTTGGTTGTCTGCTGAGTCCAAAAGAGAAAAAAATGAAAAACAGTATTGGTCTAGATTTGATCCAGCAACCTCCTGTATGAGAAAGTTGAAGGCAATATGAAACCATGCTATCACTGAGCTGTAATTCCATGTAAACATGGGCCTGACAAGGGCTTCGCTTGTCTGCAGAGTCCAAAAGAGAAAAAAATGAAAAACAGTATTGGTCTAGATTTGATCCAGCAACCTCCTGTACACTAACCCAGCTCTCTACCAATGGAGCTACTTAGGCTGAGAGAAATGCAGCGGATCTGAAATAAATGTCATGAGAGACCCGCACTTGTGTATTTGCAGGAAACGGATTACCAGTGTAGAAAATAATATATTCTATCATTTTTTAATTAGGGTAAATTCCTGGCTGGCCAAAGACTCGTTGAGAGGGGGTTTCAGCCCTGCAGCACCCTCGATATAGAAGCAATATTTTGGTAAGACCCATATAATACATGGAGCACACAGAGAGACGGACAGGAAACAGACGAATTGAACTTCCTGTGATTGTACAGTTGAGAAAAACGTGAATTTGGAGGCAAAAACGACCAAATTAAAGCTTCTGTCTGTGACAGAGGGGTAGTATAAGTACATACGAGTCCAAAAGTGTGGCTTTTGTGAAGAAAGGGAGAAATTTGGAAATTTGGCGAATTTCAGGACACAGAGGCCTCTGACAGAGGGCAGTATGCAGCTAGGCTAAGACCTCTGGCTATTTTCACGGAGGATGGGCGGGCCACTTACAAGCCACTTGAAAGCCACTTTCAAGCCAAGATGGCCGCCTCCCTGTGCGAGTGGGCGTGGCGCTCCAAGTGAGTTTTGGGCTTGTCCTGATGTCCCCTCTCACTGTGCCGAGTGATTCGGGCGTACGCCCCAAAACGCCCCTATTTTTTTGAATTGGGGTCCGCTTCCAGAGGGCGCTGTGGAGCCATTTTGTTGTGGGCGTGTCCCATTCGTCCAATATCATAAATTTTTTCGCCGCCTCATTGCCTCCGCCAATTTTGGTGAGCTTTCACCCACGTTTAGCGGGTCAAAAACGCAATCCTTTCCGGAGAAAAAAAATAATAATAATAATAATAATAATAATAAGAAACCACCCAAAAACAATAGTCCCTTGCCAGGACTGCGTCCGGCTCGGGCCTAAATATTAAGAGAACGGAGCAAGATAGAGGCATGGTGTAATATATTTTTTTGTTTGTTATGATGAGTAGAACACATCCGGAAAGTTTCGTGGAAATCGGAGAAAATAAATGTTTCAAGGTATAGGCAGGGGGCGCTATAGTGATGTGCACCGTGAAGTAATTGATCTCTATGGAATCAGACCGTAAGTGGCCTTCTGTCAGCCAAGTATGATCCAGACTGGATAGAGCGCGTGCCTGCGAGGTGGTGTCAAATTTACATGACAAAACGTGTTTTTGGGGGGGCGCCATTCGAAACGGGGGGGTCTGAGTGAAAAAAAAGTGGGTATTTTTTGTAGCCCCGTGTCAGGAGAGTCTGTTTAAACAGGTATGGGCTTATTCTGCTGAAAAACCAGGGACTAGTTTGTTGACACACAAGGCAGGTCCAGATAGACTCCCACATAAAAGTCAAAGTCACGCCCACATCTTAGAAAATATGACATGACTATAATGTATTTTTTGGTTTCCAAAAGTGTCTAGAACATACTGGCATCATTGTATTAAAAAGATTCAAAAGTGCAGTTTTCAAGGTATGGCTAGGGGGCGCTATCCTGGGAGCAGACTACACATTAATGGCGTCATTCTGTTCAGTTTCAGGTGGCGCATTAGTGACATGAATATGAGCTCTGTGGGCTTATGCCTGTGAGCGTGAGCTTTCTTGGAAACAACGCGAAATCTACGCGTTTTTTGCCGCGGCGTTACGCGGAGACGGTGAAACTTTTTTGAGAAACGCTGGGCAAATATTGAATTTCAATATGTCTAGATGCGCTGTGCCAAATGTGAGCTAAATCCGCTGAAAAACCAGGGACTAGTTCGTTAAAACGTAAAATTAGTTTAGACGAGGTCCGGGTTTGAAGCCAAGATGGCCGCCTCCCTGTGCGAGTGGGCGTGGCGCTCCAAGTGAGTTTTGGGCTTGTCCTGATGTCCCCTCTCACTGTGCCGAGTGATTCGGGCGTACGCCCCAAAACGCCCCTATTTTTTTGAATTGGGGTCCGCTTCCAGAGGGCGCTGTGGAGCCATTTTGTTGTGGGCGTGTCCCATTCGTCCAATATCATAAATTTTTTCGCCGCCTCATTGCCTCCGCCAATTTTGGTGAGCTTTCACCCACGTTTAGCGGGTCAAAAACGCAATCCTTTCCGGAGAAAAAAAATAATAATAATAATAATAATAATAATAAGAAACCACCCAAAAACAATAGTCCCTTGCCAGGACTGCGTCCGGCTCGGGCCTAATAATAAGAAACCACCCAAAAACAATAGTCCCTTGCCGCGACTGCGTCCGGCTCGGGCCTAAATATTAGGAGAACGGAGCAAGATAGAGGCATGGTGTAATATATTTTTTGGTTTGTTATGATGAGTAGAAGACATCTGGAAAGTTTCGTGGAAATCGGACAAAATAATTTTTTCAAGGTATAGGCAGGGGGCGCTATAGTGATGTGCACCGTGAAGTAATTGATCTCTATGGAATCAGACCGTAAGTGGCCTTCTGTCAGCCAAGTATGATCCAGACTGGATAGAGCGCGTGCCTGCGAGGTGGTGTCAAATTTACATAACAAAACGTGTTTTTGGGGGGGCGCCATTCGAAACGGGGGGGTCTGAGTGAAAAAAAAGTCAGGTATTTTTTGTAGCCCCGTGTCAGGAGAGTCTGTTTAAACAGGTATGGGCTTATTCTGCTGAAAAACCAGGGACTAGTTTGTTGACAAACAAGACAGGTCCATACAGATTACCAATGAAAAGTCAAAGTCACGCCCACATCTTAGAAAATATGACATGACTATAATGTATTTTTTGGTTTGCAAAAGTGTCTAGAACATACTGGCATCATTGTATAAAAAAGATTCAAAAGTGCAGTTTTCAAGGTATGGCTAGGGGGCGCTATCCTGGGAGCAGGCTACACATTAATGGCTTCATTCTGTTCAGTTTCAGGTGGCGCATTAGTGACATGAATATGAGCTCTGTGGGCTTATGCCTGTGAGCGTGAGCTTTCTTGGAAACAACGCGAAATCTACGTGTTTTTTGACGCGGCGTTACGCGGAGACGGTGAAACTTTTTTGAGAAACGCTGGGCAAATATTGAATTTCAATATGTCTAGATGCGCTGTGCCAAATGTGAGCTAAATCCGACGAAAAACCAGGGACTAGTTCGTTAAAACGTAAAATTAGTTTGGACGAGGTCCGGGTTTGAAGCCAAGATGGCCGCCTCCCTGTGCGAGTGGGCGTGGCGCTCCAAGTGAGTTTTGGGCTTGTCCTGATGTCCCCTCTCACTGTGGCGAGTGATTCGGGCGTACGCCCAAAAACGCCCCGATTTTTTTGAATTGGGGTCCACTTCCAGAGGGCGCTGTGGAGCCATTTTGTTGTGGGCGTGTCCCATTCGTCCAATTTCATAAATTTTTTCGCTGCCCCATTGCCTCCGCCAATTTTGGGGAGCTTTCACCCACGTTTAGCGGGTCAAAAACGCGATCATTTCCGGAGAAAAAAAATAATAATAATAATAATAAGAAACCACCCAAAAACAATAGTCCCTTGCCGCGACTGCGTCCGGCTCGGGCCTAAATATTAGGAGAACGGAGCAAGATAGAGGCATGGTGTAATATATTTTTTGGTTTGTTATGATGAGTAGAAGACATCTGGAAAGTTTCGTGGAAATCGGACAAAATAATTTTTTCAAGGTATAGGCAGGGGGCGCTATAGTGATGTGCACCGTGAAGTAATTGATCTCTATGGAATCAGACCGTAAGTGGCCTTCTGTCAGCCAAGTATGATCCAGACTGGATAGAGCGCGTGCCTGCGAGGTGGTGTCAAATTTACATAACAAAACGTGTTTTTGGGGGGGCGCCATTCGAAACGGGGGGGTCTGAGTGAAAAAAAAGTCAGGTATTTTTTGTAGCCCCGTGTCAGGAGAGTCTGTTTAAACAGGTATGGGCTTATTCTGCTGAAAAACCAGGGACTAGTTTGTTGACAAACAAGACAGGTCCATACAGATTACCAATGAAAAGTCAAAGTCACGCCCACATCTTAGAAAATATGACATGACTATAATGTATTTTTTGGTTTGCAAAAGTGTCTAGAACATACTGGCATCATTGTATAAAAAAGATTCAAAAGTGCAGTTTTCAAGGTATGGCTAGGGGGCGCTATCCTGGGAGCAGGCTACACATTAATGGCTTCATTCTGTTCAGTTTCAGGTGGCGCATTAGTGACATGAATATGAGCTCTGTGGGCTTATGCCTGTGAGCGTGAGCTTTCTTGGAAACAACGCGAAATCTACGTGTTTTTTGACGCGGCGTTACGCGGAGACGGTGAAACTTTTTTGAGAAACGCTGGGCAAATATTGAATTTCAATATGTCTAGATGCGCTGTGCCAAATGTGAGCTAAATCCGACGAAAAACCAGGGACTAGTTCGTTAAAACGTAAAATTAGTTTGGACGAGGTCCGGGTTTGAAGCCAAGATGGCCGCCTCCCTGTGCGAGTGGGCGTGGCGCTCCAAGTGAGTTTTGGGCTTGTCCTGATGTCCCCTCTCACTGTGGCGAGTGATTCGGGCGTACGCCCAAAAACGCCCCGATTTTTTTGAATTGGGGTCCACTTCCAGAGGGCGCTGTGGAGCCATTTTGTTGTGGGCGTGTCCCATTCGTCCAATTTCATAAATTTTTTCGCTGCCCCATTGCCTCCGCCAATTTTGGGGAGCTTTCACCCACGTTTAGCGGGTCAAAAACGCGATCATTTCCGGAGAAAAAAAATAATAATAATAATTAAAGCCGCAAGCGGCGATGAAGGCCCTCGCCCTTGGGCACTCGTCCCTTGCAACCGCCCCCGCTCGCTCTCGTCCCTTGTGGCCACCTCCGCTCACTCTCATGCCTTGCGACCACCTGCGCTCACACTCATGCCTTGCGGCCACCTCCGCTCACTCTCATGCCTTGCGACCACCTCCGCTCACTCTCATGCCTTGCGACCACCTCCGCTCACTCTCATGCCTTGCGACCACCTCCGCTCACTCTCATGCCTTGCGGCCACCTCCGCTCACTCTCATGCCTTGCGACCACCTCCGCTCACTCTCGTGCCTTGCGACCACCTCTGTTTGCTTTGGTCCCTTGCGACCACTCTTCATCACACTAGGTCCTTGCGAGCCCCACGATTGAACTCGCTCATTTTGATGCGAAAGTCCCTTTAAGTTGCATTACAGTGCATTATATGCGAAAGTCCCTTTAAGTTGCATTAAAGTGCATTATATGCGAAAGTCCCTTCAAGTTGCATTACACAGTACATTTTATGCGAAAGTCCCTTTAAGTTGCATTACAGTACATTTTATGCGAAAGTCCCTTTAAGTTGCATTACTGTGCATTTTATGCGAAAGTCCCTTTAAGTTGCATTACAGTGCATTATATGCGAAAGTCCCTTTAAGTTGCATTACAGTACATTTTATGCGAAAGTCCCTTTAAGTTGCATTACAGTACATTTTATGCGAAAGTCCCTTTAAGTTGCATTAAAGTGCATGTTATGCGAAAGTCCCTATTAAGTTGCATTATAGTGCTATTGTAAAAATCCATATATAGTTGCATAATTGTGTTGTAGTTGCAAAAATCCCTATTTTGTTGCAGAAACTGTAAAAACAGTTGAAATTGCAGAAACTCTTAACACTGTATAAACTATTAAAATCACTGACAGACTTCACTGTATCATAATCCTACTAAAAAGCCGGCAAGAAAAGAGAAGGTGCTGAGTCCAAAAGAAAAAGGAAAAAAAAATAGTGAAGGCTGGGATTTGATCCACCATCCTCCTTTACACTAGTCTAGCTGTCTACCAATGGAGCTACTCAGGTTGAGTGAATGAATCAGCAGATGTGAAATTAATGTCATGAGAGATCCTGCTCTTGAGTGTTTGCAAGAAACGGATTTACAGTTTAGAAATCTTCGGGTCATGTTCCCCCCCCCCCCCGGAACATTTCCCTGATAGTTTTCGACATTTTCCCCCAGTGATTCCTCAACTGTCTCCCCACTATCCCCCCATTTCTTTCTCTTTAGTGACGCATATTTTGAAGTCCAAAAGAAAAAAAAAATGAAAGAAGGTCATGGTGGGGATTTGATCCAGCAACCTCCTGTACACTAATCCAGCACTCTACCAATGGAGCTACTTATGCTGTGAAAAAATAGCGGATGTGAAATAAATGTCATGAGAGACTGCGCACTTGTGTATTTGTAGGAAACGGATTAACAGTTTAGAATATAATATATTGCATCATTTTTTAATTAGGTTAAATTCCTGGCTGCCCAAAGAAACGTTGAGAGGGAGTTTCAGCCCTGCAGCACCCTCGATATTGAAGCAAGATTTTGGTGAGACCCATTTAGTACGAGGAGCACACAGAGAGACGGACAGGAAACAGACAAATTGAACTTCCTGTGATTGTACAGTTGACAAAAACGTGAATTTGAAGGCAAAAATGTCCAAATTAAAGCTTCTGTCTGTGACAGAGGGGTAGTATAAGTATATACGAGTCCAAAAGTGTGGATTTTGTGAAGAAAGGGAGAAATTTGGAAAATTGGCGAATTTCAGGACACAGTGGCCTCTGACAGAGGCCAGTATGCTGCTAGGCTAAGACGTCTGGCTATTTTCACGGAGGATGGGCGGGCCACTTACAAGCCACTTGAAAGCCACTTTCAAGCCAAGATGGCCGCCTCCCTGTGCGAGTGGGCGTGGCGCTCCAAGTGAGTTTTGGGCTTGTCCTGATGTCCCCTCTCACTGTGCCGAGTGATTGGGGCGTACGCCCAAAAACGCCCCGATTTTTTTGAATTGGGGTCCGCTTCCAGAGGGCGCTGTGGAGCCATTTTGTTGTGGGCGTGTCCCATTCGTCCAATATCATAAATTTTTTCGCTGCCCCATTGCCTCCGCCAATTTTGGGGAGCTTTCACCCACGTTCAGCGGGACAAAAACGCGATCCTTTCCGGAGAAAAAAAATAATAATAATAATAAGAAACCACCCAAAAACAATAGTCCCTTGCCAGGACTGCGTCCGGCTCGGGCCTAAATATAAGGAGAACGGAGCGAGATAGAGGCATGGTGTAATATATTTTTTTGTTTGTTATGATGAGTAGAACACATCTGGAAAGTTTGGTGGAAATCGGACAAAATAATTTTTTCAAGGTATAGGCAGGGGGCGCTATAGTGATGTGCACCGTGAAGTAATTGATCTCTATGGAATCAGACCGTAAGTGGCCTTCTGTCAGCCAAGTATGATCCAGACTGGATAGAGCGCGCGCCTGCGAGGTGGTGTCAAATTTACATGACAAAACGTGTTTTTGGGGGGGCGCCATTCGAAACGGGGGGGTCTGAGTGAAAAAAAAGTCAGGTATTTTTTGTAGCCCCGTGTCAGGAGAGTCTGTTTAAACAGGTATGGGCTTATTCTGCTGAAAAACCAGGGACTAGTTTGTTGACACACAAGGCAGGTCCAGATAGACTCCCACATAAAAGTCAAAGTCACGGCCACATCTTAGAAAATATGACATGACTATAATGTATTTTTTGGTTTCCAAAAGTGTCTAGAACATGCTGGCATCATTGTATTAAAAAGATTCAAAAGTGCAGTTTTCAAGGTATGGCTAGGGGGCGCTATCCTGGGAGCAGGCTACACATTAATGGCTTCATTCTGTTCAGTTTCAGGTGGCGCATTAGTGACATGAATATGAGCTCTGTAGGTTTATGCCTGTGAGCGTGAGCTTTCTTGGAAACAACGTGAAATCTACGTGTTTTTTGCCGCGGCGTTACGCGGAGACGGTGAAACTTTTTTGAGAAACGCTGGGCAAATATTGAATTTCAATATGTCTAGATGCGCTGTGCCAAATGTGATCTAAATCCGAGAAAAAACCAGGGACTAGTTCGTTAAAACGTAAAATTAGTTTAGACGATGTCCGGGTTTGAAGCCAAGATGGCCGCCTCCCTGTGCGAGTGGGCGTGGCGCTCCAAGTGAGTTTTGGGCTTGTCCTGATGTCCCCTCTCACTGTGCCGAGTGATTGGGGCGTACGCCCAAAAACGCCCCGATTTTTTTGAATTGGGGTCCGCTTCCAGAGGGCGCTGTGGAGCCATTTTGTTGTGGGCGTGTCCCATTCGTCCAATATCATAAATTTTTTCGCTGCCCCATTGCCTCCGCCAATTTTGGGGAGCTTTCACCCACGTTCAGCGGGACAAAAACGCGATCCTTTCCGGAGAAAAAAAATAATAATAATAATAAGAAACCACCCAAAAACAATAGTCCCTTGCCAGGACTGCGTCCGGCTCGGGCCTAAATATAAGGAGAACGGAGCGAGATAGAGGCATGGTGTAATATATTTTTTTGTTTGTTATGATGAGTAGAACACATCTGGAAAGTTTGGTGGAAATCGGACAAAATAATTTTTTCAAGGTATAGGCAGGGGGCGCTATAGTGATGTGCACCGTGAAGTAATTGATCTCTATGGAATCAGACCGTAAGTGGCCTTCTGTCAGCCAAGTATGATCCAGACTGGATAGAGCGCGCGCCTGCGAGGTGGTGTCAAATTTACATGACAAAACGTGTTTTTGGGGGGGCGCCATTCGAAACGGGGGGGTCTGAGTGAAAAAAAAGTCAGGTATTTTTTGTAGCCCCGTGTCAGGAGAGTCTGTTTAAACAGGTATGGGCTTATTCTGCTGAAAAACCAGGGACTAGTTTGTTGACACACAAGGCAGGTCCAGATAGACTCCCACATAAAAGTCAAAGTCACGGCCACATCTTAGAAAATATGACATGACTATAATGTATTTTTTGGTTTCCAAAAGTGTCTAGAACATGCTGGCATCATTGTATTAAAAAGATTCAAAAGTGCAGTTTTCAAGGTATGGCTAGGGGGCGCTATCCTGGGAGCAGGCTACACATTAATGGCTTCATTCTGTTCAGTTTCAGGTGGCGCATTAGTGACATGAATATGAGCTCTGTAGGTTTATGCCTGTGAGCGTGAGCTTTCTTGGAAACAACGTGAAATCTACGTGTTTTTTGCCGCGGCGTTACGCGGAGACGGTGAAACTTTTTTGAGAAACGCTGGGCAAATATTGAATTTCAATATGTCTAGATGCGCTGTGCCAAATGTGATCTAAATCCGAGAAAAAACCAGGGACTAGTTCGTTAAAACGTAAAATTAGTTTAGACGATGTCCGGGTTTGAAGCCAAGATGGCCGCCTCCCTGTGCGAGTGGGCGTGGCGCTCCAAGTGAGTTTTGGGCTTGTCCTGATGTCCCCTCTCACTGTGCCGAGTGATTGGGGCGTACGCCCAAAAACGCCCCGATTTTTTTGAATTGGGGTCCGCTTCCAGAGGGCGCTGTGGAGCCATTTTGTTGTGGGCGTGTCCCATTCGTCCAATATCATAAATTTTTTCGCTGCCCCATTGCCTCCGCCAATTTTGGGGAGCTTTCACCCACGTTCAGCGGGACAAAAACGCGATCCTTTCCGGAGAAAAAAAATAATAATAATAATAAGAAACCACCCAAAAACAATAGTCCCTTGCCAGGACTGCGTCCGGCTCGGGCCTAAATATAAGGAGAACGGAGCGAGATAGAGGCATGGTGTAATATATTTTTTTGTTTGTTATGATGAGTAGAACACATCTGGAAAGTTTGGTGGAAATCGGACAAAATAATTTTTTCAAGGTATAGGCAGGGGGCGCTATAGTGATGTGCACCGTGAAGTAATTGATCTCTATGGAATCAGACCGTAAGTGGCCTTCTGTCAGCCAAGTATGATCCAGACTGGATAGAGCGCGCGCCTGCGAGGTGGTGTCAAATTTACATGACAAAACGTGTTTTTGGGGGGGCGCCATTCGAAACGGGGGGGTCTGAGTGAAAAAAAAGTCAGGTATTTTTTGTAGCCCCGTGTCAGGAGAGTCTGTTTAAACAGGTATGGGCTTATTCTGCTGAAAAACCAGGGACTAGTTTGTTGACACACAAGGCAGGTCCAGATAGACTCCCACATAAAAGTCAAAGTCACGGCCACATCTTAGAAAATATGACATGACTATAATGTATTTTTTGGTTTCCAAAAGTGTCTAGAACATGCTGGCATCATTGTATTAAAAAGATTCAAAAGTGCAGTTTTCAAGGTATGGCTAGGGGGCGCTATCCTGGGAGCAGGCTACACATTAATGGCTTCATTCTGTTCAGTTTCAGGTGGCGCATTAGTGACATGAATATGAGCTCTGTAGGTTTATGCCTGTGAGCGTGAGCTTTCTTGGAAACAACGTGAAATCTACGTGTTTTTTGCCGCGGCGTTACGCGGAGACGGTGAAACTTTTTTGAGAAACGCTGGGCAAATATTGAATTTCAATATGTCTAGATGCGCTGTGCCAAATGTGATCTAAATCCGAGAAAAAACCAGGGACTAGTTCGTTAAAACGTAAAATTAGTTTAGACGATGTCCGGGTTTGAAGCCAAGATGGCCGCCTCCCTGTGCGAGTGGGCGTGGCGCTCCAAGTGAGTTTTGGGCTTGTCCTGATGTCCCCTCTCACTGTGCCGAGTGATTGGGGCGTACGCCCAAAAACGCCCCGATTTTTTTGAATTGGGGTCCGCTTCCAGAGGGCGCTGTGGAGCCATTTTGTTGTGGGCGTGTCCCATTCGTCCAATATCATAAATTTTTTCGCTGCCCCATTGCCTCCGCCAATTTTGGGGAGCTTTCACCCACGTTCAGCGGGACAAAAACGCGATCCTTTCCGGAGAAAAAAAATAATAATAATAATAAGAAACCACCCAAAAACAATAGTCCCTTGCCAGGACTGCGTCCGGCTCGGGCCTAAATATAAGGAGAACGGAGCGAGATAGAGGCATGGTGTAATATATTTTTTTGTTTGTTATGATGAGTAGAACACATCTGGAAAGTTTGGTGGAAATCGGACAAAATAATTTTTTCAAGGTATAGGCAGGGGGCGCTATAGTGATGTGCACCGTGAAGTAATTGATCTCTATGGAATCAGACCGTAAGTGGCCTTCTGTCAGCCAAGTATGATCCAGACTGGATAGAGCGCGCGCCTGCGAGGTGGTGTCAAATTTACATGACAAAACGTGTTTTTGGGGGGGCGCCATTCGAAACGGGGGGGTCTGAGTGAAAAAAAAGTCAGGTATTTTTTGTAGCCCCGTGTCAGGAGAGTCTGTTTAAACAGGTATGGGCTTATTCTGCTGAAAAACCAGGGACTAGTTTGTTGACACACAAGGCAGGTCCAGATAGACTCCCACATAAAAGTCAAAGTCACGGCCACATCTTAGAAAATATGACATGACTATAATGTATTTTTTGGTTTCCAAAAGTGTCTAGAACATGCTGGCATCATTGTATTAAAAAGATTCAAAAGTGCAGTTTTCAAGGTATGGCTAGGGGGCGCTATCCTGGGAGCAGGCTACACATTAATGGCTTCATTCTGTTCAGTTTCAGGTGGCGCATTAGTGACATGAATATGAGCTCTGTAGGTTTATGCCTGTGAGCGTGAGCTTTCTTGGAAACAACGTGAAATCTACGTGTTTTTTGCCGCGGCGTTACGCGGAGACGGTGAAACTTTTTTGAGAAACGCTGGGCAAATATTGAATTTCAATATGTCTAGATGCGCTGTGCCAAATGTGATCTAAATCCGAGAAAAAACCAGGGACTAGTTCGTTAAAACGTAAAATTAGTTTAGACGATGTCCGGGTTTGAAGCCAAGATGGCCGCCTCCCTGTGCGAGTGGGCGTGGCGCTCCAAGTGAGTTTTGGGCTTGTCCTGATGTCCCCTCTCACTGTGCCGAGTGATTGGGGCGTACGCCCAAAAACGCCCCGATTTTTTTGAATTGGGGTCCGCTTCCAGAGGGCGCTGTGGAGCCATTTTGTTGTGGGCGTGTCCCATTCGTCCAATATCATAAATTTTTTCGCTGCCCCATTGCCTCCGCCAATTTTGGGGAGCTTTCACCCACGTTCAGCGGGACAAAAACGCGATCCTTTCCGGAGAAAAAAAATAATAATAATAATAAGAAACCACCCAAAAACAATAGTCCCTTGCCAGGACTGCGTCCGGCTCGGGCCTAAATATAAGGAGAACGGAGCGAGATAGAGGCATGGTGTAATATATTTTTTTGTTTGTTATGATGAGTAGAACACATCTGGAAAGTTTGGTGGAAATCGGACAAAATAATTTTTTCAAGGTATAGGCAGGGGGCGCTATAGTGATGTGCACCGTGAAGTAATTGATCTCTATGGAATCAGACCGTAAGTGGCCTTCTGTCAGCCAAGTATGATCCAGACTGGATAGAGCGCGCGCCTGCGAGGTGGTGTCAAATTTACATGACAAAACGTGTTTTTGGGGGGGCGCCATTCGAAACGGGGGGGTCTGAGTGAAAAAAAAGTCAGGTATTTTTTGTAGCCCCGTGTCAGGAGAGTCTGTTTAAACAGGTATGGGCTTATTCTGCTGAAAAACCAGGGACTAGTTTGTTGACACACAAGGCAGGTCCAGATAGACTCCCACATAAAAGTCAAAGTCACGGCCACATCTTAGAAAATATGACATGACTATAATGTATTTTTTGGTTTCCAAAAGTGTCTAGAACATGCTGGCATCATTGTATTAAAAAGATTCAAAAGTGCAGTTTTCAAGGTATGGCTAGGGGGCGCTATCCTGGGAGCAGGCTACACATTAATGGCTTCATTCTGTTCAGTTTCAGGTGGCGCATTAGTGACATGAATATGAGCTCTGTAGGTTTATGCCTGTGAGCGTGAGCTTTCTTGGAAACAACGTGAAATCTACGTGTTTTTTGCCGCGGCGTTACGCGGAGACGGTGAAACTTTTTTGAGAAACGCTGGGCAAATATTGAATTTCAATATGTCTAGATGCGCTGTGCCAAATGTGATCTAAATCCGAGAAAAAACCAGGGACTAGTTCGTTAAAACGTAAAATTAGTTTAGACGATGTCCGGGTTTGAAGCCAAGATGGCCGCCTCCCTGTGCGAGTGGGCGTGGCGCTCCAAGTGAGTTTTGGGCTTGTCCTGATGTCCCCTCTCACTGTGCCGAGTGATTGGGGCGTACGCCCAAAAACGCCCCGATTTTTTTGAATTGGGGTCCGCTTCCAGAGGGCGCTGTGGAGCCATTTTGTTGTGGGCGTGTCCCATTCGTCCAATATCATAAATTTTTTCGCTGCCCCATTGCCTCCGCCAATTTTGGGGAGCTTTCACCCACGTTCAGCGGGACAAAAACGCGATCCTTTCCGGAGAAAAAAAATAATAATAATAATAAGAAACCACCCAAAAACAATAGTCCCTTGCCAGGACTGCGTCCGGCTCGGGCCTAAATATAAGGAGAACGGAGCGAGATAGAGGCATGGTGTAATATATTTTTTTGTTTGTTATGATGAGTAGAACACATCTGGAAAGTTTGGTGGAAATCGGACAAAATAATTTTTTCAAGGTATAGGCAGGGGGCGCTATAGTGATGTGCACCGTGAAGTAATTGATCTCTATGGAATCAGACCGTAAGTGGCCTTCTGTCAGCCAAGTATGATCCAGACTGGATAGAGCGCGCGCCTGCGAGGTGGTGTCAAATTTACATGACAAAACGTGTTTTTGGGGGGGCGCCATTCGAAACGGGGGGGTCTGAGTGAAAAAAAAGTCAGGTATTTTTTGTAGCCCCGTGTCAGGAGAGTCTGTTTAAACAGGTATGGGCTTATTCTGCTGAAAAACCAGGGACTAGTTTGTTGACACACAAGGCAGGTCCAGATAGACTCCCACATAAAAGTCAAAGTCACGGCCACATCTTAGAAAATATGACATGACTATAATGTATTTTTTGGTTTCCAAAAGTGTCTAGAACATGCTGGCATCATTGTATTAAAAAGATTCAAAAGTGCAGTTTTCAAGGTATGGCTAGGGGGCGCTATCCTGGGAGCAGGCTACACATTAATGGCTTCATTCTGTTCAGTTTCAGGTGGCGCATTAGTGACATGAATATGAGCTCTGTAGGTTTATGCCTGTGAGCGTGAGCTTTCTTGGAAACAACGTGAAATCTACGTGTTTTTTGCCGCGGCGTTACGCGGAGACGGTGAAACTTTTTTGAGAAACGCTGGGCAAATATTGAATTTCAATATGTCTAGATGCGCTGTGCCAAATGTGATCTAAATCCGAGAAAAAACCAGGGACTAGTTCGTTAAAACGTAAAATTAGTTTAGACGATGTCCGGGTTTGAAGCCAAGATGGCCGCCTCCCTGTGCGAGTGGGCGTGGCGCTCCAAGTGAGTTTTGGGCTTGTCCTGATGTCCCCTCTCACTGTGCCGAGTGATTGGGGCGTACGCCCAAAAACGCCCCGATTTTTTTGAATTGGGGTCCGCTTCCAGAGGGCGCTGTGGAGCCATTTTGTTGTGGGCGTGTCCCATTCGTCCAATATCATAAATTTTTTCGCTGCCCCATTGCCTCCGCCAATTTTGGGGAGCTTTCACCCACGTTCAGCGGGACAAAAACGCGATCCTTTCCGGAGAAAAAAAATAATAATAATAATAAGAAACCACCCAAAAACAATAGTCCCTTGCCAGGACTGCGTCCGGCTCGGGCCTAAATATAAGGAGAACGGAGCGAGATAGAGGCATGGTGTAATATATTTTTTTGTTTGTTATGATGAGTAGAACACATCTGGAAAGTTTGGTGGAAATCGGACAAAATAATTTTTTCAAGGTATAGGCAGGGGGCGCTATAGTGATGTGCACCGTGAAGTAATTGATCTCTATGGAATCAGACCGTAAGTGGCCTTCTGTCAGCCAAGTATGATCCAGACTGGATAGAGCGCGCGCCTGCGAGGTGGTGTCAAATTTACATGACAAAACGTGTTTTTGGGGGGGCGCCATTCGAAACGGGGGGGTCTGAGTGAAAAAAAAGTCAGGTATTTTTTGTAGCCCCGTGTCAGGAGAGTCTGTTTAAACAGGTATGGGCTTATTCTGCTGAAAAACCAGGGACTAGTTTGTTGACACACAAGGCAGGTCCAGATAGACTCCCACATAAAAGTCAAAGTCACGGCCACATCTTAGAAAATATGACATGACTATAATGTATTTTTTGGTTTCCAAAAGTGTCTAGAACATGCTGGCATCATTGTATTAAAAAGATTCAAAAGTGCAGTTTTCAAGGTATGGCTAGGGGGCGCTATCCTGGGAGCAGGCTACACATTAATGGCTTCATTCTGTTCAGTTTCAGGTGGCGCATTAGTGACATGAATATGAGCTCTGTAGGTTTATGCCTGTGAGCGTGAGCTTTCTTGGAAACAACGTGAAATCTACGTGTTTTTTGCCGCGGCGTTACGCGGAGACGGTGAAACTTTTTTGAGAAACGCTGGGCAAATATTGAATTTCAATATGTCTAGATGCGCTGTGCCAAATGTGATCTAAATCCGAGAAAAAACCAGGGACTAGTTCGTTAAAACGTAAAATTAGTTTAGACGATGTCCGGGTTTGAAGCCAAGATGGCCGCCTCCCTGTGCGAGTGGGCGTGGCGCTCCAAGTGAGTTTTGGGCTTGTCCTGATGTCCCCTCTCACTGTGCCGAGTGATTGGGGCGTACGCCCAAAAACGCCCCGATTTTTTTGAATTGGGGTCCGCTTCCAGAGGGCGCTGTGGAGCCATTTTGTTGTGGGCGTGTCCCATTCGTCCAATATCATAAATTTTTTCGCTGCCCCATTGCCTCCGCCAATTTTGGGGAGCTTTCACCCACGTTCAGCGGGACAAAAACGCGATCCTTTCCGGAGAAAAAAAATAATAATAATAATAAGAAACCACCCAAAAACAATAGTCCCTTGCCAGGACTGCGTCCGGCTCGGGCCTAAATATAAGGAGAACGGAGCGAGATAGAGGCATGGTGTAATATATTTTTTTGTTTGTTATGATGAGTAGAACACATCTGGAAAGTTTGGTGGAAATCGGACAAAATAATTTTTTCAAGGTATAGGCAGGGGGCGCTATAGTGATGTGCACCGTGAAGTAATTGATCTCTATGGAATCAGACCGTAAGTGGCCTTCTGTCAGCCAAGTATGATCCAGACTGGATAGAGCGCGCGCCTGCGAGGTGGTGTCAAATTTACATGACAAAACGTGTTTTTGGGGGGGCGCCATTCGAAACGGGGGGGTCTGAGTGAAAAAAAAGTCAGGTATTTTTTGTAGCCCCGTGTCAGGAGAGTCTGTTTAAACAGGTATGGGCTTATTCTGCTGAAAAACCAGGGACTAGTTTGTTGACACACAAGGCAGGTCCAGATAGACTCCCACATAAAAGTCAAAGTCACGGCCACATCTTAGAAAATATGACATGACTATAATGTATTTTTTGGTTTCCAAAAGTGTCTAGAACATGCTGGCATCATTGTATTAAAAAGATTCAAAAGTGCAGTTTTCAAGGTATGGCTAGGGGGCGCTATCCTGGGAGCAGGCTACACATTAATGGCTTCATTCTGTTCAGTTTCAGGTGGCGCATTAGTGACATGAATATGAGCTCTGTAGGTTTATGCCTGTGAGCGTGAGCTTTCTTGGAAACAACGTGAAATCTACGTGTTTTTTGCCGCGGCGTTACGCGGAGACGGTGAAACTTTTTTGAGAAACGCTGGGCAAATATTGAATTTCAATATGTCTAGATGCGCTGTGCCAAATGTGATCTAAATCCGAGAAAAAACCAGGGACTAGTTCGTTAAAACGTAAAATTAGTTTAGACGATGTCCGGGTTTGAAGCCAAGATGGCCGCCTCCCTGTGCGAGTGGGCGTGGCGCTCCAAGTGAGTTTTGGGCTTGTCCTGATGTCCCCTCTCACTGTGCCGAGTGATTGGGGCGTACGCCCAAAAACGCCCCGATTTTTTTGAATTGGGGTCCGCTTCCAGAGGGCGCTGTGGAGCCATTTTGTTGTGGGCGTGTCCCATTCGTCCAATATCATAAATTTTTTCGCTGCCCCATTGCCTCCGCCAATTTTGGGGAGCTTTCACCCACGTTCAGCGGGACAAAAACGCGATCCTTTCCGGAGAAAAAAAATAATAATAATAATAAGAAACCACCCAAAAACAATAGTCCCTTGCCAGGACTGCGTCCGGCTCGGGCCTAAATATAAGGAGAACGGAGCGAGATAGAGGCATGGTGTAATATATTTTTTTGTTTGTTATGATGAGTAGAACACATCTGGAAAGTTTGGTGGAAATCGGACAAAATAATTTTTTCAAGGTATAGGCAGGGGGCGCTATAGTGATGTGCACCGTGAAGTAATTGATCTCTATGGAATCAGACCGTAAGTGGCCTTCTGTCAGCCAAGTATGATCCAGACTGGATAGAGCGCGCGCCTGCGAGGTGGTGTCAAATTTACATGACAAAACGTGTTTTTGGGGGGGCGCCATTCGAAACGGGGGGGTCTGAGTGAAAAAAAAGTCAGGTATTTTTTGTAGCCCCGTGTCAGGAGAGTCTGTTTAAACAGGTATGGGCTTATTCTGCTGAAAAACCAGGGACTAGTTTGTTGACACACAAGGCAGGTCCAGATAGACTCCCACATAAAAGTCAAAGTCACGGCCACATCTTAGAAAATATGACATGACTATAATGTATTTTTTGGTTTCCAAAAGTGTCTAGAACATGCTGGCATCATTGTATTAAAAAGATTCAAAAGTGCAGTTTTCAAGGTATGGCTAGGGGGCGCTATCCTGGGAGCAGGCTACACATTAATGGCTTCATTCTGTTCAGTTTCAGGTGGCGCATTAGTGACATGAATATGAGCTCTGTAGGTTTATGCCTGTGAGCGTGAGCTTTCTTGGAAACAACGTGAAATCTACGTGTTTTTTGCCGCGGCGTTACGCGGAGACGGTGAAACTTTTTTGAGAAACGCTGGGCAAATATTGAATTTCAATATGTCTAGATGCGCTGTGCCAAATGTGATCTAAATCCGAGAAAAAACCAGGGACTAGTTCGTTAAAACGTAAAATTAGTTTAGACGATGTCCGGGTTTGAAGCCAAGATGGCCGCCTCCCTGTGCGAGTGGGCGTGGCGCTCCAAGTGAGTTTTGGGCTTGTCCTGATGTCCCCTCTCACTGTGCCGAGTGATTGGGGCGTACGCCCAAAAACGCCCCGATTTTTTTGAATTGGGGTCCGCTTCCAGAGGGCGCTGTGGAGCCATTTTGTTGTGGGCGTGTCCCATTCGTCCAATATCATAAATTTTTTCGCTGCCCCATTGCCTCCGCCAATTTTGGGGAGCTTTCACCCACGTTCAGCGGGACAAAAACGCGATCCTTTCCGGAGAAAAAAAATAATAATAATAATAAGAAACCACCCAAAAACAATAGTCCCTTGCCAGGACTGCGTCCGGCTCGGGCCTAAATATAAGGAGAACGGAGCGAGATAGAGGCATGGTGTAATATATTTTTTTGTTTGTTATGATGAGTAGAACACATCTGGAAAGTTTGGTGGAAATCGGACAAAATAATTTTTTCAAGGTATAGGCAGGGGGCGCTATAGTGATGTGCACCGTGAAGTAATTGATCTCTATGGAATCAGACCGTAAGTGGCCTTCTGTCAGCCAAGTATGATCCAGACTGGATAGAGCGCGCGCCTGCGAGGTGGTGTCAAATTTACATGACAAAACGTGTTTTTGGGGGGGCGCCATTCGAAACGGGGGGGTCTGAGTGAAAAAAAAGTCAGGTATTTTTTGTAGCCCCGTGTCAGGAGAGTCTGTTTAAACAGGTATGGGCTTATTCTGCTGAAAAACCAGGGACTAGTTTGTTGACACACAAGGCAGGTCCAGATAGACTCCCACATAAAAGTCAAAGTCACGGCCACATCTTAGAAAATATGACATGACTATAATGTATTTTTTGGTTTCCAAAAGTGTCTAGAACATGCTGGCATCATTGTATTAAAAAGATTCAAAAGTGCAGTTTTCAAGGTATGGCTAGGGGGCGCTATCCTGGGAGCAGGCTACACATTAATGGCTTCATTCTGTTCAGTTTCAGGTGGCGCATTAGTGACATGAATATGAGCTCTGTAGGTTTATGCCTGTGAGCGTGAGCTTTCTTGGAAACAACGTGAAATCTACGTGTTTTTTGCCGCGGCGTTACGCGGAGACGGTGAAACTTTTTTGAGAAACGCTGGGCAAATATTGAATTTCAATATGTCTAGATGCGCTGTGCCAAATGTGATCTAAATCCGAGAAAAAACCAGGGACTAGTTCGTTAAAACGTAAAATTAGTTTAGACGATGTCCGGGTTTGAAGCCAAGATGGCCGCCTCCCTGTGCGAGTGGGCGTGGCGCTCCAAGTGAGTTTTGGGCTTGTCCTGATGTCCCCTCTCACTGTGCCGAGTGATTGGGGCGTACGCCCAAAAACGCCCCGATTTTTTTGAATTGGGGTCCGCTTCCAGAGGGCGCTGTGGAGCCATTTTGTTGTGGGCGTGTCCCATTCGTCCAATATCATAAATTTTTTCGCTGCCCCATTGCCTCCGCCAATTTTGGGGAGCTTTCACCCACGTTCAGCGGGACAAAAACGCGATCCTTTCCGGAGAAAAAAAATAATAATAATAATAAGAAACCACCCAAAAACAATAGTCCCTTGCCAGGACTGCGTCCGGCTCGGGCCTAAATATAAGGAGAACGGAGCGAGATAGAGGCATGGTGTAATATATTTTTTTGTTTGTTATGATGAGTAGAACACATCTGGAAAGTTTGGTGGAAATCGGACAAAATAATTTTTTCAAGGTATAGGCAGGGGGCGCTATAGTGATGTGCACCGTGAAGTAATTGATCTCTATGGAATCAGACCGTAAGTGGCCTTCTGTCAGCCAAGTATGATCCAGACTGGATAGAGCGCGCGCCTGCGAGGTGGTGTCAAATTTACATGACAAAACGTGTTTTTGGGGGGGCGCCATTCGAAACGGGGGGGTCTGAGTGAAAAAAAAGTCAGGTATTTTTTGTAGCCCCGTGTCAGGAGAGTCTGTTTAAACAGGTATGGGCTTATTCTGCTGAAAAACCAGGGACTAGTTTGTTGACACACAAGGCAGGTCCAGATAGACTCCCACATAAAAGTCAAAGTCACGGCCACATCTTAGAAAATATGACATGACTATAATGTATTTTTTGGTTTCCAAAAGTGTCTAGAACATGCTGGCATCATTGTATTAAAAAGATTCAAAAGTGCAGTTTTCAAGGTATGGCTAGGGGGCGCTATCCTGGGAGCAGGCTACACATTAATGGCTTCATTCTGTTCAGTTTCAGGTGGCGCATTAGTGACATGAATATGAGCTCTGTAGGTTTATGCCTGTGAGCGTGAGCTTTCTTGGAAACAACGTGAAATCTACGTGTTTTTTGCCGCGGCGTTACGCGGAGACGGTGAAACTTTTTTGAGAAACGCTGGGCAAATATTGAATTTCAATATGTCTAGATGCGCTGTGCCAAATGTGATCTAAATCCGAGAAAAAACCAGGGACTAGTTCGTTAAAACGTAAAATTAGTTTAGACGATGTCCGGGTTTGAAGCCAAGATGGCCGCCTCCCTGTGCGAGTGGGCGTGGCGCTCCAAGTGAGTTTTGGGCTTGTCCTGATGTCCCCTCTCACTGTGCCGAGTGATTGGGGCGTACGCCCAAAAACGCCCCGATTTTTTTGAATTGGGGTCCGCTTCCAGAGGGCGCTGTGGAGCCATTTTGTTGTGGGCGTGTCCCATTCGTCCAATATCATAAATTTTTTCGCTGCCCCATTGCCTCCGCCAATTTTGGGGAGCTTTCACCCACGTTCAGCGGGACAAAAACGCGATCCTTTCCGGAGAAAAAAAATAATAATAATAATAAGAAACCACCCAAAAACAATAGTCCCTTGCCAGGACTGCGTCCGGCTCGGGCCTAATAATAATAAGAAACCACCCAAAAACAATAGTCCCTTGCCAGGACTGCGTCCGGCTCGGGCCTAAATATTAGGAGAACGGAGCGAGATAGAGGCATGGTGTAATATATTTTTTTGTTTGTTATGATGAGTAGAAGACATCTGGAAAGTTTCGTGGAAATCGGACAAAATAAATTTTTCAGGGTATAGGCAGGGGGCGCTATAGTGATGAGCACCGTGAAGTAATTGATCTCTATGGAATCAGACCGTAAGTGGCCTTCTGTCAGCCAAGTATGATCCAGACTGGATAGAGCGCGTGCCTGCGAGGTGGTGTCAAATTTACATCACAAAACGTGTTTTTGGGGGGGCGCCATTCGAAACGGGGGGGTCTGAGTGAAAAAAAAGTCCGGTATTTTTTGTAGCCCCGTGTCAGGAGAGTCTGTTTAAACAGGTATGGGCTTATTCTGCTGAAAAACCAGGGACTAGTTTGTTGACACACAAGGCAGGTCCAGATAGACTCCCACATAAAAGTCAAAGTCACGGCCACATCTTAGAAAATATGACATGACTATAATGTATTTTTTGGTTTCCAAAAGTGTCTAGAACATGCTGGCATCATTGTATTAAAAAGATACAAAAGTGCAGTTTTCAAGGTATGGCTAGGGGGCGCTATCCTGGGAGCAGGCTACACATTAATGGCTTCATTCTGTTCAGTTTCAGGTGGCGCATTAGTGACATGAATATGAGCTCTGTGGGCTTATGCCTGTGAGCGTGAGCTTTCTTGGAAACAACGCGAAATCTACGCGTTTTTTTACGCGGCGTTACGCGGAGACGGTGAAACTTTTTTGAGAAACGCTGGGCAAATATTGAATTTCAATATGTCTAGACGCGCTGTGCCAAATGTGAGCTAAATCCGACGAAAAACCAGGGACTAGTTCGTCAAAACGTAAAATGAGTTTAGACGATGTCCGGGTTTGAAGCCAAGATGGCCGCCTCCCTGTGCGAGTGGGCGTGGCGCTCCAAGTGAGTTTTGGGCTTGTCCTGATGTCCCCTCTCACTGTGGCGAGTGATTCGGGCGTACGCCCAAAAACGCCCCGATTTTTTTGAATTGGGGTCCGCTTCCAGAGGGCGCTGTGGAGCCATTTTGTTGTGGGCGTGTCCCATTCGTCCAATTTCATAAATTTTTTCGCCGCCCCATTGCCTCCGCCAATTTTGGGGAGCTTTCACCCACGTTTAGCGGGTCAAAAACGCGATCCTTTCCGGAGAAAAAAAAAAATAATAATAATAATAATAATAATAATAATAAGAAACCACCCAAAAACAATAGTCCCTTGCCAGGACTGCGTCCGGCTCGGGCCTAAATATTAGGAGAACGGAGCGAGATAGAGGCATGGTGTAATATATTTTTTTGTTTGTTATGATGAGTAGAAGACATCTGGAAAGTTTCGTGGAAATCGGACAAAATAAATTTTTCAGGGTATAGGCAGGGGGCGCTATAGTGATGAGCACCGTGAAGTAATTGATCTCTATGGAATCAGACCGTAAGTGGCCTTCTGTCAGCCAAGTATGATCCAGACTGGATAGAGCGCGTGCCTGCGAGGTGGTGTCAAATTTACATCACAAAACGTGTTTTTGGGGGGGCGCCATTCGAAACGGGGGGGTCTGAGTGAAAAAAAAGTCTGGTATTTTTTGTAGCCCCGTGTCAGGAGAGTCTGTTTAAACAGGTATGGGCTTATTCTGCTGAAAAACCAGGGACTAGTTTGTTGACACACAAGGCAGGTCCAGATAGACTCCCACATAAAAGTCAAAGTCACGGCCACATCTTAGAAAATATGACATGACTATAATGTATTTTTTGGTTTCCAAAAGTGTCTAGAACATGCTGGCATCATTGTATTAAAAAGATACAAAAGTGCAGTTTTCAAGGTATGGCTAGGGGGCGCTATCCTGGGAGCAGGCTACACATTAATGGCTTCATTCTGTTCAGTTTCAGGTGGCGCATTAGTGACATGAATATGAGCTCTGTGGGCTTATGCCTGTGAGCGTGAGCTTTCTTGGAAACAACGCGAAATCTACGTGTTTTTTGACGCGGCGTTACGCGGAGACGGTGAAACTTTTTTGAGAAACGCTGGGCAAATATTGAATTTCAATATGTCTAGATGCGCTGTGCCAAATGTGAGCTAAATCCGACGAAAAACCAGGGACTAGTTCGTTAAAACGTAAAATTAGTTTGGACGAGGTCCGGGTTTGAAGCCAAGATGGCCGCCTCCCTGTGCGAGTGGGCGTGGCGCTCCAAGTGAGTTTTGGGCTTGTCCTGATGTCCCCTCTCACTGTGGCGAGTGATTCGGGCGTACGCCCAAAAACGCCCCGATTTTTTTGAATTGGGGTCCACTTCCAGAGGGCGCTGTGGAGCCATTTTGTTGTGGGCGTGTCCCATTCGTCCAATTTCATAAATTTTTTCGCTGCCCCATTGCCTCCGCCAATTTTGGGGAGCTTTCACCCACGTTTAGCGGGTCAAAAACGCGATCATTTCCGGAGAAAAAAAAAAATAATAATAATTAAAGCCGCAAGCGGCGATGAAGGCCCTCGCTCTTGGGGACTCGTCCCTTGCAACCGCCCCCGCTCACTCTCGTCCCTTGCGGCCACCTCCGGTCTCGTCCCTTGCTACCACTCTTCATCACACTAGGTCCTTGCGAGCCCCACGATTGAACTCGCTCATTTTGATGCGAAAGTCCCTTTAAGTTGCATTACAGTTTATTATATGCGAAAGTCCCTTTAAGTTGCATTACAGTGCATTATATGCGAAAGTCCCTTTAAGTTGCATTACAGTTCATTATATGCGAAAGTCCCTTTAAGTTGCATTACAGTGCATTATATGCGAAAGTCCCTTTAAGTTGCATTACAGTGCATTATATGCGAAAGTCCCTTTAAGTTGCATTACAGTGCATTATATGCGAAAGTCCCTTTAAGTTGCATTACAGTGTATTATATGCGAAAGTCCCTTTAAGTTGCATTACAGTACATTATATGCGAAAGTCCCTTAAAGTTGCATTACAGTTTATTATATGCGAAAGTCCCTTTAAGTTGCATTACAGTACATTATATGCGAAAGTCCCTTTAAGTTGCATTAAAGTGTGTGGTGGATGTCTCTATTACCACCATTTTGTGTTAGTATTGTTTGTTTATAATTTATCTTAGTTACAAGGAAATACATTGTATTTGACAGTTTATTTTGAAGTTTTGTTGTTTGGTGTGGAGTGCTTCCTGTTTGGGAGGAAGTAGGATATGTTCAAATAGAATAGGTGGGGTGGGTTTGCCAGACGTCCTCACAATGGTCTTGGCCCTAGCTGATTGGGGAAATAAGGTATGTTTTTATTGTGCGGTTGATTCCATGTGATACTGTTTGATTAATTCACTGATATTTTTATATAGCTCTTACGGTGGTGATAATAAAGGGAAACGTGTAAAGGAAAACCCACCTGTACCCTCATTCATTCATGTGGGAGCTAAATACATTATGTTAATTTGATTTATTTCTGTATATTGAGGCTTCAGTGAATTTGGGTTGAATTGTTTAGTTACACTTGTCTTTGTTTGTTTGAGGTGCTGTAGACAAAGATTGGCTGGAGGGGTTGGAGGACATCTTGAAACCTTGGAGTGTACCATAACAATGAAAGGAGGGGGAACACTAAGTGTCACACGTTTTATTCAGTTATTGTGTTGGTTGAACTTACTTTACCTTTACTGATCATTTTGAGGAAAGTTATAGGTATGTTAGCTTTACTTGGTTACTATGAGAAGTCTGCGAAGTGTAGTACGTGTGTGTGTCTTTGTGTTATACCTACCCCTTATGTTGGTTATATGGTTTACCTGAACCCTATGTAAGTATTGTGGTTCTTTGTTGGGAGTCAGTTGGTTTTGAGTTCAGTAATTGTTAAGTTGGGCCCAAATTTTTGTAAGTGTTGTTTGTAACTTTTTTTTGTAAGGTTTTGTTAATTAATATTTGAGCATTATATGAAGGAACTTTCCTTTTTTTAATCACCTTTGTGCCTGCCTTTTACTTGGTCCACGACACAGTGCTTTATATGAGAAAGTCCCGTTAAGTTGAATTACAGTGCATTATATGTGAATGCCCCCAAACCTCCTGAGATCCGAGAGTTTGTCTGGTGTGCATTTTATGATTGTTCTTGCTATTAGAGATAAGTAGGACCTATTAAGTATAAGAACTAATATGTGATGTTGTACAGGAAGTAGTTTTCAGGAAATTATGTCTTCATGTGAGGACAGTGGGTCTATCATAACTGTACGAAATATAATTTTCTGTTAAGGTTGAGAATGTCATATTGAGTCAAAATTCAATATGTCATCGTAATGTCATAAGTAGTTAAGGTTAAGAGGTTAAAATTAACTCTACGGTTGAATTCTCCAGGTTCATATGTTCTATATTAGATGCAGCAAGGTCATATTCAGTTAGATTTAGTTAGTATTAGTGTTGTTTTTCATGTGGTGAGAGCCAAAACTGGTATTGATTCAGTATTGGATATTTGTAGCCAATGCTCTGTATTTTGTCAGTGTTGGTTTTGATATTGAATATCAGTATTGGTTTGTGAAAGATATAAAAGTATACAAATAATAAAGTAAAATTTACATCTGAGACAGATGGCTATCATAGAGGCTGGACTAAGTAGGTTAGCTATCTAGCATGCTAGCTATATTGTTTATTTCAACAACAATGTACCACTTGGTGTTTAAGTATAAGATGTATAACTGTATACAACATGACTATGCAAATTTGCCACTTACAGGAAGTGTAACAACTGTAAATCCATCTATATAGTCCCAAGTGTTGATGGTAGAATAAGTAATGTAATATAGTGCTAATGTCCTCAAATGAGTGCCTTACATTCATTGATGTCGTAGTGTGCTCCAATTATTGAAATATGTCACATTTTAATCCCCACATGATGATAGAGACAGTGTTGGTCATAAATAAATGTCTTTTATTTATATAAGTTGGATAGATTTTTTTCCTGGATCATTTTTCTTTGGAGAACTGGTGATAAGGATTTTGCGGATATTCATGCCATTGTTTTCTTGCTGTCATTGGTGTAATGTTATGATATCACCACAAGATGGCGTGGGTAGTGTCCCCAAATGTGGCCAACAGGTCAAAGATGTACAATATTGATTATTATTGTGTCAAGAGTCAAAATTGTGTTATTTGTATGAGGGCAGAGGGTGTCATTAGGTGTAGTTGCATTATACTGCTTTATATGTAAAAATCCCTATGAAGTAGCACGATAGTGCTATTGTGAAAATCCCTATTTTGTTGCATAATTGTCTTTTAATTGCAAAATGTGTATGTTTTGGCAGGGACGGTAAAAACTGTTGAAATTGCAGGAACTGTTATCATTGTATTAACTGTTAAAATCACTGACAGACTCCACTGTATCAGAAATACTAGTCAAATGCTGGCATGAAAGGAGAAAGCGTTAGAAATGTGTCACAACCATATTCGAGCTGGCAACCTCCTGCACCAAAGACAAGCACAGAATCATTGAGCTGTAGCTTCATGGTTGTAGGATTTGGTTTTGGGCTAGTTTTGTCTATATTATTGAGCAGAAGTTAGTGCCCAGCACACCATTGGAGGCGAGAGGAAGTTTACGTCATGTCCCCCCATTCACATACATTTTTGTGATTGTTTTTGGCATTTGTCCCAGTGTTGCCTCAATTGTTGTCCCACTATCCCCCCATGTCTTTCTTTTTCTGTAGTATGTTATCTTGATATGATATTGTCAATGGTGTTCCTTCAGATGAGAAAAAAATGTGTAATTGTGGGAGTTTTGTGTGCCTGCATTGTAAAAATGTATGAAGTGGATGTTACTGTGTAAGATGGTCGTAGTGTTTAAGTAGAGTTTGCGTGATTTGTTATTTAAAGTTACGAGAACAGTTGGGCTGGATATCTCCTGATTGAAACAATAGATAAAGGTTTGAAGATGTCCAAGCAAAGCATGTTTTTTTTTTGGGTCTTAGGGAAAGAGTGTCAGGGGCCCTGTTTCAGCTGGACAGCAACAAAGTGAGAGAATGTTGTAAAAGATGAGGAGAGAGAAAGTGTAGGTATTATTTATTGTGTGTCATTGAGGTGTGTTTGTGTAGGGTTTGACATACTTGTGGTTGATGTGAGTATCATGGGTTTGGAACATAAGATTAGAGTGTCATTCAGTACAAATGTAGTCTTTAATAGAGCGTGTGTCAAAATTACTCACTTCTGGCTTGTTTTGTGATGTGGTTCAGTTTTAATGGCACTCAGTCCATTTGGGTTTATAGATGTTGTATAGTATTAATGTTATTTTATCCAGTTGTGTTGCTAGTTGTGTGTATGTTCTATTGTTAGTCAGTCCAGTATGTATATAATGATGGTTAGTCTGGTGTACAGTTGTGGTTTAGCAGTATAGTATTGTATATAGTTGTGGTTTAGTCCTAGTCTTGTCAGTGCAGTGTTGGCATAGTTGTGGTTTAGTCCTAGTGTAACTGAGTGTAGTTTAGTTTATAGTTTTGGTTTAGTCCAAGAACGAGGCAGTCTATGGATGGCCAGGAATGTGGTAGTAATCCTTTGAATCTGAGAGTCAGTGAGCTTGAGTGGTTACGGTTGATGATGTGGTTAGAGGAGAGAGTAGTGTGTTGTGATGGTTTGTTAATGACGAAACTGTTTTAAAAGTAGGTAGTAATGCTTTCATATACAAGGAAATAGTAGTAATGTGTTATGTAGCACTTTGTAGATGCAGGATAGTTGCTGTTTTAATGCATGTATTATTCATTCATGCTACTTTTTGTTGGTCAGCTGTTATTGTTTCCAAAGCTGTTCTGTGGTAGATGAACAGAAGTGAAGAAATTAGCATATTACCAACTCCTCCCACCCTACTGTCTATTCACTAACCATATTGTGCGATGGCAGTGTTAAAAGTGCCAGTAAAAGCAATTTAGAAAAGAGCTGAAGGATGAAATGAAAGTTTGAGATATGTAAATAAGGCGAGATATTGCAGGTGTATAGGGTGTAAATGAAATGTACAGATATCAATATGAAAGGTTAGCTGTAGATTACTGGCATAAATGTGTGGGAAAACATAAAATCAAGGTGTGTTATATGAGAGATGGTACCAATGTTTCAAGTGTCCCATTTAGTGAAAAGTGTGTAATGGGTAGAGCGCCATTCTAAGTGGCAGTATTTTATTGATTATCGAGGTAGAAAGACCTTTTGTTAGGGGTTTTTGATTGGATTGTTTAGTTTCAAAGTAGAGAGAGTGGTAGAAATGTGATGTGCATTAAATGTTTGACTTTTACAAGGGAATAAATTAGGCTAGGAAGTAGATATTGGGAAATCCTTCCAAAATATCTTGAATGTGTTGTTCGGTCATTGTCTGTAATAGTAGAAGTGTGTTGGTGATAGTGTTGCCCATAGAGAGAGGAATGTTTTATGAGAAAAGGGGGCGTGTGCGTTTGTGCGTGTGTGCGTGTGTGCGTGCGCGTGCACGTGCGAGAAAGGATTATGTCAAAGACACAGGTTGATTAATGTACAATGTAAATTCTAGTGTAAAAATGAATGAGGGAGTCTTAAAAAGTGTAGTAGTTTTATTGCACATCTAGTAAATGCTTCAAGCAGTGGGTTTATATCAAATACAAGTGAACAATGTTAGGGGAAGCATAAAGAAAAGTTGACGTGGGAATTAAACAGGTGGGGTTGCTTCAGTTGTAGGTTGTTGGGTGGAAAGTTCAGCTGGGCTTCTTGTAGGTATTTCTGTGAACAAGATGTGTTAAGGTTAGCATTGGTAATAGGTACTTCATGAGTTTTGGAGAAATAGTGCGGCCAGCAACCCATATCTAGAGCAGTGACAATGTTGGGATTACCGTGTGGTTCCTCCAAGCCAATGAGGTGTTGAGTTTGCTTTTTTAGTTTGCTTAAAGCATCTTGTTTTTGTTTTTTAGTGCGGTGGTCCTTTTTATGCACTGCAGTGAATGTCTGTAGGATTGAGAGAAACTCTGCAGAGTACTGGAAGACCTTTTGGGCTTTTGCTTCCATTGAAAGGTCCTTGTCACACATCTGATACTGGGGAGAAAACATAGAGAAAGGCATAAATGTGACTGTATGGTATGTGGGTCTGGCATGCAGCATTGTTTTATGTAGTGAGTATTGAACGTACGTTAAGGAGTATTAGTTGGTTTCGAATGTGTTGTGATGTTGTTCCGCATGGTGGAGGCAGCATTGTGGCATTGAAGTGACAGGCCATAGTCTGCGCAAAAGAGCAAATATGTTATAGACATTATTTTGTTCAAGAATAGGTTTAGCTGCTATGTAATTTGTAAGAGGGGACTTACCCTGTGTAGAGTGTCTTAAAAATGGTGGGTAAGATCCTGAATGTGCTGGAGAGTTGTCAAGCTGACAGTGAAGCGGGAGAGTGTCTTTGTACATTGCCTGCATTGTTGAACCCCTCCCACTAGTGAAGCTGGGATTGGTTGGGTTTGTACGGAGGTGGTCTTTGAAGGTGTTAGTCATGTGGTAGGAAGCAGTGAGATGACAGTCACAAGATACTGTATTCTTTGTATATGTATTAATTATGATGCAATTATTATGATGTTGATGTTTGATAATGATTAGGGATTTTATTTAGCATTACATACGGTGAAAGTGGTATGTGGTGAATAATGGCTGTTGTTTGTGAAGAAATTTGTCTTGGGTAATAATCAACATGTGTAGGTAATGTATATGGCGTAGTCAATGAAGAAGGTACAGTTAGGGAATGCACAAGTAGTGAAATTAAATGTGTCAGGCATTAGTGTGGAAGACTGAAATGTGAGGGGGACATAAGGTATAAGGTTTATATGAAAGGTAATTGAAAGGCTGTGAAGGTAGTGAAAAGAGCACAATCCAGAAGTGATGGTAAGCTTGAGGAAAGAGTGGCACAAGAAGGACAGGAATGTTAGATAAAGTAGTGCAGTAAAGTCTAGGAAAGTATGAAGAGTGTGAAGATTAGTGTATGAGTCTAGTGCCAATGAGGGGTTGAGGAAATAATGACATGGTTAACAAAGAAAGTCTAAGTAATTGCTTTTGAGAAGTATTAGTGCTATGTATATACAGTGGGGGAAAGAGGATGTGGCCAATATCCAATAGAATGTCTATGTGAAACTTACCAAATAATTTTTTCGCCCACTGTATATATATATATATATATATATATATATATATATATATATATATATATATATATATATATATATATATATATATATATATATATATATATATACACGAGATAGAGATATAGATAGATATATATAGCTATATGGATATGTGATAGAGAAGATAGTAACAATAGTAGAAGGAAACATTTCAGTAAGGGAATTATGCATTTGCTATTGCATGTTTAGAAGTAATTTTGATACGTAGGTGTATTTGGTTTGGTGAAGGGCTGTAGAAACTGTACACAGGTGCCTGTGTGTGGCAGAGGAGATAGTGAGTGAGGAGTCACATGAAAGGGATTAAGAGTGGAGATGGGTGACTGTTTGATGTAGTGAGACCACATTTCCTTTGTGTATTGGCAGCATTTGACTGGAAGTGTGAAAGTCATTTGGAGCAGAGAAGTGGTATCCAGTTTGTACAGTGGTATTCCACTGTTTTGTGCGTGTTGAATAATTGTGAAGGTTATTGTATGTGCTGTAGATTGTGTAGAGTGTGATTGTTATTAGTTGATATACTTGAAAATGGTTAAGTTTCAGGCACATGATGCAGCCACATTAGTTTAGTGTAGTTTAGTTTATTTTCTTCATTTGAGCAGTTAAAATTCTGCTCAAAAGGAGTGGGCCGAAGCAAAAGCTTATAAACACCCACCCTGAAATCATTACAATAAAAGTGTATATTACAACAGTAGTACAAGAGAACATATTACAAAGTACTAGAGCCTTGGAACACAGCATGCGCACACGTGAACACAACTTACCCGTTTGTGATTTAACACATTATGATACAATGATACATTTAGCAACATCATAATTGGATTTGCCTCCTTAGCAAGGAACCTGTTACATTTCAAAGCGGACCACCCTTACAAAGCACTTCAGGGAATGTTCATGTAATTAACAGAATTTAGCAGAAGAGAAGCGCAGCACAACTACAACAACAGTTTCTTCACATATACAATGTTTGGTACAAAGCAAGTTACAAACGGCGAACGATTGTCAGTCGAATGGTTATCAATGTCAGCAATCAATGCCAATGAATTATGTAATATGTAGTAAGTATTTAAGCCCTGCATAGTGTAGTGCGTTAAAAAGCCAGGGTGTAGAGCGGGCTAGTTGAAGAGGGCGTTAGCTCCCCATCAACAAACCCCCACCCAGCTGCCCTAACATCTGTTTTTTTATTATTATTGTTTTTAGAAGATGTTCCTGTACTGTGAGGTGCATTAAAAGGCGAGGTTTATGAGCCCTTTGTGAGGGGCCTCACAGCAGATTTGTAGTTGCCTGCCCTACTTCTCTATTTGCAATTATAAACAATAGAATGACAACCGTTCAGAGCAGCAAATTGATCCTACTGCTTCCCCTAGTGTCAACGTGTTTCTTCTTCTCTGTACTTTTCAAAAATCTTTTGTTTGTATTTATATTTGAACAGGTTAAGGTTTGGACATTGTTTCATCTCCATCTCCAATTTATTCCACAATTGTACACCATGAACTGTCAGGCTGAAAGTTTTCAAAGTGGAGCTCTGACTTTGAGTCCTAAAGTTTAATTCATCCTGTAATTCATAACGACCAGTACGTTCTTGGAACCTTCGTTGTATTTGGTTTGGTAACAGTTTATATCTTGCTTTGTATAACATCTGTACCGTTTGGAACTCCACAATGTTGCAGAACTTCATGATCTTTGATTTGAAAAATAATGGATTTGTGTGGTATAAAAACCCAACTTTATGAATTAATCTGACAGCTCTTTTTTGCAGCAATACTATTGGTTTAACTGTGTTTTTATAGGTACTACCCCAAACCACAGTACAATAGTATAAATAGGGCAATATCAGTGAAGAGTATAGGGTATGTAGAGCTTTCACGTTTAAAATGTGCTTTGCTTTTGCTATTACTGCAATGCTTCTTGATATTTTAGTAGATATATATGTAATGTGTGATTTCCAAGTGATTCTGTCATCTATAATGACTCCAAGAAATTTGATTTCCTGCACCCGCTCTATAACAACACCCTCTATCTGAATTGCCTCCTGAGTATTAGAATTGCCAAATATCATCATTTTGCTTTGACTCAGATTTAGTGACAATTTGTTTTGTTTGAACCACTTATTGACACTCTTGACTTCCAAGTTAACAATCTGACACAGTTGCTTTAAGTTGTCTCCTGAAGCAAAAATATTTGTATCGTCTGCAAACAAGATAAATCTAAGAATTTGAGATGTTTTACAAATTTCGTTTATGTACATGTTAAACAATTGTGGGCGCAGAATGGAACCTTGAGGTAAACCACACACAATTTCTCGACAACTTGACTGGTATTCACCTATTTTCACACATTGTTTTCTATTTTTCAAGTAACTGGTGACCCACTGTACAGCTACTCCCCTAATCCCATAATGTTCTAGTTTATTAATGAGTATATCATAGTTTCTTGTATCAAACGCTTTACTTAGGTCAATAAATAACCCTATTGTAAATGTTGTGTTATTTACAGCAGTAGTTATTTCATCAATTGTATCAAAGAGAGCGTGCGAAGTTGAATGATTATTCCTAAAACCAAACTGATTCTCAGAGAGCAAATTATTTCTTTCAATAAAGCTGTCGAGTCTAGAATTAAAAACCTTCTATAAGATTTTTGAGAATTGCGGTAAAAGGGAAACAGGCCTGTAGTTTGTAAAGAGATGTTGATCTCCAGCTTTGAACAGAGGAATCACTTTAGCTTCTTTCAAACTGTCAGGAAATTGTCCAGTTTGTAATGATAAGTTACAGATGTGTGTTAACGGCTTAGAGATACTTTCAATGACAGATTTTAAGGTCTTCATATCCATATCATAATAATCTGTCGAGGTTTTATTTTTACACCCTCTAAAAATATCCAATATCTCCTTTTCCTTCACAGGATTGAGGAACAAGGACATAAGATTTCTGTCTATCAGTTCACAGTTGTACTTCTCAACGTGTACAATTTTTGCATCAAGGTTCGGTCCAACATTGACAAAAAATGTATTAAATGTATCGAGTACTTCATTCATATTATTTATAGTTCTATCCTCATCTTTGAAGTATTGTGGATAATTAATTATTCTTGGTTTGTTTCTAATTATACTATGTAAGATATTCTATAAGCCTTTAATATTATTCTTATTGTTATCTAATAACTTATTATAATACTCTTGTGTACATTTTCTAACAGTACTTTCAATTTATTTTTATGTGTCTTATATTTATCCTCAGCTTCTTTTGTTCGTTTTGTTATAAAGTTCTTGTAAAGAGAATTTTTTTTCTTACATGCATTTAGCAAACCCTTAGACATCTATGGATTATCCTTACACTTTCTGTTTTTACAGTATTTCCTCATTTGGGCAGTTTTTATCATATTTTTTGAAGTATTCGCGCAAACTCCTCGTATGCTTTATTAGTGTCATTCTCTCTGCTTTGACAGGCCCTTTTTAAGGGAATCAATAGTGTTCTTTGTTTTTACCCTTCTAAACCAATGCATGTCTCCTGGTTCAATTTTTTGGTGATTATTTTTGTACAATACAAAAGGTGATCACTGATATCATTTATCATTAAACCGCTGATAGTATTATTTTCTATTTATTAGAAAGAACGTTATCAATTAAAGTGGCACTGTGGGATGTAATTCTACTCGGTTTAGTTATTAGAGGAAACAAACCTGGCATGTATAAAGAGTAGTAAATGAGAGGAAAGATTGAAAGTCCCAATAAGAGTAATAGGATAAAAGTGGTCAATTAGTTGTGTCAGTATGAATGTAGTGCATAGCTTAGAACAACACTAGCATTGTATATGAGAGTATGTTGTGAAGTGGTGTAATAGTAATGTTTTAGACACAGAAATGGCTGCAGGAGCTGAGGTGTGTTCATCATGGGGTAGGTGTTGTGTCAATGTTAGTGGGGACACTTTAACCCCTTGGGCCAAGAAGTAGCGGGGAGGGAGGTGGGGTAGGGCAGTAGAATTGTGTTATTGTATGACAAGGTTAATATTTGGACCAAGCTGGTGCCAAATGTCTGGTGAGGTGAAGAGGAAATAATGACATGGTTGACAAAGAAAGTGTAATGAAGAGTTTTTGAGAAGTAATAGTGCTATGTAATGTGATGTAATCTGTAGTGAGATGAGTGGAGTCGTAGATGATAGCTGGATTGTATGATTTATACAGGTCCAACAGGAGGAGTGTGTGTATCAGTCAGTGTAGTGTATATATATATATGTATATATATATATATATATATATATATATATATATATATATATATATATATATATATATATATATATATATATGTATATATATATATAGATATAGATATATATAAAGAGAGCGAGAGATATAGTTATCTAGCTATATAGCTATAAAGTTATTTAGTGATATAGTTATGTGGATATGTGATAGAGGAGGTAGGAACAAATGTGCAAGCAAACATGTCAGTAATGGAATTATGCCTTTGATGTTGCCTTTGAGGATTGTGCATAAAGGTCAGAGTATTTGTTTGTTGCACGTCATGGAAGGTTTAAAGAATGTGTATACATAGGTGTATTGGGTTTGGTGAAGGGCTGTAGAAACTGTACACAGGTGCCTGTGTGTGGCAGAGGAGAAAGTTGGTGTTCAGTCTTGCATGAGGGAAATCTGTCATTGATGAGTCAGATGTCACATGAAGGGGATTAAGAGTGGCGATGGGTGACTGTTTGATGTAGGCAGACCACACTTCCGTTGTGTATTGGCAGCATTTGACTGGAAGTGTGAATGTTGGGGGTAGGCGCTCATAAGCTTTTGCTTTAGCCTACTCCTTTTCAGCAAAATGTATGCTCAAATAAATAAATAAGTCATTGGGAGCAGAGAAGTGGATACACTGTTCTGTGCGTGTGGAAGAATTGTGAAGGTTATTTTATGTGCTGTAGATTGTGTTGTGTTTGATTGTTATGAATTGATATAGGTGAAAAGGTGTAAGTTTAAGGCACATGATTCAGCCACATGCTAATAAGCTATGAAAGGTAAGTATTAGAATAGTTATGTAGCCATTCATGGAAAGGTTGGTGACACATGTTGAGTTTGTGTTGATACAATGTGCCTCATGAAATATGACATATGTCACAATGGATAGGGAAATCAGCAACTGAAGAGAGTTGTGTAGCATCAAATGCTTCCAGCAGGTGCGTTTGATTTGAGGGAAAATTCCAAAGTACATAATTGAAGGGTAAGTTCCTGAAGAGGGGAGATTTTTGCAATTTGTCTGATGAAGGAAGTAGGAGTGAAACGGTGGTCTTATTGAGGTTGTAAATGCCAATATATGGAAGTGTGAAGGTAAAAGGGCCTGTATATAGAGAAGTAAATGAGAGGAAAGAATGAAAGTCCCAATAAGAGCAATGGGATAAAAGTGTATCTGTTAGTTGTGTCAGTATGAATGTAGTGCATAGATTTGAACAACACTAGCATTGTATATGAGCGTATGTTGTGAAGGGTTGTAATAGTAATGTTTTAGACACAGAAATGACTGCAAGAGTTGAGGTGTGGTCAAGAGGTAGGTGGTTTGTCGAGACACTTTATCGTTGTGGCCCAAATAGAGCGGGAGTGAGGTGGGGAAGGGCATAAGATGTGTGTTATTGTATGAAATAGGTTAATAATGTGAACAAGCTGGTGTGAAATGTGATTTGAAATTGACAGAATGTAGTGGTGTTGTTTTTATGTGAGTCTGTTTGTGTTGCTCTTAGTCCCTATTGCACTATAGGCTTATAGTCTATTAAAGGAACACAGCGCTCTCTTCCCCTCCCCTTTTGCACTTCACCTTTAAAACTAAGTAATGGGAAGAGTATAGCAATTATGTACGGATTGTTTGTGAGGGAAGTAGTGGATTTTTTTGATCATATGTCAGTTCAGACATTGGGTTGTTAATGTGTTAATATGGCGAATGTTAGAGAGCCTCACTAGCAAACTCTAGGACAGTTGCATTTATAAATGTCAATATGTCTGCAAGTATGTCATTATTTAACAGAAAGAGAATGTGTTTTAATCGTGGATTTTTTCGTGGGTACTATGTTTATGGTAGTGTAAAGGTGTTGTGGAAAATCATACAATGAGAATATGTGTCCTTGACATACCTCACAGCACAATGGTAACAGAAGTATTTAAATGATTTGTGCATCGTGACATGTAGGTTGTACATGCGTTGGAATTTGGCCAGTTTCTGCTGCTCAAGTAACTGTCCACCAATGTAGCGGTCAGAAGGCAGAAGTGGTTTAAGGTAGGTGCAGACTGTTCTTGGAAGGGTAAGGTTGGTGGGGATATATGTACTGCAGTCCTGAAAGGCGATTGCCTGTGGTGTCAAGTACAGTACATGTTGTGTGCAGGTATTTTGTTATCTTGAGTGTTATATAGTGTTGGAGTTCATTAGTATTGTATTGAAGATGTGTACTTATTATTGTAGTTTGTAGGTTTGAGCTGGTGGCATGGATGAGTGTGATACCCAATGCTATATGTTAGCAAGTGATGTGTACTGTATCTGTGCAGATTTTGCATGGTAAAAGTATGATGTATATAGACAGGGGGGGTTGTCGCAGGATGGTGTGAAGGAGAGACCAAATGCAGTTCCTGTGTCCTATAGGTATTGGGGTCACCAAGGGCCTTTGACATGTTAATGGGTTAGCCAATGATACGGTGTGGGTTTTTTTTAACCAATGATCACACAGAATGAATACTGTCTTAAGTAGCATTGAAGATCCTTGGGTAAGAGTTATTTGCTCCGAAGTAAGCCGGCAGACGAAGCTAATACGAAGATTGACACCTTTGGGCAGTAAGCAAGGTAAGACTAATGAAAAGAACTATGTAGATGTGTCCAGATATAATGTGTGTTTTAAGCATGAGTTATGTATCAGTAACATGACACATCAGTAGAAATGTAAGTGTCAGTAGGTGTAGGTACAGCATACAGATATTATTATAATATACGTTATAAGATGTGAAGTGTACATTTGCCTATTTTCCTAGGTAGCATATAGTGTGGTATGTGTAAAGAACAATGTAGTCTTGTTGTTGTCATGTTCTTGAATAGGTTGTTACTGTGTCAGATTTCAGTAGTTGTTGTTAGTCATGTGATAATGTTGTTTATGATTTGCAGTGTTGCGACAATGTCTTCACTGCCTTCTCCAAATAAACTGCCAGCAGCTGAGAATCAAGAGGCAGTGGCTGTCAGAGAGGGTCTGATTCGGATTAATGTATGTTTTTCATGAATAATACAGAGATTCTTTATTGTTTGATATGTGTAATAAGGAGTTTTTTGTTGTTGTTATGCCATTTTACAGTACATGATGCGAGACGCCAGCATCCCTATGACGGTGAAGCAGAAGTTAATTTTTGATATGTCATTGGAGCACTGCTGCATCATGAATAAGCATGATAGGAGAAGTGTAGCTGATGCAAAGAGTATCTCTTTGTTGGACCGGGAATACACGAGTCAAATGCAGCGACTGGAGGATTTCACAAAGATATGGGACGATTGGGGCGAATTAGGTTTGTAATGCATTTGTCTATAGTAATGATTGGTACATATGAAGTAGTTGTTGTTACAACCTGTGTTGTATTTGTAGATATTCCTGTCACCAGCCTGGAGTCCCCCTCAACAAGTTCTGCACCTGGTGACACTTCAGAGGCACCCAGCACTTCCAGAAAGTGCTCCACCAAAAAGACTGCAACTTCGAAACGCACTTCAAATCGAAAGCGGGATGCAAGTGAAGAAGTACCTGAAGATGTAGCTGTTGCTGGTTCGTCAAGGGAAATGTGTGAAGAGTCTGTGTAATCACATGTCATAAGGATGTATTGATGTCAGCACATATAAAGGGCAGTAATGTATCCAGTATTATGTATGACATGATGGTTAGTTGACATTGCAAAGTCATGTGAAAAAGTCATAGTGATTGTAATGTGTGGCTATTTGTGTGGTTTGATGTACCATGAAGCAGGTTGGATAGGCTGTAAAGGTGAAATTGTGTGTGATTGTAATTAAAGTGCTAGTATTGTGTAATTGAGAAGGACTGTAAAATAATGTGTGTGAGTTCTAGTTTTGTCCTGAGTTTGTAGCGTGATATAATGTGATTAAAGTACTATTGTGTGATGACGGTGTTAAGTAGTGTGCTTTTTAATAATAATAAATGAGTGTCAGTATGGTCACAAAGGTCTTTCACATAACAGTATTGCAGTTGTACAAAGTTGGATGTGGACAAGGACATGTGTCGTATTACGTGAATGTGTATCTCTGGTGTGTATCTATGGTTGTCATTAATAGGCAGGTTTGTAATGCATGGGTGGATCATGGGAAAGAAGGGAATATGTCTCAGGCTTCTTTGAAGGAGTTCAGAGTAAGTTTGATTTGTCCATGTGTTTTTGTTGTCAAGCAATTGTAAAGCTGTATTCCACAGTGGTGTGCAGTGTGCTTTTGGCAGGTATTAAGCACTAAGTATAAGACATTCCACACACTGTGTGGGTTGTAGTAGGAGAGAGAGGCAAGTGGAGGTAATCAATATAAGTTGCTCATGTGAGTGTAAGTTTATTTTGAATGTTAACAATTGCCAAAATTAATGTTGTAATAGAGTAGTATGTGTCACGGTAGGTGGGCAATGTTGTGTATTGATTGGATAGTGACAATGCACATGAATGAACATCTGCGTAAAGAGATGTAAAGTGTAGCTTAAGGAGGAGCTATGTTTTATGTGTAGTGTCCAGGGGATGACAGAAATACTGTAAATGTAACAGATAATGTTACAGAAATTAATATATAGAGGCGGTGTGATGGCAGCGTTGTGAGAAACTATGTTTCTTAAAGTTCATTTTACAGTGTGGGTGGAAATAAAGGAAATAGAGGGGGGGGGGGGGGGGGGGTAGACCTTGCTGTAACCAGAATTGTCCCACTGAGATAAAGAATCTTATTTCCTGGGGAGTTCTGGCATCAGGGGGAAGTTATTGTGCATGTTTGATTGGAAGGGGTAAGTGTATTTCTTGAAGGAAATTATCACAGCTATGGGGTGAAGCGTGTTATAAAGTGGCTAATCTCAATAGTTACAGTTGAAAGTAACATGTGAATCAGTTCATTTAGGAATACAGTAGGGATAATCTTATGTTGTTTTGGATGGTTGGAGAAATGGTGTACATGTGTAAGGACATTGGCTTATGAGCACAGAATTGTAAGGCATGGTTATGGATCAATTGTAAGCATATGTGTGTGTAATCAACAGGTAATCACCAAGTTGTATGAAGATATGCAATATGTGAAGATGTCATAGAATGTACAAAGTGTTTGGAAGGGTCAAATGGTATGGATTGATGGGCTACTTCAATATGTGATAAATGACATGACTGGATGATGTTATTGTTCCATGTAGTAAATGTCACATTGAGGGGGAGAAAATATGTTGTATGCAGGTGAGGTGGGCATATAAGTAGTTGGTGGTTTGTCTTAGTTGGTTGTAGCTATGAAAAGATGAAAGGATGTGATTGATGTATTAGTTTTGATATGTTGATGAACTGCCTAGAAATATGAAAATCACAGCACTCATTCTGTGGTTCACAATCAGGTGCATAGAAATGGGCCAGGAAAATGAGGATAGGGACGGGATGGCTGGTGTGAGACAAGGATATGTATTAGATAGTACTGTCTTAGCAGCCTGAATGTGGGGCTATGTCTGTATGGGGAAAGCATTCTAAAAGTGTAAGGGTTAGTTAAGATGTGTAGGCAAGTGATAGTGCTTAGTCATTTTTACTTGACTGTAAGGTATACAGTGCTCGACATTAACAGTATTAACAGTGTGTTGTAGATGATGTAGTGGCGTGGTAAGTGGTGGAAAGAGAAATAATAAGCATTAGTAATAATAACTAAGTCAGCTGAATATTGTACTGTCACTGCTAATGGCTTTTGTCCTAAAAGTGTATAAAGTTGCTGCATGCAATGTTGTGGCTTATGCATGTTTTGTATGAGGTTTTGAACTGTGTTTGCACAATGTACAGTCTCTGCATTAACTTAAAGATGATATGTGTGATATATTTTCTCCAGAGGAAGAAAAATGTTTTATAAAGTTTTGAAATGTTGTTGAACTCTGACAAGGATAATGTCATATCAATGATAAGGTATGTCCTTAAGGTGAGTTTGAGGCCCGCCTCTTACACTGTGATGTGCCAATGACAGTGCTGTAGGATGAGTGTGTGCAAGTAATTAACATAGTCGTCAGTGAGTGGCGGTCATTTGGAGACAGCCGAAAGACCAAGACACATGTGAAGAAAAAAGGTAAGAGTACATACATTTGATATGGGAGTTTTGCATTAGCCAGAAGGAAGGAAAAGTATGTTTTTGCAAGTGCTTGATGAACGTGTTAATGTGTGGAAATGGTGGTGAATGGTAATGTAAAAGGTAACATTTTAATATGGGGAATAGTATTCTCATTCACCTGTCTGTCTTGTCTGCTACTGCTATGTCCAGTAATGTACATGGTTTGAAGTGAAAATGTGTAAAAGCAGGTAGAGCCATTGTAATAGTGGTTTGTGATACACACAAGGCCATTAAATTAGGCCAAGGAGTAGTTCTCCATTGGTTGGGTGAAAAAGTAATCACAGTTCAATGGTATGGTGTAAGAATTGTGTTTCTGAGGCATGTGTAAAAACAGGGATGGTAAGGATTTGAATCAAGAGACATATTTTTTAGGTAGGGTTATTGTGGGAATGATTAAGTAGATCATGTGATTGAAGGAGTAGGAAGTGGAAAGATATCTGGTGAAATATCGATTGAATGGATGTGTTTGGTGTGCGTAGTTGTGTATACCATTGTAGGGATAGGGTGTAAAATGCAGATCTGTAATATAGAAGACATGAGCATTGAACAAACATCAGTGGATTGTGAATATGTGGCTTCAACGGGCATTTTTTTCAGGGATGTATGTTTCAGGCTGCAGCTGGGTGGGAATGGGCAGCATTTGAGAAATGTTGCAATGTACAATGTACAGTGTGGGGCAGACAATTAATGTAAGGTGTGTCATTATTTGTGAATGAATGATGCATTATACGACGTATGTGTAAGTTAGAAGGTGATGTCTGTGTGCAGTTAAGCGTGCAGTGATTGAACAGTTGCATGAGAGGTTAGCATGGTGCCTGTATTTTTATGAGTAGTGCATTGAAATTGAATATGAAGAATTACAGTCTTTAGAGAATGTAAGATGTGCAATGATCCTGTCTCCTGGGTAAAGGGTAAAGCAATTGTCAGTATTTGAATGTGACAATACAGTATTTTGTTATTATGTATCTATCTATAACTGACACCTGATTTATGACAGATGTGTTGTTACTGGGCCAATTAAGAACAGTTGGGTTGGCAGTCAGCCAGTTGTGCCATAAGAAAGTGGTAGCTGGCTCAGACATGACTGCTATCTTGATTAGCATTTGAATAGATTAGTAGTTAAGGCTGGGTGAGTGGGGAAGTAGGACCAGGAGTGGTGCAATGTGATGAGGAAGGGGGAGTCAGTCTAGGATTTGGTTCAATATGGTGGTGTGTAGGACGTTCCAGTATCAATGTTTTTGTAGGTGTTCTGATGAATGGGTATGTCTGCATTGAGAAGTAATCAAAGAAATGATCTTGCAGCGCATTAATGAGAAGTGTGTTGGTAATTGTAGCTGTTATGCTGTCCACATATGTAGCAGTTGGGTCAGTTGTGGGGGAAGCTATACCAGTAGCAACTGTTGTTGTCAACAGAAAGGTGAAGAATGAGTCAGAGAAGTTTTCAGGTGATGTAAAAGTCAGTGTGCTATTTCATGCAATTGCAAGATTACAATGTCATATATGAGAAGAGTAGTAATGGTGGTGAAAGTGTTGTATAAATCATGTTAACAATGGATCAGCTGTCGGGGCTAATCAGAAGGTTAGAAAGGTATTGTGGAGGTATGAATATATGTCCCACAAGAAGAACATTATAATGGTATAGGAGTCCAGAACACCAGACAAGAAATGTTTGTTAAGACACATGGCCAAGTGAAGGCAATGTAGTAGCAGTGTATTGATCTCAGGTATGCATAGGTCAACAGGGGTGATGCATGTGATGACATAATGTATGTAAAAGGAGGTGTACAGTTTAGCACATACATTTTTAAATGTACTGTATACATCATAGAAGTATCTCATGTAGAATACATATGATTGTGTAAAAAGAATGCTAGCTTCTAAATGTTGCATATTGTGTTTGTGTGTATTTAGAGGGGTGTCAGTGGAAGGGCCAGTTTTTTAGTGGATCTGCTTTTATGTGAATGTATTGGATTGGAAGCATAGTATGTTGAATATGTCCTATGATGTTAATTCAGATATATATTTGTGATTTGAAGATGCCTATGACCAAGGCTTCACGACGGTGTGCTGAGGGGCGTGAGAAGAGGGCGAAGCAACTGGAGAAAGAAGCAAATGAAAAGAAAGAGAAGCAAGTGGAAAAACAACAAGTAAAACAGTCAAAGCAACTTCAAAGGAAGGCTGCAAAGCTGGTTGATATTCCCATTGTTGTTCAACCTCGCAATGAGCCGTCCATTCTTGGTAAGTTGTTATATGTGTGCATGTATATGATACTGTGGTTGTGTCTAACACCGTGTAATCAAGACTGTGTTGTAATACAGGGAAGGGAACTGGGAAGCGTGTTTCTCCGCAAGTGTGGGACATTTCAAAGCACACAGGGAAGCAACACAAGTTAGTCATTCCCATTGACTCTCCAGAGAAAAAGGTAAGCAAGTAGAAAAATATTACAGTGAGTTTATAGTGAATGTCATTGATTTGCATTAAAGTGTCATATAGAATAATGTTGGTGAATGTGGTTATTATAATGATTATATTATTGTTTTTTCCCTTTTGTGTAGTTTGTTCTCATTGCTGGGGATTCTCACCTTCGTGCAATTGCGGATAATGTGGTGTTTTTTCCTGAAAGTCGCTACTCTTTTGGTGTGTCTTGTACACCTGGTGCCAATGCAAATCACCTGAAGATGCAACTACATGCAGATCATAAAGAAATGAGTGAGATCCACAACAAGGGTATGTGTGGCATAGCAAGAGAAAAACTAAAAGCACCTCATTGATGTTTTTATGACCCAAGCAAAAGTTAAATAGCAATGTGTGTTTTGTGTGGTATTTCAGAGGCAGACTTGCTCTGTTTGTTAGCTCCATCAAATGAGTTGACTTCAGCGATCACCATTGAGCAGGCAGTGCATAATTTCAGGAGCCTCCTGGTCTCTGTTTGTGCAAACTGGCAAAAGGTATACATATTATAAGTGTCATTTTCATATGTGCATGGAAACTGTGTCAATGAGATGGGGAAATTGGTGCATGTTCCATGTTTGTATTGCTGTCATGTGTATTTTTCCTGTTCAAGTGGGTCATTAGTCATGCATTGGAAAATTAAAGCTTAGTTGATGTGAGAAAAGTAACATATAACATTTTGTAGGTTTGTGTGGTGGATTTCCCGCCCCGTCTGAATGTGCACCTGGATTACCAAACAGCTCTCCGTCAGGCATACCATCGTGTTGCAGCTCAAATGGGTATGTAGAAATCAGTGTCATACATAATAATAGCATTTCCAAAAAGTGACTTTTGTTTAAACATATCTAATATTTGATCTTACAGGAGTGTCATACTACAGTATTGCTGAACATTTTCCTACAAGAAAAACACAGTTGTGGACAAGCGATAATGTAAGTATAGTGACGTATTAATAGTTTTACTTGGGAGTGTTAGAGACGCATTGGTTAATGTTTGCTTGTGTTGTGTAGGTGCACTTGAGTGATATTCCGATGGATGATGCTAAGAAATGTGGTACAGATGTGCTTATGGAGCAATTGTATGACGCTTGTGAAGACGCATTGGAATGCTGTCAACCTATTGTCCCGGAGACGGCGGGTTCGACATCTTCTACAAGGAGGGTTTCGACAAGGTTGGCAGTGAAAAGAGATCATGGTCGAAAAGCGCCATGTTTACGCAATGTTTCGCCATTACGCGTGGAACTTGTGGAGCCAGATCGAAAGGTGAGTTACTAATATGTTTTGTGTGAATAATGTGTTTCATGAAAGTAAACTGTTATGTCAGGTGTATTTTGATGAAATGTCTTAGTGCAAGTGTGGTAAGTCATATATTACAACGTTGATGTGGACTTTGGGTAAAGGAGACAGATCCAGATAGTATACCAAATAGTCCACTTACACTACTGAATAGGGCAGCGGTGTGTTGTAGGCACAGCTACCAGCACAGGCATATGCTCATACAAATTATGTATGAGCTAATTGAATTTGAAGAGACCCTAGGTCTTTATGTTAGTCATGTATGAATTTTTATGTATTTTTTTTTTAAGTTGAACATGTTGTGAGAAGGCAGGGTGGGGTCCCCTGGTTCTATATAGAGAATGTATCACTTTATGATATTGTGTTACTGTAGTGTCTAAATATCAGGAAGCGAGTAAGTGTGAATAGGTAATTTTGTGTGAATATTATGTACAGATTATGATCAATAACTATTTTACAGAGAAGGAGATCTGGGCTGTCTTTGCCTCGTCAGCAGCAGCCACACGTCAAGCAGCCATTACCTTCCAGGCAACGTTCACCTGATATAGTGGTACAGATTTGGACTTTTCCTCTAATATGTTGTTTGAATGTTATGATACAGCGGGCTTACACATGTATTGTGTTGTAGGTGACTGAGTGTGGCATTCCAGTCTCCCCCAATGTCTTTGAAACTCTTATGGTGGATAAGATGGAAGAGATGTCTCCATTGAATTCTGATGGAATATCAATAGTCCCAGCAGTGGAAAGGGTAAGAATGTGTGGTAGAATGGGTTATGTATAAGCATTTTTGTTCCAGATGTGTTTATGTACGTGAGACTCGTCATTGCGAAAGTATCATCTCAATTGATAGGCTTTTCCAAAATGTCACTTGATGTACATGTAGTTCCTCTCTGAAAGCTTGATGGCAGTGTTTTGAGTGGGTGTCTGGGGTGAATGATGGGATAAGATTGTGAGAAAGGTGTTGTTGGCCTCTGGGTATTAGTATTGTGGAATGAAAACCCTCAGAATTATTGTATGGTGGAATGGCTGTGGTGGAATTCAAGTTTCCACGATTTTGATGCTAGTCTGTATTGTTGGTTTTTGAAACAGGGAAAAGTTGGCTGAGCAACATGGTCATTGTAAAGACAGACCACAGTTCATCACTGTCAGAGAGTAAAAGTAAATCAGGGTTTTCACATTCTGTGTTTGTAAGGCAAGGTATTGCTGACGCATTACATGTTGGTAGTGAAAGAGTACACGAAATGAATCCTGCAATTTCTTCAGCTCACCTAGAGCACAGAGCCTACAATCTAGTGGAACTCCCTCGTGTTGCCCCATGTTATCCTAAAGGGGAAGCAGCCTTGTGTTTCTCTGAGCACACAGACCCCTTGGTCGTCTTTAAGTGACAGGATATACATGTGTTTGGTTCAACAACTCTTTATAGAGCCTCTGAGCTGGGGGTTCTGTAACATATAAAGCATCTACTTAGATTGAGCACATGATCTCAGTTCAACTTTGCTTCAATGGAAAAATGGTTGCATGTAACCTGTAGGTCAGAGTTATGCTTTATTTGTAAACTACCACTTACAAATGTGATTGTTGCATTGGTAGTGTGTTGTTGACATGTTGCGTCATTTGTGACACTGTGTTGTGTGGTTTGCATAGGTGTAGGTCTTGTTTCTGTGGTGTGTGTTTGTGGTTTTGTCATGGTTTGGTGTTGCCTTGTACATAGCTTGTTTGTTGTGATATTTTGATGTGCTGTAGTGGTGATTTGTTCTGTAGTTAATGTTGTTAGTGTTGTTATAGGAACTGTGCATTGGCACTAATGTGTTGGTTCTTTTGTGAGGTTTTTGAAGTTGTTTTTGTCACTTTTTTTCTTTGACTGATGTTGTAGTAGCTGTTTTGTGGCTGTTGCCTTTGGTCTTACATTGCATTGTGGATGTGTGCCTCTGTTGTGTTTTCTGGTCTTTTGCTGTTGTTTTGTGATATTTTTGTTGCATGTGCATGTCTTTTTAGGGTTGCTGTTGTGATGTTTTTGTCAAGAAGGGGTCAGATTTGCTGAAAGCTAAACAGGAGAGAATGTGCTCAGTTCAAGTGGAGGTTAAGAGGTGAATACCTCATTATGAATAATAAGTAGCATTGGCCCAAGAGGTGGTATATTATTTGTGACATTATTTTGGAATAACAATAGGGAGGTTGCTGTTGACATATGTACATGCATTACTGTGTGAAAGTGGTCCAAAGTATTCAACTGTATTTATGTCTTGCAGTTGTAGTTTTTTGTATGGTTTTTCAGCGTGTTTTATGTGTTTGCAGGCATGTCATGTGAAACAAGGAAAGGCTAAAGAAAAGAGAAATCATGTGGAGAAGCAGGTTGGTGTTGTAGATGTGTTTAATACAAGTGTAGTTAATTGTGCTGGGTGGTCTTATGATTATTAATGATAATGATGTTTTGGTTTGAAAGGCCCCCAAAAGGTCCATGCAATTGAGGAGAAGCAACCCATGTAGCAGCTCTGCATCTTTGACTATGGTTCAGAACAAGGTAAATAAACTTATAGAATAGACAAAGTACTGGTGTTGTATTTATACTTATGTTTTGGTTATAGAAGCAGTTTGGCAATCCGCAGGAGACTACAGCATTCTTAAAACATATGATGGCAGATGGCACTGTGCAACAAGTAAGTAAAACTATTTGCATCGTTCTTGTTCCGTCATGTATTTTCTCAGTTTGTTCTGGTGAAAGACTTAGGGACATAATGTGTATGTGTTTCCATTTAGATACCAAACACAGTTCTGTCGTCTTCATTGTACCATGACCGGCAAAGGGATCCAACCTACAAGCAAGGCACCGATGAAGACCAAGCTAAGTGTCCATGGATGTGTTTTCCAGAGTCAAATGATGTTGCTGGTGGTCAACCGGACATTGCAGTTAGTGATATGGCAGGTGTAGCCAGCTTTGCCAACTGTGCTGGCGCTAGCACAGTGAAAATGCCAAGTAATGTTACAGGGTCTTTTCATCAAGGTTCCAATTTTATGCTCCACCCTGGTACTCAGTGTATGCCTATTTCGTTAATGTCAGTAGCCCAGCATAAAATAAGAAATGTTTTTACATGGACACAGCGTGATTTAGACCATGCACTAATGTTGGGGGATGAGATGTATGACAAACATCATGTCCCGGAAAAGCCTGCATACATGTGTGTTGGAGATTTGCCCAACGCATGTCAAATAAATGGTCATAACTTTACATTTGTCTTTGGGGATTCGGCTACTGGAGATATGAATATTGAAGACAGTGAATTTATAAGAGAGGGTGTATGTTTTACCCTAAGGGATGGATTGATGCGCAGCCTTTCACAGTATGATTCATGTTTACTGACTGTGTGTGGTAGCACATGTGCTATAATTCAATGTAACCACTGCTATGCTTTGGTAGATTCTCATGCTCGTAGTGCTTCTGGAATGGTTGATGCTGAGGGGCAAAGTGTTGTTGTGTATTTCAGTTGCTTTGTCGAGTTGTATAGTCACATTCAATTAATGGCTGCAGAGTTAGCACACAAGGAGTTTGAAATTCAAGGTGTGAATGTGCTGTTCACTAAGTCACAGCCTTGCAATGACAATGTCACAAACAATGATGTGGATTTTGATGTGCTATGCACTGGACACACTACCACTGACATGTACTTCAAACCTTTACCCGTGAAGCTTTGTAGAGATTTGTGTATGCAGTTACAAATCGACTTTGAAAAATTAGAGACAGCTGGTGATGATGTTGTTGGTTTGTTAGGTCCACCGTGCCAAACTTTAAGAATTGTTGGTGATGGTAATTGTTTCTTCAGGGCTGTTTCCCAAGCTGTTAGTGGTACCCAAAAATATCACAGAACATTTCGACTAGCCACTGTCAAACAGCTCAAGCAAAATCCAGAGAAATATCACAATTTACTGCGTGATGGCTACACTTCTGTAGACCAATACCTTCGCCAAACACATATGGATAGGGTTAACACGTGGGCAACTGAAGTTGAGATTCAAGGAATGGCAGACTATTTGGCCATTGACATCTATACATACAACCAGCAAGGGACATCAAATGACAAAACATGGCTCAAAATAACGGCCACCACAAGCAGATTGATAAATTATGCAATTTATCTGGATCATTGTAATGAAAATCATTATGAGACTGTACAGTGTGTCTGTGTTGGAGCAGAAGAAGGTTGCTATTGCCTTTGTCAAAACAGTAATAATGATGTGATAACATACAATACCCGGTCAAAAAGCAGACAGGAGGAGATAATGGTAATGGATACACAGGACACCAAACAACAATCCATTATTCCAACAAATATAGTTTATAAAGGTGCATCCTCACAATACATGTTAAGAAAACAAAGAATGGAGAAAAAAGTACAATATCAAACAGACATGCATCATAAGAGTGTAATACAGCTACTACATAAGCAAAGATATCATAACAATCAACAATACCAACAGATGGTAGTAGCCACAGCCACTAAGAAATACACGTCAAACAAAAGATATCAACAAATGCTAAAGGCAAGAAGTATAGACAAGTACGCACAAAACGAAAGTCATCGCGAGTCCACTAAGGCATATAGCATCCGTAAATATGCAGAAAATGACTGCCATCGCCAATCCACTAAAGCATATAGTGTTGGGAAATATGCAGAGAATGAGTGTCATCGCCAATCTGCAAAATCATATAGTATTAAGAAATATGCAGAGAATGAGTGTCATCGCCAATCGGCGAAATCATATAGTATCAAGAAATATGCAGAGGATGAGTGCCATCGCCAATCCACGAAATCATATAGTATTGGGAAATATGCAGAGAATGAGTGCCATCGCCAATCCACAAAAGCATATAGTATTGGGAAATATGCAGAGAATGAGTGCCATCGCCAATCCACGAAAGCATATAGTATTGGGAAATATGCAGAGAATGAGTGCCATCGCCAATTGACTAGATCATATAGTATCCGTAAATATGCTGAAAATGAGAGCCATAGGCAAGCAACCAAAAAATATAGTATTAACAAATATGCAGAAAACGAATGTCATCGCCAGGCCACAAAAGCCTACAGTGTTCAAAAATATGCTACAGATGAGAAGCATTGTCAGGACCTGAAAGAACGGAGTAAAAGTAAATACAGTAACCCAGTTCACAAGGAAGAAGTAAAACTCAAAAGCTTGAAAAGAAAAGCAGCCATCAAGGGAAAGTCTCATATTATAGAGAATGTCATGCAACAGTTTCAGGATAAAATCAAATATGGACCACAATATGTGTGTTGTGTTTGCCATAAGCTGTTATTTAAATCAAGTGTCAAACTTTGCAAAAGGGAAAGTTACCTGAAAATGTCGCAATCAGACTTGGATGAATGTATATCTGAGAAGTATTTGCATAAATGTGATAATAAGTGCTCCATGCCGTGCAATCTTTATGTTGTACGAGGATCTCTTTGGGTATGTCACACTTGTCATGGAAAAATGAACAGAGGTACAATTCCTGCAGAATGTGCGTCAAACAACTTAGACCTTGAGCCAATACCTAGTGAACTTTCACAACTAAATAGTCTGGAAGCCCATCTTGTTTCTCCCCACATTATGTTCATCAAATTACTGGCTTTACCTAAGACAAGACAAGCAGGAATTCACGGCCCAATTGTGTGTGTAGCAAATAACATTTATCACAGTTGTGAGAAACTGTTGCCAAGGTCTGACTCTGGTGGGTTGTTGCCTGTGAAACTGAAACGCAAGTTGACATACAAGGGATACTATGAATATAAATATGTGGACACACAACATCTGAAAGATGCTTTGGCTTGGCTCATAGACAACAACATGTATTTTGAAGACTTCAAATTCAATGATGAATGGATAAATAACTTTGGCATGCCAAATGACACTGATAATGATACAGACAGTACAGTTCAGACTGTAGATCTAACAGGGAGCACAGCACCCTCAGTAGATCAAACTGAGAGTGCTGAACCCACAGTAGAGGAAACAGAAAATGAGCATTTATATCATAGCCAACAGCATGGTGTTATTTCAGACACATGCTCGATGCCTTTGGACATGGGTCAGGAAGCACTTGATCAGTACTTTGATGGAGTTATTAGTCTGGCTCCTGCTGAAGGAAACAACCCAGTCAGAACACTTGGTGATAAAACAAACGAGGCAAAATGCTTTCCAACTATATTTCCGACTGGTACTAATACATTTCATACCTCAAGAAAATATCCGATTACACTGTCCAAATATTTCAAAGTCAGACTTTTAAATGCAGACACTAGATGTGCTAATAATCTGGAATACCTGTTTTATGCTGATTCTACATTGATCTTGTACAATGTCATTTCCAATGTTTCGATAGCAGTGCGTAAAGGGCACATGGATGGAACATCTAAAGATCAAGCTAAAGGCAAGGAAACTTTAAAACATGTAGTGCAGTTTAATGGTGGTTTCAGATTTTTAGCACCTGTTCCTGGAAGTCCACCTTTTTGGTCATCCACTCAAGGTGATGTCTTTTCATTTTATCGCCAATTTGGACTGCCAACTTGGTTCTGTTCCTTCAGTGCAGCAGATCTACGCTGGCAGTATTTACTGGAAGCAGCTTTGATACAGGATGGGAGAACCCAAACAGTTGACGCTTTGAATTGGGCTGATAGGTGCGACCTTATACGTAACAATCCAATACTTGCAGCCCGAATGTTCGACTATAGATGGCATTGTTTTTTAAACATTGTCCTCAAGTCAGCGGCTCACCCCATTGGTAAAATCACCGATTATTTTTACAGGGTTGAATTTCAAGCCAGAGGCTCCGCCCATATTCATGTGCTGTTCTGGGTTTCATCGGCCCCAAAGCTGAATGTAAATACAGATGAAGAAGTCATTGCATTTATTGATAAATATGTGACGTGTGAAATTCCTTCTGACAGTGGAAGCAAATTGTTTGAAATTGTGACAACGGTTCAGCGCCACTCAAAGAACCATTCAAACAGCTGTAGGAAAAAAAACACAGTCTGTCGATTTAATTTCCCACGACCACCGTCTCTGAGAACCTTCATTATGCGACCCAAACAAACACCTAAATGCCCCAAATGTCATCGCAAAAAGCAAGATGCACAGTGCATATGCCCACCGCCCAATCCAAATGAATTAACCAAAGACAAAGCTGAAGTGCTGATGGGTCAAATCAAAAAGGCTGCTCATGAGCAATGTGACTCCGGGGTGACAACAGCAGAGTTATTTGAGCAAATGACTATCACACAGGAGCAAATGGAAGAGGCTTATCAACATTTGGGAGGGCACACTCACATAGTGTTAAAGAGAGAAGTCAATGCGGTGTATATCAATCAACATAACCAAATACTGCTGTTGATTTGGGACGCAAATATTGACATTCAATATGTAACAGATCCATATGCACTTGTTGTTTATGTTATTGGCTACATGACTAAAAGTGAACGAGAGATGGGGCTCTTGCTAAACAATGCACAGAAAGAAGCCTTAGATGGCAACGAAACTGCAAAAGAGGCAATGAAAAAAATTGGCCGGGTGTATCTTCATAATCGGGAGGTCTCAGCACAAGAGGCAGCCTACAGAGTACTGAGTCTGCATCTCAAGGAATTTTCTCGAAAAGTGGTTTTTGTTCCCACAGGCAGTAATATCACCAGGTTAACCAAACCCATTCAACAGCTTGAAGATGCAGATTCTGACTCAATATGGATGACCAACATTATAGACAGATACAAAAACAGGCCAAATGATGCCACATTTAATGATATGTGTCTCGCCACATTTGTGTCTGAATATCGGTTGCTTGCCAAAAATGAAACTTCCAGGCAGCCCATACTCTTGCAAAATTTAATGGGTGCAATTACAAAAAGAGTCAATACCAATCCTGCTTGTGTGAAATTCTTCCTATGCCCTGAAAGGCGTGATCCAGAAGAATATCATCTCATTTTGTTGCAAATGTTTTTTCCATATCGTGTAGAGGATGACCTTAAGCCACATCCCTTCTCAAGTTTCAGGGACTTTTATGACAATGGTGAAGTGACTTTAAGTGATGGACTAGTGCATTCTGTGAAGTCGTTTGTTAAAACACACAGAAAAACTTTTGACGAGCACTCGGAAGACTTGGAGGCAATTTCAAATAAAATCAACTACAGTGAAGATTTAGAAACTGCATGGTGTAATCTCTGTCCAATACAACAGCTTGAAAGGTTAGAGGCAAATGAGGAAAAAGCTGAAATTCAACATGATGAGCACGATGAAGTGGAGGAAATCCCAGATCTTGCAATCAGAAATGAAGAGATTTGCCATTTAGAACAGACGAGCACCATGTCTAGGGTTGATGGATTAGAGCTTATACGCAGCCTGAACAGTCAGCAAATGGCAATTTTCGTCAAAATCCGACAATGGTGTGTGGAAAAAGTTACAGGACAAAACCCTGAACCATTACATGTTTTTATTACTGGTGGGGCAGGCACAGGTAAAAGCCATTTAATTAGAGCAATACAATATGAGGCCACACGGTTATTTGCACCAATATGTCGTTCTCCAGAAAACCTCTCAGTTCTAATTACTGCCCCTACAGGGATTGCAGCATATAACCTGAAGGCTGCAACAATCCACTCTACTTTCAGTCTTAGGAGGGATCCTTCCGATATAGAGGTTACAGCAGGAGAGGATAAGAATAATGTGCGATATGTTGGACTACGAGAGGATACCCTCAACACTTTGCGTGCCAAATACATGGACGTTGAAATAGTGATAATAGATGAAGTGTCGATGGTGTCAAAGAATGTTATGACTTACATTCATGGACGGTTGCGTCAAATAAAGCAGCGTGACTCCCCATTTGGGAATGTCACTGTGATTGCGGTGGGAGACTTCTTTCAATTACCACCAGTTAGGAGTACAGGTTTGTACAAACAAGTGGCCTATAGTCTGTGGGACATGCTGTTCCAAGTCACGGAATTGACAACGATTGTTCGGCAAAGTGATAAAGTCTTTGCCAATTTGTTGAACCGCTTAAGAACGCGTTCAAGATCAAAACCCATGCTCCATGCTGACGTTACACTGTTAAAAGGTCGTGAAACTGGAGAAGAATCAGCTGCATTGCATATCCTACCAACAAACAAACAGGTGTACGAACACAATCTCCTACAGCTCAAAAAGACATGTCCTGAGTACATAGTCATCACAGCACACGATTACAGTTATGATAAAAAATATGGCAAATTAATAGAACAGCATGGAAGTTTTCCGGGCACAAAAACGTCATTACTCGAAACCTTGCCCATTGGCATTAATGCACGAGTAATGCTGTGTAGAAATTTAGACACAAGTGATGGGTTAGTGAACGGGGCAGTTGGCACAGTAACACACATAGAAAATCCATCAAACAGACGGTTTCCTTCAGCAATATTTGTCAAATTTGATGACACTAAAGCTGGGGCACAAACGCGTCGCAAAAATGCATCATCACATCTAATTGGTTCGACGCGTATAGAACCATTGGAGGATCGAGCTAATAATGGAGCCAATAGACGCCTCCAATTTCCCCTAAAGTTAGCTTGGGCCTGTACTGTGCATAAAGTTCAAGGTATCACTGTGGATGAAGCAGTGGTATCTCTGAAAAGAACCTTTTCCCCAGGGCAAGCATATGTTGCACTTAGTCGCGTAAGAACACTGGAGGGTCTCATTCTACAAGATTTTACAGAGAAAGCTATTTACTGTAATAACAGCATTACAAGCGCACTAAGCAGGATGCAACGTTTTGACAGTACACGACCACAATACAGAAATGACAAACATGTATTCACACTGTTTTATATTAATGCCCAAGGACTGTCACAACATGTGTCAGATTTGATGTTGTGTACCCAACACTTAAAGCCTGACATTGTAGCTGTAACAGAAACATGGTTAACTTTACATGCCCAACATCCATCCCAAAACATTGTAGGATATAAGTTCCATAGTCAACCACGTGAGTTATGTTACCCGTCAAGCCCAAATCCAGCACTCGTTAATTTGAGAAATCAACAACATGGTGGAGTTGGGATATATTGTCAGGCACAACATTCCTACCATACTGTAACACTGCAACAGTTCAATATGGAAAGTGTAGCTACTCACTTCCTTGAGCCAAACCTTTTAATTGCTGTAATTTATCGTCCTCCATCATACCCAATGAGTCAATTTAAATACCACTTAGAAGAACTGACAAATTGGCTTGATTTGACCTATGATTCTGTAGCCATTGTGGGAGACTTTAACGACGATATATTAAAATCCTCAAGTCTATGCACGTTTATGCTCGAAAAAGGCTATACACAACATGTTCTGACTCCTACAACAGAAAGGGGGACACTAATTGACCATGTTTATATGAAGTCTGCACAATATGCTCTTGATACATGGGTTGAACCAACTTATTTCAGTGATCATGATGGAATAATATGTTGTTTTAGGCCTAAGTGACATTGACATGTTTGAGAAGGCTTTTCCTGTACACTCGGATTGTGGCATCATGCTAGTTCTTGTTGAGTGATTGCAAGCAAGGGACTTTCTAATCCGTTTGTCCGATAAGTGACAATGTGTGGTGTGTGTGTCAATTTCAGACAAGCTAGTTTTATTAGCTGCTTATTTGTTAGAAACAGTTGCTACCATAAGTATTTCTTTATTGACCAGCACAAAATGTGAATAGTTCAACAACAAAATCACTTTTATATTCTCTAGAAGGATGTAACAGTCTTTCTAAGCATTTCCCAAAGACAAATGTATATTAGCAATTGTAAGTGAATCCAGGAATGACATTTGGGCCTTTTGTCTGATGTAAATGTTGTCATACACTTCAACAAATGTCCTGATATTCTATGCTATGTAAATGTATGTAAATAGTTACTTGTATGATCCCAGTTATCTTCACTGTGGTTGAAGTCAAATGTACAAAAGGATGTGAAAAACGCTTTAAATATGTATGCAGCATTTGTGTAATATTGTACCTGTGATCATAGTTGTATACTGTACATGTACCACTTCATTCAAATGTTTCCTGAATGGTATAGAAATGGCTATCACTGTTTAACCAAGAAAAATAATGTACAATTAGAAATGTTCTTGATCTTTATTGCTATTTCTAAGGCAACATACATTTCTTCAATACTATGTCTTTCCAATAAAAATCCATAAAATGAACCCTGTTTGCTCTGATCTATGCTTGCTTCTGAAAGTGGGAATCACTACATTGTAATTTATGACCTGACAGGGCAACATGGTAAGAGTTGACAACATGATGTGTTTTTGTCTTGCATTATTCCCACTTTTGCCATGCTGAATATTCGAGTCTTGATTTAGTTCTGGTTTAGATATGCATACCTTCACTATGACCATTACTGTATTGTTACTTATCCTGGGAAATGGTCTGTCCATTATATGAAGTTGTACAGGACAACTGCATAATGAGAAAAAGAGAAAGTTATTGTGCATGGCCTTAGGGCTTTATTTACATTAGAAGGCCAGATGTTAATGCCACTGGTATGTCTTGTTTAGTTCTGATGAGGACAATAGTAAGCACTAACAGTGAAGACAACAAGAGAGAAATTAGTCTACTCCCATAAAGTAAGATGTAAACATTTGACCAGTTTTCTCTTATAACCTGAAGTGTCCACCTTGTGAAAGCAGGTTGTAATATGTGGTTGTTGCTGGCATTGCTCAAACATAACAGGATCTGTAATCACGTAAATATTTTTTTATCGATTGAGTGCAATGTTATCATGTACATGATTATATGATTCTTTTTACTGGGTGAAATGCTGTGCAGTGTGGGTTCAGTCTAACCCCTCACACAAACAATACAATCATCTGTACTTACTCTTCAACTAAAACGTTAAAACTGTTGTGAATGTTCCAGAAGCAGAAAGGAAGGTATGTTGACAATTGAAAAGTGCTGATGCATGAAGAACAGCAAACATGGTTCAACAACAGTGGTGATCTAGGCAGATCACTGTATCATTACGTTAAACAGTCAAGGTGGAGATTGATCCTGCATGATTGGGACCCTTGTGCTCTACCTATGAAACACACTGCTCTTGTCTGTTTTAGGGTTGGACATGTAAAAGGCTTTTACTCTGGTACGAACAACACCTGAAAGACTTACAAATAAGTAGTGAAGAACTTTATAAAACAAGTAAAGGTTTTGATGGATTTGGGAAAAACCCAGTACTCTACCAATGGAGGTACATAGCCACAACAACATGCGCAGGCAAAATGAGATAAATCTTATGAAACACTCCGAAAGTAAACCCAGCTGAAATGAAAATGTTACTATTTCACACAATCTAACATGGGTATTTCCCTGTATGGAGTTTATTATCACAAATAACAATCACAGACTCGACTAAAGCCCTATTAGCACGGGATTAGTTTTTCTTAAGGACCACATGCATTTGTATCTGGTGCGAATGTCATGTCAGTGATTTGCGGAGTAAAAATGCCCCCGCAAATTACCAACTATATTTTGAACTTCGAGGTCCTTGAATAAAAATAATCCAATGCTAATAGGCCTGTCTGTGATTTGGACAGAAACGGGGAGGATCCGACATGTGATTAGGCTTTTTCTATTTCCTGTGCGTATTTGTAATTACTTTTGCTGAATAATGTAGGCAGCAATAGAGTTTAAACCAGTGGTTTCGTTAGGCATAATTGACCGCATTGTAAAAAAAACCCCGCACTGAGCAGTTTGTGTCATTGATCATTGTCATTAATTCAACTCTCATTACATTCATGTGTGTTGAGATTTAGTTATTTCAATTAGGAATAACCAGAAATTGCAGAATAAATTGAGCTAGACTAAACCAATTTTTGTAATACACGCGTTTTAAAGCTTGTACGTAAAAGTCTCATAGGTCGAGTTATTCAGTGCCTCCACCGCTTGTCATTATGAAGCCTTAGACTTTAATTTTTGAAATAAAAGAGCTTATTATTTGCATTTCCTCATTTCAACTTCATGTTTAAGAAACACAGAGGGTGAGTGAGGCGATATTTAAGCATTCATTGATTCTCCGCTCTCCCTCCGCTCTCCCTCATCTGTCCCTCCGCTCTCCCTCCTCTGTCCCTCTGCTGTCCCTCCGCTCTCCCTCCTCTGTCCCTCCGCTCTCCCTCCTCTGTCCCTCCGCTCTCCCTCCTCTGTCCCTCCGCTCTCCCTCCTCTGTCCCTCTGCTGTCCCTCCGCTCTCCCTCCTCTGTCCCTCCGCTCTCCCTCCTCTGTCCCTCCGCTCTCCCTCCTCTGTCCCTCCGCTCTCCCTCCTCTGTCCCTCTGCTGTCCCTCCGCTCTCCCTCCTCTGTCCCTCCGCTCTCCCTCCTCTGTCCCTCCGCTCTCCCTCATCTGTCCCTCCGCTCTCCCTCCTCTGTCCCTCTGCTGTCCCTCCGCTCTCCCTCCTCTGTCCCTCCGCTCTCCCTCCTCTGTCCCTCCGCTCTCCCTCCTCTGTCCCTCTGCTGTCCCTCCGCTCTCCCTCCTCTGTCCCTCCGCTCTCCCTCCTCTGTCCCTCCGCTCTCCCTCATCTGTCCCTCCGCTCTCCCTCCTCTGTCCCTCTGCTGTCCCTCCGCTCTCCCTCCTCTGTCCCTCCGCTCTCCCTCCTCTGTCCCTCCGCTCTCCCTCCTCTGTCCCTCCGCTCTCCCTCCTCTGTCCCTCTGCTGTCCCTCCGCTCTCCCTCCTCTGTCCCTCCTCTGTCCCTCCTCTGTCCCTACTCTGTCCCTACTCTCTCCCTCCGCTCTCCCACTGCTGTCCCTCCGCTCTCCCTCCTCTGCCCCTCCTCTGTCCCTACTCTGTCCCTACTCTCTCCCTCCGCTCGCCCTCTGCTGTCCCTCCGCTCTCCCTCCGCTGTCCCTCCGCTCTCCCTCTGCTGCAGCTCCGCTGCATGTTGGTGCACTTCAGAGAGAGCCAGGCTGCGCTCAGAGTTTATGTCACTCCAACATTTACAATTAACTACGGTTAAACACCTTTTACGGAGAATTGTCCATGGTAAGAGATTAAAGCAGGCTTCACCAATTCATTCAGGTGAAAGTTAATTTTACAAATGACCTCAGAATTGAACGCTCTGACGTCATATCCAGGAGATGTCTGTCAATTTCAACCAGAATCTCAGGCTTTGGTTATTATCCCGTGCGAATAGGGTTTTTCCTTCTATTTCTCTCATTCACGTAACTTTTGATTTGCCTCTCTCTCCCTCGCGCAAGAGAAGGGAAAAAACTTAAGTGAGAGAGGTCTAACTTCAAAGCAATGTCCTGTGTAAGCATGGTTTATTATTTCATTAGGACTTTTATTTATCAAAGTGGTTGCCTTATGTGTGTTCACTTTGAGCTCATGGGGCGGCGGAGATGACAAGGGCGGACTGAGGAAGAGGCAGTTGGCTCGGTGATGTTGCTTAGGACGCGGCCAAGAGCGGAGTGGAGCTTAGCAGATGGAAGATGTGAGCCTCGTCATTCACGGACATCGCACGCCTCTTTCTCTCCCATGGCCCGGGAGAGAGCTGAGGGTGGCAGCGTTCGGGCGCGCTCTCTCGCTGTTTCCCCAGAGCCGCGCTCTAAAACCCTTTCCCCACAGGCCGCGCTTACGTCCCGCGCTCATGCATTCGCAAACTGTCCCTCTGCCACTCCTCTCTCCGTCCGCCCCACTCCAGCAGTGACGTTTGTTTCGCAAAATAATTATCACAACTAAGCGACGCCCCTCTCCCGAAGAGGAGTTTAAAAAAAAGAGCCGTTCACCTCCGCGAACCGGTTCATATCGTTCACTGTATAGACTCGGTTAAAAAAGCTGATTCGTTCGCCGCCGAAACAGCACTATTGGCAATGTGTTCAGTGGTCCATGTAAAAGGCCCCTTCTCTGGTATGAGCAACGCCTGTAAAATAGTTACAAATACAAATACAAAAGTGAACACCTCTCTGCTTTAGTTGAAGCTGGTGTAGACCAATCCAGCGGAGCATAGTGTCTGCAGTGGTCTGACAAGTAAAAAGGAAAAGGCAGTGACACGGAGAAAAGTGGGTTAATAAAGCACAATATATACATAACTTGGTGCCCACTCTGAAGTTGTATTAGGCTCAAATAACGTGTGTAGCACCCTATGTGAGAAGACAAGACTGTGCAGTATCAGAACTGCCATTCTCCCACACCAATGACCTGCATGCTATCCCTGAGCTATAGCTCCACACACGTGTATTTCATGTGGGCTATCTTTCTCTACATCTTAAGATGTATTTTGGCCCCAGTTTATCCTCCATTGTTTCACTATTGTACCTCATTTCTTTCTCTTCAGGTTAGTATATTGCTAAAATGTTTTGAAGAGCAGCCAAAAATTGAAAATTAAAATCAAGACCAGCTGGGAATTGATCCTACAATCTTACGTTTGGAAGAGCAGTTCTCGACCTATTGAGCTACACAAGTCAGTATAACTAAATAGGAAGCAGATAACTCTGATCAAACACTTAGCATTCATGTATGTGCAGAAAACGTAGGGATGGCTTTACAGTTTAGCCAATGTTTATTTAATCATTTTGTAAATAGGGCATAAGTGTGGTAAAAAAAAAAAGGAAAAAAAAGAAATATAGTCAGAATTGATCCAGCAATCTCAAGGTTTTCAAACCAACGCTCAAGCTATGATGCCACAGGAAATCTTATAAAACATCCTGCACTCACAGTGTTTTATGCTGTGACAATGTGTGCAGCTGCCCATGTAAAAGTCGAAGGAAATATGAAAGTGTGAAGGCTGTGTTTGGACTAGCAACCTCCTTCACTTGAGACGACCATGCTATCACAGAGCTGTAATTCCATGTAAACATGGGCCTGATAACAGCTTTAGTTGTCTGCTGAGTCCAAAAGAGAAAAAAAATGAAAAATAGCATAGGTCTAGATTTGATCCAGCAACCTCCTGGACACTAACCCAGCTCTCTACCAACAGAACTACTCAGGCTGAATAGCTGAAGCGGCAGATGTGATATTTATGTTATGAAATTGTCGAGACCCATGTTGTACAAGGAACACACAGAGAGACGGACAGGAAACAGTCAAACTGAACTTCCTGTGATTGTACAGTTGAGAAAAACGTGAATTTGGAGGCAAAAAAGTCCAAATTAAAGCTTTTGTCTGTGACAGAGGGGTAGTATAAGTACATATGAGTCCAAAAGTGTAGCTTTTGTGAAGAAAGGGGAAAATATGGTAAATTGCTGAATTTCAGGAGAAACTCTGACAGAGGCCAGCATGCTGCAAGGCTAAGACCTCTGGCGATTTTCTCAAAAGACAGGCAGGCAACACATTTTCCACAGTGTTGCCTCCATTTTGTTCTCTTTAGTGATGCATAGGTGTGGTAAAAAAAGGAAAAAAAAGAAATATAGTCAGAATTGATCCAGCAATCTCAAGGTTTTCAAACCAACGCTCAAGCTATGATGCCACAGGAAATCTTATAAAACATCCCGCACGCATGTGTTTTATGCTGTGTCAATGTGTGCAGCTGCCCATGAGAAAGTTGAAGGCAATATGAAACCATGCTATCACTGAGCTGTAATTCCATGTAAACATGGGCCTGACAAGGGCTTCGCTTGTCTGCAGAGTCCAAAAGAGAAAAAAATGAAAAACAGTATTGGTCTAGATTTGATCCAGCAACCTCCTGTACACTAACCCAGCTCTCTACCAATGGAGCTACTTAGGCTGAGAAAATGCAGCAGATCTGAAATAAATGTCATAAGAGACCCCGCACTTGTGTATTTGCAGGAAACGGATTACCAGTTTAGAAAATAATATATTCTATCATTTTTTAATTAGGGTAAATTGCTGGCTGGCCAAAGACTCGTTGAGAGGGGGTTTCAGCCCTGCAGCACCCTCGATATAGAAGCAATATTTTGGTAAGACCCATATAATACATGGAGCACACAGAGAGACGAACAGGAAACAGACGAATTGAACTTCCTGTGATTGTACAGTTGAGAAAAACGTGAATTTGGAGGCAAAAACGACCAAATTAAAGCTTCTGTCTGTGACAGAGGGGTAGTATAAGTATATACGAGTCCAAAAGTGTGGCTTTTGTGAAGAAAGGGAGAAATTTGGAAAATTGGCGAATTTCAGGAGACAGAGGCCTCTGACAGAGAACAGTATGCTGCCAGGCTAAGACCTCTGGCTATTTTCACGGAGGATGGGCGGGCCACTTACAAGCCACTTAAAAGCCACTTTGAAGCCAAGATGGCCGCCTCCCTGTGCGAGTGGGCGTGGCGCTCCAAGTGAGTTTTGGGCTTGTCCTGATGTCCCCTCTCACTGTGCCGAGTGATTCGGGCGTACGCCCAAAAAGGCCCCGATTTTTTTGAATTGGGGTCCGCTTCCAGAGGGCGCTGTGGAGCCATTTTGTTGTGGGCGTGTCCCATTCGTCCAATATCATAAATTTTTCCGCCGCCTCATTGCCTCCGCCAATTTTGGTGAGCTTTCACCCACGTTGAGCGGGTCAAAAACGCGATCCTTTCCGGAGAAAAAAAAAAATAATAATAATAATAATAATAATAATAATAAGAAACCACCCAAAAACAATAGTCCCTTGCCAGGACTGCGTCCGGCTCGGGCCTAAATATTAGGAGAACGGAGCGAGATAGAGGCATGGTGTAATATATTTTTTTGTTTGTTATGATGAGTAGAAGACATCTGGAAAGTTTGGTGGAAATCGGACAAAATATTTTTTTCAGGGTATAGGCAGGGGGCGCTATAGTGATGAGCACCGTGAAGTAATTGATCTCTATGGAATCAGACCGTAAGTGGCCTTCTGTCAGCCAAGTATGATCCAGACTGGATAGAGCGTGTGCCTGCGAGATGGTGTCACATTTACATGACAAAACGTGTTTTTGGGGGGGCGCCATTCGAAACGGGGGGGTCTGAGTGAAAAAAAGTCAGGTATTTTTTGTAGCCCCGTGTCAGGAGAGTCTGTTTAAACAGGTATGGGCTTATTCTGCTGAAAAATCAGGGACTAGCTTGTTGACACACAAGGCAGGTCCAGATAGACTCCCACATAAAAGTCAAAGTCACGCCCACATTTTAGAAAATATGACATGACTATAATGTATTTTTTGCTTTGCAAAAGTGTCTAGAACATACTGGCATCATTGTATTAAAAAGATTCAAAAGTGCAGTTTTCAAGGTATGGCTAGAGGGCGCTATACTGGGAGCAGGCTACACATTAATGGCTTCATTCTGTTCGGTTTCAGGTGGCGCATTAGTGATATGAATATGAGCTCTGTGGGCTTATGCCTGTGAGCGTGAGCTTTCTTGGAAACAACGCGAAATCTACGCGTTTTTCGCCGCGTCGTTACGAGGAGACGGTGAAACTTTTTTGAGAAACGCTGGGCAAATATTGAATTTCAATATGTCTAGACGCGCTGTGCCAAATGTGAGCTAAATCCGATGAAAAACCAGGGACTAGTTCGTTAAAACGTAAAATGAGTTTAGACGAGGTCCGGGTTTGAAGCCAAGATGGCCGCCTCCCTGTGCGAGTGGGCGTGGCGCTCCAAGTGAGTTTTGGGCTTGTCCTGATGTCCCCTCTCACTGTGCCGAGTGATTCGGGCGTACGCCCAAAAAGGCCCCGATTTTTTTGAATTGGGGTCCGCTTCCAGAGGGCGCTGTGGAGCCATTTTGTTGTGGGCGTGTCCCATTCGTCCAATATCATAAATTTTTCCGCCGCCTCATTGCCTCCGCCAATTTTGGTGAGCTTTCACCCACGTTGAGCGGGTCAAAAACGCGATCCTTTCCGGAGAAAAAAAAAAATAATAATAATAATAATAATAATAATAATAAGAAACCACCCAAAAACAATAGTCCCTTGCCAGGACTGCGTCCGGCTCGGGCCTAAATATTAGGAGAACGGAGCGAGATAGAGGCATGGTGTAATATATTTTTTTGTTTGTTATGATGAGTAGAAGACATCTGGAAAGTTTGGTGGAAATCGGACAAAATATTTTTTTCAGGGTATAGGCAGGGGGCGCTATAGTGATGAGCACCGTGAAGTAATTGATCTCTATGGAATCAGACCGTAAGTGGCCTTCTGTCAGCCAAGTATGATCCAGACTGGATAGAGCGTGTGCCTGCGAGATGGTGTCACATTTACATGACAAAACGTGTTTTTGGGGGGGCGCCATTCGAAACGGGGGGGTCTGAGTGAAAAAAAGTCAGGTATTTTTTGTAGCCCCGTGTCAGGAGAGTCTGTTTAAACAGGTATGGGCTTATTCTGCTGAAAAATCAGGGACTAGCTTGTTGACACACAAGGCAGGTCCAGATAGACTCCCACATAAAAGTCAAAGTCACGCCCACATTTTAGAAAATATGACATGACTATAATGTATTTTTTGCTTTGCAAAAGTGTCTAGAACATACTGGCATCATTGTATTAAAAAGATTCAAAAGTGCAGTTTTCAAGGTATGGCTAGAGGGCGCTATACTGGGAGCAGGCTACACATTAATGGCTTCATTCTGTTCGGTTTCAGGTGGCGCATTAGTGATATGAATATGAGCTCTGTGGGCTTATGCCTGTGAGCGTGAGCTTTCTTGGAAACAACGCGAAATCTACGCGTTTTTCGCCGCGTCGTTACGAGGAGACGGTGAAACTTTTTTGAGAAACGCTGGGCAAATATTGAATTTCAATATGTCTAGACGCGCTGTGCCAAATGTGAGCTAAATCCGATGAAAAACCAGGGACTAGTTCGTTAAAACGTAAAATGAGTTTAGACGAGGTCCGGGTTTGAAGCCAAGATGGCCGCCTCCCTGTGCGAGTGGGCGTGGCGCTCCAAGTGAGTTTTGGGCTTGTCCTGATGTCCCCTCTCACTGTGCCGAGTGATTCGGGCGTACGCCCAAAAAGGCCCCGATTTTTTTGAATTGGGGTCCGCTTCCAGAGGGCGCTGTGGAGCCATTTTGTTGTGGGCGTGTCCCATTCGTCCAATATCATAAATTTTTCCGCCGCCTCATTGCCTCCGCCAATTTTGGTGAGCTTTCACCCACGTTGAGCGGGTCAAAAACGCGATCCTTTCCGGAGAAAAAAAAAAATAATAATAATAATAATAATAATAATAATAAGAAACCACCCAAAAACAATAGTCCCTTGCCAGGACTGCGTCCGGCTCGGGCCTAAATATTAGGAGAACGGAGCGAGATAGAGGCATGGTGTAATATATTTTTTTGTTTGTTATGATGAGTAGAAGACATCTGGAAAGTTTGGTGGAAATCGGACAAAATATTTTTTTCAGGGTATAGGCAGGGGGCGCTATAGTGATGAGCACCGTGAAGTAATTGATCTCTATGGAATCAGACCGTAAGTGGCCTTCTGTCAGCCAAGTATGATCCAGACTGGATAGAGCGTGTGCCTGCGAGATGGTGTCACATTTACATGACAAAACGTGTTTTTGGGGGGGCGCCATTCGAAACGGGGGGGTCTGAGTGAAAAAAAGTCAGGTATTTTTTGTAGCCCCGTGTCAGGAGAGTCTGTTTAAACAGGTATGGGCTTATTCTGCTGAAAAATCAGGGACTAGCTTGTTGACACACAAGGCAGGTCCAGATAGACTCCCACATAAAAGTCAAAGTCACGCCCACATTTTAGAAAATATGACATGACTATAATGTATTTTTTGCTTTGCAAAAGTGTCTAGAACATACTGGCATCATTGTATTAAAAAGATTCAAAAGTGCAGTTTTCAAGGTATGGCTAGAGGGCGCTATACTGGGAGCAGGCTACACATTAATGGCTTCATTCTGTTCGGTTTCAGGTGGCGCATTAGTGATATGAATATGAGCTCTGTGGGCTTATGCCTGTGAGCGTGAGCTTTCTTGGAAACAACGCGAAATCTACGCGTTTTTCGCCGCGTCGTTACGAGGAGACGGTGAAACTTTTTTGAGAAACGCTGGGCAAATATTGAATTTCAATATGTCTAGACGCGCTGTGCCAAATGTGAGCTAAATCCGATGAAAAACCAGGGACTAGTTCGTTAAAACGTAAAATGAGTTTAGACGAGGTCCGGGTTTGAAGCCAAGATGGCCGCCTCCCTGTGCGAGTGGGCGTGGCGCTCCAAGTGAGTTTTGGGCTTGTCCTGATGTCCCCTCTCACTGTGCCGAGTGATTCGGGCGTACGCCCAAAAAGGCCCCGATTTTTTTGAATTGGGGTCCGCTTCCAGAGGGCGCTGTGGAGCCATTTTGTTGTGGGCGTGTCCCATTCGTCCAATATCATAAATTTTTCCGCCGCCTCATTGCCTCCGCCAATTTTGGTGAGCTTTCACCCACGTTGAGCGGGTCAAAAACGCGATCCTTTCCGGAGAAAAAAAAAAATAATAATAATAATAATAATAATAATAATAAGAAACCACCCAAAAACAATAGTCCCTTGCCAGGACTGCGTCCGGCTCGGGCCTAAATATTAGGAGAACGGAGCGAGATAGAGGCATGGTGTAATATATTTTTTTGTTTGTTATGATGAGTAGAAGACATCTGGAAAGTTTGGTGGAAATCGGACAAAATATTTTTTTCAGGGTATAGGCAGGGGGCGCTATAGTGATGAGCACCGTGAAGTAATTGATCTCTATGGAATCAGACCGTAAGTGGCCTTCTGTCAGCCAAGTATGATCCAGACTGGATAGAGCGTGTGCCTGCGAGATGGTGTCACATTTACATGACAAAACGTGTTTTTGGGGGGGCGCCATTCGAAACGGGGGGGTCTGAGTGAAAAAAAGTCAGGTATTTTTTGTAGCCCCGTGTCAGGAGAGTCTGTTTAAACAGGTATGGGCTTATTCTGCTGAAAAATCAGGGACTAGCTTGTTGACACACAAGGCAGGTCCAGATAGACTCCCACATAAAAGTCAAAGTCACGCCCACATTTTAGAAAATATGACATGACTATAATGTATTTTTTGCTTTGCAAAAGTGTCTAGAACATACTGGCATCATTGTATTAAAAAGATTCAAAAGTGCAGTTTTCAAGGTATGGCTAGAGGGCGCTATACTGGGAGCAGGCTACACATTAATGGCTTCATTCTGTTCGGTTTCAGGTGGCGCATTAGTGATATGAATATGAGCTCTGTGGGCTTATGCCTGTGAGCGTGAGCTTTCTTGGAAACAACGCGAAATCTACGCGTTTTTCGCCGCGTCGTTACGAGGAGACGGTGAAACTTTTTTGAGAAACGCTGGGCAAATATTGAATTTCAATATGTCTAGACGCGCTGTGCCAAATGTGAGCTAAATCCGATGAAAAACCAGGGACTAGTTCGTTAAAACGTAAAATGAGTTTAGACGAGGTCCGGGTTTGAAGCCAAGATGGCCGCCTCCCTGTGCGAGTGGGCGTGGCGCTCCAAGTGAGTTTTGGGCTTGTCCTGATGTCCCCTCTCACTGTGGCGAGTGATTCGGGCGTACGCCCAAAAACGCCCCGATTTTTTTGAATTGGGGTCCACTTCCAGAGGGCGCTGTGGAGCCGTTTTGTTGTGGGCGTGTCCCATTCGTCCAATATCATAAATTTTTTCGCCGCCTCATTGCCTCCGCCAATTTTGGTGAGCTTTCACCCACGTTTAGCGGGTCAAAAACGCGATCCTTTCCGGAGAAAAAAAATAATAATAATAATAATAATAATAATAAGAAACCACCCAAAAACAATAGTCCCTTGCCAGGACTGCGTCCGGCTCGGGCCTAAATATTAAGAGAACGGAGCAAGATAGAGGCATGGTGTAATATATTTTTTTGTTTGTTATGATGAGTAGAAGACATCTGGAAAGTTTGGTGGAAATCGGACAAAATAATTTTTTCAAGGTATAGGCAGGGAGCGCTATAGTGATGTGCACCGTGAAGTAATTGATCTCTATGGAATCAGACCGTAAGTGGCCTTCTGTCAGCCAAGTAGGATCCAGACTGGATAGAGCGCGCGCCTGCGAGGTGGTGTCAAATTTACATGACAAAATGTGTTTTTGGGGGGGCGCCATTCGAAACGGGGGGGTCTGAGTGAAAAAAAAGTCAGGTATTTTTTGTAGCCCCGTGTCAGGAGAGTCTGTTTAAACAGGTATGGGCTTATTCTGCTGAAAAACCAGGGACTAGTTTGTTGACACACAAGGCAGGTCCAGATAGACTCCCAAATAAAAGTCAAAGTCACGCCCACATCTTAGAAAATATGACATGACTATAATGTATTTTTTGGTTTGCAAAAGTGTCTAGAACATACTGGCATCATTGTATAAAAAAGATTCAAAAGTGCAGTTTTCAAGGTATGGCTAGGGGGCGCTATACTGGGAGCAGGCTACACATTAATGGCTTCATTCTGTTCAGTTTCAGGTGGCGCATTAGTGACATGAATATGAGCTCTGTGGGCTTATGCCTGTGAGCGTGAGCTTTCTTGGAAACAACGCGAAATCTACGCGTTTTTTGACGCGGCGTTACGCGGAGACGGTGAAACTTTTTTGAGAAACGCTGGGCAAATATTGAATTTCAATATGTCTAGATGCGCTGTGCCAAATGTGATCTAAATCCGACAAAAAACCAGGGACTAGTTCGTTAAAACGTAAAATTAGTTTGGACGAGGTCCGGGTTTGAAGCCAAGATGGCCGCCTCCCTGTGCGAGTGGGCGTGGCGCTCCAAGTGAGTTTTGGGCTTGTCCTGATGTCCCCTCTCACTGTGGCGAGTGATTCGGGCGTACGCCCAAAAACGCCCCGATTTTTTTGAATTGGGGTCCACTTCCAGAGGGCGCTGTGGAGCCGTTTTGTTGTGGGCGTGTCCCATTCGTCCAATATCATAAATTTTTTCGCCGCCTCATTGCCTCCGCCAATTTTGGTGAGCTTTCACCCACGTTTAGCGGGTCAAAAACGCGATCCTTTCCGGAGAAAAAAAATAATAATAATAATAATAATAATAATAAGAAACCACCCAAAAACAATAGTCCCTTGCCAGGACTGCGTCCGGCTCGGGCCTAATAATAATAATAATAATAAGAAACCACCCAAAAACAATAGTCCCTTGCCAGGACTGCGTCCGGCTCGGGCCTAAATATTAAGAGAACGGAGCAAGATAGAGGCATGGTGTAATATATTTTTTTGTTTGTTATGATGAGTAGAAGACATCTGGAAAGTTTGGTGGAAATCGGACAAAATAATTTTTTCAAGGTATAGGCAGGGGGCGCTATAGTGATGTGCACCGTGAAGTAATTGATCTCTATGGAATCAGACCGTAAGTGGCCTTCTGTCAGCCAAGTAGGATCCAGACTGGATAGAGCGCGCGCCTGCGAGGTGGTGTCAAATTTACATGACAAAATGTGTTTTTGGGGGGGCGCCATTCGAAACGGGGGGGTCTGAGTGAAAAAAAAGTCAGGTATTTTTTGTAGCCCCGTGTCAGGAGAGTCTGTTTAAACAGGTATGGGCTTATTCTGCTGAAAAACCAGGGACTAGTTTGTTGACACACAAGGCAGGTCCAGATAGACTCCCAAATAAAAGTCAAAGTCACGCCCACATCTTAGAAAATATGACATGACTATAATGTATTTTTTGGTTTGCAAAAGTGTCTAGAACATACTGGCATCATTGTATAAAAAAGATTCAAAAGTGCAGTTTTCAAGGTATGGCTAGGGGGCGCTATACTGGGAGCAGGCTACACATTAATGGCTTCATTCTGTTCAGTTTCAGGTGGCGCATTAGTGACATGAATATGAGCTCTGTGGGCTTATGCCTGTGAGCGTGAGCTTTCTTGGAAACAACGCGAAATCTACGCGTTTTTTGACGCGGCGTTACGCGGAGACGGTGAAACTTTTTTGAGAAACGCTGGGCAAATATTGAATTTCAATATGTCTAGATGCGCTGTGCCAAATGTGATCTAAATCCGACAAAAAACCAGGGACTAGTTCGTTAAAACGTAAAATTAGTTTGGACGAGGTCCGGGTTTGAAGCCAAGATGGCCGCCTCCCTGTGCGAGTGGGCGTGGCGCTCCAAGTGAGTTTTGGGCTTGTCCTGATGTCCCCTCTCACTGTGGCGAGTGATTCGGGCGTACGCCCAAAAACGCCCCGATTTTTTTGAATTGGGGTCCACTTCCAGAGGGCGCTGTGGAGCCGTTTTGTTGTGGGCGTGTCCCATTCGTCCAATATCATAAATTTTTTCGCCGCCTCATTGCCTCCGCCAATTTTGGTGAGCTTTCACCCACGTTTAGCGGGTCAAAAACGCGATCCTTTCCGGAGAAAAAAAATAATAATAATAATAATTAAAGCCGCAAGCGGCGATGAAGGCCCTCGCCCTTGGGGACTCGTCCCTTGCAACCGCCCCCGCTCGCTCTCGTCCCTTGCGGCCACCTCCGCTCGCTCTCGTCCCTTGCGGCCACCTCCGCTCTCGTCCCTTGCGACCACTCTTCATCACACTAGGTCCTTGCGAGCCCCACGATTGAACTCGCTCATTTTGATGCTAAAGTAGTGATGCGCGGGTTGCGGGTTCCACCGCGGGCCCCGCGGTCTGCCCGCGGTTCGGGTCGGGTCGGGTCGTGAAATTCTCCTTCGATCGCGGGGCGGGTTGGGGCGGGTCAAAAAATGCCGGTCGCGGGCACTCTATGCCTCCGTACGCGCATTCATTGAATTCATTCACAACTTATTCCGTCGTCTTTACAGCAGGTTTTTAGCGTAAATATACGTCGGATTTTCATAAAACAAGCAGCGTTTTGCAGCTTGTGATCCAGAGAACGCTTTTGTGGAGCTCATGTTTCCTGTTTTCCACCGTATGTGCGACTGTGTGTGACTTCGCGTTAGGCCGACCTGTGCTCTCTTCCTCTCTCCCTCTTGCCCAGCGCTCTTCTGAGGGAGAGAGAGAGCGCGCGCGCGCGAGGGGCTGACACGCCGGTGCTGTTCATACGGATCATAGTTGTAACGCGTAATTTTTAATGGTTGCGGGTGCGGGTGCGGGGCGGGGCGGGCTGTAAAAATAGAACAACGTTGCGGGGCGGGCCGGGTCGGGTTAGAACCTGCTCCAAATGCGGGACCCGCGGGTTGAAAAAAACCCTGACCCGCGCATCACTATGCTAAAGTCTCTTTAAGTTGCATTACAGTTCATTTTATGTGAAAGTCCCTTTAAGTTGCATTACAGTTCATTTTATGCGAAAGTCCCTTTAAGTTGCATTACAGTGTATTATATGCGAAAGTCCCTTTAAGTTGCATTACAGTGTATTATATGCGAAAGTCCCTTTAAGTTGCATTACAGTGTATTATATGCGAAAGTCCCTTTAAGTTGCATTACAGTGTATTATATGCGAAAGTCCCTTTAAGTTGCAATACAGTGTATTATATGCGAAAGTCCCTTTAAGTTGCATTACAGTGTATTATATGCGAAAGTCCCTTTAAGTTGCATTACAGTGTATTATATGCGAAAGTCCCTTTAAGTTGCAATACAGTGTATTATATGCGAAAGTCCCTTTAAGTTGCATTACAGTGCATTATATGCGAAAGTCCCTTTAAGTTGCATTACAGTTTATTATATGCGAAAGTCCCTTTAAGTTGCATTACAGTACATTATATGCGAAAGTCCCTTTAAGTTGCATTACAGTGTATTATATGCGAAAGTCCCTTTAAGTTGCATTACAGTTTATTATATGCGAAAGTCCCTTGAAGTTGCATTACAGTGTATTATATGCGAAAGTCCCTTTAAGTTGCATTACAGTTTATTATATGCGAAAGTCCCTTTAAGTTGCATTACAGTACATTATATGCGAAAGTCCCTTTAAGTTGCATTACAGTGTATTATATGCGAAAGTCCCTTTAAGTTGCATTACAGTTTATTATATGCGAAAGTCCCTTTAAGTTGCATTACAGTGTATTATATGCGAAAGTCCCTTGAAGTTGCATTACAGTGTATTATATGCGAAAGTCCCTTGAAGTTGCATTACAGTGCTATTGTGAAAATCCCTATATGTTGCAGAAACTGTAAAAACTGTTTAAATTGCAGAAACTCTTAGCACTGTATAAACTGTTAAAATCACTGACAGACTTCACTGTATCAGAAATCCTATTAAATGCCGGCAAAAATTAGCCTGGCTAACACCAGACTAAAATCACAATTTAGTCTAGGGACCACCAATTCATGTTCTCGTAGGAGAGGTGTGGTTTACATTATCCATAGTTGTTTATTGGGCGCTACTGCACTTTGCCATCGCGTCTGCTGCTGTCATGTTTGATCAGGAAATGTTATGAGTATTATTTTATCCATAAATAAACTACAAACTTCCGTATATCGAATAGGTCGTCATCATGCTGACGTCCCTCCTCGTTCTGTGATTGGTTCCCAAATCCATGCGAACATTTCAGCCATGGTCCCCAGGCAGCTGTGCAGTTCGAAATGATTCGAGTGCACACAGCAGCAAGGCGTTAGCCAGGCAAGGCAAGAATAGAGAAAGCATTAGAAAAGTGTCACAGCCATATTTGAACTGGCAACCTCCCACACCACAGACAAGCACATTATCACTGAGCTGTAGCTCCATGGTAGTTGAACCCCGATGTGGGCTACTTTTGTCTAAATTATCAAGCAGAAGTTAGTTCCCAGCATATCATTGGAGGAGAGAGGTAATTTCAGGTCATGCTCCCACCATACATTTCCCTGATTGTTTTCGACATTTTCCTCAGTGTTGCCTCAGATGTCTCCCTACAATCCCCCCATTTCTTTGTCTTTAGTGATGCATATTATGAAACAGTTTTTCATGAGGATGGGGCCATAAGCGCGGTAAAAAAAAAAAAAAAAAAGTTAAAGGCAGTATTGATCTAGCAATCTCATGGTTAGGAACTTGAAGCTCAAGCTATGATGCCACACAGGCACAGGAACTCTTGTGAAATGTCCTGCACTCATGTGTTTTAGGCTGTGACAATGTGTGCAGCAGCCCATGGAAAAGGTGAAGGCAATATGAAAGGGTCAAGGTTGTATTTGGACTAGCAACCTCCTTCACTTGAAACATGGGCCTGATGATGGCTTGGTTTCTCTAAATTCCCAGGCTTAAATTTGGTCGCAGCAACACACTGGAGGAGAGGTTATTTCCCTGTTTTTAGTGAGTTCTTCCTGGAAGGTGCTGAGTCCAAAAGAAAAAGGAAATAAACTTGTGAACATTGGGATTTGATCCAGCAACCTCCTGTACACTAGTTCAGCTCTCTACCAATGGAGCTACTTCAACTGAGTGAACTAAACAGCAGATGTGAAATTAATTTCATGACAGGACCCCGCACTTGTGTGTTTGCAGGAAACAGATTTACAGTTTAGAATTCTTCAGGTCATGTCCCCCCCCCCCGGAACATTTCCCCGATTGTTTTCGACATATTCCCCAGTGTTTCCTCAATTGTCTCCCTACTATCCCCCCATTTCTTTCTCTTTAGTGACGCATATTTTGAAGTGTTTTTCATGAGGGTGGGACCATATTTGTGGTAAAAAAAAAAAAAAAGTCAGAATTGATCCAGCAACCTAATGGTTGGGAATCCAATGCTCAAGCTATGATGCCACACAGGCACAGAAACTTCTGCGAAATGTCCCTTACTCATGTGTTATAGGCTGTGACAATGTGTGCAGCGGCCCATGGAAAAGGTGAAGGCAATATGAAAGTGTCAAGGTTGTGTTTGGACTAGCTACCTCCTTCACTTGAGACGACCATGCTATCACTGAGCTGTAATTCCATGCAAACATGGGCTTGATGACTGCTTGGGTACTCTAAATTCACAGGTTGAAATTTGATCTCGGCAACACACTGGAGGGGTAATTTTCCTGTTTCTAATGAGTTTGGAACCATCGGCGACGATTCATATTCTTCCCAGAAATTGTGGAGTCCAAAAGAAAAAAAAAATGAAAAAGAGTCATGGTGGGGATTTGATCCAGCAACCTCCTGTACACTAACCCAGCACTCTACCGATGGACCTGCTCAGGCTGAGTGATTACTGCAGGGAATTTGGCATTAATATCATGAAATACCCCACACTTGTGTATTTGCAGGAAATGGATTTACAGTATAGAAAATAATATATTCTATCATTTAATCAGGGTAAATTCCTGGCTGCCCAAAGAAACGTTGAGAGAGGGTTTCAGCCCTGCAGCACCCTCGATATTGAAGCAATATTTTGGAACGACCCATATATCACGAGGAGCACACAGAGAGACGGACAGGAAACAGACGAATTAAACTTCCTGTGATTGTACTGTTGAGAAAAACGTGAATTTGGAGGCAAAAACGTCCAAATTAAAGCTTCTGTCTGTGACATAGGGGTAGTATAAGTACCTACGAGTCCAAAAGTGTGGCTTTTGTGAAGAAAGGGAGAAATTTGGAAAATTGGCGAATTTCAGGACACAGAGGCCTCTGACAGAGGCCAGTATGTTGCCAGGCTAAGACCTCTGGATATTTTCACGGAGGATGGGCGGGCCACTTACAAGCCACTTAAAAGCCACTTTCAAGCCAAGATGGCCGCCTCCCTGTGCGAGTGGGCGTGGCGCTCCAAGTGAGTTTTGGGCTTGTCCTGATGTCCCCTCTCACTGTGGCGAGTGATTCGGGCGTACGCCCAAAAACGCCCCGATTTTTTTGAATTGGGGTCCGCTTCCAGAGGGCGCTGTGGAGCCATTTTGTTGTGGGCGTGTCCCATTCGTCCAATATCATAAATTTTTTCGCCGCCTCATTGCCTCCGCCAATTTTGGGGAGCTTTCACCCACGTTTAGCGGGTCAAAAACGCGATCCTTTCCGGAGAAAAAAAATAATAATAATAATAATAATAATAAGAAACCACCCAAAAACAATAGTCCCTTGCCAGGACTGCGTCCGGCTCGGGCCTAAATATAAGGAGAACGGAGCGAGATAGAGGCATGGTGTAATATATTTTTTTGTTAGTTACGATGAGTAGAAGACATCTGGAAAGTTTCGTGGAAATCAGACAAAATAATTTTTTCAAGGTATAGGCAGGGGGCGCTATAGTGATGTGCACCGTGAAGTAATTGATCTCTATGGAATCAGACCGTAAGTGGCCTTCTGTCAGCCAAGTATGATCCAGACTGGATAGAGCGCGCGCCTGTGAGGTGGTGTCAAATTTACATCGCAAAACGTGTTTTTGGGGGGGCGCCATTCGAAACGGGGGGGTCTGAGTGGAAAAAAAGTCAGGTATTTTTTGTAGCCCCGTGTCAGGAGAGTCTGTTTAAACAGGTATGGGCTTATTCTGCTGAAAAACCAGGGACTAGTTTGTTGACACACAAGGCAGGTCCAGATAGACTCCCAAATAAAAGTCAAAGTCACGCCCACATCTTAGAAAATATGACATGACTATAATGTATTTTTTGGTTTCCAAAAGTGTCTAGAACATACTGGCATCATTGTATTAAAAAGATTCAAAAGTGCAGTTTTCAAGGTATGGCTAGGGGGCGCTATCCTGGGAGCAGGCTACACATTAATGGCTTCATTCTGTTCAGTTTCAGGTGGCGCATTAGTGACATGAATATGAGCTCTCTGGGCTTATGCCTGTGAGCGTGAGCTTTCTTGTAAACAACGCGAAATCTACGCGTTTTTCGCCGCGGCGTTACGCGGAGACGGTGAAAGTTTTTTGAGAAACGCTGGGCAAATATTGAATTTCAATATGTCTAGACGCGCTGTGCCAAATGTGATCTAAATCCGACAAAAAACCAGGGACTAGTTCGTTAAAACGTAAAATGAGTTTAGACGAGGTCCGGGTTTGAAGCCAAGATGGCCGCCTCCCTGTGCGAGTGGGCGTGGCGCTCCAAGTGAGTTTTGGGCTTGTCCTGATGTCCCCTCTCACTGTGGCGAGTGATTCGGGCGTACGCCCAAAAACGCCCCGATTTTTTTGAATTGGGGTCCGCTTCCAGAGGGCGCTGTGGAGCCATTTTGTTGTGGGCGTGTCCCATTCGTCCAATATCATAAATTTTTTCGCCGCCTCATTGCCTCCGCCAATTTTGGGGAGCTTTCACCCACGTTTAGCGGGTCAAAAACGCGATCCTTTCCGGAGAAAAAAAATAATAATAATAATAATAATAATAAGAAACCACCCAAAAACAATAGTCCCTTGCCAGGACTGCGTCCGGCTCGGGCCTAAATATAAGGAGAACGGAGCGAGATAGAGGCATGGTGTAATATATTTTTTTGTTAGTTACGATGAGTAGAAGACATCTGGAAAGTTTCGTGGAAATCAGACAAAATAATTTTTTCAAGGTATAGGCAGGGGGCGCTATAGTGATGTGCACCGTGAAGTAATTGATCTCTATGGAATCAGACCGTAAGTGGCCTTCTGTCAGCCAAGTATGATCCAGACTGGATAGAGCGCGCGCCTGTGAGGTGGTGTCAAATTTACATCGCAAAACGTGTTTTTGGGGGGGCGCCATTCGAAACGGGGGGGTCTGAGTGGAAAAAAAGTCAGGTATTTTTTGTAGCCCCGTGTCAGGAGAGTCTGTTTAAACAGGTATGGGCTTATTCTGCTGAAAAACCAGGGACTAGTTTGTTGACACACAAGGCAGGTCCAGATAGACTCCCAAATAAAAGTCAAAGTCACGCCCACATCTTAGAAAATATGACATGACTATAATGTATTTTTTGGTTTCCAAAAGTGTCTAGAACATACTGGCATCATTGTATTAAAAAGATTCAAAAGTGCAGTTTTCAAGGTATGGCTAGGGGGCGCTATCCTGGGAGCAGGCTACACATTAATGGCTTCATTCTGTTCAGTTTCAGGTGGCGCATTAGTGACATGAATATGAGCTCTCTGGGCTTATGCCTGTGAGCGTGAGCTTTCTTGTAAACAACGCGAAATCTACGCGTTTTTCGCCGCGGCGTTACGCGGAGACGGTGAAAGTTTTTTGAGAAACGCTGGGCAAATATTGAATTTCAATATGTCTAGACGCGCTGTGCCAAATGTGATCTAAATCCGACAAAAAACCAGGGACTAGTTCGTTAAAACGTAAAATGAGTTTAGACGAGGTCCGGGTTTGAAGCCAAGATGGCCGCCTCCCTGTGCGAGTGGGCGTGGCGCTCCAAGTGAGTTTTGGGCTTGTCCTGATGTCCCCTCTCACTGTGGCGAGTGATTCGGGCGTACGCCCAAAAACGCCCCGATTTTTTTGAATTGGGGTCCGCTTCCAGAGGGCGCTGTGGAGCCATTTTGTTGTGGGCGTGTCCCATTCGTCCAATATCATAAATTTTTTCGCCGCCTCATTGCCTCCGCCAATTTTGGGGAGCTTTCACCCACGTTTAGCGGGTCAAAAACGCGATCCTTTCCGGAGAAAAAAAATAATAATAATAATAATAATAATAAGAAACCACCCAAAAACAATAGTCCCTTGCCAGGACTGCGTCCGGCTCGGGCCTAAATATAAGGAGAACGGAGCGAGATAGAGGCATGGTGTAATATATTTTTTTGTTAGTTACGATGAGTAGAAGACATCTGGAAAGTTTCGTGGAAATCAGACAAAATAATTTTTTCAAGGTATAGGCAGGGGGCGCTATAGTGATGTGCACCGTGAAGTAATTGATCTCTATGGAATCAGACCGTAAGTGGCCTTCTGTCAGCCAAGTATGATCCAGACTGGATAGAGCGCGCGCCTGTGAGGTGGTGTCAAATTTACATCGCAAAACGTGTTTTTGGGGGGGCGCCATTCGAAACGGGGGGGTCTGAGTGGAAAAAAAGTCAGGTATTTTTTGTAGCCCCGTGTCAGGAGAGTCTGTTTAAACAGGTATGGGCTTATTCTGCTGAAAAACCAGGGACTAGTTTGTTGACACACAAGGCAGGTCCAGATAGACTCCCAAATAAAAGTCAAAGTCACGCCCACATCTTAGAAAATATGACATGACTATAATGTATTTTTTGGTTTCCAAAAGTGTCTAGAACATACTGGCATCATTGTATTAAAAAGATTCAAAAGTGCAGTTTTCAAGGTATGGCTAGGGGGCGCTATCCTGGGAGCAGGCTACACATTAATGGCTTCATTCTGTTCAGTTTCAGGTGGCGCATTAGTGACATGAATATGAGCTCTCTGGGCTTATGCCTGTGAGCGTGAGCTTTCTTGTAAACAACGCGAAATCTACGCGTTTTTCGCCGCGGCGTTACGCGGAGACGGTGAAAGTTTTTTGAGAAACGCTGGGCAAATATTGAATTTCAATATGTCTAGACGCGCTGTGCCAAATGTGATCTAAATCCGACAAAAAACCAGGGACTAGTTCGTTAAAACGTAAAATGAGTTTAGACGAGGTCCGGGTTTGAAGCCAAGATGGCCGCCTCCCTGTGCGAGTGGGCGTGGCGCTCCAAGTGAGTTTTGGGCTTGTCCTGATGTCCCCTCTCACTGTGGCGAGTGATTCGGGCGTACGCCCAAAAACGCCCCGATTTTTTTGAATTGGGGTCCGCTTCCAGAGGGCGCTGTGGAGCCATTTTGTTGTGGGCGTGTCCCATTCGTCCAATATCATAAATTTTTTCGCCGCCTCATTGCCTCCGCCAATTTTGGGGAGCTTTCACCCACGTTTAGCGGGTCAAAAACGCGATCCTTTCCGGAGAAAAAAAATAATAATAATAATAATAATAATAAGAAACCACCCAAAAACAATAGTCCCTTGCCAGGACTGCGTCCGGCTCGGGCCTAAATATAAGGAGAACGGAGCGAGATAGAGGCATGGTGTAATATATTTTTTTGTTAGTTACGATGAGTAGAAGACATCTGGAAAGTTTCGTGGAAATCAGACAAAATAATTTTTTCAAGGTATAGGCAGGGGGCGCTATAGTGATGTGCACCGTGAAGTAATTGATCTCTATGGAATCAGACCGTAAGTGGCCTTCTGTCAGCCAAGTATGATCCAGACTGGATAGAGCGCGCGCCTGTGAGGTGGTGTCAAATTTACATCGCAAAACGTGTTTTTGGGGGGGCGCCATTCGAAACGGGGGGGTCTGAGTGGAAAAAAAGTCAGGTATTTTTTGTAGCCCCGTGTCAGGAGAGTCTGTTTAAACAGGTATGGGCTTATTCTGCTGAAAAACCAGGGACTAGTTTGTTGACACACAAGGCAGGTCCAGATAGACTCCCAAATAAAAGTCAAAGTCACGCCCACATCTTAGAAAATATGACATGACTATAATGTATTTTTTGGTTTCCAAAAGTGTCTAGAACATACTGGCATCATTGTATTAAAAAGATTCAAAAGTGCAGTTTTCAAGGTATGGCTAGGGGGCGCTATCCTGGGAGCAGGCTACACATTAATGGCTTCATTCTGTTCAGTTTCAGGTGGCGCATTAGTGACATGAATATGAGCTCTCTGGGCTTATGCCTGTGAGCGTGAGCTTTCTTGTAAACAACGCGAAATCTACGCGTTTTTCGCCGCGGCGTTACGCGGAGACGGTGAAAGTTTTTTGAGAAACGCTGGGCAAATATTGAATTTCAATATGTCTAGACGCGCTGTGCCAAATGTGATCTAAATCCGACAAAAAACCAGGGACTAGTTCGTTAAAACGTAAAATGAGTTTAGACGAGGTCCGGGTTTGAAGCCAAGATGGCCGCCTCCCTGTGCGAGTGGGCGTGGCGCTCCAAGTGAGTTTTGGGCTTGTCCTGATGTCCCCTCTCACTGTGGCGAGTGATTCGGGCGTACGCCCAAAAACGCCCCGATTTTTTTGAATTGGGGTCCGCTTCCAGAGGGCGCTGTGGAGCCATTTTGTTGTGGGCGTGTCCCATTCGTCCAATATCATAAATTTTTTCGCCGCCTCATTGCCTCCGCCAATTTTGGGGAGCTTTCACCCACGTTTAGCGGGTCAAAAACGCGATCCTTTCCGGAGAAAAAAAATAATAATAATAATAATAATAATAAGAAACCACCCAAAAACAATAGTCCCTTGCCAGGACTGCGTCCGGCTCGGGCCTAAATATAAGGAGAACGGAGCGAGATAGAGGCATGGTGTAATATATTTTTTTGTTAGTTACGATGAGTAGAAGACATCTGGAAAGTTTCGTGGAAATCAGACAAAATAATTTTTTCAAGGTATAGGCAGGGGGCGCTATAGTGATGTGCACCGTGAAGTAATTGATCTCTATGGAATCAGACCGTAAGTGGCCTTCTGTCAGCCAAGTATGATCCAGACTGGATAGAGCGCGCGCCTGTGAGGTGGTGTCAAATTTACATCGCAAAACGTGTTTTTGGGGGGGCGCCATTCGAAACGGGGGGGTCTGAGTGGAAAAAAAGTCAGGTATTTTTTGTAGCCCCGTGTCAGGAGAGTCTGTTTAAACAGGTATGGGCTTATTCTGCTGAAAAACCAGGGACTAGTTTGTTGACACACAAGGCAGGTCCAGATAGACTCCCAAATAAAAGTCAAAGTCACGCCCACATCTTAGAAAATATGACATGACTATAATGTATTTTTTGGTTTCCAAAAGTGTCTAGAACATACTGGCATCATTGTATTAAAAAGATTCAAAAGTGCAGTTTTCAAGGTATGGCTAGGGGGCGCTATCCTGGGAGCAGGCTACACATTAATGGCTTCATTCTGTTCAGTTTCAGGTGGCGCATTAGTGACATGAATATGAGCTCTCTGGGCTTATGCCTGTGAGCGTGAGCTTTCTTGTAAACAACGCGAAATCTACGCGTTTTTCGCCGCGGCGTTACGCGGAGACGGTGAAAGTTTTTTGAGAAACGCTGGGCAAATATTGAATTTCAATATGTCTAGACGCGCTGTGCCAAATGTGATCTAAATCCGACAAAAAACCAGGGACTAGTTCGTTAAAACGTAAAATGAGTTTAGACGAGGTCCGGGTTTGAAGCCAAGATGGCCGCCTCCCTGTGCGAGTGGGCGTGGCGCTCCAAGTGAGTTTTGGGCTTGTCCTGATGTCCCCTCTCACTGTGGCGAGTGATTCGGGCGTACGCCCAAAAACGCCCCGATTTTTTTGAATTGGGGTCCGCTTCCAGAGGGCGCTGTGGAGCCATTTTGTTGTGGGCGTGTCCCATTCGTCCAATATCATAAATTTTTTCGCCGCCTCATTGCCTCCGCCAATTTTGGGGAGCTTTCACCCACGTTTAGCGGGTCAAAAACGCGATCCTTTCCGGAGAAAAAAAATAATAATAATAATAATAATAATAAGAAACCACCCAAAAACAATAGTCCCTTGCCAGGACTGCGTCCGGCTCGGGCCTAAATATAAGGAGAACGGAGCGAGATAGAGGCATGGTGTAATATATTTTTTTGTTAGTTACGATGAGTAGAAGACATCTGGAAAGTTTCGTGGAAATCAGACAAAATAATTTTTTCAAGGTATAGGCAGGGGGCGCTATAGTGATGTGCACCGTGAAGTAATTGATCTCTATGGAATCAGACCGTAAGTGGCCTTCTGTCAGCCAAGTATGATCCAGACTGGATAGAGCGCGCGCCTGTGAGGTGGTGTCAAATTTACATCGCAAAACGTGTTTTTGGGGGGGCGCCATTCGAAACGGGGGGGTCTGAGTGGAAAAAAAGTCAGGTATTTTTTGTAGCCCCGTGTCAGGAGAGTCTGTTTAAACAGGTATGGGCTTATTCTGCTGAAAAACCAGGGACTAGTTTGTTGACACACAAGGCAGGTCCAGATAGACTCCCAAATAAAAGTCAAAGTCACGCCCACATCTTAGAAAATATGACATGACTATAATGTATTTTTTGGTTTCCAAAAGTGTCTAGAACATACTGGCATCATTGTATTAAAAAGATTCAAAAGTGCAGTTTTCAAGGTATGGCTAGGGGGCGCTATCCTGGGAGCAGGCTACACATTAATGGCTTCATTCTGTTCAGTTTCAGGTGGCGCATTAGTGACATGAATATGAGCTCTCTGGGCTTATGCCTGTGAGCGTGAGCTTTCTTGTAAACAACGCGAAATCTACGCGTTTTTCGCCGCGGCGTTACGCGGAGACGGTGAAAGTTTTTTGAGAAACGCTGGGCAAATATTGAATTTCAATATGTCTAGACGCGCTGTGCCAAATGTGATCTAAATCCGACAAAAAACCAGGGACTAGTTCGTTAAAACGTAAAATGAGTTTAGACGAGGTCCGGGTTTGAAGCCAAGATGGCCGCCTCCCTGTGCGAGTGGGCGTGGCGCTCCAAGTGAGTTTTGGGCTTGTCCTGATGTCCCCTCTCACTGTGGCGAGTGATTCGGGCGTACGCCCAAAAACGCCCCGATTTTTTTGAATTGGGGTCCGCTTCCAGAGGGCGCTGTGGAGCCATTTTGTTGTGGGCGTGTCCCATTCGTCCAATATCATAAATTTTTTCGCCGCCTCATTGCCTCCGCCAATTTTGGGGAGCTTTCACCCACGTTTAGCGGGTCAAAAACGCGATCCTTTCCGGAGAAAAAAAAAAATAATAATAATAATAATAATAAGAAACCACCCAAAAACAATAGTCCCTTGCCAGGACTGCGTCCGGCTCGGGCCTAAATATAAGGAGAACGGAGCGAGATAGAGGCATGGTGTAATATATTTTTTTGTTAGTTACGATGAGTAGAAGACATCTGGAAAGTTTCGTGGAAATCAGACAAAATAATTTTTTCAAGGTATAGGCAGGGGGCGCTATAGTGATGTGCACCGTGAAGTAATTGATCTCTATGGAATCAGACCGTAAGTGGCCTTCTGTCAGCCAAGTATGATCCAGACTGGATAGAGCGCGCGCCTGTGAGGTGGTGTCAAATTTACATCGCAAAACGTGTTTTTGGGGGGGCGCCATTCGAAACGGGGGGGTCTGAGTGGAAAAAAAGTCAGGTATTTTTTGTAGCCCCGTGTCAGGAGAGTCTGTTTAAACAGGTATGGGCTTATTCTGCTGAAAAACCAGGGACTAGTTTGTTGACACACAAGGCAGGTCCAGATAGACTCCCAAATAAAAGTCAAAGTCACGCCCACATCTTAGAAAATATGACATGACTATAATGTATTTTTTGGTTTCCAAAAGTGTCTAGAACATACTGGCATCATTGTATTAAAAAGATTCAAAAGTGCAGTTTTCAAGGTATGGCTAGGGGGCGCTATCCTGGGAGCAGGCTACACATTAATGGCTTCATTCTGTTCAGTTTCAGGTGGCGCATTAGTGACATGAATATGAGCTCTCTGGGCTTATGCCTGTGAGCGTGAGCTTTCTTGTAAACAACGCGAAATCTACGCGTTTTTCGCCGCGGCGTTACGCGGAGACGGTGAAAGTTTTTTGAGAAACGCTGGGCAAATATTGAATTTCAATATGTCTAGACGCGCTGTGCCAAATGTGATCTAAATCCGACAAAAAACCAGGGACTAGTTCGTTAAAACGTAAAATGAGTTTAGACGAGGTCCGGGTTTGAAGCCAAGATGGCCGCCTCCCTGTGCGAGTGGGCGTGGCGCTCCAAGTGAGTTTTGGGCTTGTCCTGATGTCCCCTCTCACTGTGGCGAGTGATTCGGGCGTACGCCCAAAAACGCCCCGATTTTTTTGAATTGGGGTCCGCTTCCAGAGGGCGCTGTGGAGCCATTTTGTTGTGGGCGTGTCCCATTCGTCCAATATCATAAATTTTTTCGCCGCCTCATTGCCTCCGCCAATTTTGGGGAGCTTTCACCCACGTTTAGCGGGTCAAAAACGCGATCCTTTCCGGAGAAAAAAAATAATAATAATAATAATAATAATAAGAAACCACCCAAAAACAATAGTCCCTTGCCAGGACTGCGTCCGGCTCGGGCCTAATAATAAGAAACCACCCAAAAACAATAGTCCCTTGCCAGGACTGCGTCCGGCTCGGGCCTAAATATAAGGAGAACGGAGCGAGATAGAGGCATGGTGTAATATATTTTTTTGTTTGTTATGATGAGTAGAACACATCTGGAAAGTTTGGTGGAAATCGGACAAAATAATTTTTTCAAGGTATAGGCAGGGGGCGCTATAGTGATGTGCACCGTGAAGTAATTGATCTCTATGGAATCAGACCGTAAGTGGCCTTCTGTCAGCCAAGTATGATCCAGACTGGATAGAGCGCGCGCCTGCGAGGTGGTGTCAAATTTACATGACAAAACGTGTTTTTGGGGGGGCGCCATTCGAAACGGGGGGGTCTGAGTGAAAAAAAAGTCAGGTATTTTTTGTAGCCCCGTGTCAGGAGAGTCTGTTTAAACAGGTATGGGCTTATTCTGCTGAAAAACCAGGGACTAGTTTGTTGACACACAAGGCAGGTCCAGATAGACTCCCACATAAAAGTCAAAGTCACGGCCACATCTTAGAAAATATGACATGACTATAATGTATTTTTTGGTTTCCAAAAGTGTCTAGAACATGCTGGCATCATTGTATTAAAAAGATTCAAAAGTGCAGTTTTCAAGGTATGGCTAGGGGGCGCTATCCTGGGAGCAGGCTACACATTAATGGCTTCATTCTGTTCAGTTTCAGGTGGCGCATTAGTGACATGAATATGAGCTCTGTAGGTTTATGCCTGTGAGCGTGAGCTTTCTTGGAAACAACGTGAAATCTACGCGTTTTTTGCCGCGGCGTTACGCGGAGACGGTGAAACTTTTTTGAGAAACGCTGGGCAAATATTGAATTTCAATATGTCTAGATGCACTGTGCCAAATGTGATCTAAATTCGACAAAAAACCAGGGACTAGTTCGTTAAAACGTAAAATTAGTTTGGACGATGTCCGGGTTTGAAGCCAAGATGGCCGCCTCCCTGTGCGAGTGGGCGTGGCGCTCCAAGTGAGTTTTGGGCTTGTCCTGATGTCCCCTCTCACTGTGCCGAGTGATTGGGGCGTACGCCCAAAAACGCCCCTATTTTTTTGAATTGGGGTCCGCTTCCAGAGGGCGCTGTGGAGCCATTTTGTTGTGGGCGTGTCCCATTCGTCCAATATCATAAATTTTTTCGCTGCCCCATTGCCTCCGCCAATTTTGGGGAGCTTTCACCCACGTTCAGCGGGACAAAAACGCGATCCTTTCCGGAGAAAAAAAATAATAATAATAATAAGAAACCACCCAAAAACAATAGTCCCTTGCCAGGACTGCGTCCGGCTCGGGCCTAATAATAAGAAACCACCCAAAAACAATAGTCCCTTGCCAGGACTGCGTCCGGCTCGGGCCTAAATATAAGGAGAACGGAGCGAGATAGAGGCATGGTGTAATATATTTTTTTGTTTGTTATGATGAGTAGAAGACATCTGGAAAGTTTCGTGGAAATCGGACAAAATAATTTTTTCAGGGTATAGGCAGGGGGCGCTATAGTGATGAGCACCGTGAAGTAATTGATTTCTATGGAATCAGACCGTAAGTGGCCTTCTGTCAGCCAAGTAGGATCCAGACTGGATAGAGCGCGCGCCTGCGAGGTGGTGTCAAATTTACATGACAAAACGTGTTTTCGGGGGGGCGCCATTCGAAACGGGGGGGTCTGAGTGAAAAAAAAGTCAGGTATTATTTGTAGCCCCGTGTCAGGAGAGTCTGTTGAAACAGGTATGGGCTTATTCTGCTGAAAAACCAGGGACTAGTTTGTTGACAAACAAGGCAGGTCCAGATAGATCCCCAAATAAAAGTCAAAGTCACGCCCACATCTTAGAAAATATGACATGACTATAATGTATTTTTTGCTTTGCAAAAGTGTCTAGAACATACTGGCATCATTGTATAAAAAAGATTCAAAAGTGCAGTTTTCAAGGTATGGCTAGGGGGCGCTATCCTGGGAGCAGGCTACACATGAATGGCTTCATTCTGTTCAGTTTCAGGTGGCGCATTAGTGACATGAATATGAGCTCTGTGGGCTTATGCCTGTGAGCGTGAGCTTTCTTGGAAACAACGCGAAATCTACGCGTTTTTCGCCGTGGCGTTACGCGGAGACGGTGAAACTTTTTTGAGAAACGCTGGGCAAATATTGAATTTCAATATGTCTAGATGCGCTGTGCCAAATGTGAGCTAAATCCGATGAAAAACCAGGGACTAGTTCGTTAAAACGTAAAATGAGTTTAGACGATGTCCGGGTTTCAAGCCAAGATGGCCGCCTCCCTGTGCGAGTGGGCGTGGCGCTCCAAGTGAGTTTTGGGCTTGTCCTGATGTCCCCTCTCACTGTGGCGAGTGATTCGGGCGTACGCCCAAAAACGCCCCAATTTTTTTGAATTGGGGTCCGCTTCCAGAGGGCGCTGTGGAGCCATTTTGTTGTGGGCGTGTCCCATTCGTCCAATTTCATAAATTTTTTCGCTGCCCCATTGCCTCCGCCAATTTTGGGGAGCTTTCACCCACGTTTAGCGGGTCAAAAACGCGATCCTTTCCGGAGAAAAAAAATAATAATAATAATAATAATAATAAGAAACCACCCAAAAACAATAGTCCCTTGCCAGGACTGCGTCCGGCTCGGGCCTAAATATAAGGAGAACGGAGCGAGATAGAGGCATGGTGTAATATATTTTTTTGTTTGTTATGATGAGTAGAAGACATCTGGAAAGTTTCGTGGAAATCGGACAAAATAATTTTTTCAGGGTATAGGCAGGGGGCGCTATAGTGATGAGCACCGTGAAGTAATTGATTTCTATGGAATCAGACCGTAAGTGGCCTTCTGTCAGCCAAGTAGGATCCAGACTGGATAGAGCGCGCGCCTGCGAGGTGGTGTCAAATTTACATGACAAAACGTGTTTTCGGGGGGGCGCCATTCGAAACGGGGGGGTCTGAGTGAAAAAAAAGTCAGGTATTATTTGTAGCCCCGTGTCAGGAGAGTCTGTTGAAACAGGTATGGGCTTATTCTGCTGAAAAACCAGGGACTAGTTTGTTGACAAACAAGGCAGGTCCAGATAGATCCCCAAATAAAAGTCAAAGTCACGCCCACATCTTAGAAAATATGACATGACTATAATGTATTTTTTGCTTTGCAAAAGTGTCTAGAACATACTGGCATCATTGTATAAAAAAGATTCAAAAGTGCAGTTTTCAAGGTATGGCTAGGGGGCGCTATCCTGGGAGCAGGCTACACATGAATGGCTTCATTCTGTTCAGTTTCAGGTGGCGCATTAGTGACATGAATATGAGCTCTGTGGGCTTATGCCTGTGAGCGTGAGCTTTCTTGGAAACAACGCGAAATCTACGCGTTTTTCGCCGTGGCGTTACGCGGAGACGGTGAAACTTTTTTGAGAAACGCTGGGCAAATATTGAATTTCAATATGTCTAGATGCGCTGTGCCAAATGTGAGCTAAATCCGATGAAAAACCAGGGACTAGTTCGTTAAAACGTAAAATGAGTTTAGACGATGTCCGGGTTTCAAGCCAAGATGGCCGCCTCCCTGTGCGAGTGGGCGTGGCGCTCCAAGTGAGTTTTGGGCTTGTCCTGATGTCCCCTCTCACTGTGGCGAGTGATTCGGGCGTACGCCCAAAAACGCCCCAATTTTTTTGAATTGGGGTCCGCTTCCAGAGGGCGCTGTGGAGCCATTTTGTTGTGGGCGTGTCCCATTCGTCCAATTTCATAAATTTTTTCGCTGCCCCATTGCCTCCGCCAATTTTGGGGAGCTTTCACCCACGTTTAGCGGGTCAAAAACGCGATCCTTTCCGGAGAAAAAAAATAATAATAATAATAATAATAATAAGAAACCACCCAAAAACAATAGTCCCTTGCCAGGACTGCGTCCGGCTCGGGCCTAAATATAAGGAGAACGGAGCGAGATAGAGGCATGGTGTAATATATTTTTTTGTTTGTTATGATGAGTAGAAGACATCTGGAAAGTTTCGTGGAAATCGGACAAAATAATTTTTTCAGGGTATAGGCAGGGGGCGCTATAGTGATGAGCACCGTGAAGTAATTGATTTCTATGGAATCAGACCGTAAGTGGCCTTCTGTCAGCCAAGTAGGATCCAGACTGGATAGAGCGCGCGCCTGCGAGGTGGTGTCAAATTTACATGACAAAACGTGTTTTCGGGGGGGCGCCATTCGAAACGGGGGGGTCTGAGTGAAAAAAAAGTCAGGTATTATTTGTAGCCCCGTGTCAGGAGAGTCTGTTGAAACAGGTATGGGCTTATTCTGCTGAAAAACCAGGGACTAGTTTGTTGACAAACAAGGCAGGTCCAGATAGATCCCCAAATAAAAGTCAAAGTCACGCCCACATCTTAGAAAATATGACATGACTATAATGTATTTTTTGCTTTGCAAAAGTGTCTAGAACATACTGGCATCATTGTATAAAAAAGATTCAAAAGTGCAGTTTTCAAGGTATGGCTAGGGGGCGCTATCCTGGGAGCAGGCTACACATGAATGGCTTCATTCTGTTCAGTTTCAGGTGGCGCATTAGTGACATGAATATGAGCTCTGTGGGCTTATGCCTGTGAGCGTGAGCTTTCTTGGAAACAACGCGAAATCTACGCGTTTTTCGCCGTGGCGTTACGCGGAGACGGTGAAACTTTTTTGAGAAACGCTGGGCAAATATTGAATTTCAATATGTCTAGATGCGCTGTGCCAAATGTGAGCTAAATCCGATGAAAAACCAGGGACTAGTTCGTTAAAACGTAAAATGAGTTTAGACGATGTCCGGGTTTCAAGCCAAGATGGCCGCCTCCCTGTGCGAGTGGGCGTGGCGCTCCAAGTGAGTTTTGGGCTTGTCCTGATGTCCCCTCTCACTGTGGCGAGTGATTCGGGCGTACGCCCAAAAACGCCCCAATTTTTTTGAATTGGGGTCCGCTTCCAGAGGGCGCTGTGGAGCCATTTTGTTGTGGGCGTGTCCCATTCGTCCAATTTCATAAATTTTTTCGCTGCCCCATTGCCTCCGCCAATTTTGGGGAGCTTTCACCCACGTTTAGCGGGTCAAAAACGCGATCCTTTCCGGAGAAAAAAAAAAATAATAATAATAATAATAATAAGAAACCACCCAAAAACAATAGTCCCTTGCCAGGACTGCGTCCGGCTCGGGCCTAATAATAATAATAAGAAACCACCCAAAAACAATAGTCCCTTGCCAGGACTGCGTCCGGCTCGGGCCTAAATATTAAGAGAACGGAGCAAGATAGAGGCATGGTGTAATATATTTTTTTGTTTGTTATGATGAGTAGAAGACATCTGGAAAGTTTGGTGGAAATCGGACAAAATAATTTTTTCAAGGTATAGGCAGGGGGCGCTATAGTGATGTGCACCGTGAAGTAATTGATCTCTATGGAATCAGACCGTAAGTGGCCTTCTGTCAGCCAAGTAGGATCCAGACTGGATAGAGCGCGCGCCTGCGAGGTGGTGTCAAATTTACATGACAAAATGTGTTTTTGGGGGGGCGCCATTCGAAACGGGGGGGTCTGAGTGAAAAAAAAGTCAGGTATTTTTTGTAGCCCCGTGTCAGGAGAGTCTGTTTAAACAGGTATGGGCTTATTCTGCTGAAAAACCAGGGACTAGTTTGTTGACACACAAGGCAGGTCCAGATAGACTCCCAAATAAAAGTCAAAGTCACGCCCACATCTTAGAAAATATGACATGACTATAATGTATTTTTTGGTTTGCAAAAGTGTCTAGAACATACTGGCATCATTGTATAAAAAAGATTCAAAAGTGCAGTTTTCAAGGTATGGCTAGGGGGCGCTATACTGGGAGCAGGCTACACATTAATGGCTTCATTCTGTTCAGTTTCAGGTGGCGCATTAGTGACATGAATATGAGCTCTGTGGGCTTATGCCTGTGAGCGTGAGCTTTCTTGGAAACAACGCGAAATCTACGCGTTTTTTGACGCGGCGTTACGCGGAGACGGTGAAACTTTTTTGAGAAACGCTGGGCAAATATTGAATTTCAATATGTCTAGATGCGCTGTGCCAAATGTGATCTAAATCCGACAAAAAACCAGGGACTAGTTCGTTAAAACGTAAAATTAGTTTGGACGAGGTCCGGGTTTGAAGCCAAGATGGCCGCCTCCCTGTGCGAGTGGGCGTGGCGCTCCAAGTGAGTTTTGGGCTTGTCCTGATGTCCCCTCTCACTGTGGCGAGTGATTCGGGCGTACGCCCAAAAACGCCCCGATTTTTTTGAATTGGGGTCCACTTCCAGAGGGCGCTGTGGAGCCGTTTTGTTGTGGGCGTGTCCCATTCGTCCAATATCATAAATTTTTTCGCCGCCTCATTGCCTCCGCCAATTTTGGTGAGCTTTCACCCACGTTTAGCGGGTCAAAAACGCGATCCTTTCCGGAGAAAAAAAAAAAAAAAAAAAATAATAATAATAATAAGAAACCACCCAAAAACAATAGTCCCTTGCCAGGACTGCGTCCGGCTCGGGCCTAAATATTAAGAGAACGGAGCAAGATAGAGGCATGGTGTAATATATTTTTTTGTTTGTTATGATGAGTAGAAGACATCTGGAAAGTTTGGTGGAAATCGGACAAAATAATTTTTTCAAGGTATAGGCAGGGGGCGCTATAGTGATGTGCACCGTGAAGTAATTGATCTCTATGGAATCAGACCGTAAGTGGCCTTCTGTCAGCCAAGTAGGATCCAGACTGGATAGAGCGCGCGCCTGCGAGGTGGTGTCAAATTTACATGACAAAATGTGTTTTTGGGGGGGCGCCATTCGAAACGGGGGGGTCTGAGTGAAAAAAAAGTCAGGTATTTTTTGTAGCCCCGTGTCAGGAGAGTCTGTTTAAACAGGTATGGGCTTATTCTGCTGAAAAACCAGGGACTAGTTTGTTGACACACAAGGCAGGTCCAGATAGACTCCCAAATAAAAGTCAAAGTCACGCCCACATCTTAGAAAATATGACATGACTATAATGTATTTTTTGGTTTGCAAAAGTGTCTAGAACATACTGGCATCATTGTATAAAAAAGATTCAAAAGTGCAGTTTTCAAGGTATGGCTAGGGGGCGCTATACTGGGAGCAGGCTACACATTAATGGCTTCATTCTGTTCAGTTTCAGGTGGCGCATTAGTGACATGAATATGAGCTCTGTGGGCTTATGCCTGTGAGCGTGAGCTTTCTTGGAAACAACGCGAAATCTACGCGTTTTTTGACGCGGCGTTACGCGGAGACGGTGAAACTTTTTTGAGAAACGCTGGGCAAATATTGAATTTCAATATGTCTAGATGCGCTGTGCCAAATGTGATCTAAATCCGACAAAAAACCAGGGACTAGTTCGTTAAAACGTAAAATTAGTTTGGACGAGGTCCGGGTTTGAAGCCAAGATGGCCGCCTCCCTGTGCGAGTGGGCGTGGCGCTCCAAGTGAGTTTTGGGCTTGTCCTGATGTCCCCTCTCACTGTGGCGAGTGATTCGGGCGTACGCCCAAAAACGCCCCGATTTTTTTGAATTGGGGTCCACTTCCAGAGGGCGCTGTGGAGCCGTTTTGTTGTGGGCGTGTCCCATTCGTCCAATATCATAAATTTTTTTCGCCGCCTCATTGCCTCCGCCAATTTTGGTGAGCTTTCACCCACGTTTAGCGGGTCAAAAACGCGATCCTTTCCGGAGAAAAAAAAAAATAATAATAATAATAATAATAATAAGAAACCACCCAAAAACAATAGTCCCTTGCCAGGACTGCGTCCGGCTCGGGCCTAAATATTAAGAGAACGGAGCAAGATAGAGGCATGGTGTAATATATTTTTTTGTTTGTTATGATGAGTAGAAGACATCTGGAAAGTTTGGTGGAAATCGGACAAAATAATTTTTTCAAGGTATAGGCAGGGGGCGCTATAGTGATGTGCACCGTGAAGTAATTGATCTCTATGGAATCAGACCGTAAGTGGCCTTCTGTCAGCCAAGTAGGATCCAGACTGGATAGAGCGCGCGCCTGCGAGGTGGTGTCAAATTTACATGACAAAATGTGTTTTTGGGGGGGCGCCATTCGAAACGGGGGGGTCTGAGTGAAAAAAAAGTCAGGTATTTTTTGTAGCCCCGTGTCAGGAGAGTCTGTTTAAACAGGTATGGGCTTATTCTGCTGAAAAACCAGGGACTAGTTTGTTGACACACAAGGCAGGTCCAGATAGACTCCCAAATAAAAGTCAAAGTCACGCCCACATCTTAGAAAATATGACATGACTATAATGTATTTTTTGGTTTGCAAAAGTGTCTAGAACATACTGGCATCATTGTATAAAAAAGATTCAAAAGTGCAGTTTTCAAGGTATGGCTAGGGGGCGCTATACTGGGAGCAGGCTACACATTAATGGCTTCATTCTGTTCAGTTTCAGGTGGCGCATTAGTGACATGAATATGAGCTCTGTGGGCTTATGCCTGTGAGCGTGAGCTTTCTTGGAAACAACGCGAAATCTACGCGTTTTTTGACGCGGCGTTACGCGGAGACGGTGAAACTTTTTTGAGAAACGCTGGGCAAATATTGAATTTCAATATGTCTAGATGCGCTGTGCCAAATGTGATCTAAATCCGACAAAAAACCAGGGACTAGTTCGTTAAAACGTAAAATTAGTTTGGACGAGGTCCGGGTTTGAAGCCAAGATGGCCGCCTCCCTGTGCGAGTGGGCGTGGCGCTCCAAGTGAGTTTTGGGCTTGTCCTGATGTCCCCTCTCACTGTGGCGAGTGATTCGGGCGTACGCCCAAAAACGCCCCGATTTTTTTGAATTGGGGTCCACTTCCAGAGGGCGCTGTGGAGCCGTTTTGTTGTGGGCGTGTCCCATTCGTCCAATATCATAAATTTTTTCGCCGCCTCATTGCCTCCGCCAATTTTGGTGAGCTTTCACCCACGTTTAGCGGGTCAAAAACGCGATCCTTTCCGGAGAAAAAAAAAAATAATAATAATAATAATAATAATAAGAAACCACCCAAAAACAATAGTCCCTTGCCAGGACTGCGTCCGGCTCGGGCCTAATAATAATAATAATAATAAGAAACCACCCAAAAACAATAGTCCCTTGCCAGGACTGCGTCCGGCTCGGGCCTAAATATTAAGAGAACGGAGCAAGATAGAGGCATGGTGTAATATATTTTTTTGTTTGTTATGATGAGTAGAAGACATCTGGAAAGTTTGGTGGAAATCGGACAAAATAATTTTTTCAAGGTATAGGCAGGGGGCGCTATAGTGATGTGCACCGTGAAGTAATTGATCTCTATGGAATCAGACCGTAAGTGGCCTTCTGTCAGCCAAGTAGGATCCAGACTGGATAGAGCGCGCGCCTGCGAGGTGGTGTCAAATTTACATGACAAAATGTGTTTTTGGGGGGGCGCCATTCGAAACGGGGGGGTCTGAGTGAAAAAAAAGTCAGGTATTTTTTGTAGCCCCGTGTCAGGAGAGTCTGTTTAAACAGGTATGGGCTTATTCTGCTGAAAAACCAGGGACTAGTTTGTTGACACACAAGGCAGGTCCAGATAGACTCCCAAATAAAAGTCAAAGTCACGCCCACATCTTAGAAAATATGACATGACTATAATGTATTTTTTGGTTTGCAAAAGTGTCTAGAACATACTGGCATCATTGTATAAAAAAGATTCAAAAGTGCAGTTTTCAAGGTATGGCTAGGGGGCGCTATACTGGGAGCAGGCTACACATTAATGGCTTCATTCTGTTCAGTTTCAGGTGGCGCATTAGTGACATGAATATGAGCTCTGTGGGCTTATGCCTGTGAGCGTGAGCTTTCTTGGAAACAACGCGAAATCTACGCGTTTTTTGACGCGGCGTTACGCGGAGACGGTGAAACTTTTTTGAGAAACGCTGGGCAAATATTGAATTTCAATATGTCTAGATGCGCTGTGCCAAATGTGATCTAAATCCGACAAAAAACCAGGGACTAGTTCGTTAAAACGTAAAATTAGTTTGGACGAGGTCCGGGTTTGAAGCCAAGATGGCCGCCTCCCTGTGCGAGTGGGCGTGGCGCTCCAAGTGAGTTTTGGGCTTGTCCTGATGTCCCCTCTCACTGTGGCGAGTGATTCGGGCGTACGCCCAAAAACGCCCCGATTTTTTTGAATTGGGGTCCACTTCCAGAGGGCGCTGTGGAGCCGTTTTGTTGTGGGCGTGTCCCATTCGTCCAATATCATAAATTTTTTCGCCGCCTCATTGCCTCCGCCAATTTTGGTGAGCTTTCACCCACGTTTAGCGGGTCAAAAACGCGATCCTTTCCGGAGAAAAAAAATAATAATAATAATTAAAGCCGCAAGCGGCGATGAAGGCCCTCGCCCTTGGGGACTCGTCCCTTGCAACCGCCCCCGCTCACTCTCGTCCCTTGCGGCCACCTCCGCTCGCTCTCGTCCCTTGCGGCCACCTCCGCTCATTCTCATGCCTTGCTACCACCTCCGCTCACTCTCATGCCTTGCAACCACCTGTTTGCTTTGGTCCGTTGCGACCACTCTTCCTCACACTAGGTCCTTGCGAGCCCCACGATTGAACTCGTTCATTTTGATAGGAAAGTCCCTTTAAGTTGCATAACAGTACATTATATGCGAAAGTCCCTTTAAGTTGCATTACAGTACATTTTATGCGAAAGTCCCTTTAAGTTGCATTACAGTACATTTTATGCGAAAGTCCCTTTAAGTTGCATTACAGTACATTTTATGCGAAAGTCCCTTTAAGTTGCATTACAGTACATTTTATGCGAAAGTCCCTTTAAGTTGCATTACAGTACATTTTATGCGAAAGTCCCTTTAAGTTGCATTACAGTACATTTTATGCGAAAGTCCCTTTAAGTTGCATCACAGTACATTTTATGCGAAAGTCCCTTTAAGTTGCATTACAGTACATTTTATGCGAAAGTCCCTTTAAGTTGCATTACAGTACATTTTATGCGAAAGTCCCTTTAAGTTGCATTACAGTACATTTTATGCGAAAGTCCCTTTAAGTTGCATTACAGTGCATTTTATGCGAAAGTCCCTTTAAGTAGCATCACAGTACATTTTATGCGAAAGTCCCTTTAAGTAGCATTACAGTGCATTTTATGCGAAAGTCCCTTTAAGTAGCATCACAGTACATTTTATGCGAAAGTCCCTTTAAGTTGCATTACAGTACATTTTATGCGAAAGTCCCTTTAAGTTGCATTACAGTGCATTATATGCGAAAGTCCCTTTAAGTTGCATTACAGTGCATTATATGCGAAAGTCCCTTTAAGTTGCATTACAGTACATTATATGCGAAAGTCCCTTTAAGTTGCATTACAGTGCATTATATGCGAAAGTCCCTTTAAGTTGCATTAAAGTGCATTATATGCGAAAGTCCCTTTAAGTTGCATTAAAGTGCATTTTATGCGAAAGTCCCTATTCACCTTATTCCGCCCCGCCCACTTTTGCCACTTTTTGCGTTGTCTCGGCGCCTCGTTTTCCTGACACTTCCGGTCGAGCGAGAAGCCCGTTCATTTTAACGGAGAACAGGGAAAAGATTCTCCGCTCAAATCTGATGTTTAGTCGATTGATTTGTGTAAAATGTCTGATGTTCATTTGCACCAACATGTCGACACTGCAGCGTTTCTCTGTGCGGCCTGAAAAAGGCTTTGTTTTCGTGTAGTGACTGATTTCATGCGGACTTCTCCAGCCCCATGTTAATACATAGGAGAAAAGGGGCGGGCACAGTTCATGGCGGCGCCCACACAAACGTCCGGAATAAGGTGAATTAAGTGGCATTACAGTGCATGTTATGCGAAAGTCCCTATTAAGTTGCATTATAGTGCTATTGTAAAAATCCATATGTAGTTGCATAATTGTGTTGTAGTTGCAAAAATCCCTATTTTGTTGCAGAAACTGTAAAAACAGTTAAAATTGCAGAAACTCTTAACACTGTATAAACTATTAAAATCACTGACAGACTTCACTGTATCATAATCCTACTAAAAAGCCGGCAAGAAAAGAGAAGGTGCTGAGTCCAAAAGAAAAAGGGGAAAAAAAATAGTGAAAGATGGGATTTGATCCAGCATCCTCCTTTACACTAGTCTAGCTCTCTACCAATGGAGCTACTCAGGTTGAGTGAATGAATCAGCAGATGTGAAATTAATGTCATGAGAGATCCTGCACTTGAGCGTTTGCAAGAAACGGATTTACAGTTTAGAAATCTTCAGGTCATGTACCCCCCCCCCCTTCCCCAGGCCCTTCCCCGATTGTTTTAGACATTTTCCCCAGTGTTGCCTCAATTGTCTCCCTACTATCCCCCTATTTCTTTTTCTTTAGTGACGCATATTTTGACAGTGTTTTCATGAGGGTGGGACCATAAGCGCGGTAAATAATAATAAAAAAAGTTAAAGTTAGATTTGATCCAGCAACCAAATGATTGGGAATCCAACGCTCAAGCTATAATGCCACGCAGGCACAAGAACTTCTATGATACGTCCCGCAATCATGTGTTTTACGCTGTGACAATGTGTGCAGCGGCCCATGGAAAAGGTGAAGGCAATATGAAAGTGTCAAGGTTGTGTTTGGACTAGCAACCTCCTTCACTTGAGACGACCATGCTATCACTGAGCTGTAATTCCATGCAAACATGGGCCTGATGATTGCTTGGGTTTTCTATATTCACAGGCTGAAATTTGATCCCAGCAACACACTGGAGGGGTAATTTTCCTGTTTCTAATGAGTTTGGAACCATCGGCGACGAGTCATATTCTTCCCAGAAAGTGTGGAGTACAAAAGAAAAAAAAATGAAAAAGAGTCATGGCGGGGATTTGATCCAGCAACCTCCTGTACACTAACCCAGCACTCTACCAATGGACCTGCTCAGGCTGAGTGATTACTGCAGGGAATTTGACATTAATATCATGAAATACCCTGCACTTGTGTATTTGCAGGAAATGGATTTACAGTTTAGAAAATAATATATTCTATCATTATTTAATCAGGGTAAATTCCTGGCTGCCCAAAGAATCATTGAGAGAGGGTTTCAGCCCTGCAGCACCCTCGATATTGAAGCAATATTTTGGGAAGACCCATATAGTACGAGGAGCACACAGAGAGACGGACAGGAAACAGACGAATTAAACTTCCTGTGATTGTACTGTTGACAAAAACGTGAATTTGGAGGCAAAAACGTCCAAATTAAAGCTTCTGTCTGTGACATAGGGGTAGTATAAGTACCTACGAGTCCAAAAGTGTGGCTTTTGTGAAGAAAGGGAGAAATTTGGAAAATTGGCGAATTTCAGGAGACAGAGGCCTCTGACAGAGGCCAGTATGCTGCCAGGCTAAGACCTCTGGCTATTTTCACGGAGGATGGGCGGGCCACTTACAAGCCACTTAAAAGCCAATTGAAGCCAAGATGGCCGCCTCCCTGTGCGAGTGAGCGTGGCGCTCCAAGTGAGTTTTGGGCTTGTCCTGATGTCCCCTCTCACTGTGGCGAGTGATTCGGGCGTACGCCCAAAAACGCCCCTATTTTTTTGAATTGGGGTCCGCTTCCAGAGGGCGCTGTGGAGCCATTTTGTTGTGGGCGTGTCCCATTCGTCCAATTTCATAAATTTTTTCGCTGCCCCATTGCCTCCGCCAATTTTGGGGAGCTTTCACCCACGTTTAGCGGGTCAAAAACGCGATCATTTCCGGAGAAAAAAAATAATAATAATAATAAGAAACCACCCAAAAACAATAGTCCCTTGCCAGGACTGCGTCCGGCTCGGGCCTAAATATAAGGAGAACGGAGCGAGATAGAGGCATGGTGTAATATATTTTTTTGTTTGTTATGATGAGTAGAACACATCTGGAAAGTTTCGTGGAAATCGGACAAAATAAAATTTTCAGGGTATAGGCAGGGGGCGCTATAGTGATGTGCACCGTGAAGTAATTGATCTCTATGGAATCAGACCGTAAGTGGCCTTCTGTCAGCCAAGTATGATCCAGACTGGATAGAGCGCGTGCCTGCGAGGTGGTGTCAAATTTACATGACAAAACGTGTTTTTGGGGGGGCACCATTCGAAACGGGGGGGTCTGAGTGAAAAAAAAGTCAGGTATTTTTTGTAGCCCCGTGTCAGGAGAGTCTGTTTAAACAGGTATGGGCTTATTCTGCTGAAAAACCAGGGACTAGTTTGTTGACAAACAAGACAGGTCCAGATAGATCCCCAAATAAAAGTCAAAGTCACGCCCACATCTTAGAAAATATGACATGACTATAATGTATTTTTTGCTTTGCAAAAGTGTCTAGAACATACTGGCATCATTGTATTAAAAATATTCAAAAGTGCAGTTTTCAAGGTATGGCTAGGGGGCGCTATCCTGGGAGCAGGCTACACATTAATGGCTTCATTCTGTTCAGTTTCAGGTGGCGCATTAATGACATGAATATGAGCTCTCTGGACTTATGCCTGTGAGCGTGAGCTTTCTTGGAAACAACGCGAAATCTACGCGTTTTTTGCCGCGGCGTTACGCGGAGACGGTGAAACTTTTTTGAGAAACGCTGGGCAAATATTGAATTTCAATATGTCTAGATGCACTGTGCCAAATGTGATCTAAATCCGACGAAAAACCAGGGACTAGTTCGTTAAAACGTAAAATGAGTTTAGACGATGTCCGGGTTTGAAGCCAAGATGGCCGCCTCCCTGTGCGAGTGGGCGTGGCGCTCCAAGTGAGTTTTGGGCTTGTCCTGATGTCCCCTCTCACTGTGGCGAGTGATTCGGGCGTACGCCCAAAAACGCCCCTATTTTTTTGAATTGGGGTCCGCTTCCAGAGGGCGCTGTGGAGCCATTTTGTTGTGGGCGTGTCCCATTCGTCCAATTTCATAAATTTTTTCGCTGCCCCATTGCCTCCGCCAATTTTGGGGAGCTTTCACCCACGTTTAGCGGGTCAAAAACGCGATCATTTCCGGAGAAAAAAAATAATAATAATAATAAGAAACCACCCAAAAACAATAGTCCCTTGCCAGGACTGCGTCCGGCTCGGGCCTAAATATAAGGAGAACGGAGCGAGATAGAGGCATGGTGTAATATATTTTTTTGTTTGTTATGATGAGTAGAACACATCTGGAAAGTTTCGTGGAAATCGGACAAAATAAAATTTTCAGGGTATAGGCAGGGGGCGCTATAGTGATGTGCACCGTGAAGTAATTGATCTCTATGGAATCAGACCGTAAGTGGCCTTCTGTCAGCCAAGTATGATCCAGACTGGATAGAGCGCGTGCCTGCGAGGTGGTGTCAAATTTACATGACAAAACGTGTTTTTGGGGGGGCACCATTCGAAACGGGGGGGTCTGAGTGAAAAAAAAGTCAGGTATTTTTTGTAGCCCCGTGTCAGGAGAGTCTGTTTAAACAGGTATGGGCTTATTCTGCTGAAAAACCAGGGACTAGTTTGTTGACAAACAAGACAGGTCCAGATAGATCCCCAAATAAAAGTCAAAGTCACGCCCACATCTTAGAAAATATGACATGACTATAATGTATTTTTTGCTTTGCAAAAGTGTCTAGAACATACTGGCATCATTGTATTAAAAATATTCAAAAGTGCAGTTTTCAAGGTATGGCTAGGGGGCGCTATCCTGGGAGCAGGCTACACATTAATGGCTTCATTCTGTTCAGTTTCAGGTGGCGCATTAATGACATGAATATGAGCTCTCTGGACTTATGCCTGTGAGCGTGAGCTTTCTTGGAAACAACGCGAAATCTACGCGTTTTTTGCCGCGGCGTTACGCGGAGACGGTGAAACTTTTTTGAGAAACGCTGGGCAAATATTGAATTTCAATATGTCTAGATGCACTGTGCCAAATGTGATCTAAATCCGACGAAAAACCAGGGACTAGTTCGTTAAAACGTAAAATGAGTTTAGACGATGTCCGGGTTTGAAGCCAAGATGGCCGCCTCCCTGTGCGAGTGGGCGTGGCGCTCCAAGTGAGTTTTGGGCTTGTCCTGATGTCCCCTCTCACTGTGGCGAGTGATTCGGGCGTACGCCCAAAAACGCCCCTATTTTTTTGAATTGGGGTCCGCTTCCAGAGGGCGCTGTGGAGCCATTTTGTTGTGGGCGTGTCCCATTCGTCCAATTTCATAAATTTTTTCGCTGCCCCATTGCCTCCGCCAATTTTGGGGAGCTTTCACCCACGTTTAGCGGGTCAAAAACGCGATCATTTCCGGAGAAAAAAAATAATAATAATAATAAGAAACCACCCAAAAACAATAGTCCCTTGCCAGGACTGCGTCCGGCTCGGGCCTAATAATAATAATAATAAGAAACCACCCAAAAACAATAGTCCCTTGCCAGGACTGCGTCCGGCTCGGGCCTAAATATTAAGAGAACGGAGCAAGATAGAGGCATGGTGTAATATATTTTTTTGTTTGTTATGATGAGTAGAAGACATCTGGAAAGTTTGGTGGAAATCGGACAAAATAATTTTTTCAAGGTATAGGCAGGGGGCGCTATAGTGATGTGCACCGTGAAGTAATTGATCTCTATGGAATCAGACCGTAAGTGGCCTTCTGTCAGCCAAGTAGGATCCAGACTGGATAGAGCGCGCGCCTGCGAGGTGGTGTCAAATTTACATGACAAAATGTGTTTTTGGGGGGGCGCCATTCGAAACGGGGGGGTCTGAGTGAAAAAAAAGTCAGGTATTTTTTGTAGCCCCGTGTCAGGAGAGTCTGTTTAAACAGGTATGGGCTTATTCTGCTGAAAAACCAGGGACTAGTTTGTTGACACACAAGGCAGGTCCAGATAGACTCCCAAATAAAAGTCAAAGTCACGCCCACATCTTAGAAAATATGACATGACTATAATGTATTTTTTGGTTTGCAAAAGTGTCTAGAACATACTGGCATCATTGTATAAAAAAGATTCAAAAGTGCAGTTTTCAAGGTATGGCTAGGGGGCGCTATACTGGGAGCAGGCTACACATTAATGGCTTCATTCTGTTCAGTTTCAGGTGGCGCATTAGTGACATGAATATGAGCTCTGTGGGCTTATGCCTGTGAGCGTGAGCTTTCTTGGAAACAACGCGAAATCTACGCGTTTTTTGACGCGGCGTTACGCGGAGACGGTGAAACTTTTTTGAGAAACGCTGGGCAAATATTGAATTTCAATATGTCTAGATGCGCTGTGCCAAATGTGATCTAAATCCGACAAAAAACCAGGGACTAGTTCGTTAAAACGTAAAATTAGTTTGGACGAGGTCCGGGTTTGAAGCCAAGATGGCCGCCTCCCTGTGCGAGTGGGCGTGGCGCTCCAAGTGAGTTTTGGGCTTGTCCTGATGTCCCCTCTCACTGTGGCGAGTGATTCGGGCGTACGCCCAAAAACGCCCCGATTTTTTTGAATTGGGGTCCACTTCCAGAGGGCGCTGTGGAGCCGTTTTGTTGTGGGCGTGTCCCATTCGTCCAATATCATAAATTTTTTCGCCGCCTCATTGCCTCCGCCAATTTTGGTGAGCTTTCACCCACGTTTAGCGGGTCAAAAACGCGATCCTTTCCGGAGAAAAAAAAAAATAATAATAATAATAATAATAATAAGAAACCACCCAAAAACAATAGTCCCTTGCCAGGACTGCGTCCGGCTCGGGCCTAATAATAATAATAATAATAAGAAACCACCCAAAAACAATAGTCCCTTGCCAGGACTGCGTCCGGCTCGGGCCTAAATATTAAGAGAACGGAGCAAGATAGAGGCATGGTGTAATATATTTTTTTGTTTGTTATGATGAGTAGAAGACATCTGGAAAGTTTGGTGGAAATCGGACAAAATAATTTTTTCAAGGTATAGGCAGGGGGCGCTATAGTGATGTGCACCGTGAAGTAATTGATCTCTATGGAATCAGACCGTAAGTGGCCTTCTGTCAGCCAAGTAGGATCCAGACTGGATAGAGCGCGCGCCTGCGAGGTGGTGTCAAATTTACATGACAAAATGTGTTTTTGGGGGGGCGCCATTCGAAACGGGGGGGTCTGAGTGAAAAAAAAGTCGGGTATTTTTTGTAGCCCCGTGTCAGGAGAGTCTGTTTAAACAGGTATGGGCTTATTCTGCTGAAAAACCAGGGACTAGTTTGTTGACACACAAGGCAGGTCCAGATAGACTCCCAAATAAAAGTCAAAGTCACGCCCACATCTTAGAAAATATGACATGACTATAATGTATTTTTTGGTTTGCAAAAGTGTCTAGAACATACTGGCATCATTGTATAAAAAAGATTCAAAAGTGCAGTTTTCAAGGTATGGCTAGGGGGCGCTATACTGGGAGCAGGCTACACATTAATGGCTTCATTCTGTTCAGTTTCAGGTGGCGCATTAGTGACATGAATATGAGCTCTGTGGGCTTATGCCTGTGAGCGTGAGCTTTCTTGGAAACAACGCGAAATCTACGCGTTTTTTGACGCGGCGTTACGCGGAGACGGTGAAACTTTTTTGAGAAACGCTGGGCAAATATTGAATTTCAATATGTCTAGATGCGCTGTGCCAAATGTGATCTAAATCCGACAAAAAACCAGGGACTAGTTCGTTAAAACGTAAAATTAGTTTGGACGAGGTCCGGGTTTGAAGCCAAGATGGCCGCCTCCCTGTGCGAGTGGGCGTGGCGCTCCAAGTGAGTTTTGGGCTTGTCCTGATGTCCCCTCTCACTGTGGCGAGTGATTCGGGCGTACGCCCAAAAACGCCCCGATTTTTTTGAATTGGGGTCCACTTCCAGAGGGCGCTGTGGAGCCGTTTTGTTGTGGGCGTGTCCCATTCGTCCAATATCATAAATTTTTTCGCCGCCTCATTGCCTCCGCCAATTTTGGTGAGCTTTCACCCACGTTTAGCGGGTCAAAAACGCGATCCTTTCCGGAGAAAAAAAATAATAATAATAATAATAATTAAAGCCGCAAGCGGCGATGAAGGCCCTCGCCCTTGGGGACTCGTCCCTTGCAACCGCCCCCGCTCACTCTCGTCCCTTGCGGCCACCTCCGCTCGCTCTCGTCCCTTGCGGCCACCTCCGCTCATTCTCATGCCTTGCTACCACCTCCGCTCACTCTCATGCCTTGCAACCACCTGTTTGCTTTGGTCCGTTGCGACCACTCTTCCTCACACTAGGTCCTTGCGAGCCCCACGATTGAACTCGTTCATTTTGATAGGAAAGTCCCTTTAAGTTGCATAACAGTACATTATATGCGAAAGTCCCTTTAAGTTGCATTACAGTACATTTTATGCGAAAGTCCCTTTAAGTTGCATTACAGTACATTTTATGCGAAAGTCCCTTTAAGTTGCATTACAGTACATTTTATGCGAAAGTCCCTTTAAGTTGCATTACAGTACATTTTATGCGAAAGTCCCTTTAAGTTGCATTACAGTACATTTTATGCGAAAGTCCCTTTAAGTTGCATTACAGTACATTTTATGCGAAAGTCCCTTTAAGTTGCATCACAGTACATTTTATGCGAAAGTCCCTTTAAGTTGCATTACAGTACATTTTATGCGAAAGTCCCTTTAAGTTGCATTACAGTACATTTTATGCGAAAGTCCCTTTAAGTTGCATTACAGTACATTTTATGCGAAAGTCCCTTTAAGTTGCATTACAGTGCATTTTATGCGAAAGTCCCTTTAAGTAGCATCACAGTACATTTTATGCGAAAGTCCCTTTAAGTAGCATTACAGTGCATTTTATGCGAAAGTCCCTTTAAGTAGCATCACAGTACATTTTATGCGAAAGTCCCTTTAAGTTGCATTACAGTACATTTTATGCGAAAGTCCCTTTAAGTTGCATTACAGTGCATTATATGCGAAAGTCCCTTTAAGTTGCATTACAGTGCATTATATGCGAAAGTCCCTTTAAGTTGCATTACAGTACATTATATGCGAAAGTCCCTTTAAGTTGCATTACAGTGCATTATATGCGAAAGTCCCTTTAAGTTGCATTAAAGTGCATTATATGCGAAAGTCCCTTTAAGTTGCATTAAAGTGCATTTTATGCGAAAGTCCCTATTCACCTTATTCCGCCCCGCCCACTTTTGCCACTTTTTGCGTTGTCTCGGCGCCTCGTTTTCCTGACACTTCCGGTCGAGCGAGAAGCCCGTTCATTTTAACGGAGAACAGGGAAAAGATTCTCCGCTCAAATCTGATGTTTAGTCGATTGATTTGTGTAAAATGTCTGATGTTCATTTGCACCAACATGTCGACACTGCAGCGTTTCTCTGTGCGGCCTGAAAAAGGCTTTGTTTTCGTGTAGTGACTGATTTCATGCGGACTTCTCCAGCCCCATGTTAATACATAGGAGAAAAGGGGCGGGCACAGTTCATGGCGGCGCCCACACAAACGTCCGGAATAAGGTGAATTAAGTGGCATTACAGTGCATGTTATGCGAAAGTCCCTATTAAGTTGCATTATAGTGCTATTGTAAAAATCCATATGTAGTTGCATAATTGTGTTGTAGTTGCAAAAATCCCTATTTTGTTGCAGAAACTGTAAAAACAGTTAAAATTGCAGAAACTCTTAACACTGTATAAACTATTAAAATCACTGACAGACTTCACTGTATCATAATCCTACTAAAAAGCCGGCAAGAAAAGAGAAGGTGCTGAGTCCAAAAGAAAAAGGGGAAAAAAAATAGTGAAAGATGGGATTTGATCCAGCATCCTCCTTTACACTAGTCTAGCTCTCTACCAATGGAGCTACTCAGGTTGAGTGAATGAATCAGCAGATGTGAAATTAATGTCATGAGAGATCCTGCACTTGAGCGTTTGCAAGAAACGGATTTACAGTTTAGAAATCTTCAGGTCATGTACCCCCCCCCCCTTCCCCAGGCCCTTCCCCGATTGTTTTAGACATTTTCCCCAGTGTTGCCTCAATTGTCTCCCTACTATCCCCCTATTTCTTTTTCTTTAGTGACGCATATTTTGACAGTGTTTTCATGAGGGTGGGACCATAAGCGCGGTAAATAATAATAAAAAAAGTTAAAGTTAGATTTGATCCAGCAACCAAATGATTGGGAATCCAACGCTCAAGCTATAATGCCACGCAGGCACAAGAACTTCTATGATACGTCCCGCAATCATGTGTTTTACGCTGTGACAATGTGTGCAGCGGCCCATGGAAAAGGTGAAGGCAATATGAAAGTGTCAAGGTTGTGTTTGGACTAGCAACCTCCTTCACTTGAGACGACCATGCTATCACTGAGCTGTAATTCCATGCAAACATGGGCCTGATGATTGCTTGGGTTTTCTATATTCACAGGCTGAAATTTGATCCCAGCAACACACTGGAGGGGTAATTTTCCTGTTTCTAATGAGTTTGGAACCATCGGCGACGAGTCATATTCTTCCCAGAAAGTGTGGAGTACAAAAGAAAAAAAAATGAAAAAGAGTCATGGCGGGGATTTGATCCAGCAACCTCCTGTACACTAACCCAGCACTCTACCAATGGACCTGCTCAGGCTGAGTGATTACTGCAGGGAATTTGACATTAATATCATGAAATACCCTGCACTTGTGTATTTGCAGGAAATGGATTTACAGTTTAGAAAATAATATATTCTATCATTATTTAATCAGGGTAAATTCCTGGCTGCCCAAAGAATCATTGAGAGAGGGTTTCAGCCCTGCAGCACCCTCGATATTGAAGCAATATTTTGGGAAGACCCATATAGTACGAGGAGCACACAGAGAGACGGACAGGAAACAGACGAATTAAACTTCCTGTGATTGTACTGTTGACAAAAACGTGAATTTGGAGGCAAAAACGTCCAAATTAAAGCTTCTGTCTGTGACATAGGGGTAGTATAAGTACCTACGAGTCCAAAAGTGTGGCTTTTGTGAAGAAAGGGAGAAATTTGGAAAATTGGCGAATTTCAGGAGACAGAGGCCTCTGACAGAGGCCAGTATGCTGCCAGGCTAAGACCTCTGGCTATTTTCACGGAGGATGGGCGGGCCACTTACAAGCCACTTAAAAGCCAATTGAAGCCAAGATGGCCGCCTCCCTGTGCGAGTGAGCGTGGCGCTCCAAGTGAGTTTTGGGCTTGTCCTGATGTCCCCTCTCACTGTGGCGAGTGATTCGGGCGTACGCCCAAAAACGCCCCTATTTTTTTGAATTGGGGTCCGCTTCCAGAGGGCGCTGTGGAGCCATTTTGTTGTGGGCGTGTCCCATTCGTCCAATTTCATAAATTTTTTCGCTGCCCCATTGCCTCCGCCAATTTTGGGGAGCTTTCACCCACGTTTAGCGGGTCAAAAACGCGATCATTTCCGGAGAAAAAAAATAATAATAATAATAAGAAACCACCCAAAAACAATAGTCCCTTGCCAGGACTGCGTCCGGCTCGGGCCTAAATATAAGGAGAACGGAGCGAGATAGAGGCATGGTGTAATATATTTTTTTGTTTGTTATGATGAGTAGAACACATCTGGAAAGTTTCGTGGAAATCGGACAAAATAAAATTTTCAGGGTATAGGCAGGGGGCGCTATAGTGATGTGCACCGTGAAGTAATTGATCTCTATGGAATCAGACCGTAAGTGGCCTTCTGTCAGCCAAGTATGATCCAGACTGGATAGAGCGCGTGCCTGCGAGGTGGTGTCAAATTTACATGACAAAACGTGTTTTTGGGGGGGCACCATTCGAAACGGGGGGGTCTGAGTGAAAAAAAAGTCAGGTATTTTTTGTAGCCCCGTGTCAGGAGAGTCTGTTTAAACAGGTATGGGCTTATTCTGCTGAAAAACCAGGGACTAGTTTGTTGACAAACAAGACAGGTCCAGATAGATCCCCAAATAAAAGTCAAAGTCACGCCCACATCTTAGAAAATATGACATGACTATAATGTATTTTTTGCTTTGCAAAAGTGTCTAGAACATACTGGCATCATTGTATTAAAAATATTCAAAAGTGCAGTTTTCAAGGTATGGCTAGGGGGCGCTATCCTGGGAGCAGGCTACACATTAATGGCTTCATTCTGTTCAGTTTCAGGTGGCGCATTAATGACATGAATATGAGCTCTCTGGACTTATGCCTGTGAGCGTGAGCTTTCTTGGAAACAACGCGAAATCTACGCGTTTTTTGCCGCGGCGTTACGCGGAGACGGTGAAACTTTTTTGAGAAACGCTGGGCAAATATTGAATTTCAATATGTCTAGATGCACTGTGCCAAATGTGATCTAAATCCGACGAAAAACCAGGGACTAGTTCGTTAAAACGTAAAATGAGTTTAGACGATGTCCGGGTTTGAAGCCAAGATGGCCGCCTCCCTGTGCGAGTGGGCGTGGCGCTCCAAGTGAGTTTTGGGCTTGTCCTGATGTCCCCTCTCACTGTGGCGAGTGATTCGGGCGTACGCCCAAAAACGCCCCTATTTTTTTGAATTGGGGTCCGCTTCCAGAGGGCGCTGTGGAGCCATTTTGTTGTGGGCGTGTCCCATTCGTCCAATTTCATAAATTTTTTCGCTGCCCCATTGCCTCCGCCAATTTTGGGGAGCTTTCACCCACGTTTAGCGGGTCAAAAACGCGATCATTTCCGGAGAAAAAAAATAATAATAATAATTAAAGCCGCAAGCGGCGATGAAGGCCCTCGCCCTTGGGGACTCGTCCCTTGCAACCGCCCCCGCTCACTCTCGTCCCTTGCGGCCACCTCCGCTCGCTCTCGTTCCTTGCGGCCACCTCCGCTCGCTCTCGTTCCTTGCGGCCACCTCCGCTCGTTGTCATCCCTTGCTACCACCTTTGCTCACTCTCACGCCTTACGACCACCTCTGTTTGCTGTGGTCCCTTGCGATCAATCCTCATCACACTGATTTAAGTTGTATTACAGTGCATTTTATGCGAAAGTCCCTTAAAGTTGCATTATAGTTCATTTTATGCGAAAGTCCCTTAAAGTTGCATTACAGTTTATTATATGCGAAAGTCCCTTTAAGTTGCATTACAGTACATTATATGCGAAAGTCCCTTTAAGTTGCATTACAGTTTATTATATGCGAAAGTCCCTTAAAGTTGCATTACAGTTTATTATATGCGAAAGTCCCTTTAAGTTGCATTACAGTTTATTATATGCGAAAGTCCCTCTAAGTTGCATTACAGTTTATTATATGCGAAAGTCCCTCTAAGTTGCATTACAGTTTATTATATGCGAAAGTCCCTCTAAGTTGCATTACAGTTTATTATATGCGAAAGTCCCTCTAAGTTGCATTACAGTTTATTATATGCGAAAGTCCCTTTAAGTTGCATTACAGTTCATTTTATGCGAAAGTCCCTTTAAGTTGCATTACAGTTCATTTTATGCGAAAGTCCCTTGAAGTTGCATGACAGTGCTTTATATGCGAATGTCCCTATTAAGTTGCATTATAGTGCTATTGTGAAAATCCCCCTAATATTTCCCTGTTTTTAGTGAGTTCTTCCTGGAAGGTGCTGAGTCCAAAAGAAAAAGGAAATAAAAGAGTGAACATTGGGATTGGATCCAGCAACCTCCTGTACACTAGTTCAGCTCTCTACCGATGGAGCTACTCCAGCTGAGTGAATAAAACAGCAGATTGGAAATTAATGTCATGAGAGATCATGCACTTGTGTGTTTGCAGGAAACGGATTCACCGTTTAGATCCCCCCCCCCCACCTTGAACATGTCCCCGATTGTTTTCGACATATTCCCAGTGTTTCCTCAATTGTCTCCCTACTATCCCCCATTTCTTTCTCTTTAGTGACGCATGTTTTGAAGCGTTTTTCATGAGGGTGGGACCATATTTGCGGTTAAAAAAAAAAAAAAAAAAAGGTAAAGTCAGAATTGATCCAACAACCTAATGGTTGGGAATCCAACGCTCAAGCTATGATGCCACACAGGCACAGAAACTTCTGCAAAATGTCCCTTACTCACGTGTTATAGGCTGTGACAATGTGTGCAGCATCCCATGTAAAAGGTGAAGGCAATATGAAAGTGTCAAAGTCGTGTTTGGACTAGCAACCTCCTTCACTTGAGACGAACATGCTATCACTGAGCTGTAATTCTATGCAAACATGGGCCTGATGACTGCTTGGGTACTCCAAATTCACAGGCTGAAATTTGATCCCGGCAACACACTGGAGGGGTAATTTTCCTGTTTCTAATGAGTTTGGAACCATCGGCGACGATTTATGTTCTTACCAGAAAGTGCGGAGTCCAAAAGAAAAGCAAATGAAAAGGAGTCTTGGTTGGGATTTGATCCAGCAACCTCCTGTACACTAACCCAGCTCTCTACCAATGGAGCTACTAAGACTGAGTGATTCCTGCAGGGGATTTGACATTGATATCATGAAATACCCCGCACTTGTGTATTTGCAGGAAATGGATTTACAGTATAGAAAATAATATATTCTATCATTATTTAATCCGGGTAAATTCCTGGCTGCCCAAAGAAACGTTGAGAGAGGGTTTCAGCCCTGCAGCACCCTCGATATTGAAGCAATATTTTGGAAAGACCCATATAGTACGAGGAGCACACAGAGAGACGGACAGGAAACAGACGAATTAAACTTCCTGTGATTGTACTGTTGAGAAAAACGTGAATTTGGAGGCAAAAACGTCCAAATTAAAGCTTCTGTCTGTGACATAGGGGTAGTATAAGTACCTATGAGTCCAAAAGTGTGGCTTTTGTGAAGAAAGGGAGAAATTTGGAAAATTGGCGAATTTAAGGACACAGAGGCCTCTGACAGAGGCCAGTATGCAGCTAGGCTAAGACCTCTGGCTATTTTCACGGAGGATGGGCGGGCCACTTACAAGCCACTTGAAAGCCAAGATGGCCGCCTCCCTGTGCGAGAGGGCGTGGCGCTCCAAGTGAGTTTTGGGCTTGTCCTGATGTCCCCTCTCACTGTGGCCAAGGACTTGGGCATAAGCCCAAAAACGCCCCGATTTTTTTGAATTGGGGTCCGCTTCCAGAGGGCGCTGTGGAGCCATTTTGTTGTGGGCGTGTCCCATTCGTCCAATTTCATAAATTTTTTCGCTGCCTCATTGCCTCCGCCAATTTTGGGGAGCTTTCACCCACGTTTAGCGGGTCAAAAACGCGATCCTTTCCGGAGAAAAAAAAAAAAAATAATAATAATAATAAGAAACCACCCAAAAACAATAGTCCCTTGCCAGGACTGCGTCCGGCTCGGGCCTAAATATTAGGAGAACGGAGCGAGATAGAGGCATGGTGTAATATATTTTTTTGTTTGTTATGATGAGTAGAAGACATCTGGAAAGTTTGGTGGAAATCGGACAAAATAAATTTTTCAGGGTATAGGCAGGGGGCGCTATAGTGATGTGCACCGTGGAGTAATTGATCTCTATGGAATCAGACCGTAAGTGGCCTTCTGTAAGCCAAGTATGATCCAGACTGGTTAGAGCGCGTGCCTGCGAGGTGGTGTCAAATTTACATGACAAAACGTGTTTTTGGGGGGGCGCCATTCGAAACGGGGGGGTCTGAGTGAAAAAAAAGTCAGGTATTTTTTGTAGCCCCGTGTGAGGAGAGTCTGTTTAAACAGGTATGGGCTTATTCTGCTGAAAAACCAGGGACTAGTTTGTTGACACACAAGGCAGGTCCAGATAGACTCCCACATAAAAGTCAAAGTCACGCCCACATCTTAGAAAATATGACATGACTATAATGTATTTTTTGGTTTGCAAAAGTGTCTAGAACATACTGGCATCATTGTATTAAAAATATTCAAAAGTGCAGTTTTCAAGGTATGGCTAGGGGGCGCTATACTTGGAGCAGGCTACACATTAATGGCTTCATTCTGTTCAGTTTCAGGTGGCGCATTAGTGACATGAATATGAGCTCTGTGGGCTTATGCCTGTGAGCGTGAGCTTTCTTGGAAACAACGCGAAATCTACGCGTTTTTTGCCGCGGCGTTACGCGGAGACGGTGAAACTTTTTTGAGAAACGCTGGGCAAATATTGAATTTCAATATGTCTAGATGCGCTGTGCCAAATGTGAGCTAAATCCGACGAAAAACCAGGGACTAGTTCGTTAAAACGTAAAATTAGTTTAGACGATGTCCGGGTTTGAAGCCAAGATGGCCGCCTCCCTGTGCGAGAGGGCGTGGCGCTCCAAGTGAGTTTTGGGCTTGTCCTGATGTCCCCTCTCACTGTGGCCAAGGACTTGGGCATAAGCCCAAAAACGCCCCGATTTTTTTGAATTGGGGTCCGCTTCCAGAGGGCGCTGTGGAGCCATTTTGTTGTGGGCGTGTCCCATTCGTCCAATTTCATAAATTTTTTCGCTGCCTCATTGCCTCCGCCAATTTTGGGGAGCTTTCACCCACGTTTAGCGGGTCAAAAACGCGATCCTTTCCGGAGAAAAAAAATAATAATAATAATAATAATAAGAAACCACCCAAAAACAATAGTCCCTTGCCAGGACTGCGTCCGGCTCGGGCCTAATAATAATAATAAGAAACCACCCAAAAACAATAGTCCCTTGCCAGGACTGCGTCCGGCTCGGGCCTAAATATTAGGAGAACGGAGCGAGATAGAGGCATGGTGTAATATATTTTTTGGTTTGTTATGATGAGTAGAAGACATCTGGAAAGTTTGGTGGAAATCGGACAAAATAATTTTTTCAGGGTATAGGCAGGGGGCGCTATAGTGATGTGCACCGTGGAGTAATTGATCTCTATGGAATCAGACCGTAAGTGGCCTTCTGTCAGCCAAGTATGATCCAGACTGGTTAGAGCGCGTGCCTGCGAGGTGGTGTCAAATTTACATGACAAAACGTGTTTTTGGGGGGGCGCCATTCGAAACGGGGGGGTCTGAGTGAAAAAAAAGTCAGGTATTTTTTGTAGCCCCGTGTCAGGAGAGTCTGTTTAAACAGGTATGGGCTTATTCTGCTGAAAAAACAGGGACTAGTTTGTTGACACACAAGGCAGGTCCAGATAGACTCCCAAATAAAAGTCAAAGTCACGCCCACATCTTAGAAAATATGACATGACTATAATGTATTTTTTGATTTGCAAAAGTGTCTAGAACATACTGGCATCATTGTATTAAAAAGATTCAAAAGTGCAGTTTTCAAGGTATGGCTAGGGGGCGCTATCCTGGGAGCAGGCTACACATTAATGGCTTCATTCTGTTCAGTTTCAGGTGGCGCATTAGTGACATGAATATGAGCTCTCTGGGCTTATGCCTGTGAGCGTGAGCTTTCTTGTAAACAACGCGAAATCTACGCGTTTTTCGCCGCGGCGTTACGCGGAGACGGTGAAACTTTTTTGAGAAACGCTGGGCAAATATTGAATTTCAATATGTCTAGATGCACTGTGCCAAATGTGATCTAAATCCGACGAAAAACCAGGGACTAGTTCGTTAAAACGTAAAATGAGTTTTGACGATGTCCGGGTTTGAAGCCAAGATGGCCGCCTCCCTGTGCGAGTGGGCGTGGCGCTCCAAGTGAGTTTTGGGCTTGTCCTGATGTCCCCTCTCACTGTGCCGAGTGATTCGGGCGTACGCCCCAAAACGCCCCTATTTTTTTGAATTGGGGTCCGCTTCCAGAGGGCGCTGTGGAGCCATTTTGTTGTGGGCGTGTCCCATTCGTCCAATTTCATAAATTTTTTCGCCGCCTCATTGCCTCCGCCAATTTTGGTGAGCTTTCACCCACGTTTAGCGGGTCAAAAACGCAATCCTTTCCGGAGAAAAAAAAAAAAAATAATAATAATAATAATAATAATAATAAGAAACCACCCAAAAACAATAGTCCCTTGCCAGGACTGCGTCCGGCTCGGGCCTAAATATTAGGAGAACGGAGCGAGATAGAGGCATGGTGTAATATATTTTTTGGTTTGTTATGATGAGTAGAAGACATCTGGAAAGTTTGGTGGAAATCGGACAAAATAATTTTTTCAGGGTATAGGCAGGGGGCGCTATAGTGATGTGCACCGTGGAGTAATTGATCTCTATGGAATCAGACCGTAAGTGGCCTTCTGTCAGCCAAGTATGATCCAGACTGGTTAGAGCGCGTGCCTGCGAGGTGGTGTCAAATTTACATGACAAAACGTGTTTTTGGGGGGGCGCCATTCGAAACGGGGGGGTCTGAGTGAAAAAAAAGTCAGGTATTTTTTGTAGCCCCGTGTCAGGAGAGTCTGTTTAAACAGGTATGGGCTTATTCTGCTGAAAAAACAGGGACTAGTTTGTTGACACACAAGGCAGGTCCAGATAGACTCCCAAATAAAAGTCAAAGTCACGCCCACATCTTAGAAAATATGACATGACTATAATGTATTTTTTGATTTGCAAAAGTGTCTAGAACATACTGGCATCATTGTATTAAAAAGATTCAAAAGTGCAGTTTTCAAGGTATGGCTAGGGGGCGCTATCCTGGGAGCAGGCTACACATTAATGGCTTCATTCTGTTCAGTTTCAGGTGGCGCATTAGTGACATGAATATGAGCTCTCTGGGCTTATGCCTGTGAGCGTGAGCTTTCTTGTAAACAACGCGAAATCTACGCGTTTTTCGCCGCGGCGTTACGCGGAGACGGTGAAACTTTTTTGAGAAACGCTGGGCAAATATTGAATTTCAATATGTCTAGATGCACTGTGCCAAATGTGATCTAAATCCGACGAAAAACCAGGGACTAGTTCGTTAAAACGTAAAATGAGTTTTGACGATGTCCGGGTTTGAAGCCAAGATGGCCGCCTCCCTGTGCGAGTGGGCGTGGCGCTCCAAGTGAGTTTTGGGCTTGTCCTGATGTCCCCTCTCACTGTGCCGAGTGATTCGGGCGTACGCCCCAAAACGCCCCTATTTTTTTGAATTGGGGTCCGCTTCCAGAGGGCGCTGTGGAGCCATTTTGTTGTGGGCGTGTCCCATTCGTCCAATTTCATAAATTTTTTCGCCGCCTCATTGCCTCCGCCAATTTTGGTGAGCTTTCACCCACGTTTAGCGGGTCAAAAACGCAATCCTTTCCGGAGAAAAAAAAAAAAAATAATAATAATAATAATAATAATAATAAGAAACCACCCAAAAACAATAGTCCCTTGCCAGGACTGCGTCCGGCTCGGGCCTAAATATTAGGAGAACGGAGCGAGATAGAGGCATGGTGTAATATATTTTTTGGTTTGTTATGATGAGTAGAAGACATCTGGAAAGTTTGGTGGAAATCGGACAAAATAATTTTTTCAGGGTATAGGCAGGGGGCGCTATAGTGATGTGCACCGTGGAGTAATTGATCTCTATGGAATCAGACCGTAAGTGGCCTTCTGTCAGCCAAGTATGATCCAGACTGGTTAGAGCGCGTGCCTGCGAGGTGGTGTCAAATTTACATGACAAAACGTGTTTTTGGGGGGGCGCCATTCGAAACGGGGGGGTCTGAGTGAAAAAAAAGTCAGGTATTTTTTGTAGCCCCGTGTCAGGAGAGTCTGTTTAAACAGGTATGGGCTTATTCTGCTGAAAAAACAGGGACTAGTTTGTTGACACACAAGGCAGGTCCAGATAGACTCCCAAATAAAAGTCAAAGTCACGCCCACATCTTAGAAAATATGACATGACTATAATGTATTTTTTGATTTGCAAAAGTGTCTAGAACATACTGGCATCATTGTATTAAAAAGATTCAAAAGTGCAGTTTTCAAGGTATGGCTAGGGGGCGCTATCCTGGGAGCAGGCTACACATTAATGGCTTCATTCTGTTCAGTTTCAGGTGGCGCATTAGTGACATGAATATGAGCTCTCTGGGCTTATGCCTGTGAGCGTGAGCTTTCTTGTAAACAACGCGAAATCTACGCGTTTTTCGCCGCGGCGTTACGCGGAGACGGTGAAACTTTTTTGAGAAACGCTGGGCAAATATTGAATTTCAATATGTCTAGATGCACTGTGCCAAATGTGATCTAAATCCGACGAAAAACCAGGGACTAGTTCGTTAAAACGTAAAATGAGTTTTGACGATGTCCGGGTTTGAAGCCAAGATGGCCGCCTCCCTGTGCGAGTGGGCGTGGCGCTCCAAGTGAGTTTTGGGCTTGTCCTGATGTCCCCTCTCACTGTGCCGAGTGATTCGGGCGTACGCCCCAAAACGCCCCTATTTTTTTGAATTGGGGTCCGCTTCCAGAGGGCGCTGTGGAGCCATTTTGTTGTGGGCGTGTCCCATTCGTCCAATTTCATAAATTTTTTCGCCGCCTCATTGCCTCCGCCAATTTTGGTGAGCTTTCACCCACGTTTAGCGGGTCAAAAACGCAATCCTTTCCGGAGAAAAAAAATAATAATAATAATAATAATAATAATAATAATAAGAAACCACCCAAAAACAATAGTCCCTTGCCAGGACTGCGTCCGGCTCGGGCCTAATAAGAAACCACCCAAAAACAATAGTCCCTTGCCAGGACTGCGTCCGGCTCGGGCCTAAATATAAGGAGAACGGAGCGAGATAGAGGCATGGTGTAATATATTTTTTTGTTTGTTATGATGAGTAGAACACATCTGGAAAGTTTCGTGGAAATCGGACAAAATAAAATTTTCAGGGTATAGGCAGGGGGCGCTATAGTGATGTGCACCGTGAAGTAATTGATCTCTATGGAATCAGACCGTAAGTGGCCTTCTGTCAGCCAAGTATGATCCAGACTGGATAGAGCGCGTGCCTGCGAGGTGGTGTCAAATTTACATGACAAAACGTGTTTTTGGGGGGGCACCATTCGAAACGGGGGGGTCTGAGTGAAAAAAAAGTCAGGTATTTTTTGTAGCCCCGTGTCAGGAGAGTCTGTTTAAACAGGTATGGGCTTATTCTGCTGAAAAACCAGGGACTAGTTTGTTGACAAACAAGACAGGTCCAGATAGATCCCCAAATAAAAGTCAAAGTCACGCCCACATCTTAGAAAATATGACATGACTATAATGTATTTTTTGCTTTGCAAAAGTGTCTAGAACATACTGGCATCATTGTATTAAAAATATTCAAAGCTGCAGTTTTCAAGGTATGGCTAGGGGGCGCTATCCTGGGAGCAGGCTACACATTAATGGCTTCATTCTGTTCAGTTTCAGGTGGCGCATTAATGACATGAATATGAGCTCTCTGGACTTATGCCTGTGAGCGTGAGCTTTCTTGGAAACAACGCGAAATCTACGCGTTTTTTGCCGCGGCGTTACGCGGAGACGGTGAAACTTTTTTGAGAAACGCTGGGCAAATATTGAATTTCAATATGTCTAGATGCACTGTGCCAAATGTGATCTAAATCCGACGAAAAACCAGGGACTAGTTCGTTAAAACGTAAAATGAGTTTAGACGATGTCCGGGTTTGAAGCCAAGATGGCCGCCTCCCTGTGCGAGTGAGCGTGGCGCTCCAAGTGAGTTTTGGGCTTGTCCTGATGTCCCCTCTCACTGTGGCGAGTGATTCGGGCGTACGCCCAAAAACGCCCCTATTTTTTTGAATTGGGGTCCGCTTCCAGAGGGCGCTGTGGAGCCATTTTGTTGTGGGCGTGTCCCATTCGTCCAATTTCATAAATTTTTTCGCTGCCCCATTGCCTCCGCCAATTTTGGGGAGCTTTCACCCACGTTTAGCGGGTCAAAAACGCGATCATTTCCGGAGAAAAAAAATAATAATAATAATAAGAAACCACCCAAAAACAATAGTCCCTTGCCAGGACTGCGTCCGGCTCGGGCCTAAATATAAGGAGAACGGAGCGAGATAGAGGCATGGTGTAATATATTTTTTTGTTTGTTATGATGAGTAGAACACATCTGGAAAGTTTCGTGGAAATCGGACAAAATAAAATTTTCAGGGTATAGGCAGGGGGCGCTATAGTGATGTGCACCGTGAAGTAATTGATCTCTATGGAATCAGACCGTAAGTGGCCTTCTGTCAGCCAAGTATGATCCAGACTGGATAGAGCGCGTGCCTGCGAGGTGGTGTCAAATTTACATGACAAAACGTGTTTTTGGGGGGGCACCATTCGAAACGGGGGGGTCTGAGTGAAAAAAAAGTCAGGTATTTTTTGTAGCCCCGTGTCAGGAGAGTCTGTTTAAACAGGTATGGGCTTATTCTGCTGAAAAACCAGGGACTAGTTTGTTGACAAACAAGACAGGTCCAGATAGATCCCCAAATAAAAGTCAAAGTCACGCCCACATCTTAGAAAATATGACATGACTATAATGTATTTTTTGCTTTGCAAAAGTGTCTAGAACATACTGGCATCATTGTATTAAAAATATTCAAAGCTGCAGTTTTCAAGGTATGGCTAGGGGGCGCTATCCTGGGAGCAGGCTACACATTAATGGCTTCATTCTGTTCAGTTTCAGGTGGCGCATTAATGACATGAATATGAGCTCTCTGGACTTATGCCTGTGAGCGTGAGCTTTCTTGGAAACAACGCGAAATCTACGCGTTTTTTGCCGCGGCGTTACGCGGAGACGGTGAAACTTTTTTGAGAAACGCTGGGCAAATATTGAATTTCAATATGTCTAGATGCACTGTGCCAAATGTGATCTAAATCCGACGAAAAACCAGGGACTAGTTCGTTAAAACGTAAAATGAGTTTAGACGATGTCCGGGTTTGAAGCCAAGATGGCCGCCTCCCTGTGCGAGTGGGCGTGGCGCTCCAAGTGAGTTTTGGGCTTGTCCTGATGTCCCCTCTCACTGTGGCGAGTGATTCGGGCGTACGCCCAAAAACGCCCCTATTTTTTTGAATTGGGGTCCGCTTCCAGAGGGCGCTGTGGAGCCATTTTGTTGTGGGCGTGTCCCATTCGTCCAATTTCATAAATTTTTTCGCTGCCCCATTGCCTCCGCCAATTTTGGGGAGCTTTCACCCACGTTTAGCGGGTCAAAAACGCGATCATTTCCGGAGAAAAAAAATAATAATAATTAAAGCCGCAAGCGGCGATGAAGGCCCTCGCCCTTGGGGACTCGTCCCTTGCAACCGCCCCCGCTCACTCTCGTCCCTTGCGGCCACCTCCGCTCGCTCTCGTCCCTTGCGGCCACCTCCGCTCATTCTCATGCCTTGCTACCACCTCCGCTCACTCTCATGCCTTGCAACCACCTGTTTGCTTTGGTCCGTTGCGACCACTCTTCCTCACACTAGGTCCTTGCGAGCCCCACGATTGAACTCGTTCATTTTGATAGGAAAGTCCCTTTAAGTTGCATAACAGTACATTATATGCGAAAGTCCCTTTAAGTTGCATTACAGTACATTTTATGCGAAAGTCCCTTTAAGTTGCATTACAGTACATTTTATGCGAAAGTCCCTTTAAGTTGCATTACAGTACATTTTATGCGAAAGTCCCTTTAAGTTGCATTACAGTACATTTTATGCGAAAGTCCCTTTAAGTTGCATTACAGTACATTTTATGCGAAAGTCCCTTTAAGTTGCATTACAGTACATTTTATGCGAAAGTCCCTTTAAGTTGCATCACAGTACATTTTATGCGAAAGTCCCTTTAAGTTGCATTACAGTACATTTTATGCGAAAGTCCCTTTAAGTTGCATTACAGTACATTTTATGCGAAAGTCCCTTTAAGTTGCATTACAGTACATTTTATGCGAAAGTCCCTTTAAGTTGCATTACAGTGCATTTTATGCGAAAGTCCCTTTAAGTAGCATCACAGTACATTTTATGCGAAAGTCCCTTTAAGTAGCATTACAGTGCATTTTATGCGAAAGTCCCTTTAAGTAGCATCACAGTACATTTTATGCGAAAGTCCCTTTAAGTTGCATTACAGTACATTTTATGCGAAAGTCCCTTTAAGTTGCATTACAGTGCATTATATGCGAAAGTCCCTTTAAGTTGCATTACAGTGCATTATATGCGAAAGTCCCTTTAAGTTGCATTACAGTACATTATATGCGAAAGTCCCTTTAAGTTGCATTACAGTGCATTATATGCGAAAGTCCCTTTAAGTTGCATTAAAGTGCATTATATGCGAAAGTCCCTTTAAGTTGCATTAAAGTGCATTTTATGCGAAAGTCCCTATTCACCTTATTCCGCCCCGCCCACTTTTGCCACTTTTTGCGTTGTCTCGGCGCCTCGTTTTCCTGACACTTCCGGTCGAGCGAGAAGCCCGTTCATTTTAACGGAGAACAGGGAAAAGATTCTCCGCTCAAATCTGATGTTTAGTCGATTGATTTGTGTAAAATGTCTGATGTTCATTTGCACCAACATGTCGACACTGCAGCGTTTCTCTGTGCGGCCTGAAAAAGGCTTTGTTTTCGTGTAGTGACTGATTTCATGCGGACTTCTCCAGCCCCATGTTAATACATAGGAGAAAAGGGGCGGGCACAGTTCATGGCGGCGCCCACACAAACGTCCGGAATAAGGTGAATTAAGTGGCATTACAGTGCATGTTATGCGAAAGTCCCTATTAAGTTGCATTATAGTGCTATTGTAAAAATCCATATGTAGTTGCATAATTGTGTTGTAGTTGCAAAAATCCCTATTTTGTTGCAGAAACTGTAAAAACAGTTAAAATTGCAGAAACTCTTAACACTGTATAAACTATTAAAATCACTGACAGACTTCACTGTATCATAATCCTACTAAAAAGCCGGCAAGAAAAGAGAAGGTGCTGAGTCCAAAAGAAAAAGGGGAAAAAAAATAGTGAAAGATGGGATTTGATCCAGCATCCTCCTTTACACTAGTCTAGCTCTCTACCAATGGAGCTACTCAGGTTGAGTGAATGAATCAGCAGATGTGAAATTAATGTCATGAGAGATCCTGCACTTGAGCGTTTGCAAGAAACGGATTTACAGTTTAGAAATCTTCAGGTCATGTACCCCCCCCCCCTTCCCCAGGCCCTTCCCCGATTGTTTTAGACATTTTCCCCAGTGTTGCCTCAATTGTCTCCCTACTATCCCCCTATTTCTTTTTCTTTAGTGACGCATATTTTGACAGTGTTTTCATGAGGGTGGGACCATAAGCGCGGTAAATAATAATAAAAAAAGTTAAAGTTAGATTTGATCCAGCAACCAAATGATTGGGAATCCAACGCTCAAGCTATAATGCCACGCAGGCACAAGAACTTCTATGATACGTCCCGCAATCATGTGTTTTACGCTGTGACAATGTGTGCAGCGGCCCATGGAAAAGGTGAAGGCAATATGAAAGTGTCAAGGTTGTGTTTGGACTAGCAACCTCCTTCACTTGAGACGACCATGCTATCACTGAGCTGTAATTCCATGCAAACATGGGCCTGATGATTGCTTGGGTTTTCTATATTCACAGGCTGAAATTTGATCCCAGCAACACACTGGAGGGGTAATTTTCCTGTTTCTAATGAGTTTGGAACCATCGGCGACGAGTCATATTCTTCCCAGAAAGTGTGGAGTACAAAAGAAAAAAAAATGAAAAAGAGTCATGGCGGGGATTTGATCCAGCAACCTCCTGTACACTAACCCAGCACTCTACCAATGGACCTGCTCAGGCTGAGTGATTACTGCAGGGAATTTGACATTAATATCATGAAATACCCTGCACTTGTGTATTTGCAGGAAATGGATTTACAGTTTAGAAAATAATATATTCTATCATTATTTAATCAGGGTAAATTCCTGGCTGCCCAAAGAATCATTGAGAGAGGGTTTCAGCCCTGCAGCACCCTCGATATTGAAGCAATATTTTGGGAAGACCCATATAGTACGAGGAGCACACAGAGAGACGGACAGGAAACAGACGAATTAAACTTCCTGTGATTGTACTGTTGACAAAAACGTGAATTTGGAGGCAAAAACGTCCAAATTAAAGCTTCTGTCTGTGACATAGGGGTAGTATAAGTACCTACGAGTCCAAAAGTGTGGCTTTTGTGAAGAAAGGGAGAAATTTGGAAAATTGGCGAATTTCAGGAGACAGAGGCCTCTGACAGAGGCCAGTATGCTGCCAGGCTAAGACCTCTGGCTATTTTCACGGAGGATGGGCGGGCCACTTACAAGCCACTTAAAAGCCAATTGAAGCCAAGATGGCCGCCTCCCTGTGCGAGTGAGCGTGGCGCTCCAAGTGAGTTTTGGGCTTGTCCTGATGTCCCCTCTCACTGTGGCGAGTGATTCGGGCGTACGCCCAAAAACGCCCCTATTTTTTTGAATTGGGGTCCGCTTCCAGAGGGCGCTGTGGAGCCATTTTGTTGTGGGCGTGTCCCATTCGTCCAATTTCATAAATTTTTTCGCTGCCCCATTGCCTCCGCCAATTTTGGGGAGCTTTCACCCACGTTTAGCGGGTCAAAAACGCGATCATTTCCGGAGAAAAAAAATAATAATAATAATAAGAAACCACCCAAAAACAATAGTCCCTTGCCAGGACTGCGTCCGGCTCGGGCCTAAATATAAGGAGAACGGAGCGAGATAGAGGCATGGTGTAATATATTTTTTTGTTTGTTATGATGAGTAGAACACATCTGGAAAGTTTCGTGGAAATCGGACAAAATAAAATTTTCAGGGTATAGGCAGGGGGCGCTATAGTGATGTGCACCGTGAAGTAATTGATCTCTATGGAATCAGACCGTAAGTGGCCTTCTGTCAGCCAAGTATGATCCAGACTGGATAGAGCGCGTGCCTGCGAGGTGGTGTCAAATTTACATGACAAAACGTGTTTTTGGGGGGGCACCATTCGAAACGGGGGGGTCTGAGTGAAAAAAAAGTCAGGTATTTTTTGTAGCCCCGTGTCAGGAGAGTCTGTTTAAACAGGTATGGGCTTATTCTGCTGAAAAACCAGGGACTAGTTTGTTGACAAACAAGACAGGTCCAGATAGATCCCCAAATAAAAGTCAAAGTCACGCCCACATCTTAGAAAATATGACATGACTATAATGTATTTTTTGCTTTGCAAAAGTGTCTAGAACATACTGGCATCATTGTATTAAAAATATTCAAAAGTGCAGTTTTCAAGGTATGGCTAGGGGGCGCTATCCTGGGAGCAGGCTACACATTAATGGCTTCATTCTGTTCAGTTTCAGGTGGCGCATTAATGACATGAATATGAGCTCTCTGGACTTATGCCTGTGAGCGTGAGCTTTCTTGGAAACAACGCGAAATCTACGCGTTTTTTGCCGCGGCGTTACGCGGAGACGGTGAAACTTTTTTGAGAAACGCTGGGCAAATATTGAATTTCAATATGTCTAGATGCACTGTGCCAAATGTGATCTAAATCCGACGAAAAACCAGGGACTAGTTCGTTAAAACGTAAAATGAGTTTAGACGATGTCCGGGTTTGAAGCCAAGATGGCCGCCTCCCTGTGCGAGTGGGCGTGGCGCTCCAAGTGAGTTTTGGGCTTGTCCTGATGTCCCCTCTCACTGTGGCGAGTGATTCGGGCGTACGCCCAAAAACGCCCCTATTTTTTTGAATTGGGGTCCGCTTCCAGAGGGCGCTGTGGAGCCATTTTGTTGTGGGCGTGTCCCATTCGTCCAATTTCATAAATTTTTTCGCTGCCCCATTGCCTCCGCCAATTTTGGGGAGCTTTCACCCACGTTTAGCGGGTCAAAAACGCGATCATTTCCGGAGAAAAAAAATAATAATAATAATAAGAAACCACCCAAAAACAATAGTCCCTTGCCAGGACTGCGTCCGGCTCGGGCCTAATAATAAGAAACCACCCAAAAACAATAGTCCCTTGCCAGGACTGCGTCCGGCTCGGGCCTAAATATAAGGAGAACGGAGCGAGATAGAGGCATGGTGTAATATATTTTTTTGTTTGTTATGATGAGTAGAACACATCTGGAAAGTTTCGTGGAAATCGGACAAAATAAAATTTTCAGGGTATAGGCAGGGGGCGCTATAGTGATGTGCACCGTGAAGTAATTGATCTCTATGGAATCAGACCGTAAGTGGCCTTCTGTCAGCCAAGTATGATCCAGACTGGATAGAGCGCGTGCCTGCGAGGTGGTGTCAAATTTACATGACAAAACGTGTTTTTGGGGGGGCACCATTCGAAACGGGGGGGTCTGAGTGAAAAAAAAGTCAGGTATTTTTTGTAGCCCCGTGTCAGGAGAGTCTGTTTAAACAGGTATGGGCTTATTCTGCTGAAAAACCAGGGACTAGTTTGTTGACAAACAAGACAGGTCCAGATAGATCCCCAAATAAAAGTCAAAGTCACGCCCACATCTTAGAAAATATGACATGACTATAATGTATTTTTTGCTTTGCAAAAGTGTCTAGAACATACTGGCATCATTGTATTAAAAATATTCAAAAGTGCAGTTTTCAAGGTATGGCTAGGGGGCGCTATCCTGGGAGCAGGCTACACATTAATGGCTTCATTCTGTTCAGTTTCAGGTGGCGCATTAATGACATGAATATGAGCTCTCTGGACTTATGCCTGTGAGCGTGAGCTTTCTTGGAAACAACGCGAAATCTACGCGTTTTTTGCCGCGGCGTTACGCGGAGACGGTGAAACTTTTTTGAGAAACGCTGGGCAAATATTGAATTTCAATATGTCTAGATGCACTGTGCCAAATGTGATCTAAATCCGACGAAAAACCAGGGACTAGTTCGTTAAAACGTAAAATGAGTTTAGACGATGTCCGGGTTTGAAGCCAAGATGGCCGCCTCCCTGTGCGAGTGAGCGTGGCGCTCCAAGTGAGTTTTGGGCTTGTCCTGATGTCCCCTCTCACTGTGGCGAGTGATTCGGGCGTACGCCCAAAAACGCCCCTATTTTTTTGAATTGGGGTCCGCTTCCAGAGGGCGCTGTGGAGCCATTTTGTTGTGGGCGTGTCCCATTCGTCCAATTTCATAAATTTTTTCGCTGCCCCATTGCCTCCGCCAATTTTGGGGAGCTTTCACCCACGTTTAGCGGGTCAAAAACGCGATCATTTCCGGAGAAAAAAAATAATAATAATAATAAGAAACCACCCAAAAACAATAGTCCCTTGCCAGGACTGCGTCCGGCTCGGGCCTAAATATAAGGAGAACGGAGCGAGATAGAGGCATGGTGTAATATATTTTTTTGTTTGTTATGATGAGTAGAACACATCTGGAAAGTTTCGTGGAAATCGGACAAAATAAAATTTTCAGGGTATAGGCAGGGGGCGCTATAGTGATGTGCACCGTGAAGTAATTGATCTCTATGGAATCAGACCGTAAGTGGCCTTCTGTCAGCCAAGTATGATCCAGACTGGATAGAGCGCGTGCCTGCGAGGTGGTGTCAAATTTACATGACAAAACGTGTTTTTGGGGGGGCACCATTCGAAACGGGGGGGTCTGAGTGAAAAAAAAGTCAGGTATTTTTTGTAGCCCCGTGTCAGGAGAGTCTGTTTAAACAGGTATGGGCTTATTCTGCTGAAAAACCAGGGACTAGTTTGTTGACAAACAAGACAGGTCCAGATAGATCCCCAAATAAAAGTCAAAGTCACGCCCACATCTTAGAAAATATGACATGACTATAATGTATTTTTTGCTTTGCAAAAGTGTCTAGAACATACTGGCATCATTGTATTAAAAATATTCAAAGCTGCAGTTTTCAAGGTATGGCTAGGGGGCGCTATCCTGGGAGCAGGCTACACATTAATGGCTTCATTCTGTTCAGTTTCAGGTGGCGCATTAATGACATGAATATGAGCTCTCTGGACTTATGCCTGTGAGCGTGAGCTTTCTTGGAAACAACGCGAAATCTACGCGTTTTTTGCCGCGGCGTTACGCGGAGACGGTGAAACTTTTTTGAGAAACGCTGGGCAAATATTGAATTTCAATATGTCTAGATGCACTGTGCCAAATGTGATCTAAATCCGACGAAAAACCAGGGACTAGTTCGTTAAAACGTAAAATGAGTTTAGACGATGTCCGGGTTTGAAGCCAAGATGGCCGCCTCCCTGTGCGAGTGGGCGTGGCGCTCCAAGTGAGTTTTGGGCTTGTCCTGATGTCCCCTCTCACTGTGGCGAGTGATTCGGGCGTACGCCCAAAAACGCCCCTATTTTTTTGAATTGGGGTCCGCTTCCAGAGGGCGCTGTGGAGCCATTTTGTTGTGGGCGTGTCCCATTCGTCCAATTTCATAAATTTTTTCGCTGCCCCATTGCCTCCGCCAATTTTGGGGAGCTTTCACCCACGTTTAGCGGGTCAAAAACGCGATCATTTCCGGAGAAAAAAAATAATAATAATAATAAGAAACCACCCAAAAACAATAGTCCCTTGCCAGGACTGCGTCCGGCTCGGGCCTAAATATAAGGAGAACGGAGCGAGATAGAGGCATGGTGTAATATATTTTTTTGTTTGTTATGATGAGTAGAACACATCTGGAAAGTTTCGTGGAAATCGGACAAAATAAAATTTTCAGGGTATAGGCAGGGGGCGCTATAGTGATGTGCACCGTGAAGTAATTGATCTCTATGGAATCAGACCGTAAGTGGCCTTCTGTCAGCCAAGTATGATCCAGACTGGATAGAGCGCGTGCCTGCGAGGTGGTGTCAAATTTACATGACAAAACGTGTTTTTGGGGGGGCACCATTCGAAACGGGGGGGTCTGAGTGAAAAAAAAGTCAGGTATTTTTTGTAGCCCCGTGTCAGGAGAGTCTGTTTAAACAGGTATGGGCTTATTCTGCTGAAAAACCAGGGACTAGTTTGTTGACAAACAAGACAGGTCCAGATAGATCCCCAAATAAAAGTCAAAGTCACGCCCACATCTTAGAAAATATGACATGACTATAATGTATTTTTTGCTTTGCAAAAGTGTCTAGAACATACTGGCATCATTGTATTAAAAATATTCAAAAGTGCAGTTTTCAAGGTATGGCTAGGGGGCGCTATCCTGGGAGCAGGCTACACATTAATGGCTTCATTCTGTTCAGTTTCAGGTGGCGCATTAATGACATGAATATGAGCTCTCTGGACTTATGCCTGTGAGCGTGAGCTTTCTTGGAAACAACGCGAAATCTACGCGTTTTTTGCCGCGGCGTTACGCGGAGACGGTGAAACTTTTTTGAGAAACGCTGGGCAAATATTGAATTTCAATATGTCTAGATGCACTGTGCCAAATGTGATCTAAATCCGACGAAAAACCAGGGACTAGTTCGTTAAAACGTAAAATGAGTTTAGACGATGTCCGGGTTTGAAGCCAAGATGGCCGCCTCCCTGTGCGAGTGAGCGTGGCGCTCCAAGTGAGTTTTGGGCTTGTCCTGATGTCCCCTCTCACTGTGGCGAGTGATTCGGGCGTACGCCCAAAAACGCCCCTATTTTTTTGAATTGGGGTCCGCTTCCAGAGGGCGCTGTGGAGCCATTTTGTTGTGGGCGTGTCCCATTCGTCCAATTTCATAAATTTTTTCGCTGCCCCATTGCCTCCGCCAATTTTGGGGAGCTTTCACCCACGTTTAGCGGGTCAAAAACGCGATCATTTCCGGAGAAAAAAAATAATAATAATAATAAGAAACCACCCAAAAACAATAGTCCCTTGCCAGGACTGCGTCCGGCTCGGGCCTAAATATAAGGAGAACGGAGCGAGATAGAGGCATGGTGTAATATATTTTTTTGTTTGTTATGATGAGTAGAACACATCTGGAAAGTTTCGTGGAAATCGGACAAAATAAAATTTTCAGGGTATAGGCAGGGGGCGCTATAGTGATGTGCACCGTGAAGTAATTGATCTCTATGGAATCAGACCGTAAGTGGCCTTCTGTCAGCCAAGTATGATCCAGACTGGATAGAGCGCGTGCCTGCGAGGTGGTGTCAAATTTACATGACAAAACGTGTTTTTGGGGGGGCACCATTCGAAACGGGGGGGTCTGAGTGAAAAAAAAGTCAGGTATTTTTTGTAGCCCCGTGTCAGGAGAGTCTGTTTAAACAGGTATGGGCTTATTCTGCTGAAAAACCAGGGACTAGTTTGTTGACAAACAAGACAGGTCCAGATAGATCCCCAAATAAAAGTCAAAGTCACGCCCACATCTTAGAAAATATGACATGACTATAATGTATTTTTTGCTTTGCAAAAGTGTCTAGAACATACTGGCATCATTGTATTAAAAATATTCAAAAGTGCAGTTTTCAAGGTATGGCTAGGGGGCGCTATCCTGGGAGCAGGCTACACATTAATGGCTTCATTCTGTTCAGTTTCAGGTGGCGCATTAATGACATGAATATGAGCTCTCTGGACTTATGCCTGTGAGCGTGAGCTTTCTTGGAAACAACGCGAAATCTACGCGTTTTTTGCCGCGGCGTTACGCGGAGACGGTGAAACTTTTTTGAGAAACGCTGGGCAAATATTGAATTTCAATATGTCTAGATGCACTGTGCCAAATGTGATCTAAATCCGACGAAAAACCAGGGACTAGTTCGTTAAAACGTAAAATGAGTTTAGACGATGTCCGGGTTTGAAGCCAAGATGGCCGCCTCCCTGTGCGAGTGGGCGTGGCGCTCCAAGTGAGTTTTGGGCTTGTCCTGATGTCCCCTCTCACTGTGGCGAGTGATTCGGGCGTACGCCCAAAAACGCCCCTATTTTTTTGAATTGGGGTCCGCTTCCAGAGGGCGCTGTGGAGCCATTTTGTTGTGGGCGTGTCCCATTCGTCCAATTTCATAAATTTTTTCGCTGCCCCATTGCCTCCGCCAATTTTGGGGAGCTTTCACCCACGTTTAGCGGGTCAAAAACGCGATCATTTCCGGAGAAAAAAAATAATAATAATAATAAGAAACCACCCAAAAACAATAGTCCCTTGCCAGGACTGCGTCCGGCTCGGGCCTAAATATAAGGAGAACGGAGCGAGATAGAGGCATGGTGTAATATATTTTTTTGTTTGTTATGATGAGTAGAACACATCTGGAAAGTTTCGTGGAAATCGGACAAAATAAAATTTTCAGGGTATAGGCAGGGGGCGCTATAGTGATGTGCACCGTGAAGTAATTGATCTCTATGGAATCAGACCGTAAGTGGCCTTCTGTCAGCCAAGTATGATCCAGACTGGATAGAGCGCGTGCCTGCGAGGTGGTGTCAAATTTACATGACAAAACGTGTTTTTGGGGGGGCACCATTCGAAACGGGGGGGTCTGAGTGAAAAAAAAGTCAGGTATTTTTTGTAGCCCCGTGTCAGGAGAGTCTGTTTAAACAGGTATGGGCTTATTCTGCTGAAAAACCAGGGACTAGTTTGTTGACAAACAAGACAGGTCCAGATAGATCCCCAAATAAAAGTCAAAGTCACGCCCACATCTTAGAAAATATGACATGACTATAATGTATTTTTTGCTTTGCAAAAGTGTCTAGAACATACTGGCATCATTGTATTAAAAATATTCAAAAGTGCAGTTTTCAAGGTATGGCTAGGGGGCGCTATCCTGGGAGCAGGCTACACATTAATGGCTTCATTCTGTTCAGTTTCAGGTGGCGCATTAATGACATGAATATGAGCTCTCTGGACTTATGCCTGTGAGCGTGAGCTTTCTTGGAAACAACGCGAAATCTACGCGTTTTTTGCCGCGGCGTTACGCGGAGACGGTGAAACTTTTTTGAGAAACGCTGGGCAAATATTGAATTTCAATATGTCTAGATGCACTGTGCCAAATGTGATCTAAATCCGACGAAAAACCAGGGACTAGTTCGTTAAAACGTAAAATGAGTTTAGACGATGTCCGGGTTTGAAGCCAAGATGGCCGCCTCCCTGTGCGAGTGGGCGTGGCGCTCCAAGTGAGTTTTGGGCTTGTCCTGATGTCCCCTCTCACTGTGGCGAGTGATTCGGGCGTACGCCCAAAAACGCCCCTATTTTTTTGAATTGGGGTCCGCTTCCAGAGGGCGCTGTGGAGCCATTTTGTTGTGGGCGTGTCCCATTCGTCCAATTTCATAAATTTTTTCGCTGCCCCATTGCCTCCGCCAATTTTGGGGAGCTTTCACCCACGTTTAGCGGGTCAAAAACGCGATCATTTCCGGAGAAAAAAAATAATAATAATAATAAGAAACCACCCAAAAACAATAGTCCCTTGCCAGGACTGCGTCCGGCTCGGGCCTAATAATAATAAGAAACCACCCAAAAACAATAGTCCCTTGCCAGGACTGCGTCCGGCTCGGGCCTAAATATTAAGAGAACGGAGCAAGATAGAGGCATGGTGTAATATATTTTTTTGTTTGTTATGATGAGTAGAAGACATCTGGAAAGTTTGGTGGAAATCGGACAAAATAATTTTTTCAAGGTATAGGCAGGGGGCGCTATAGTGATGTGCACCGTGAAGTAATTGATCTCTATGGAATCAGACCGTAAGTGGCCTTCTGTCAGCCAAGTAGGATCCAGACTGGATAGAGCGCGCGCCTGCGAGGTGGTGTCAAATTTACATGACAAAATGTGTTTTTGGGGGGGCGCCATTCGAAACGGGGGGGTCTGAGTGAAAAAAAAGTCAGGTATTTTTTGTAGCCCCGTGTCAGGAGAGTCTGTTTAAACAGGTATGGGCTTATTCTGCTGAAAAACCAGGGACTAGTTTGTTGACACACAAGGCAGGTCCAGATAGACTCCCAAATAAAAGTCAAAGTCACGCCCACATCTTAGAAAATATGACATGACTATAATGTATTTTTTGGTTTGCAAAAGTGTCTAGAACATACTGGCATCATTGTATAAAAAAGATTCAAAAGTGCAGTTTTCAAGGTATGGCTAGGGGGCGCTATACTGGGAGCAGGCTACACATTAATGGCTTCATTCTGTTCAGTTTCAGGTGGCGCATTAGTGACATGAATATGAGCTCTGTGGGCTTATGCCTGTGAGCGTGAGCTTTCTTGGAAACAACGCGAAATCTACGCGTTTTTTGACGCGGCGTTACGCGGAGACGGTGAAACTTTTTTGAGAAACGCTGGGCAAATATTGAATTTCAATATGTCTAGATGCGCTGTGCCAAATGTGATCTAAATCCGACAAAAAACCAGGGACTAGTTCGTTAAAACGTAAAATTAGTTTGGACGAGGTCCGGGTTTGAAGCCAAGATGGCCGCCTCCCTGTGCGAGTGGGCGTGGCGCTCCAAGTGAGTTTTGGGCTTGTCCTGATGTCCCCTCTCACTGTGGCGAGTGATTCGGGCGTACGCCCAAAAACGCCCCGATTTTTTTGAATTGGGGTCCACTTCCAGAGGGCGCTGTGGAGCCGTTTTGTTGTGGGCGTGTCCCATTCGTCCAATATCATAAATTTTTTCGCCGCCTCATTGCCTCCGCCAATTTTGGTGAGCTTTCACCCACGTTTAGCGGGTCAAAAACGCGATCCTTTCCGGAGAAAAAAAATAATAATAATAATAATAATAATAATAAGAAACCACCCAAAAACAATAGTCCCTTGCCAGGACTGCGTCCGGCTCGGGCCTAATAATAATAATAATAATAAGAAACCACCCAAAAACAATAGTCCCTTGCCAGGACTGCGTCCGGCTCGGGCCTAAATATTAAGAGAACGGAGCAAGATAGAGGCATGGTGTAATATATTTTTTTGTTTGTTATGATGAGTAGAAGACATCTGGAAAGTTTGGTGGAAATCGGACAAAATAATTTTTTCAAGGTATAGGCAGGGGGCGCTATAGTGATGTGCACCGTGAAGTAATTGATCTCTATGGAATCAGACCGTAAGTGGCCTTCTGTCAGCCAAGTAGGATCCAGACTGGATAGAGCACGCGCCTGCGAGGTGGTGTCAAATTTACATGACAAAATGTGTTTTTGGGGGGGCGCCATTCGAAACGGGGGGGTCTGAGTGAAAAAAAAGTCAGGTATTTTTTGTAGCCCCGTGTCAGGAGAGTCTGTTTAAACAGGTATGGGCTTATTCTGCTGAAAAACCAGGGACTAGTTTGTTGACACACAAGGCAGGTCCAGATAGACTCCCAAATAAAAGTCAAAGTCACGCCCACATCTTAGAAAATATGACATGACTATAATGTATTTTTTGGTTTGCAAAAGTGTCTAGAACATACTGGCATCATTGTATAAAAAAGATTCAAAAGTGCAGTTTTCAAGGTATGGCTAGGGGGCGCTATACTGGGAGCAGGCTACACATTAATGGCTTCATTCTGTTCAGTTTCAGGTGGCGCATTAGTGACATGAATATGAGCTCTGTGGGCTTATGCCTGTGAGCGTGAGCTTTCTTGGAAACAACGCGAAATCTACGCGTTTTTTGACGCGGCGTTACGCGGAGACGGTGAAACTTTTTTGAGAAACGCTGGGCAAATATTGAATTTCAATATGTCTAGATGCGCTGTGCCAAATGTGATCTAAATCCGACAAAAAACCAGGGACTAGTTCGTTAAAACGTAAAATTAGTTTGGACGAGGTCCGGGTTTGAAGCCAAGATGGCCGCCTCCCTGTGCGAGTGGGCGTGGCGCTCCAAGTGAGTTTTGGGCTTGTCCTGATGTCCCCTCTCACTGTGGCGAGTGATTCGGGCGTACGCCCAAAAACGCCCCGATTTTTTTGAATTGGGGTCCACTTCCAGAGGGCGCTGTGGAGCCGTTTTGTTGTGGGCGTGTCCCATTCGTCCAATATCATAAATTTTTTCGCCGCCTCATTGCCTCCGCCAATTTTGGTGAGCTTTCACCCACGTTTAGCGGGTCAAAAACGCGATCCTTTCCGGAGAAAAAAAATAATAATAATAATAATAATAATAATAAGAAACCACCCAAAAACAATAGTCCCTTGCCAGGACTGCGTCCGGCTCGGGCCTAATTAAAAAAAAGAAAAGAAAAAAACACGGCTAAAATAAAATATGCGCAAATTACGAACCTATAATGGCACTCTGGTAAAATAGCACACACATGCAACAACAAAATGTTATGATATATGCTAAAAAAAAGGAGACATTTTATCTACATGATCTGGCGACCCCCCAATTTTGTCTCGCGACCCCCTTGGGGGTCCCGACCCCCAGGTTGAGAACCACTGCAATAGACAGAGCATCAAATCATGTAGAAATTATATATTTTTAAAACAAGCATCAACCGTTTAAAATTAGATTGTGATACGTTCAAAAAAAAAAAAAAATTTTCAAAGTCTATATATCAACATGAATTTACAAACTTTTATTAGTAGTGGTCAGAAAGTGCTGTCAAATTGAGATCATATTACTCAAGTACAAGTCAAAATAGAGTGAGATTGTACAGTGTACAACGCCCAGGAACACGAAGATTTACTAACTCAAAATGAAATATATGGACCCTAAACTACAGGGTTAGCAGATTTAAGACATTTTAAGATTGTTCTATAAGCACATATTTAATTGTTTTGTCATTTTAAAGGGGCTAGATGCAAGTTCGCCATTTTATACTCACTACTGCCACCTCAGGTCATACGTGTATCTGCAGCTTCTATATTAAGCTCGTGTATGACGGCAATTCGGACCCGAAGTCCACACATTAGGACATTATTGGAACATTTAGGGGGAGGAAAATACACAATTTTAACATTTTTCATCTCTGTATAGTCCCTTTACGAGTGATTACACTCTGAAGATAATTCCGTAGGCGTTTGCGACCCACCTCCGATTCCTTCCTCAGACGGCGAGGCGGACAGATAGTGTCACCTTCCTTTTTCTGTCTCACCTGATAATTGAGAAGTGTTATCCGGAGGCTCGTACCAGCCACAAAGCTAATTGAATCACAGCATAAAGATAATGGATTATAGGTGTAGCTGCGCTGTTGTAATGTGTAATGTTCAGATTAGTAATGTGTGTAATTGCTCTCTTAATAACCTGCTGATTATCTTCCCATTAATGTCATGGGAGTCGGCGTTAATGGTGGCAGTGAGCAGACAGCACTGGGAGCCGTGGTCAGGGCCTGTATGGAGGGTCACCAAGCAGCAGCCGGGTCGGGACAGGCTGTGGGACTCTGTGGGATGGGATATAAACTACCAAAATCGATTTCAAATGAAACGACCAAGACGTGCTTAAACTGCAGACGTTCAGGGTTCATTTCACGGCATTTCCATCCAAATCAGATGAATTACAACCGTGCAAGTGCCTGAAGTGTGTTTGCGGACATCTTTTCGCGGTTGGGTACAAGGACAGCATTAAAGGAAATGACCTGGTTGTCTCAGCTAAAATAATTAATCATTTGTCAGTCATTTTGTCTCATTTTTAATTACAAATGTTCCATATGTTTTTGCTGAATGTTTGCCCCATTTTTCCAAATTTTTTTTTTTTTTACACTTTTTTCAAATTTTCCCATTTTCTTTTGCCTATTTTTTGCCCATTTTCCCCCGCGATTTTTGCACACATTGTCTTATTTTTTAAACAATTCATTCAGAATTTCAACACATTTATTTTCACATCTGTAGACTGGGGGAATTAATAATTGCACTTTATCAGCTTGGGGTGACAGTGGCACAGCGGGTCATCTCATAACCAGAAGGTCGGTGGTTTGGTTTAGTTTAGTTTAGTTAAGTTTATTTGTTTATTTGAGGAGTTAATATTCTGCTCACAACAATGGTTTCAATGCCATTGTTGTAAGTATTAAAGCAAAACTGCTACTTTGCAACACTTGTCCTGTTGTTGCCCAGTGTATTTCTGTGGCGAGTTGCTCTGCAGTAAATGATCTAAGAAAGGTCAATAACAGAGCTTTTAGATTTATGCTGATTACCATATGTTCACATACACTTCATAAAAAGCACATTTGCATTTTTTTCTCATTGTCTGACATAAAACCAGAAGTAGCTTTTATGTTTTTAGGTCAATTAGAATTTTAACAATTATTTCTATTTCTCAAATTCCAGAAAAATGAAAGATAGAATTTTCTACACAATTTGTTATAACTTTTTACAAAACCAAAAGTTTACATATATTTCATTAATCTTTGGTAGAATTGCCTTTAAACTGTATAACTTTGGTCAAACATTTTGAATTTCCTTCCACAAGCTTCTCACAATAGTTGGATGAGTTTTGGTCCATTCGTCCAAACCGAGCTGGTGTAACTGAGGCACATCTGTAGCCACCTTGCGTGCCTATGCCTTTTCAGCTCTGCCCATACATTTTCAACTGGATTGAGATCCGGACTTTGTGATGACCACTTCAAAACATTGACTTTGTTATCCTTAAGCCATTTTGTAACCAGTTTGGCAGTTTGCTTTGGGAATTGTCCATTTGAAGACCCATCTGTGCCCGAGCTTTAACTTCCTGGTGATGTCTTGAGATGTTGCTCCAATATTTCCACATAGTGTTCTTTCTTCATGATGTCATCTATTTTGTGAAGTTTTAATTAGACAGCACGGTGGTTTGCTCTGGTTCTTCGGGTTTGATCCCCGGCCGGACGGGGCCTTTCTCTGTGGTGTTTGCATGTTCTCGCCGTGTCCGCAAAGATTTTCTCAGATTTCCCTTACCACTAAAAACATGTACAATAGGCCTGAATGAATGTAGTGAGTGAGTGAGTGAGTGAGTGGTGGTAGTCGGAGGGGCCGATGGTACAGACTGGTTGCTTCGCTTCGTCAGTCTGCCCCAGGGCAGCTGTGGCTGCACTAGTAGCTTACCACCACTGAGTGTGGAGTGAAAGAATAATGACTACAGTACAGTGTGGTGGTTTGAGAAACTTGGTAATACAGGCTTGTAAAGCACAATACAAGTGCAAGCCTTTATTATTATTATAGTGACATTTGGGGTTTCGTTACTTATGCGAAACTGAAACTGCAAAGGCAGTTAATGATGAGTCTGACAAAATGAAGCTCACGCATTTCAGCAAATACCACTTTGATCATGTAGTAGCACCAGAGGACAATGTTGTTGTTTTTTATGTATGTAGAACATAGAAGCCTTAATGGCTGTATTACAACATAAGAGTGTGGTCTCTGTCCAGGTTCGACTGTGGAGCCCCACACCAGCAGCTCGACTCCTTCTATGAGCAGGTCCAGCAGCGCGAGGCCCTGATGGACTCGCTGCTGCAGTCCGCCGGCCTGTTCGAGGTCTCAGTCCCTGAATTTAAGCAGCTGCGTCAGTGCAGGTACCGGCCACGCCCTGTGCCACACTCAGCTAACGTGTCCTCACCATGTCCTCACTGTGTCCTCACTGAGTCCTCACTGTGTCCTCACTGAGTCCTCACCATGTCCCCACCATGTCCCCACCATGTCCTAACCATGTCCTCACTTTGTCCTCACTGTGTCCTCACTGTCTCCTCTCTGTGTCCTCACTGTGTCCTCACCGTCTCCTTACTCTGTCTCCTACTGTGTCTTCACTGTCTGATCTCTGTATACTCACTCTGTCCTCACTGTGTCCTCACCGTTTCCTCTCTGTGTACTCACTGTGTCCTTACTATGTCCCCCCAGGCGCGAGGTGGGCCTCCTCAAAGAGCTGTGGGACATGATCAGTGTGGTGGACTCCAGCATGGCGGCCTGGAAGACCACCCCCTGGAGAGACATCCACGTGGAGGACATGGAGCTGGAGTGTAAACGCTTCTCCAAGGACATCCGTGGCCTGGACAAAGAGGTGACCTGCTCAGAGGGACAGAAGGGGCTGTTTGAGCTTGTGCCTCATGAGGATGACTCAGCAGCAGACGCATCCTCATGAGATCAACACCGATACTGGGGTTTGACTATCGGCCGATATTAACCGATGCCAAGAGACTTTCCGAAAAGTGGCTGATGCACTGAGATTTAGTTGGAGAATATTGCGTTTTAAAACGATAAAGCCAAATGAGGTATTTGTTCAGTATTTCCTGTGTCAGATCGGTGCATCCCTACTTTGAAAGGTTTTCTCCACTCTTCATCCCCTTTCACACTGCACTGTCATGTCAAAAACAGCAAATGGGCCAAAGAAATCTTTACTAAAACAATAAAACACGAGGACCATTTGCTGTTGAGATGAACAACAGACTGAAGTATTTTATCAAGCCTTTACACATAGGAAACCATTACATTCATTGTGTGAAGAAGGTGCTCAGCTTCCTCTGGTTAAAACTGGAAAAGTAAATCCAGGTGGAAATATAAAGCATAGTAAAGGTCCAGTGTGCTGTTTGTTGTAGGTGCGCTCCTGGGATGCCTTCACTGGTCTGGACAGCGGGGTGAAGAACTTGCTGACCTCTCTGCGCGCCGTGGCTGAGCTGCAGAACCCAGCCATCCGGCCGCGACACTGGCGCCAGCTCATGAGCGCCACAGGAGTGCGCTTCACCATGGACCAGGTCTGTCTGCCTCTGAGATTTACCACGCGCCGCTGTGCACCCGAACTCATCGCACACACTGGAAAAACTTTGGTCCAATTATTTCCGTATTTGTTTGCTGCTCGCGCCGGGGCCTCGCTGGGCTTGTTTGTCGGGCAGTAAAGAGATCAGATGAGACTTGTTTGTACTTAGCTTACTTTGTACAAAATATATTACCCAGGCTAAATTACCCCGCTTTCATATAATTCTCTGGGAATATGCCATATCACAGAACAGTGTAATTAACTTCCAAACCCACTTGTTTTGTTGGAGGCTGCAAATAGTCCACAACAGGGAGCCATTTGCTGCAGCGCGCCGGTGCCTGCCGTGGCCTGGCTCGAGACGATCGATTCTCATTTTACCTCCAGCTTTGGCTCCGATAATGTTTAAGTCAAAACATGGGCATGCTAGATCATAGTGGGTGGAGGCAGAGCTAACCTGGTGGACTTTCACCCAACATCATGAGAGCTGATACGTATTTGGTCTCTTGATTTCACAATAATGGATTAGAACCTGCAATTTTATCATTGTTATATGAGTGCACTCGTGCAAAGGAAGCAGTTACTCAGGTGATATGTTTTCCCCAGCAAAAACTAAATATCCTGTTAGGGCTGGGTGTCATTAAATGATACGAGTATGGTATCAGAAAAAAGTTTAAAGGATCTATATCATGCTATTTTAGCCATCCCAAAGTAAAGTATAGGCATTTATATGATATATTGTACCTCTTCCGCTATAGAGAACTATTTTTTGTGAGAAATATAAGCATTTTCTGGGGGTATTTTGCAAACGCGGAAGACAAGACGCTTTGATTCAGTTAACTCCGCCCCCTCTCTCCGAGCGGATCTGCCCATGCATTATTAGCAGTAAAATAAATATAAAAATATCACAGCAATAAGTGAAGTTGCTTCACAATACAGTTATAAGGAGTTGACATCTGCAACACAGCTTCATAAATGGCTAACACACACGCTAACACACACGCTAACACACACGCTAACACACAAGCTAACACACAAGCTAACACACACGCTAACACACACGCTAACACACACGCTAGCACACACGCTAACACACACGCTAACACACAAGCTAACACACACGCTAACACACACGCTAACACACAAGCTAACACACACGCTAACACACACGCTAACACACACGCTAACACACACGCTAACACACAAGCTAACACACAAGCTAACACACACGCTAACACACACGCTAACACACACGCTAACACACAAGCTAACACACACGCTAACACACACGCTAACACACACGCTAACACACACGCTAACACTCAAGCTAACACACACGCTAACACACACGCTAACACACAAGCTAACACACACGCTAACACACAAGCTAACACACACGCTAACACACGTTTTGACTCACCACCGCTCTGTCCTGGCCTCTCCATCACGTTGGGGACTCGCGTTGGTTATAAAAGTGAATCCACTTTGAGAAGGTTCACCAAACATCCATCAGAGAGTCACAGAAAAACACTATTTTAGTGATAGTCGCTGAATTCCAGAAAGAAATTCCAACCTCTGGCGAGTGGCCTCTTCTTTAGGAAGGTTTACGTGACATTATCGTTAGGTAAGAATAAAGAACATGTGTGTCCAGAGTAGGTTAGAAAGAGCTCCATCTTCACATCCTTCAGTGCAAACATGACATCTGTTCAGACGCTCAGGGGTGCGTTTGTTTTCAGCCCTGACCAGGAAGCGGTTTTATAAATTAAAATCAGGCCGTAAGGCATTACATCACAGATGTCGGGCTCTTCCTGTTTGACACTATGACGTACAAAACGTCAGAGTGTCACAACTCAGTGGTTTTCCAGCAGAGGGCGGAGCAGCTGCTCAGAGAGCAGGAATCAGGAGGATTGCTGAGAACTGCGTGAATGAAGCCACAAACCACTCTGGGGGTGTTTTTGATAAGGAAATAGCATAACAACATGGCTATAAGCTCCAAAAAGTCGATTCTGCATGATATAGGACCTTTAATTAGTACCGGCATTGGAAGAAATGACAGTATCGAAAGCAGGTACCGAAAAAAAAAAAGTTTGATGCTGTTGATCCAGGGGCAGCAGTAAAGGAAGTGACTTGGCTGTTTCAGCTCAGATAAAGGAATCCCACCCCATCCCCACCCCGCCCCCATTTTTTCAATGCATTTTTAAAATTATTGCCCTTTTTTCTCGTTTTTCCAGTTTTGGCCCTGGTAATTTTTGCTAATTTGTTATTACTAATATTTTCCCTATTTCTCCCCCCCCCCCCATGTTTTCCTTATTTTTGCTACAATTTCTCCCTGTTTCCACACATTTTTGTTCTGTTTTCTGTCTCTAGATGACAACAATATTTTTGTAAAGGTATCGGAAAAAGTATCATTCAGGAGGTATCGGTATGGAAAACCAAGCATTGTTAAAGTACTGGTATCATGAATCAATGGAATGGTGCTCAGCCTTATATCCTGTCTCCATGTGGGGTTTTTATGTTTCAAATCAGCTCACCCTCAGTTTGCACAGCCCTGTTTTAAAGATCTCGTCACATATTCAGCACATTTTGCTCTCCTCTGAAGTAGTAGCTGTAGATCCCTCACTTCAGTCCAAAGTTTCATCATGTCCCCCATTACATTTGCACTTTCCTAGCGTGATGCTAACACAGTTTTCCGAGCTTCATGAAGACTGTGTCCCAGCGCCTGTTTCATATGTATGACATGGTGTGCTTGTGCGTTGTCGTTAGCGGCCAAATGAACACTCATTCTCTAACACATTTGTCTCAGTAACAGGCCGCACTCACACCAACTGTTCTCATGTGGCCTCATGCATTCTGACAAATAGTCTTGACCTAATGCTCGAAGATTCACCATGATTGGATTGTTTGTGTGGGCACTCAGTCGTCCAGGATTTATCCATAGTGGTAATAGTCGACTGCACTGGGTTGGTTGAACGTATAAGAAGTCGGTTCCAAAGCAGTAGCTCTGACATTGAACTTGAAGGTGCAGCTGTTCATTGATAATGTCGGTGTGTGGGCAGGACACCAGCCTGGCTGAGCTCCTGCAGCTGAACCTGCACTGCTTCGAGGAGGAGGTGAGGAGCATCGTGGACAAGGCTGTCAAAGAGATGTCCATGGAGAAGGTCCTGACAGAGCTGGACTCCACCTGGACCAGTGAGTTCTCTTCACTCCATCACATGCACCAGCCCCCCTGTTTCTAAAGCAGACAAGACTTTATTTCTTCTTCAGCACATTAAATGTATTGAATCAAAATCCTGACCTCTATATCGAAATATGTATTGAACCGTGACTAAAGGGGATCATTGCATCCCCAACCTTTATCCCAATTTCCAATACTTGTGTTCAATATTTATCAAAATCAATTTGTTGAAAGACTCAACTGTTTTTTCAACAGAACTGACACAAAGTTTACTAAAATCGTTTTAGTTTCTGTCGACTAAAACAAGACTAAAACTATGACTTTTAGAAATGACTAAATGTGGCTAAAGCTAAAAGCATTTTCATCCAAAAGATTAGGACTAAAACTAAGTGGGCTGTCAAATGGAAATGGTGGAGAATAATATGAGCATTCTCGTGTTTTATAAGTACAGTATTAAAGACAGTGTCCCCTCATATTTGCGTAGTACTTATTAAGTGTAATGAATGTGAATCATTTGTGAGCTATGTGTTGAAAACTGCTGCAGATATGCAGTTCCAGTACGAGCTGCACCCACGCAGCCAGGTTCCTCTGCTGCGGAGCGACGAGGAGCTGATGGAGACTCTGGAGGATAACCAGGTGCAGCTGCAGAACCTCATGTCCTCCAAGCACATCGCACACTTCCTGGAGCAGGTGTCGTCCTGGCAGGGCCGCCTGTCTGTGGCCGACTCCGTCATCTCCATCTGGTTTGAGGTTCAGCGGACGTGGACTCACCTGGAGAGCATCTTCATCGGCTCCGAGGACATCCGCGCTCAGCTGCCCGAGGTCCAGAACTTGACACACTATCACACTGTAGAAAAAAGGTTTCATCAGTCAATCACCTCTGGTGGTCTGAGGTGTGAAGGAGGCCATTAGGAAGAGAGAAACCCCCTCATTCAGCGATGGAGAACTGCTGTAACTAACATGTTACACAATTAGCCCATCAGATTTATTCCATCCACCCCTCTCAGCCCAATCCCTTATTGATACATCTATGTAGTCATAATGGTCTGTTAGGCTAACCACCGACACATCTGCTAATGCTACCGCAGCTCCTGCTAACATCCACAGCAGCTTATACTTTCTCTGCAGAGGTTCTGCACCTGCTGAAGACATTGGGCCTCATTCATGAATATCTTCTTCAAATCAGTATTTAAGAAATCACTGTCAGAAAACAGTGTCAGATTCACGACACATTCTTAACTAGCAACATCACTGGCACCTGTGGTTGGTGAATGTCCACTTGGAAGTATGTTAGGACGAATAAGTATATGTCACCGCCTGTTTGTGCAACAGGCAGAGGAGGACTACAAAACTAATGAAGAAAAAAGAACTTTTAAGTCAAGTGTTTTCCTTCTCTTCTCACACGTGAGCACGGCTCGCACCTGACACTAAACAGGTGTGGCGGCGTGATGCCCGAGAGGCTCCACGAGTGTCCGACCTGTGAACACAAGCTCGCGACATCGAGGACGACGCTTGTCGACTAAATAGACCTCTTTATAAGCTGCTTTAAATGCAAATTTATATATATAATAGTTTTATCAAGTGATATCAACAACTTATTTTCTAATGAATAGGGTATATGTACAGTATTTTATTATGATATTTCATGGAATTAATCAAGATCACTTTTTCTATCACATGATATTATTTATTGCAAGATTTAATACAAATATGTAACTCAGAATATAGAGATGGGAGTAGGCTCATCGAGATCTGAGGGCCAGAATGTACTTGAATAAAAGACAGGATCGAGGCACTCTGCATTTCTTTTTAAAATGTATTTCAGACACCGAGTCTTCATCAGGGCACATGATGTGATGAATGCCAAAAAGAACGTCATAAATGAGGCCCATTGTTATTACAGAGAATTCTTAATGCTTTTGCAGTGCTTCTATTAAGAGCCAGAGCTCTTGTAGAATCAAATCCTACAGCGGTGACATGAGTTACTAAAATATGCTTATATGTTAAGTAGCCATGTGCTTCAGGCCTTTGAAACAATACAGCCACTTCCAGCCAGGTGTCTGGGTCTGGATGTAAAATAATCAATCCATTTTTAGCATCTATTTTTCAAATATTTAAATATTTTCTAAATATTAAAGGTGTATTATGCAACTTTTAATGTGGAAAAAAGTTGATATTTGTGCATATTTGACATTGTAGTGACCCAGCGGCTGTATGTGTGGTCAGCATGGCACCTTTACTGTCCATCACAGTGGTCTCTAGGACGCTCCAGGATCAATTGTTTTGTAGGTTTTCTGGTGAGAGGCTCCGTCTGCAGTGAAAACCTTGCAAACAATTGATCCTGGAGCGTCCTAGAGACCACTGTGATGAACAGTAAAGGCGCCATGCTGACCACTCATACAGCCTCGGGGTCACTACAAGGTCAAATACACACAGATCTAAGGCTTTATTTTCACATAAATAGTTGTAGAATGTGTGTACTGTAAACCCATTTTTTTATTTTAAAAGATGAACTCTACTGATGTAATCACTGTCCTAAAAGTGGCCATTACAATCAGACTGTAAAAGATATTTTTTTGTGCAGCTGTAACAGATCCACGTAGTGTTCAAATGTCAGTGCAGTAAGAGTGTGATGGTGAAGAGCACAGGCTCATCTCAGCGCAGACCTCCTCCTGCCCACATCGGTAGCTTCTGAACTCACATAGCATTACTGTCAGAGCAGTTAATTAAGAATTTATGAACTGGCTCACACTCAGTTTAGGCTGTGATTAGACTGATTTTTAATTGCTCCCATGACGTGGGGCTCTGCTTATACCCAGGTGTTGGATAGGAAAGCTGTGATTCTTGCTCTCTGCACTAACATAAATTCCCCGGCTGGGATCCTTCACAGGACTCCAGGCGCTTCGAGGGGATTGATGCGGATTTCAAAGAGCTGGCAAACGCCATGCATCAAACGCCAAACGTGGTGGAGGCCACCAATAAAGCGGGTCTGTTTGGTAAACTGGAGGACATCCAGAGCAGGTGAGCGCCTCCTCAGGGCTGAGCGGCTCATGATGAAGAGTCCTCCCTGTGTGTTTACGCCAGGCATTCAAAGCAACGTCATTAAGTGGATTGGATCAAAACGAAGACCATACATTGAAAAATAACCACATTGCCTGATTGTTTGAGTCCCTTAGTGACATGAACATACTGAACGACAGTATTATCCAAAACACATTCACAACACGTTACAGGAATGGGTTTTAATTCAAGTTCATATAAACCTTTACACACATTTTCACTCAAATGTTTAACATTTTCTGAAACGTTTGTAAAGTTTACACAACATTAGAGGTGGAAACGTTTCTGTAAACCTGTACAAACATTCTATGGTCACAAATCTTGGAAAGTAATACATGTAGTTCTTTGAAAACTCTTGTATCTGGGCGTTAAAATGGCATTAAATAGCGTTCAAATTGACTTGTGCTCCCTGCATAAACCCTGGCGTGTGTGTTTGTGTGTGTGTGTGTGTGTTTGTTTGTGCATGCGTGTGTGTGTGTGTGTGTGTGTGTGTTTGTTTGTGCATGCGTGTGTGTGTGTGTTTGTTTGTGCATGCGTGTGTGTGTGTGTGTGTGTGTGTGTTTGTGCGTGTGTGCGTGCGTGTGTGTGTGTGTGTGTCTGCAGGCTGGCCCTCTGTGAGAAGGCTCTGGCAGAGTACTTGGACACCAAGCGTCTGGCCTTCCCCCGCTTCTACTTCATCTCTTCAGCCGATCTGCTGGACATCCTGTCCAATGGGACCAACCCACAGCAGGTGAAACACACTGAGCCTGGGGCGAAAGCCGACTGATGGCCGTGGTGCACTCTCGTGTATTTGTAGCACTTACTGTGAACTGCTGAGAGCAAACGCCTCTGTCCTCGCTGCATGCAGCCTGGTGCAGTACCTCTGGTGTCCACACAGAGGCACTGTTGATTATTGTTTTAGCCTGTTACTCCCACGTCCCCCTGCAACAGTCTCTCTCTAATGCATTTTCACCTTGCAGAAATAAATCACAGTTAAGCAAAACTTGCCACTAAATCTCTGTAAGAAGAAGTGGCTACTGCAGAACCAGTCTTGCCTTCTATTAACAACTCCTGAGAACGGCTAAAACACAGTGATGTGGAAACTCGAGCAGCTAATACTTCCTCATGGTGCGGCGCATTCTGTCTGTCCACTCAGGTCCAGAGGCATCTGTCCAAGCTCTTTGACAACATGGCTAAGCTGGAGTTTGAAGTGGACGAGCAGGGGAATCCTTCGAAGTGTGCACTGGGCATGTACAGCAAAGAGGGCGAGTACGTCCCCTACAGCCAGCCCTGTGACTGCAGCGGACAGGTACCAGCTGCCTCACAAACTCTGACGGGTTAACCATTCGGGGGGCGTTTTTCATATTCTGCTTGACCATGACTGAAAGACAAAGATGAAAATACCACCTGCTGTGTCCGTGACGCCCAGGCTCAGGGAGAAAAATGGAAATATCAAACGCACACATCACACATTACAATAAGCAGACAAGTGAAAATGACTCTGCTCTTGCCTGTGGGATTTTGAATATCAAAGCTCCAAAGCCATTAATATTCTATTACTTTCCATAGTATTGGCCTGATCCCACTGTAGTGCTTATTAATGACCTCATTAGGGGCTATTGATAAGCATATGCTGGCTGCTGGTGTGAAAGGTGTCTCAGTGTCCGCCCTGCTGCGCTGGCACATGGAGCAGGAGAAACCCCGATTCACGTCCGTCAAGTGCGGCAGTCATGTTCACATACACCTACAAATGTACGCAAAATGTTCTTCCTGCTTCTTCACATGCATTGGATTTCTTTTTTAATGAAGAGACCTCCATGTAAAACCTTTGTATTAGGGTTAGGTTCTTCTTTTAGCATTACTATCCTTCTGTGCGTAATTTTGGCCAGAGCCGGGTTGAAATTTATGTTGTTGTATTCACATTATAGATGCAACAATTGGAGATTTTGGATTTTTTATAAGATTGTGAATATCTTTTAACATTTGCATTGTGCTTCTCAAACACAAGGTCGATAAGATCTCCATTCTATGGTCATTATTCTTTCTCTTCACACCTGGTTATGATAAGGTACTATGGTAGTCACAGCTGCCCTGCCAACCAGTGCCATCAGCCCCTCAAACGACTGTCAGCCACTCACTCACGCACTGCTGTAAGTGGAGCTGACAGTCTGCACCAGTGGGATGTTTTGGACCAGCAGCAATTCTACATTATTTTGTCCTTCATTAAAAAAACATTACCTACACTAGCAACGTTTCTGCAACTGACTTCAGGTCTCTCCATAAATGTACCGACTTATGTGGTGAGTTCTTCTTTCAAACACAGTGGAGAGAGAGAGGTACTTTAGTTCATCTGTGAAGCTGTATCAGAGGTCACTTTTATTGATATACAAATACCAACATGTTTTGTGTGTTTCCCTGTTGGTTCTCTAAGGTGGAGGTTTGGCTGAATGCAGTGCTGGACCACATGCGCTCCACTGTGCGGCATCAGATGACAGAGGCAGTGGTGGCCTACGAGGACAAACCCAGGGAGCAGTGGTTGTTCGACTACCCCGCTCAGGTAAAAGCCCCGCCCAGGTAAACGCCCCGCTCAGGTAAAAGCCCCGCCCAGGTAAAAGACCCTCCCAGGTATAAGACCCGCTCAGGTAAAAGTCCCGCTCAGGTAAAAGCCTTGCTCGGGTAAAAGCCCCTCTCAGGTAATATCCCCGCCCAGGTAAAAGCCCTGCTCAGGTAAAAGCCCTGCTCGGGTAAAAGCCCTGCCCAGGTAAAAGTCTCGCTCAGGTAAAAGCCCCGCTCAGGTAAAAGCCCTGCCCAGGTAAAAGTCCCGTCCAGGTAAAAGTCCCGCTCAGGTAAAAGCCCTGCCCAGGTAAAAGTCCCGTCCAGGTAAAAGTCCCGCTCAGGTAAAAGCCTTGCTCGGGTAAAAGCCCCGCTCAGGTAAAAGCCCCGCCCAGGTAAAAGCCCCGCCCAGGTAACATCCCCGCTCAGATGAAATCCCCGACCAGGTAAAAGTCCCGTCCAGGTAAAAGTCCCACTCAGGTAAAAGCCCCGCCCAGGTAAAAGCCCCTCCCAGGTAAAAGAACCTCCCAGGTAAAAGCCCTGCTCAGGTAAAAGTCCCGCCCAGGTAAAAGCCCCGCTCAGGTAAAAGCCCCGCTCAGGTAAAAGCCCTGCTCAGGTAAAAGCCCTGCTCAGGTAAAAGCCCCGCTCAGGTAAAAGCCCCGCTCAGATAAAATCCCCGACCAGGTAAAAGTCCCGTCCAGGTAAAAGTCCCACTCAGGTAAAAGCCCCGCCCAGGTAAAAGCCCCTCCCAGGTAAAAGAACCTCCCAGGTAAAAGCCCTGCTCAGGTAAAAGCCGCGCCCAGGTAAAAGCCCCTCCCAGGTAAAAGCCCCGCTCAGGTAAAAGCCCCGCTCAGGTAAAAGCCCCGCCCAGGTAAAAGCCCCGCTTGGGTAAAAAGCCCCGCCCAGGTAAAAGCCCCGCTCGGGTAAAAGCCCCGCCCAGGTAAAAGCCCCGCTCAGGTAAAAGCCCTGCTCGGGTAAAAGCCCCGCTCAGGTAAAAGCCCCGCTCAGGTAAAAGTAAAAGACCCTCCCAGGTAAAAGTAAAAGACCCTCCCAGGTAAAAGCCCCGCCCAGGTAAAAGCCCCGCTCAGGTAAAAGACCCTCCCAGGTAAAAGCCCCGCCCAGGTAAAAGTCCCGCTCAGGTAAAAGTCCCGCTCAGGTAAAAGCCCCGCCCAGGTAAAAGCCCCGCCCAGGTAAAAGCCCCGCTCAGGTAAAAGCCCTGCTCGGGTAAAAGCCCCGCCCAGGTAAAAGCCCCGCCCAGGTAAAAGCCCCGCTCAGGTAAAAGCCCCGCTCGGGTAAAATCCCTGCCCAGGTAAAAGTCCCGCCCAGGTAAAAGCCCCGCTCGGGTAAAAGCCCCGCCCAGGTAAAAGCCCCGCCAAGGTAAAAGCCCCGCCCAGGTAAAAGCCCCGCCAAGGTAAAAGACCCTCCCAGGTAAAAGCCCCGCCCAGGTAAAAGCCCCGCTCAGGTAAAAGTAAAAGCCCCGCCCAGGTAAAAGCCCCGCCCAGGTAAAAGACCCTCCCAGGTAAAAGAACCTCCCAGGTAAAAGCCCCGCTCAGGTAAAAGTAAAAGCCCCGCCCAGGTAAAAGCCCCGCCCAGGTAAAAGCCCCGCCAAGGTAAAAGACCCTCCCAGGTAAAAGAACCTCCCAGGTAAAAGCCCCGCTCAGGTAAAAGTAAAAGCCCCGCCCAGGTAAAAGCCCCGCTCAGGTAAAAGCCCCGCCCAGGTAAAAGCCCCACCTCAGTAAAATACCTTATTAAGTAAAATTCTGTGACTCATATAAGGTGGTCATTTAGGTGTTCGGTCCAATGTTAATGCTCCTGGACTTGTTCAGAAATGTTCACTGTGAACAAAGAATTGATTTTAAAACATAAAAAATGTCAAATGTAATAGTAATACAAAGGCCCAATTGGAACATAACTTGCTATACCAAATGTGTTCAATCTTGCCCAGATCAGTTGCATAATGCTGCCTGGTGTCCCACTGAGCCTTCTGCTGATGCCATATTCAGGCTTTATGAATGCAACATGATTTTAGTCACTAATTAGTCACAATTAGTCATTTGTCATAAGTCTGTTGTTGCTGCATCAAAACACATTTTCCATCCTTTGTTTATGGCAGGAATCCCGTCATGTCCTGTTTCCTAAAGCTGTTTTTACGCCTGTCACTGCTCGTTCTGTTAGGAGACGTGACTTTGCTGGATCTTGATCAGATGCCACACAGAATGTGAAGGTTATTGTACATGCTGTTCTTGACGGACGTCCGGGATAACATGCACATCAGGGTACAGCAAACAGCCGGAGATTGAACTTTCTGGTGTGGAAAAACATTACATTTTTGTGCCTCAAAGATGGAATTAGTGCAACAAAAAGCAAAAAAAGAAAAAGAAAACCACTACCAGCTATTTTCTGTGGTGGTGAAGGAGAGGAGATTTAGAGGCTGAGATAGTGGATAGTGGATACTCTTTCTTTGCAGTAGAGGAGTGTAGTGCAACAAAGCTTAAATCTAGGCAACTTTAACTTGAAGATCAATTCTGACCTTTCCTAAATACTTAAAGGGTCTATACAGAGTTTAAAAATGTTAAAATTAAGCATTTTCCTCCTACATGTTCCAGCCATGCTCTAATGTGTATGAGCCCAGACCTGTTCACCACAACTGCCTCTAAAATCCTGCACTGTCACTCAGAAAGATGTTAATTCGGGTCCAAAGTGCCGTCATGCACGAGCTTAAAGGAATAGGCCACCGTTTTTACATACTAAGATATGTTCTTACCTCACTTTAGACGTGTTAATATATCCCCGTCTGGTCTTTGTCCGTGCGCTCTGTCACGCAAACGGAGCACATACGCAGCCTCTCCCACATGTCACATAGCTCCGAAAAAGCTCACGATAGAAGCTACCAAGCTCTTCCACGTGTTCCCTATTTAAATAAAGTTACGTGAAGTGTTTTCATGCGAAGTATATTTACACAGAAATGTAACATGTCGATTTTATAAGCAAATAAAAAGGGGGACTATATTGTGAGGCGTAATGATACGAGGAGCAAAACGTCCGCGTAGTAACTCCGAAAGACTTCCCCCGCTCACTTCCGTCAATAACCTTTAGGAGTTACTGCGCGGACGTTTTACTCCTCGTATCATTACGCCTCACAATATAGTCCCCCTTTTTATTTGCTTATAAAATCGACATGTTACATTTCTGTGTAAATATACTTTGCATGAAATGCAAGGGAACACGTGGAAGAGCTTGGTAGCTTCTATCGTGAGCTTTTTCGGAGCTATGTGACATGTGGGAGAGGCTGCGTATGTGCTCCGTTTGCCTGGCAGAGCGCACGGACAAAGACCAGACGGTGATATATTAACTCGACTAAAGTGAGGTAAGAGCATATTTTGGTATGTAAAAACGGTGGCCTATTCCTTTAATATAGAAGCTGCTGTTACACATAAGACCTGAGGTGGCAGTAGTGAGTATAAAATGACGAACTTGCATCTAGCCCCTTTAAACGTTAACGGCCAAGGTGGAATTTGAGCGGAGAAGAATGGCGTTGTGGAAGGAAGTTTAAGCGTCTGCGCTGATCCCCAGGTGGCGCTGACGTGCACTCAGATCTGGTGGGCGTCCGACGTGGGCATGGCCTTCGCCCGCCTGGAGGAGGGCTATGACAGCGCTCTGAAGGAGTACAACAAGAAGCAGGTGACCCAGCTCAACACGCTCATCTCCCTGCTCATCGGACAGCTCTCCCCGGGCGACCGGCAGAAGATCATGACCATCTGCACCATCGACGTCCACGCTCGAGACGTGGTGTCCAAGATGATCGCTCAGAAGGTCAGCCGACACTAGACAACATGTGGACACTTGAGACGACAGTTCGTCCTCCACAGTTAGTTTTCTCCCTTAACATCTTCAAAAAGCAAAAAGCACAAAAAAGCCGGCTTTCCCTCTCGCATTCATTCACAAATATTGACATGTTTACAACCCCCCTTGCAATGCATTTTTTTCTCATAATTATGTCAGTACATTTACGGACGAAGTTTCAAATTGATATCTCTCAATTTTTTCCCCTATTCACCTGCAGCGTGTCGCCTTAACCCCTTAACTCCCACCTGAACCGAGCACATTTTCTCCAGTTTGGCTTTACCCCAGTCCAAAAGCTTCTGGAAAAAAAGCTGTGAAAATAGCAACAAAACTGAGACGAAAACCATGATGGAAATGTGACAAAAAAGTGACGAAAAATTGATGAAAAAGTGGCAAAAATGTCACAAGAAATTGACCAAAAAATTGACCAAAAAATGACAAAAATTTGATAAACATTTGACAAAAAAATTACAAAAATGTGACAAAAAAATGAACAAAATGTAACAACAAAATTACAAAAATGTGACAAAATGAGACAGAAGAATGACAAAAAATTGATTTAAAAAAAAGGACAAAAAAAGGACAAAAATGTGACAAAATAAGACAAAACATTTTGACAAAAATTTGATACAAATTTGACAAAAAAATCATAAAAATTTGACAAAAATTTGACAAAAAATTGACAAAAAATGACAAAAAAATGACAAAAAATGAGTTGAATACCCAACAAAAAAATGATGGAAAAAAAATCTGATGACGTGAGGAAAAAGATCCTCTCGGTTCAGGCGGGAGTTAAGAGGTTAAACATGGCTACATCATATGTGCAGTTCAGTCAAAAACAGGTGCTGCTCATGTTGGCCAGGGCGTCCTTGTAGAAGAGACTTTTAATCTCAATGAATCTTTTCTCTTTCTCTTTCTCTATCTTGATTAACCCTTTTGGCCACTGTCATGTTAAGTGCATGTGAAATACTGACACATAAAAGTTAGTCATTTCACAGATCTGTAACAGAGAGTTCACAAATCTACTGTAGATGAATGAATGTCGGTTAGATGCCCAGCAGAGTGAGATGTTTTTGAGAAAAATCAATGAACAATAACCATTTCAGACTGAGCACATATTCAATAGTTGATCTTTGACATCTTGTGTAATATTTGCTTACTTTTTTCCTTGATCCTTGTTCACAACAGTGTGTTAAAGTCGAAATACCCTTTAATTATCATTCAACAGGACTTACTTCAAGACACTGTGTTATTCAGACTTTGACATTTCTACAGAGTTTCACAAGAGTCTGCAGCCAATGAGTAATGCTCTGAACACAGGGCAGGCAGGGCTGATGTCCGGCTGGTTTCTGTGTTCCAGGTGGAGAATTCCCAGGCCTTCGTGTGGCTCTCCCAACTCCGACATCGGTGGGACGACACAGACAAGCACTGCTTGGCCAACATCTGCGACGCACAGTTCCTCTACTCGTACGAATATCTGGGCAACACGCCGCGCCTCGTGATCACTCCACTCACAGACAGGTAACTTCACAGCTGCCTGGTGTGTGCTATTGGGCCAGTCAACTTCCCCACAACACAAAACTCAAACTAAACAGAAGTCAGTTTCTAGAGCCCGATAGCAGCAGAGGCAGCTTCAGTACCAGAGAGCACATCTCACCTGCCTCTGCACACGGGGCAGGAGAGGGAGGGGCGCCCGTGCCCTCAGGATGGGGATGGGCGCATATGCAGGGAAGGGATGCATCTATGAGAGTGTTATTTCTTTATTGGTTTATTTGGTCAGGACAGACACATGGGACTCATGCATTCAAACATGCCACGCCGGATTGTAGCCAAGCGTTTATTTGACCATGTGACATTAGCACAAGTTGTGCTCCACCGATAAGGCTGGAGCTTATCAGACATGGCATTGGATCCAGTTCACATCTCTAATCTCCATGCCACATGCTGAGGGAAAACTGTACAAAATGATACATTTGACGTGTTTGATGAGAACAAACGTTATTAACAAATGTGTTATTAACAAATGTGTTAATATGACCAGATGTCGTTCCAACATGTGCACTCTATAGTGTTCCATATAGCAGCATGTCCAGTGTGAACAGACAGCCTCTGCTCCGGCGCACTGCCAGGCTCTGTTTGTCCTCCTGCATGTGTGCGTGCAGGACGCCTGATAAACCCTCTGCCTCTGCCTGTCGTCCTGCAGTCCTATTGGCTGCAGAGAACACACTGACCACAGGCCTTTGAAGCCAGTACAAAGCACAAACAATGAGCTTTGATAGGCGGGCAAGCGCCGAGCAGCACTGCGCCATATGCTGCCTGGCCTCTGCGCGGCTCAGACGCTGCCATCAGCTTTCATTTCCACCACAGAGCCTGGGCTAGACAGTCGGGTGTCACATCCTCTCATCCTGCTGTGACTGAAGAAAAAGCATGTATGCACCACCATGTTGTTACTCAGCGCTCTGCACAAGTGACTCAAGCAAAAGGAGCATGCTCCTTATGGTCCTACTGCATGGTTCTGTGAACTTCAGTCTTGTGTTTATGCTGAGAATGGACACAAAATTCACATTGTTTTTGAGAGTCTTTGCATGTATGATCTTTTCAACTATTTTAATAATCAATTCATCACTTTCTGGTAAACACAGACTGAAAAAGAGCAAAAATGACATGGAAACTTAGTATTTTGTTTTTAAAGTGAGTGCATGTGGAGTGTTTTGTACATTGTAAATTTCATAAATATCTGTCTGTGTCTCGGAACAATTATCCAATCAGAGGGCAGAATTAACATTAAGAGCCTCTTACAAATGTTCACTTTAAGTTTCCTCCATTAACACATACTCAAGCCGCGCCACTTAAGCCTTATGTGGTAAAAAGTTTGAAAGAGATACAGTTTTCATGTGTCTTTCACAGCCAATTATTCATTTAACAAATAATAATAATAATTTACAAATAATCTTCAGATAAATGGATTTCCAAAAGAATCATCTCTGTTGGTTTTGATGTTTCTTACGCTTTGTCTTAATGATTACCATCTTCCACACGGTCTCCAGCACCTGCTCCTCCTGGTTACAGTCACTTCCAGTCTGCCAAAACAAGTGCAGAGGATTATCACGTTAACCTCTTCATATGTACACAGCACTTACAAACCTATTTACTGAAAGAATCCTGTGTTCTACAATACGGTGTGTAACCTAAAATACTCATCTTATATTAGTCCAAATGGCAGTTTGCCTAAGACCTTTCCCTCAACATCGCCCAAATCCACATCCCTCCATTGTGCACAAAAGCGGGGTCATGGGGGACACGACACGAATAAGCTTTTAGATTCCACGATAAGAAATGCATGATGAGCCGTGAGTCTAAAGTTTGGACAGGCTGTTTCCAACCAGTAGATGCCGATCCCTCATGTCTTGTGTGGCGGGGGATGTGATGGGGATAATTGACTTTGTGGGCTGTAAACAGATTTCCTCCTGACCACCATACTCGTATCATAAACCCTCATGAAGATATCAGCACAATCATACAGATCTCACTGCCGACGCGTTATCTCTGCACACGCAGCAAACCCGGGGACAGATCCGTGCCCGGCTTATTTACACCGTGGGAGAGAACGTCCGTGTGTCGTGTTGAATGCAGAGCTCAGGAACACGGCTGCATGCTTACCGTGGGTCCTTATAAATCAGCATGTGCAGCCGAACAGTTAGGCTAAAGGAATCACATGCACTAATCTATGGCAGTGGGACGGTTATCGGCGCAGTGTTGGCGCTCGCTCAATACTCGCCGCTGCATCTCTAAAGCCGCCATTATGCAGAATGTCAGGCATATTTTATCGGAGCGGCACACACAGAGCGAGGCGGAGCCGGCGGGAGAGGCAGAGGCTGCACACTGCCTTCTCCAAACGATAATGAAACAAGTCACCTCTGACAGCAGCACTGGGACAGGGAGGAATCTGTGTGGAGAAAAGCCCTGGAACAGTGGGATGGAATACAATTCATCAAGGCATTACATGGACAGGTCAAAGAAAGTGTACAGACGTTCAACCTCATGACCTCATGTTGGTTTAGCCTCTCAATACTGCTATGTTCATCTTGTGGACCATTATGAAAATGTGAGGTTTCAACTACAGAATGGGAGGTTTAAAATACAGAATGGGAGGTTTAAACTTCAGAGTGGGGGGGTTTAAACTACAGAATGGGAGGTTTCAACTACAGAATGGGAGGTTTAAACTACAGAGTGGGAGTTTTAAACTACAGAGTGGGAGGTTTAAACTACAGAATGGGAGGTTTAAACTACAGAGTGGGAGTTTTAAACTACAGAGTGGGAGTTTTAGACTACAGTGGGAGTTTTAAACTACAGAGTGGGAGGTTTAAACTACAGAATGGGAGTTTTAAACTACAGAATGGGAGGTTTAAACTACAGAATGGGAGGTTTAAACTACAGAGTGGGAGTTTAAAACTACAGAATGGGAGTTTTAAACTACAGAGTGGGAGGTTTAAACTACAGAGTGGGAGGTTTAAACTACAGAGTGGGAGTTTTAAACTACAGAGTGGGAGTTTTAAACTACAGAGTGGGAGTTTTAAACTACAGAGTGGGAGTTTTAAACTACAGAGTGGGAGTTTTAAACTACAGAGTGGGAGTTTTAAACTACAGAATGGGAGTTTTAAACTACAGAGTGGGAGTTTTAAACTACAGAGTGGGAGGTTTGAGTAGAGGGTGAGTGTCTGAGAGTCGTTGAGCTCTCGAACAGGCTTTATTCTCCTGCCGCTGCTCTCTGAAGTGAGCTGAACTTTTTACGGTGACACTCACAGCAGCTCACAGGGAAGTGCTGGTGTCCGTACGTGTGCGCACAGATGAACGACCTCGCTGTGCTCGGGTCACCCAAAGAACCAAGCCTCGCCCAAATCAAAACACTTGAGGACAAAGCGACTCAAAAGCGAATGAGCAGTCCAGCTCCAAGAAGCGGCTGTTGATGATAAGTCCCCTTTAAATGTTTGAAGCTGGTGGACTCGGCGCCACAGCCTGTTGGCTCTGCGCTGCAGACATGACACACTGTATACAGATGGGATCATTCGTCTTCCTCCTCCTCATATCCCCTCCCTCCCATTCATCATCTCTGAACCACAGCTCATTAGGACCGGTGCCGTGCCGGTGTGAACGTGCCGGTGCCCGTCAGCTGGCGTCAGCGTCCGCCCGTGTCCTCACAGCAGCTCCGCGGCCAGGCTGTTTGTCCGAGTGGGCCGTGGCTAATGAAAACAGCGGCGCGTTCTTTCTCACTTGATGAGGAGGTGTTGTGTATTAGCGGCTGACAGCAGCGCACTGTTAGAGCTGCTGTGGCACTCTGAGTCACATCCCAGTCTTCATCAGCTGCATGGGAACAGCACCGAGGAGCAGCCTTCATCATTTCCTCCTCGCCGTCACTTTCCGCCGTCACCAGGCCTTAATCCTTAAAATTTTTTCTGGAACAATAAACATTGCTCAAATAATTCTCCTACTTGAAAAGAACATTATTGACTGTGACTGACATGAGTGTGTTTCCTCAGAGGGCTGGGCACCATGAAAAGAGTCCTCAGGTGTAAAGCTTGCTTTCGTGGCTTTCATAAAACGCCTACTTTGCTTATCTCCAAGCCCGCTCTGACGCCGGCTTATGCCCCGCCCCCCAAAGACAGGCTGAAGCCAATGGGAAAAGGCGGCATTTGAAATCTTACAGAAAATTACATTCACACTTGGGCGACAGTGGCGCAGATAGGGGGGCGGGCTGTCTTGTGATTGGAGGGGCCGGCGCTTTCGAATCCCGCAAGAGCTCCTTGGGCAACACACTTCACCCACCTTGCCTCTACTCTCCTCTAGTGTGAATGGGTGAGTGTGGTTCATTGAGGTAAAGTGCTTTGAGTGCCTAAAGCAGGTAGAAAGGTGCTACACTGTATACATGTGACCATTTACCACATCATCATGCGAGCAGGTGAAGGATGTTAGATATTGTTATGGACATTCCATGGCGTTCAAAGCCGTGCACTCTCAACGCAGCGGCCGGCTCATGCACGCGCTGTGACGTAAAGTAGAAACAAACCTTGATGAATGTGTGTCTGAATTTATGAAAAAAATGACCGGACACGAGCAGAAAGTCCTCGTGTAAAAGTGCACATAAGCCCGAACCGTGCACATACATCTTACTGAACAAGTCATTTCATTGTTCATCATTTACTTTAAAGAGGGGGTATTCTGCTTTTTTCAATCACATAGCACCAGGCTATATCACACTACAATGATGAGCAAACCTTCTGTTGGTCTGTAAATGCAGTAAATTAGAATAACTGCCTTGTATAAAATGTCTCTCTCAAAATGGCTGTAGTGAATGTCTTGAAATAGGCCTCTGTCTCTTTAAGAACCTCTGAGCTTTTCCGACACGCCCCCTCCACACGCTGTCTGTGGCATCAGTGGGGAGGGGGTTCTGCTGAGGAGCAGTGGTTGGTTACTCGGCTGGTGACGAAGGCTCGGGGGCGTCTCCAGGAGGTGGGGGCGTTCCTAGGAGGACTCAGGCAAACCTGATCTAAAATGGCCGCCATCAGAGTTTTGACAGATTACTCAAAAATACGTGAATGTGCCAAGGCAACATCAGGCATGTTTTTAATGAGGGAATGACATAATAACATGATGGAAAGCTTGAAAAAGTCGATTTTGCATAATACCCCCCCTTTAATATTTAGTTTGTGTGCTCTCTCTCTCTCCCTCTGTGTCTTGGTAAAACCCACTCATTAACACCTCATGTTAGGTAAATCTCATTCGTACTGTAACTCACTTTGCGTGTCCTTTTATGGTGAAATGGAGGTGTGGGGAGGGCGTGGCAGGAGTTGGGTTGGCGTGAGCAGATCCCCTCTGCAGGTGACTTCTATAAAGCGCAGATTTTGTGGAGAGATTTTCTGTGGTGTGCTCCAAACATGGCCACTCCATGTGCAAAAAATCTACGCCGTCTTCTATTCATCCTAGGAGACTTGTTGGAGACCAGTTGGAGGTGCATTCATTCCCCACATGGTTCTGCAGGTGGGCCTGACTGAAGGGAGGGGCAGGGAGATATTTCAGTTGCTCTAAAAATCCAAATCTGCACTGGCACATGTAGAACCTGGACTCTCAAAGTAAATGCATCAATTCTGATTTTTAGGTTATCTGCTTTTTCTGACCATGCAAACAGAGCCATTGCAGGGACACAGCAACCCCTCACAGGTTGAGGACAACAAATAGTGTTCGCATTGTTGCCACAGCTGCCTGAGACCGCGTAGAGCTCTCTGAGACCTCTCGGGGACCATGTGGAGACCATGTGGAGACTCTACTGAAATCGAGCCTGTTTGTTTTCACCGAGACTGCCTGGAGACTTGTCTTATCTCCAGGGGACATCTCGGAGACATTTCCGTGACCAGCGGCAGCTCGAGTCTCCAGCTGGTGACGTTGCGGAGACTGGAGAGAGTTGCAGAGCCTCTGTAACGTCTCCACGACTCTCTCCAGTGAGATCGGCCCTTAAACGCTAGCAGCTCGGCATCGGAAAAGTTTTGATCCTGTTCCCCATTTTTGACACAATCATTTTTACACAAAAGAAAAAATCCTTATTTTTTGGCACAATTTCTCCCAATTTTCCACCATTTCCCACACATTTCTTGACAATGGAAATGAACCCGATATTGTAACTGTTTCCACACATTATCATGGGTCATGTTTTCAGGTTCTAGATAACAAATATTAGTAAAGGTATCAGAAAAACGTATTGTTCAGGTATTGGTATCAAGAACCGAGTGTTGTTACAAAAGAGGAAAATCCAGTTACAATAGTGACACGGAGCACGATCCCATTATGAAAACACATTATTTCACCTGATCCATCTCAGGGGAGTAGGACTAAAGAAGTCATCCAAATAATTACTCAATGAAATATTTGGTGAAGTGTTGAGTGGTTTATGTCAAAGATCCATTAATGTTCCAGTAGTCGAAAAAGCCTGATAAACGGGACACAATATGATCATGTAATGCTGCGTAAAAACAGATCATTGAAATTATACAAAAGTGAAGGTAAAGGAAATGTTTTTTGTGTTGTTTGGTTTGGGCCTGGAACCGCCACCTTAACGTGGTGGAGGGATTTGAGCGCCCGAATGATGCTGGAGCTCTGCTGTCGGGGGCTTCGTGCCCCTGGTAGGGTCTCCCAGGGTCGCAGGTCCTAAGTGACGGGTCAGACAGAGCGGTTCAGCAGCCCCTTATGAGAGACCAACAGGCCTGGTGATGGACCCACCTCCTGCAGGAGGAGCCATGGGGCTCGTGCAGTGTGATTTGGGCAGCTGCCCCCACGACCCAGCAAGGGACGAGTGGAAGAAGATGGATGGATAGTTCTGGTCCAAAGTAAAACATAGTAATAAGCTATTTTGTCTTCCCTATTTACAACCAAACCAGTTGACAGGATGTCAATAAAAATGGCATTCCCCATAACATTTTTATTATTATTATTATTATTTTTTATGTTTTGAACGTTCAGCTTTCTTTTAAACACAAATAATGATGTACTGGACTAAAGCTTCCCCTTCCACTTATTTACACCTTCAAACGTCAGACTTCTTCAGGTTCAGCAATTTATACATTAATTACCAGTTAAAACAAACAAACACATTTTTATGAAACATGAATCAATTGAAGCTTGATTTACTCACAGTCGGAGTCACAGTCAGGAGAACTGATTGAAATGAACGTTCTACAGTCATGTAAGCTGAATGACTGCTGTGGAGCACAGGCTGGAACTACAGCAGTGGTTTGTTCTGAGTGAGTTTAGTGAGTGCATTGTCCCAGTGTGTGGCGCTCAGTGGAAGTGAAGCCCCGTGCCTCAGTGCTCTCCAGCTGTAGGCGTCTGGGGACTGAAATTTATAAGGGGGCCTGGGGACGGTCCTCTGTAAAGTGGTCTCATTTGTCATTGCTCTCCCGACCACTCTGTACATTATATTCTATACAAAAGCTTCTGTCCAAGAGTCTCTGGAATGGGTTTTTCTCCCTCTGTTTATAGAACGCACGCTTCTCACATAAACTCACTGTGAACCTAATCCAAGTGGACATATGCTGCATAAACGTGGATTATAAACCTCCTTTATATATACAGTATATATTTTACATTCCATATTATGAGCTGATCAGATCTGCTCGGAACATGCCCAGTCATGGTGAATGGACTTTGTAAATGCAGACGACATTTCCGGGCTCTATCTATTGCACGACACAATCCAGGCAGACTGGAGAGAACGTGCTGCTGAGAACAAGGGCCTCATTCTCAACACGTCCTTTCAGTCACAACAAGTGAAAACAGCATGACCTCTTTCTAAAGAGGTCCTGAGCTCGGCTTTATTCTGGCATTTTAATATTGGTAATAATACTTGTGTAAAGAAGCGATTCGATGACTTCTGCTTGTGCGCTTCATATCCAGGTGCTACATCACGCTGACCCAGTCCCTCCACCTGACCATGAGCGGAGCCCCGGCCGGACCCGCGGGCACCGGCAAAACGGAGACCACCAAAGACCTGGGCCGCGCGCTGGGCATCATGGTGTACGTCTTCAACTGCTCCGAGCAAATGGACTACAAGGTGAGGCCACGCAGAATCGAAATCGTAGAATCAAACAATGTGCATGCTTTGGGTTGAGCACCCAGAGGAGACCCACCTGACACCGGGAGAGCATGCACGCATCTCCACAGCCTGGCACCCACCTTCTTACCCGCCAATGTTGACACAAACTGACTTCAAATATTAGTGGAGGAAGTGCTCATCAGCATTCCGCGGGGCTCCCTCACTCCCGCCTTTGTCAGCAGCCTCACAGTTGTCATTAGACGTGTCAATCCTTGGTTTCCGTCTCATCTCTCTCTCTTTCATCCCGCGCTCCTGGAGAAAACAGCTGAGATGAGGCCTGATTGGTGTGCTCTAACTAAAGCGTGTGAAAGTCCCCCGGCCTCTCGTGCATGTTTAAGGAGGCTCACGCATGGCGGCATGAAGAGTGGCTTAAGGAAGACGGAAACACTGGTGCCTGACCGTGATCAGATCTGTCCCTCCATTCTTTATCCCAGACCTCTGCTGGCAGTCTCATTCACTCTCATTATGTCAACAAACAAACACTAATCTAATTCTGCTCTTTACCCTAGTAGGATTGAGATTGCACTTGGATTTGGAAAACACATTCAGGAGCAATAACATGGAGACTGAGCTGTGTATTTTAGCACATGACAGTAGAGATGGAGTGTGCAGGAGAGCAGTGTTAAAGGGGGGGGGGGGGGTATTATGCAAAATCAACCTTTTCAAGCTTTCCATCATGTTATTCTGTCATTCCCTCATTAAAAACATGCCTGAAGTGTTGCCTTGGCACATTCACGTATTTTTGAGTAATCTGTAAAAACTCTGATGGCGGCCATTTTAGGGATAGGTTTGCCTTAGTCCTCCTAGGAACGCCCCCACCTCCTGGAGACGCCTCCGAGCTTTCGTCACCAGCCGAGTAACCAACCACTGATGCCACAGACAGTGTGTGGAGGGGGCGTGTCGGAAAGGCTCAGAGGTTCTTAAAGCAGTACCAAGTAACGTGTTTACCTTAATAAATCCTTTCCGTAGTCCCTGTGGGGGTAATACAAGTGTTTATGGGATGATTGGAGGGTCTTTCATCTCCCCCTGGTGTCTCTGGCCAGAAAACCATGTTTGCAACTTGACTGCCCCCGGTGCGGAGAAAGCAATACACACTAATGTAGTCACGAAGAAGAAGCTAACATGCTAACGGGCAAAGCTAACTGCGGGCAAACGTCACTTTAAACAGTATTTACAGCCAAGTTTGAGTGAAAAAAAATATTTTCATTGTATAATTGGATGCACAGTAACCCTCTCTCTCGTCACCTTTCCTGTCAGCGTAGTATTTACTCTCCAAGACAGTTAATAAATTAAAAAATCGTAACTTGCTACTACACCTGCAGTTGTGCTTTTGGCCTCTAGGGGGAAGAGTTACTTAGTACTGCTTTAAAGAGACAGAGGCCTATTTCAAGACATTCACTGCAGCCATTTTGAGAGAGCAATTTTATACAAGGCAGTTATTCTAATTTACTGCATTTACAGACCAACAGAAGGTTTGCTCATCATTGTAGTGAGATATAGACTGGTGCTATGGGACTGAAAAAAGCAGAATACCCCCTCTTGAAAAGTAACTCGTCGGAAATAGCGCTGATTCAGAATGTTGGAGCAAACATACTGTGAGCCTGTTCTAGCCATAAAATCCCCAAAGCTTCAGCGCAGCGGTGGCACAGCGGTTAGTGCTTCACAGCTAGAAGGTCCAGGGTTCGATTCCCACCTTTCAGTGTGGAGTTTGCATGTCCTCTCCGTGTCTGTCCGGGTACTCCGGTTTCCCCTGCCACTAAAAACATGCACAATAGGTCAGGATGAATGAGAGTGTGTTTGGGAGTGCCCAAGGCTCCGATTTGGAGTAGCTTGTTCATTAACATGCACTGTCCCCACCAAATAATCCAATAGAAAATAAAGGTGGGTGCAAAAGAGAGCTCTGGAAATCTTCTCTGGAGGAGGCGCCACACCCGAGTTACCCACAGCAGAGCAGGAGAGAGAGGGCTGCTGTGAAGCTGGTCAGAGAGGCGACAGTGAACACCCACTGCTCTCAAAGACTTTAGTGCAGCAGTAATAATCTCAGTACAATTACCGCGCTGGAAGATGTGGACAATCTGTGCTGCCAACAGTGGTCAGGCAGTACAATCAGGACCTCAAAGGGTCATCTTTAATGTTCTATGGATAGCTTTATTGCATGTTCTTGCTGATGTTTAGTTTTTAACTGCAAGAATGAATCAATGAAATAAACTTGAGAAACTTGAAAGCAGCGTCTCCTTTCAGTCTCTGACCCAGAGCTCAGTCACTGGAACTAACACAGCAGATGGAAGGCAAAAGGTACAAGAACAACCTGCAGTGAAACAACTGATCCCACAGACGATGGGCAAACAACACATTTACTAAATGCACAATGGCTCATGTCAGCGCCTGCCGCCGTTTGTAAACCAGATAAAGGGCAAAGTAAATCTACATCTCTGCACTGACTTACCCACATCACGGACGTATAACTCCACACACACACACGTCTGTCGTCGCCGGCTTTAAATCCATCCAAACAAGTCGTCAAATAATAAAATAAATCCGTAAGCTCCGCTCGTGTGTCAGGCTCGTGCTCCAGCTGTACTGAAGACAACAACAGGCCGTGTGGGGCTTAAAGGGATGTTTCAGGATTTTTGACATAGGGCCTCATTTCCTAGTTACCCCGAGTGTTGCTGATACCTGGAGATATTTTTTTTTGTTAATCATGCAGTTCTTTTATTTGGAGAGTTACGTGGCGCTGGGCTATTGCAAGGCTAGTGCATGTCTATGGTGTCAGCTAGCCTGCATTAAAAACAGTCTGGCAAATCACTTATAACACCAGACTATTGATGTACACTGCGTTTCAAATTATTATGCAAATTGTATTTTTGTGTCAAAAAGGTAAAAAAATAAAATAAAAAATAATGAAACTTGTGGATGGTATCGTGTCTCGGGGCTCTATGAATCACTGACATTAATCTCAGAGACCTGGGATTATTAGTTGTTGGTTAAGCCCAGTTAAGGGAAAAACTACTGAAAAAGGGTGTTCCACTTTTTTTTATTATTATTTCATCATTTTCAAGCTATAAGAAAAAGGATCTCTCTGCTGATGAAAAGCTTGAAATAGTTGAATGCCTTGGTCTGGGTATGAAAACCTTTGATATTTCATGAAAGATTAAGTGTAATCATCGTACTGATAAGAGATTTGTGGATGATTCAGAGCACACTCCAATTTGTGCCGATAAAGGCACAATATGGACGGTTTCTGCCAGACAAACACATCAGATTAAGAGAACAGATGCCACAAAGCAGCATACAGGTATTTGAAGCTACTGGTGCCTCTGGAGTCCCCGAAACATCAAGGTGTAGGACCCTCCAGAGGCTGCAGTTGTGCATAAACCTTCTATCCGGGCCTCCCCTAAACGGTTAATTGAAGCTGATGAACAGAAACGGCTGCAGTGGCTCAGAAATACATGAGGACTCATTTTCAAACAGTCTTGTTCACTGATGAGGCCGTGTAACCCTGGATGGTCAAATCAATGGAGTAGTGAATGGTTGGTGAATGGCCACAATGTCCCAACAAGGCTGTGACGTCAGTAAGGAGGAGGCAGAGTCATGTTTTGGGCCAGAATCATGGGGAGAGAGCTGGTCGGCCCCTTTAGGCCCTTTTACGCTCCCTGAAGGTGTGAAAATGACCTTTGAAAAATATGTGGAGTTTCTGACTGACCACTGTCTTCTATGCTACATAAAGAAAAGCCGTGTTTTCCCGAACAAGATCATCTTCATACATGACAACGCACCATGTCCTGCTGTAAAGAATACCTCTGCATCACTGGCTGCTATGGGCAAAAAAGGAGAGAAACTCATGATGTGGACCCCCTCCTCCCCTGACCTCAACCCTGTTGAGAACCTTTGGAGCCTCAACAAAAAAAACTTCTATGAGGGTGGGAGGCAGTTTTCATCTAAACGGCAGCTCTGTCCAAAAACTTGCAATTTTAATGGATTTAAGAATTTTGAAGCTGCTTTCACACAAGGACTCCTATGTTAAAATATAACTTGACCTGTTAATATTTTTTTGATTGAAATATCTTTTGATTTCAGTAAATATGACCTCCTAATGCTACAAATTCAACAAATGACCATTTTCAGTTAATTACAAGCTTTAAAATGTATTGAAACGATGAGTTGCATAATAATTTGGAACAGTGGATTTTGAGGTTTTTACTATATTTATTTTTGAAAAAAATACCGTTATCACTAGGAAATTTTTTCCACCACATTTAAATGATCCTCTACCAGTTAAAGACTTGAAAATTATGCTGACTCTCATTTGAATTGACAATTTAGAAAATCTTAGAAAAATGTCATTTGCATAATAATTTGGAACGCAGTGTAAATGTCTGTGTCCATAGAATAATTTTAACCATTTTGCATTTAAAATACCTTATATTTGAGCAGCATCAGCTTCGTGGTTGTATAAGCTACGCAGCGGCGGAGTGATCTGCTAGAAAATAGTCCCTCAAAATGCGATCATTCATGTGATGCAAGGTCAGTAATATTCCAAAAATTACGACACAGACATTTATACGGTTAGTCTGGTGTTATAAGTGATTTGCCTCAGGTGCTCTGTGGAGCGGGTCAGACTGTTTTTAATGCAGGCTAGCTGATACCATAGAAATGCGCTAGCCTTGCATTAGCCTAGCACCACAAAACTCTTCAAACATAAGAACTGCATGAATTACAAAAAAAAAAAATCTCTCCAGAAATCAGCAACACTCTGGATAACTTGGACATTTTCGAAAATTCCAAAATATCCCTTTAAACCAATGAAAGTGTCGGACACACACGTGCTCTGATTTATCCCGTGTGCCGTCGATCAGCCAATAAATGTCATTTTTGCTCCTCATCTTTCTCACTTCCTGTGAGCCTTAATAAAATAAGGAGGAACGGGAATGGAGGAAAGAGTCATTCATTAGCTGACTTGTTACTGGGAAATCTAATGGAGAAACAAACACCGTTATTTCTGAACATCATTCCCAACACTGGTGGATGGAGAAGTCAGAATGGATGAATGGGTCTGTAGAGATCTGAACAACAGGGTCAGTCAGTTTTGGACATAATGATTCCCTGTAAAGGCGCAGAGGTTTTTTTGTAGTATTTTTGTGTGTGTGTGATATGATATACATGTTCTCCAATCAGAATACTGGAGTCTCGCTTCCTTTGGCTGTTCTGATGAGAAGAGACTGCAGGAGCATCGCGTTTGTCTGCGCTGCAGTCGCAGAAAACAAACTCCATGTGTCTCGCGCTGTGCTAAATGCAAACTATTCTCACCACTCGTAACAGCCAGAGTTTCGCAGCCTCCAGGTCGGGTTGTGTCCTGGAATCATCATGTAATTGCAGAGTGCGTTGTGAGCGGAAAAACAAAGCCGACTGTCGTACGCTCGTATCATTGTGTTGAGCTGTGTGTATCTTTAGAGCCAGTTTTGACACAAATATGAGGCGGATCTTCACAGAACAAGCAGCGTTTGCTCGTGAGAACATCACGTTTGTTAGAGATTGATTCAAACTAAGGATGTTTTTCTAACAACTCCTCTTCCTCTTTGTCTCTTGCAGATTTGTATCTTGTTGCTAATGATGCTGACTGCTGTGATGTTGAACAGTTTTTGAAATATGATTACAGCTCGATGCTCGGGTGCCTGAACAATAAAACATAGGCTATACAGTGGGGGAAAAAAGTATTTGGCCAAAATCCAATACAATGTCTATGTCAGGGGTGTCAAACTCATTTTGGTTCGCGGGCCGAAATATAGCTCCCACGGCAGGTCGTGGGCCGCCTATAATAGAGAAGCTTTTCCCAATAAATGAATAATAACAAGCAGTGATTTGGTCAAAACCCCAACTTAACTGTAGCTTCATTAATACGCTTGTACACTTACACTTGTATTGCACTTCACAAGCCTGTGTCACAAGTTCCTCAAATTACTACACAGTCATTATTCATTTACTCCACACTGGTAAGCTGTTATTGAAGCCACAGCCGCCCTGGGGCAGACTGTCCATTTACCACGTGGCTATATAATGTGGTGTTCAAATCCTGAGCTCTTATGTCATGCCCTCTGCTGGACACGTGTGGAACTCTTTCCTTTTTTGTACATTTAAGGCCCCCTAGTGGCGAGAATGAGCATTGTGGTTATTCTTTAAAAAATCATAACTCCGCACAGGAATGGGCTAGAGATTTACTTTTTTTTTACATACTCTGGAATTTATGCTCTACGGGGCAGGGGCCGGATTAAATCATCGGGCCATATGTTTGACACCCCTGGTCTATGTGAAACTGACCAAATACTTTTTTTCCCCCCACTGTATATATATAATACCAGTGTTAATTTAATCGACTAAAATATTTAGTCTTAATTTTAGTCAAAGACTAAAACATTGACGTTTTTTCTCATGAAAAAAGTTTTTCATGAGTCTGAAACTATGATTAAAATGTCCAGATATTTTAGTCGACTAAAACAAGACTAAATAAAAATGAAAAGGAGAGACTAAAATCATCCAAACTTCTATTGACCGTCTGAAAGAGCCTCAGATCATGTCAATTCTCTGCCAAAGGAACAGCCGAGTAACAAGATTATGATTATAATGAATAATATAAATGCAAAGTGCATAAATGTAAATTTACTTGCAATTTTAGTCGATTAAAACTAGACTAAAATTTAAGATTTTTTTTTTTTTACTAAATCTTGACTAAAATTTAATTCAATTTACGTCAAAGACAAAGACTAAAAGTAAATTAAAATAAGTTGTCAAAATGAACACTGGGCTATACATTAAATATTAAAATATTTATCCATATCTGTCAGAAAAATCCCACTTAGGTTTTTGGTGAAAATGGTGCAGCCCTACTGCTGTGGTCAGAGGGCACAAGAGGAAGTGCGCCCTCTGCTGGTGTTTTGTATTATTGCGTATAACTGCATTTGGTGTTTTCTAGAGATTAACAGTTTTTTGAAGATACACTACAAAGATCATGGCTAAACGGTTGAAATAGTTGTATAAGTGTGAATAAAGTGTTTTCCCTGAGCTGTAGTGAAATGTGAATCACATTTATCTCCTCTGTCTGCTCCAACAGTCGTGTGGGAACATCTACAAAGGCCTGGCACAAACCGGAGCCTGGGGCTGCTTCGACGAGTTCAACAGGATCTCCGTGGAGGTGCTGTCTGTGGTCGCAGTCCAGGTAAGAATCTACTTTGTACATGTTCATATAATGATGAAAAAACTACATTTGAACATCACTGCAAGCTGACCAAGACCTCCTGATATCGGGTGTGGACTTGACTTGAGACGTTGACCTGGGACTCCACTGAGACTTGGATCCCAATGGTTGAAGACTTGTTCCTTGTGACTAGAGATGTCGAGATGAACTGGTTATAAAGGCTCAGGATGGGTTTTAGGACCTGCGGTAATCTGTGGTCACACGTCATGAGCCACAGGCATGTGCACCTGTGTGCCAAACAGTGCACACTCCCCACTGCAGGCAGAAGAAGCAGCGGAGTGTTAAATCAACCTCCAAACACATGGAGTCAGCGGCAGGTTCAATAATCCGAAGAGCAGGGAGGAGAGAAAAGAAGAGTCTCAAAAGGACCATGTGCAGCTGCATTTGTTGTAACAAGGAAAGAGCGAATGAGGGAGACATGAAAGTCACCTGATTACAGAAAACATTCTCACAAACTTCCTTTACAAATGGCTTTAGTCCTTTACAGTCATCATCATTTGATTTATCTTTTTTACATAAGGGTAAAAGCATAACAAATTGTTTTTTCAACGATAAAGTAAATGTACTACAGTAGAATGAATGTTTGTGTTTTATTTATCAGGTGGAATGTTACACAGTGTGGCTCTAAGTAATTATAATAATGTGCATATGACGTTGGAGACGGAAAAATTCTCTGTCTTTTTTTCCTTAATTCTGATATTCGTGAAATGACTATGTTTCTCCTCAGAGTAACCGTGAGTGATTCATTTACAATCGTAACATTCCCGCCTGTGACATGGGAAGGCTGGAAAACATCATTCATGATCCATTTCCTCATTCAGAGGAGGTTGAGCTTAAGCCTAAGCTGATGCCTTAACCTAATTCTAGTTCTCTTTTGAATCGCTCCATCTGACTGGGCCTGTAGAGCTCTGCCCTCAGAGCGTGTGTGCCATTGGGGCTGGCTCTGATTGGACTTCAGCGTCTGTGCTGCCATTGTTAGGGACATCAGCATTACTCACAGGGAGCTGGGGATGGAGGCTGTGGTGTTTTCCTTTCCTCAAGGCCAGGAGCAAATCTTCTAATGAGGCGTGCACTGTAAATATGTCCATCTAATGGGGCCCACCGACACTTTACACAAATAATGTGCTTCTATCCTAACAAAGCCCCGGGTATTATGAGGTACCAGAGGAAATATGTTATTTAAGAAAAAAAGTTCAGATGACACATAAAAAGTTGCTGTTCAAATGTTCCATTCTGTGAGAACATTACCCATAAATCAGCTGTTTCTGTGTTGATCCTGGTGCGATCACTTTGTCTCTCTCTCCAGGAAAGTGAGGGGATCTGGCCAAAGCTCTGAATAAGCCCCACCGTGTGTGTGTGTGTGTGTGTGTGTGTGTGTGTGTGTGTGTGTGTGTGTGTGTGTGTGTGTGTGTGTGTGTGTGTGTGTTTGTGTGGGGGTGGGTGCCGTGTGACCCTCGGGAGATGATGATGATTGGCAGCTGTGACAAAAAAGATTTTGATTGACATCCACAACTCCTCGGTTGTTTGTTTTTAGCTTTAGCCGACAGTCAGGTCAACATGCCCAGGGTGGACTCTCTTTCAATGATGGAGGATTTGCTTTACAGCAGCTTTCAGAAGATGTCTGTTCAGAAAGATGAAGTTGTGTTTTGTGCTCTCTCTCTCCCTAGACCCCATTTCTTTGTTTAGTCCTAATTTGGACCTGGTGTAGTTCTGGCTTAGTCCCAATGCCACCTGTTAGTCCAAATTTGCCTGATTTAGAAATGAGACATTTCTTTTTTCTTCTACAACACCGGCACCTTAAAAGTTATTTTTTTCTCACTGTTTATGGCAGATGTCATGGATCATCCTTTTTATGCGGTATGGTTTGAAAGCATGGGCGACTGTGTACCCTGCAGAGCCGGCCTGTTAAAGGAGGCCCATGAGGGCTCATTACAAATCTACAACTTCTGTGAGCTGTACATGAGCTCATAGTAACCAGAAAATGAACATAGAAATTCAGGCTTTTCTATCTTTGACCCCTGAAACGACAGTATTTTCAGACGCCTTTGCATTCTATTATCCTGCAGCATCTGCTTACTGCTGCAGCCAAGTGTGTGCATGAGATCCAGGAAGATTAAGATTAAGTGTGATTGTAGATGATACTGAAGATGAAACCGCCCCTCATTATTCTGCACGAGACACACTCTTCCCTCCCTGCCAGACTGAGCTGTGGGAAGCTCCTCTCGTGTGAGGGTTTGAAAGAGCCACCAGAGTGAGTAGGTGCAGTTGGGATGAATAAATCATAAATCATGTGAGAGAAGTAGACCTTGAGAACTGAACGGTGCCAAACTCCCGCTGTGACAGCTGGCAGGCCGCTAAGGCGCGCCACGGCAACCATCACCACAACCATAATCACAACCATCACCACAACCATCATCACAACCATCACCACAACCATCACCACAACCATCACCACAGCCATCACCACAACCATCACCACAACCATCACCACAGCCATCACCACAACCATCACCACAACCATCATCACAACCATCACCACAACCATCACCACAACCATCACCACAACCATCACCACAACCATAATCACAACCATCACCACAGCCATCACCACAACCATCACCCTAAACATCACCAGAACCATCACTACAACCATCACCCTAAACATCATCACAACCATCACCACAACCATCACCCCAAACATCATCACAACCATCACCACAACCATCACCCCAAACATCACCAGAACCATCACTACAACCATCACCCTAAACATCATCACAACCATCACCACAACCATCACCCTAAACATCATCACAACCATCACCACAACCATCACCCCAAACATCATCACAACCATCACCACAACCATCACCCCAAACATCATCACAACCATCACCCCAAACATCATCACAACCATCACCACAACCATCACCCCAAACATCATCACAACCATCACCACAACCATCAACAGAGCGCCAGGGTTCACTGTGAGGAAAATAAAACATTGGAATTATTGTATTGTATGTTTTCTGCTCTTTTCCATTGCAACAAATTCAAATGTACTTTTATTTTAGATGACACAAAATGTTGTTTATTTGGTTAGTTTGGACGACGCCGGTCGATTTTTAACTTTCAAAATTGACCGAGTGGAAACCAGTGTGGTTAAGTATGAAACTCCCCCCAGTGTCACAGAAGGAAACTCTTTCTGTGCCGGGCTTTGAAACTGTTTAGGCAGGTGTAAAGCCCCATAGGATTCAATATTCTAGCCATCTTTTTGGAGTGGCCCCTTGCCACTAGGGGGTGGTATTGCAGCTGAGTCAGCACATCGCCCTGAGGACGTAAGAACACCATTCCCAATTCGGGCGTTCTGCTTTCCCAAAATTTCATCCACTGAGCGGCGCTGTGATTAAAAAATGACACCGTTCATGTCGGCACTTCCTGTTGCTCTTATACTGCATTCAGACTGAACGCGATGGAGACGTTTCTGTTCTGTTTTTTTGCCTTAATGGTTTGTGCAGCCCTGTGAGCCATGTTGTGATATTGGGCTTTACAAAACCATTGACTGATTGAGACGTCAGGGGCGAGTGATTTTAAATGTGTTCTGAAGCAGGAAGGAGCTCTTGACTGAAAAATAACTGCTGTTTTGGTTCTAACTAGTCCGTTACTGCCATGTCCTGTGGATCTTCAACTATAGCTATACCCATGGTATACGTTTCAAAGCCCGGCACAGAAAGGATCTCCCCAGTATTTAAGCACATATCCAGCCCATATGTCCGAATAAAGGACTATTATTTGTGCCAGTGGACAATGGTTACTCCAGGTTAGCTCCGTTAGCTTGTTACAATCGCCTACAGCTCATTGTTGATAAAAAGTCCACAATAAACCACAAATGCACCAAGCCCGGCTCAGTGTGTGATCATCTCAAAGGCTGCTTTATATAGTTACAGATTTATTGACATAATTAGTGCATAATACTTGTTTTCACCGGATCTATGCGTGCTAGCTGCTAAGCAGCTAGTTAGCTCCGGGCGAGCGGTTAGCAGCTCGGCTACGGACTTATTTTTTGACATGGCTGATGTTCTCACGTTGAAAACACAGACTCGATAAAGTTGTATTGGGCAGAGAGATAATCAGAGGCTGTCAGTGCTTTTTACTATTGTCTCCCAGGGACAGCTCACAGACCCCAGGGGCAACGGCTAACTATCCCGCCCAGCCTTCGAGGCTCCGAGCCGGGCGGGAGACCGTACAGCGGGGCAACAGAGTGAACGAGCAGAACGCCCGAATTGTGAGCACATTTCTGCACAGACATCATTCATCCGGGGCTATTATACATGTTTTTAGTGGTGAGCACCCAGAGGAATCCTACGCAGGCACAGAGAGAACAAGAGCGCTAACTACTCACATAATATTGCAATACTGCAGAGGTCTTGGTTTGGCTATTGGTCCAGATTTGGCCTTTGACATTGTTAGGAAACAAAGGGCTTTAGATTTCAGGTTGAATGTAATGGCACATTACTGTATGGTACTGGTTCAGTAAAATACCACATCATTTCATTATGGCACATTTCAGACAGTACTGGGTGAAGTGTTGCGTAAATATATCCAACAACAAAATGCACATAGAATTCTGTCAGAAAGAATATTATTCATATTGAACAGCTTCAGGCACTTTTAAATCACAAAGGAGCAGACGTGTTCCTGGGATGTGGAGTTTGAGTGACTCTTTGATGGGAAAGGATTATACGTTTAATTGTATTTGTTTCACTGAGGCTTTGATCTACTTCTTCTTGGACGCACCTTTGTGTACTTTATATTTACTGATTCAAGAGATTTGGCCATAGTTTCTCATCAAGACTCCTTTATTTGTCATTTTACAAAAAACATTATAGAAAAAAAATCGAATTGCATGTTTACACAGAAAAAACAACAAAAAGGTGTAGATTAAGTTAAAAAAAACAGAACACAATTACAGGTTTAAACATAGTGTCTTTTTCGACCAAACAATGACTGACTAAAGGCATGCTTCATGTGGCGGCGCTCGTGTGGGCCTGGGATGTGAGGCGGCTCTCATCTGTTAATGGGGAACAGCCTCTTCAGCAGAGATGTTATCAGCAGCACAGGCCAGGGCTAATGGGGCAGAGTGAGCAGCCCCCCTCCATCTGAGAGACAAAGGACACTGAGGACACTCATGTCTCAATACTGCACTGTGCCTTTTACATTACACAGCATTTCAGTCAGCGCTGCTGTCTTATAACACAGCGCCTAACTCTCAATTATTGACAAAGTCGTTTTGCAGTCGGGAACAATGCAGTAGCAGTGACTCTACATCAGTAAACTAGACTAAATTCAATTAGGCAAGGCAAGGCAACTTTATTTATGCCCCGCATTTCGTACACAAGGCAACTGAATGTGCCTAACTAAAAGTATCTGACTAAATTAAAGGTTAGTTTTTTAATGTTATTTTCCTAAAGGCTCAAAGGACATATTTAAAGAGGTATGTGTATTGGTAGAAGTCAAAGAAAAGGCTAAGTGCGAACATGACAGCAGAGGGAACAGGGGAACGGAAGTAGATTCAGGGGCACTTTGGACTGGACTTTTGGGAACAGGCCAAAACAATTCTATTTTTTATTTCATTTTATTGTTTTTTTTATTTGGTAGGGACAGTGCATGTTAATAAACAAGCCACACCGGATTGGAGCCTTGGGCTAATTTCCATGCGTCGTCCCACACTCTCAAACACACTCTCATTCATCCTGGCCTATTGTACATGTTTTTAGTGGTAGAGAAAACCGGAGTACCCGGAGGAAACCTACACAGACACAGTGAGAACATACTGCAAACTCCACACAGAAAGGCCCCGTCCAGGCGGGAATCGAACCCGGACCTTCCAGCTGTGAAGCACGAGCGCTAAACACTATGCCACCGTGCCGCCCCGTTCCTTGAACACTCTCATTAAACACCATTATATCATCTCAAATTTTTGGCCCGATCCTCCAAAATAATCCTTTAGTCTCGAAAATGGAAAGATGGGGGAATGCGGATAAATTTCAGTAGTCAGTGGCGGGCCGAGGGGCTTCAGTCAGGGCCTTCAGTAGCAACCTGGGTTCACTCATCATCCATCCATCCATTTTCTTCCACTTTCGTCCGTTTCCGGGTCGTGGGGGCATCTGTTGGAGCTGCCCAAATCATATTGCACCAGCCCCAATGGCTCCTCCTGCAGGTGGTGGGTCCACAGAAGGACGGCCTCATGGTTCTAACCGGGCCTGTTGGTCTCTCATAAGGGGCTTCTGAACCGCTCTTTGTCTGACCCGTCACCAAGGACCTGTTTGCCATGGAAGACACTACCAGGGGCACGAAGCCCCCGACAACAGAGCACCAGGATCATTCAGGTGCTCAACATGGTGGTGGCTCCAGGAGGGGAGGGTTCACTCATTCAAACGCGTATAAACTGCTCGACAATAGAAAGGCGTATGGATAAAACAGCTTTCTTACATGGCATTTGTCCGCCAAAGAATGTATCAACAATGCAAACCAAAGCAACGATGCCTCCACCCCCAAACAAAAGCAAAAACCTTCGGGAACACTCATACTAGTATTGGGAAGAGGCGGAGACGAGCGCATTATAATGTGGAACCAGAGCCAGACATCCAGAGATCAACCAAAACGCAAAAAGTAACAAAAAGAAACTAGACTTACAGTTTGGTGCTATGTGGGATGCCTTTGTAGGGCTCGTAATCCCTGTTCCCTGCCCTCTGCTCCTGTCCAGGTCCAAGCCTCTACGTCCCGCGCTCGTTCCCACTGCTTTTCTATCAAAGCTCTTCATGACGAGGCGGCGATATTAATCAATCCACAAAATGCATATTTATATTGTTATATACAATATTCAGGTGCACTCAATAGTCTGAATTTTACGTTAAATTAGTTTCAAAGTAGGTTGTAAAAGTCCGAAAGACGATTGCTATAATTAAGTCTGGTTTGAACAACGCTGATGTGAGTAATACCCAGTAATAATATGAGCGCAGCAGGAATGAGTAAATGATCTCTCTGAAGTGGAAAGGTTGAAGTCTTGTGAACAGAACACTGTGAGCTGCAGAGCCAGCCTCGTGCACGGCGCCACACCTCATCCATCGCGCTGCAGCACAGGCAGTTAGCGCGGCTGGGCGTCCTCCCCGCTGCGCGCTGGTCTGCTCCCACATGTGGCCCTCCAATCGCCTGGTAAATAAAGCAGAGCGGAACAGACGGCCGTCCCACTCAACAACATGGAGATAAATGGGCCCGCTCTGTGGATATACGGAGGCTTCACTCCACTGACTCCGCTCTGTTTGTTCAGATGCTCAGCGGTAGAGCTCCTCCCCTGGACTCGCTGCAGAGGGTTGTGCTTTTCCAAAGTCTTTGTGCTGCTGTCGGGGTGTCACAGCGGGTCAGGGGGAGCTGCAAACTGTCACGTCACATCCACAACAAGCCCCCTCACGCTGGTGTTTGATTCCGCGGTTTTCCTGAGCTCAGGCCCTTGTTTTGGGACGACCCAGAGCTCTGCTGCTGCTACCACAAAACTACTGTTAGTGAGGTGTCTAACATGTTTTAACTGATGTATTAACATTTATATGATATACTGATATATTAACATTTTTGCAATGCAGAATCTGAAAATGACATCCTTTTTTTCATGTCAGGTTTTTGTGTGAAGTTTTTTACCGATTATACAGTTTTTATATTGGGGGTTGCTTTATGTTAGTGCTTTTCAAATCAAATAAGATTTTAACATGCAGATTAATTTTCTTTTAAAACATATTTCATTCAATAAATGTTCCAATGTCAATCAGCGGTGACGTGTAAACAAGCAGCAACTTCCCTCTCTCTTGGTACAGCTGTGTTTTTTGTCTTTTTCTGCAAACTGTATTTGTAGTTTTTACTGGATACTTTTGGACATTGTTGTGTTTTGTTTTTTTCAGTTGATTTTTTTTTACTGCAGAGTTCATACTAGCCACGAAGGACCCAGGTACTGCCATACACTAAATAATTCACTGGCTCAATGTTAGAGAATGACAGCAACCTTTTGCGATACCTTTTTCACTTGGACCAACACTGTCAAATAGTGTTCGCTCAATTATATAAAACAAGAAAACGTTCTTATTCTAAATTCAGCCAGCTTGAATTCAATGATTTATTTTTTGTTAAAATTTAGTTGTAGAAATACAGAATTTCAGCCATTTCCCCCCAAGACATTACAATTTTATTCAGCTGTCAATCATTCCACAAACAGGCCTATATGCAAACAATTACACAAACACTTTTTTAAATTGAAAAATGTATGTTTGTGTTCCATCACAATATTACGTTTAAAACCAAGAACAAGTCCAACTTGGTATTTCACATTGATTTTATAGAAGTGGTTCCAAAAGTGTGATATACCCCAAGGGTCAGGGGTATGTGAAGAAACTGAGACAATGATCAGCTGATTTTTGACATTTGAAAACAATATGGGAATAATGTTAATGCCAAGAAATGCCCACAATAATAAAAAAAAAAAAACAAGAAATGTAATAATTGACACAAATAAATATAAGAAGTACAATACAATATTGGCTGATAAGACATTTAACTCTCTGAATACCTCAAAAGTCTTGAGTTGTTTGGGGGAGCAGAGGTTGACTGCATGAGTAAAAGTGCAGGACTGGACATCAGAGGCTTCCAGGACAGCAGTCGCTTCAGGGACCATAGGAGCGTCTTCTTGGATCTTCATGGTATTCTGCGTTGTACTTTCTGTGGAACCATTGCTGCTATCCTCCTATGTATTCAAATTGTTGTTTTAGTTCATTGAATAAATTCTTTCTAAATTCAAAAACATAACTTCAGCACTACGTACAGAGTGAAGTCAAAGAAAAACAATGCAGACTGGACACTCACTTGGTATTCGGCCCTGCTGCCGTGATGGAACACTATCTGCCATGTTGCTGCTACAATAATCCAAATGATGTGCTTGATCTTGGTTTGTTGAAAGGACTTCCAGTCAAAAGGAATATTAGGATTAAACAATGTAATAGATGAAGATAAATGAATAAGTAATGATTAGGTTCATTTGGAGATTTTCAATAACACTCTCCCATAGAGTTATTTAGCCTCGTACCCTCCATCTGAAATAATGACATTACATTATACAATGTCACAAACAAAACATATACAGGAGTGGTTCTCAACCTATTTTTTAGTTGTGACCCCAAGCTTGCCTGCAGAATTATTGGTATGTGACACTCAGTACAGATGTTGAAGGTTCTATTGAGAATGATATGAACGATTTTCCATAATATAGTGCTAATAAAGGCATCGGAAAAATGCAGTCTAATAAGAGCCTCTTTAATACTGGTGGAAACAGTGTGGGATGGAAACTTACCAACTGCTCCCAGAAGATCCTCCTGATGGTTCGCAGTGCTGCCCCCTGCTGCATGTTTATGAATTTTTTTTTTTTTTTTTTTTAAACTGCTTGGTTCATCTGCTACGCTCTTCCCGGAAGATGTCGATTTCTGAATTCAGCACATCAACATTGTCCTAAATCTGCTCACCAAACTTAGACACCAAATTAGCTGTAAACCAGTGTGATCAGTGAATATCTCCATGCATGTTACATTTATAGAGCCATTTCGCTGTCATTCAGTTTGGACCCACACAAACACAGGCTGTTTGCAAAAGTTCATTTCTGATTTCTCATTCAATCATAATTATAGACAAGCTGAGAGTTGGCAGTCCATCCCTCCAGTAAACCCTGGCTGATAGCATGCGCATAATATTCCTATTATTGATGAAATTGTGTCGGTGGGGAAAGTGCACGCAGCGTGGTGGTTCAACAGCCTATCACAAATTGACTTTGGTATGCGCTTAGTGATAATAATGATATGCTAATGACTAATTCCAAACTTCAACTGTTGCACCAGTCGGAGACTCCAGCGTTGCATAGCCAATTTCATCTCTGTGCCAGATAGATAATTCTTTGGCGGGTGTCTCCGTCTGCAGCAGAGAACAGAACAAGAACTTTCTGTGTGTTTTCATACAATTGTTGGCTTGCGTCGCAGCCCTGGATTATCAGTGCCGATGGGCGAGTTTGCATTGGTAAGAACATTCTCGCAGTGAATAAATATGGATCTGACTGGGCGCCAATTCTTAACTGCTTTTGTGCACAACATTAATCTCAATAATACTTCCTTTTCTAAAAGTCTACCTGGAAGTTAGAATATACAGAAGTACACAGATTTGGATTCAGACCATTTTCATCCAACCGACATGTTAAACTCCAAATGTTATTCATTCTGCAATAAAGTAGACACCAGTGGGAAGGAAAACAACACGTTCTTTTTGTCATTTGAAATGATGAAAACATTTGGTGTGAGTGAAGCTGCTCACCACACTATCTCCCTGTGACAGACATTACTCCCACTGCCCCACGGGAGGCCTGAGCACAAAAGCCTGGCTCTCCTCCTTCTTCAAATGATTAGGTGGTGTGCGTACCGTAGTGCTGATCAAAAGGTGTTTCGGTTTTTTGGTTATTTCAAATAACCAATAGAAGGAGTGCACGACTGTCCACTGTATAGTTCTGCTCTGTTTAGTGATAGAAAGGGGTAAGGTATTTACAGGGGACTTCCTTTAGACAGACAACAACTCCAGCAACTACAACACTGGCAGACAGACAATAATTACACAGATTTTAAAGCCCATCCATCCATCCATCCATCCATTTTCTTCCGCTTTATCCGGGGCCGGGTCGCGGGGGCAGCTGTCTCAGCAGAGATGCCCAGACTTCCCGATCCACACACACCTCCTCCAGCTGTTCTGGGGGGACCCCGAGGCGACACCAGGCCAGCTTGGGACATAGTCCCACCTGCGTGTCCTGGGCCTTCCACGAGGCCTCTTCCCACTAGGACATGCCTGGAACACCTCCTGCGGGAGGCGACCAGGAGGCATCCGAAACAGATGCCCGAGTCTCCTTTCGACGTGAAGGAGCAGCGACTCTACTCCGAGCTCCTTCCGGGTAACTGAGCTCCTCACCCGATCTTGAAGGGTGCGCCCAGCCACCCTGGGAAGGAAACTCATTCCGGCCGCTTGTATTCGCGATCTTGTCCTTTCGGTCATTACCCAGATCTCATGACCATAGGTGAGGGCGGGAACATAGATCGATCGGTAAATCGAGAGCTTTGCCCCGACTCAGCTCCCTCTTCACCACGACAGACCGATACAGCGACCGCATCACTGCTGACGCCGCACCGATCCGTCTGTCGATCTCACGCTCCATCCGTCTCTCACTCGGGAACAAGACCCCGAGATACTTGAACTCCTCCACTTGAGGCGAGGACTCCCCACCGACCTGTAGAGGGGAAGCCACCTTTTTCCAGTGGAGAACCATGGCCTCAGTTTTGGAGGTGCTGATCCTCATCAGATTTTAAAGCCTTTTGGTCAAATTTACAGGGGAAATCAATAACTAGATCAATCATACACAACAACATAATCGGTCGGTTATCTTGGACTTTGTGGACTGGTGTGAGCACAACCACCTGTGCTTGAACACCAGTAAGACGAAGGAGATGGTGATCGTCTTCAAGACGTAGACACTACCGCACACACCGCTGAACATCCAGGGGGAGGACAGTGAGGAGGTGGGCAGCTTCAAGTACCTGGGTGTTCACCTCAACAATAAACTGCACTGGTCCCACAACACCATTATTCAGAAAATTGCCAGAGCCTCGAAGTTAACTTGACAAGGGAGAGCTTGATCTGCCCTTAACTGTTTGGCACCACTCACCAGTCAACAGTCACGATCATGCCTGAACAAACTTTTTAAACGTCCTCCATTGTTTGACTTCACGTGTCACGCTCAAACTAGTTCCCTTCACTTTCCTGCTTTTGCCCTTTTACACAACTAACTTTCAGTCTTCTCTCTCGTCCCCAACTTAGCCGACTGCTGCATTGTACATTCTAACCTAAAACTACAATAGTGTGAACAATGAGCTCTACTCCATTGTAGCGGCGTCTCTGTCCCTAACATCTGCTGTAGTTTCACTCACGACTCGCTAAATGAACCAAGTGAATGGCAGCATATTGTTCTACCTTTCTTTGGAACTGTGTCGCTGTGCTCCCATGTGCTTCCATTGTGGCGTGTATAGAAACTCCGCCAGCTTAAGGGGCTTCTCTGACACCTGCCACTGTTTAAATGCCGTTTTTTTTTTTTTTTTGCGAGGTGCCGGCATCTGTCCCGGGCTTACACACGCCTTCCACAGCCTCCTTTAAAGAGCACGCCAAATCCTATTCTCCGGCCGACATATGGGAGCGTACCGCTAACAATGTGTCTGCGCAGGTGAAGAGTATCCAGGACGCCATTCGAGATAAGAAGGAGCGCTTTAACTTCATGGGGGAGGTGGTGAGCCTGTGTCCCTCGGTGGGCATCTTCATTACCATGAACCCAGGGTACGCCGGCCGGACGGAGCTGCCCGAGAACCTCAAAGCCCTGTTTAGGTGAGTGCGGGGCCCGGCTCACGGCTGAGGGACAACAAGACACAAAACACCCATGAAACAAGCACTGGAGAAACACACTAATGGTTTCAGCGGATGTTTTGGTCAACTACTGTAGAACTACCTTTTTAGGGATAGAATGCAGTGTACTATCCAAGCCAAGGCTTTCTCCATGTCACATACACTTGATGAGTCACATTTTAGATTTTGGTTAATTTAGGTAAATATATTTAAAAAATAACCAATATGGATTTTTTGGTCCGATACCGATATGAAAGGGGTTGGCTGATAGCCGATATATAGACCAACATTTTAAGTAATTTAATTTGATGTAGGTTCCTTTTTGGTAGCGCTTTAGAATGCAATGTGTAGCAAGGTAGTACAAATTGTAATAAGGGAGAACAATGTGTAACAAGGTAGTACAAAGTGTTACAAGGGGGACCAATGTGCAACAAGGTAGTACAAATTGTAACAAGGGGGAACAATGTGCAACAAGGTGGTACAAAGTGTTACAAGGGGGACAAATGTGTAACAAGGTAGTACAACGTGTAACAAGGGGGACCAATGTGTAACAAGGTAGTACAAAGTGTTACAAGGGGGAACAATGTGTAACAAGGTAGTACAAAGTGTAACAAGGGGGGACCAATGTGCAACAAGGTAGTACAAATTGTAACAAGGGGGAACAATGTGCAACAAGGTGGTACAAAGTGTTACAAGGGGGACAAATGTGTAACAAGGTAGTACAAAGTGTAACAAGGGGGACCAATGTGTAACAAGGTAGTACAAAGTGTTACAAGGGGGAACAATGTGCAACAAGGTAGTACAAATTGTAACAAGGGGGAACAATGTGCAACAAGGTAGTACAACGTGTTACAAGGGGGACCAATGTGCAACAAGGTAGTACAACGTGTAACAAGGGGGACCAATGTGTAACAAGGTAGTACAAAGTGTAACAAGGGGGAACAATGTGTAACAAGGCAGTACAAAGTGTTACAAGGGGGACCAATGTGCAACAAGGTAGTACAACGTGTAACAAGGGGGACCAATGTGTAACAAGGTAGTACAAAGTGTAACAAGGGGTAACAATGTGCAACAAGGTAGTACAACGTGTAACAAGGGGGACCAATGTGTAACAAGGTAGTACAAAGTGTAACAAGGGGAAACAATGTGTAACAAGGTAGTACAAAGTGTAACACAGCCCTTCCCACGTTCAGCAATCACATGTTTGTGTTTCTGACTCTGTGAAGCGACACTTGGCCCTGCTGTCTCTCCTTAGATTAGGGGTCCCCAACTGGTGGACCTGGGTCCAGATCCGGACCTCCAGAGGCTTTAGTCCGGACCCCGAAGCCTTTTCAGCCTCTCAATATACTTAATTTCTAAGGCTGAATTAAACATTATCCTAACCATTTGAATAACTTAGAAATAAAATGGCAAACAAATTGATTATGATGATCAGCTCTTCAACGTAAAAGCAGATATATAGTAAATATATATTAGGGTGCTTCTAAAAAATGAAAGTTTCAGGGCAGTGTTCTCCAACCCTGCATTACATGATGCTTGTTATAGAGAAGCTGTAAAAAAAAGTTTTAGCTGAAAATATTGATATTTAGGACTTGCTCAACTCTATTGAAGTTTTTACCTTTTAAGTCACATGGCGCCAATCCAAGATTCAGACATTTATATTACTTTCAATTAAATCAAAACAAGCTCAACTATATATGGTCTAAAAAGACTACAGTTTTGGTGTCAGGTGGTAAAACCGATGTAAATATTGGAAAATATTTCTTTAGTTTAAAAGTCTTCAGTTGTTTTAAAAGAAAATGTTTACCCAAGCTAACTAATGCTAACGCTAATGCAAGAGTCCACATAAAAGCCAATTTAATTTGAAATTAGTTGCTAATGTCAGGTGGTGCAATTGCAAAAAACACCAAATTACCATCTAAAAAATATAGGGATGCACCTATGGGTCATATAAAGATTCAGTAGCCAAAATATTATTTAATTCAAAGAATATTTAGAACTTGCTCAATGCGATTTAATGTTCAAAAATATAAATAATAGAATCGAATGATCCTGGAGCTCTGTTGTCACAGGCTTCGTGCCCCAGTAGGGTCTCCCAGGGCAAACTGGTCCTAGGTGACGGGTCAGACAAAGAGCGGGTCAGAAGCCCCTTATGAGAGACCAACAGGCCCGGTCAGAACCATGAGGCCGTCCTTCTGTGGACCCGCCACCTGCAGGAGGAGCCATAGGGGCTCGTGCAGCTCCAACAGCTGCCCCCACAACCCGGCAACGGAAAAGTGGAAGAAAATGGATGGATTTGTTGTATTAGGGTCTAAAAGCATATTTTCAAAAAGTTTTTTCAAAACTGATGCATGCATATTTTTGAGTCGATAATTTTGTGTTTAAACAAGTTTTGTTTGTTAAATAACATTTAACAAGTATTTAAATGTATTTTGATGTATTTGTAGCTTCTCTGTATAAAAAGTGTCAGGTGGAGTTTTCTCTAAAATTTAAATAGTTTCCAAAAAAATTGTACAAGGGTCAAATCTTTGCCAAGTGTATCTTAGACAGCCTTTCTCCTCTGAACATTTCATCAGTAATTTGTAACTGACTGATGCTGGAATCAGCAATAAAACCAGAGGACCACGGACAGAGTGCTCGGTGTCAGCCCAAAACAGTGATCGGTTCAGTATCGGATGTTTTAAACCAATATCTGATTTTTTTTTCTAGTTTTGACTCTGATAACTTATACCAGTGTTGGATCGGTGCATCCCTATATTTTTCAGATGGTTATTTGCTGTTTTTTGCAGTTGCACCACCTGACATTAGCAACTAATTTCAAATTAAATTGGCTTTTATGTGGACCCTTGCATTAGCGTTAGCATTTGTTAGCATGGGTAAACATTTTCTTTTAAAACAACTGAAGACTTTTAAACTAAAGTAATATTTTCCAATATTTACATCGGTTTTACCACCTGACACCAAAACTGTAGTCTTTTTAGACCGTATATAGTTGAGCTTGTTTTGATTTAATTGAAAGTAATAAAAATGTCTGAATCTTGGATTGGCGCCATGTGACTTAAAAGGTAAAAACTTCAATAGAGTTGAGCAAGTCCTAAATATCAATATTTTCAGCTAAAACTTTTTTTACAGCTTCTCTATAACAAGCATCATGTAATGCAGGGTTGGAGGAAAGCAGATTTAAAACTTTTTTTTTTTACATAGTACGAGGAAGCACCCTAATATATATGCTCATGTTTTAACATTTTCAAGAGCATATGTCTGGACCATGGACATATGTTGAAAGTTACAAGAAGAGTTTGTGGACCTCGAGCTGATTTGGGGACCCCTGCTTTAGAAGGAACCAAAGTTCAAATCAAGCTCTGGGACTGTAGCCTATAATGCTGTTTCCGCAGACCGTGTGCCATGGTGGTGCCCGACTTCGAGCTGATCTGTGAGATCATGCTGGTGGCTGAGGGCTTTCTGAGTGCCCGAGTGCTGGCGCGCAAGTTCATCACTCTGTACACGCTGTGCAAGGAGCTGCTGTCCAAACAGGTACAGCACACACTGAGGAGGGTTCTGCTGGCATTTCAGAACTGAAACTAAACAACAAGGGTGTGGGTTTTATCCCCAACAACGTCCTCGTCATTCTGCCATCTTTACAGAGAGTTTTCTGACAGATATGACGATTGCAATTCGAATTCAAATATCTTATACATAGCATTTGATGTTTTTTCATTCATTGTAGCTTCATATAAACTTGTAAAACTGCAGTTGAACATCACAGTGCTCAGTTATTACATATACACATATATTTGTTGCAACAAATCTGCAAGAGGCAAATAGGCATTTTAGGAGTTGTTAGAAAAAAAACTTCTCTCATAAATGTGGTGCTCTCACACTCTTTCTCCCTCCCTCTTGAGCTGCATAAATGCATTCTCCGAGCTGCAAAACGCTGGTTGTTTTATGGAAATCTGCCTCATATTCACGTCAGTAACCTGATGCAAAAATGTTACTTTTAGAAGCTTAATGCAAAGAGACGCACGTACGACGATGAGCCGGGATCATCAGCTTTTCTTCATCACACACTCTGCGATGAATTATATTTCTGTGACACGACCCTGCCCGCAGGTCGCGAAACACTTTTGTTGCTAGCAGTTCGTATATTTGCCGTTTGCACACGTGGTGTTTGTTTTCAGCGACCGCAGCGCAGACAAACGTGATCGTCCTGCAGTGACTTCAGAGGCGGCGAGGCTCGATCATTCTGATTGCTGAACATGTCTCGCCCTCCAACGGTGGAGGCGCAAAGCAGAAATAAAACAAAACAAACCCCTTGAGGTTAGGTAATCGCAGTAGCTAAAACCTCATTTTCGATTTGATAAAGGTTAATCGTTCAGCCCTCGTGGTTACACGCCTAAAGAGAGGCGTGTCAGCATCCCAACACTTTGATTTCAGGTTGATAGGTCAAGTCCTTGGGTAGATCTTGATATTTAAAGGTCACAAATGAAGCTGAAACTGTGAAGTGTGTGCACTTAATACACTCAAAAACAGCCCAAAATTGTTATTTACTTTTGGTAATATAGTTTTACTGACGAGTGTGCGAGGAGAGAAAGAGAAAAGCAAGGGATTGAGTCAAGGAGGTCACGGACAGGTCTGAATTTTCTCTTATTTCTTATCAGTTGATATATTTTTTGTGTCAGGAAATAGTCATTTTTGTGGAAGCTGAAGAGTTAGGTTCATGTCCGAACCAAAGTCCGCACCAAAACTACTCATGCATTTCAGGACAGACTGAAGAATGCTGTAGGGATGAAGAGATTAAGCAGTTTGATGATAGTCACCATTATAAAGGACACAGTAGGTCAACCATGAACTGGAAACTCGCACACAAGGTGCATCCACCCAAAGAAACCATTGAAGTCAGCCGTGGGGGACCACTTTGGGTTTTTAAAACGTGTTGTTGTTGTTGTTCATCGAAAAGTTCCAAAGGCCCCAAACACATCTTCAAGATAATCCTTCGCTGTAAATGTCCAAGTCAGGGTAATAACACGGCAGAATTCCCAATAAAGTTGTCCAAATGTTCTGAAACATCAGCCACAACTGCTCCTCTGCTTCATCGTAATAAACAGAAAGGAAAACGAAGGGAAAAACTGGACCCCCCCTCTCAATTTCCAAGTCCCATTAGTGCACTGTAGATAAATGTTTCCTTAGTCTGTCCATCAAAACACCTGAGAAAAAGTTAGCTAGCCTAGATATTAAAAACAGTGTATGTTTATATGTTCAAATGTTAAAAAAGCATTTTAAAGACAATCGAAAATGTGAATAATCATAAATTATTTTCTCTCACAATAGTCGTGACTCAATAATTGTAATCGTGACATCCCTAGTTAACGGTGTAGTTTTTTTGGAACATTATCTCCTTAACAAGTGCAGCATTATTCCTGTTGAAAACGTGATTTGAGTCGAGTGTCATGAATCCACTCTGTCCTGCACCTGAGTGAAGTGCCACAGTCAAACGAGTGGGACGCTTCAGGGAACTTCACGCCGCGTTATTGTGGACACTTAAAGGCCCATTCCCGGTCCTTTCCTCCTCTCCGTAGCATTACTGGACTTTAATTATTCAAAGCAGTCATCATTTTAGTGCTGAGTGGAATTACGGCGGCGCTCTGGAAGGCAGGTGATTTTTACGAGCCCATGGTTGTGGATAAATTTCCCATGACCGCAGGCCCATTTACGTGTCATAACACACTCGTCCCTCTTTACGGCTGTTTTATGGAAGCTCTGCAGAATCCGCCGCAGCGCTTCCCTTCAGCCTCTCCGTTCACATTTGACCACATTAAAGGGGCTGATGGTGAACAGATTGCTTTGGAGGTACTTTCACCGGGCTTAACCGTGTTCTCACTGGGGACACGAGATGAATTTACAATCAAATACAAACAAGGTGGATCTTCCTTCTGATCGAGGAACTCCTCACCGGACAGAAACAAACGTGGCTCACACACAATCAATGGGACATTACGATGACTTCCACAGACCCCTCTGGTTCACTTTTCAAGACACTCAAAGACACTTCACAAAAATGGTCAATGAGTCTGAGTTCCTGATGTGAATGTTCTTCATAGAAACATGCATGTTGTTGGAGATGAATGCATTGTGATGTTTCAGTTACTTCAATAATAGTGGACTTTGCAACTTGCAAATTGAGACAGTTTTAAAGTGATTTCAGTTTGATTGTGAGCGATCTTGCCGCCTGAATTGTTGCCCATCTGTAATCCAGTCATTTGCACCAAAATGCTTTCACTCACATGTCTTGTGCTGCCAGGACCACTATGACTGGGGCCTGCGAGCGATAAAGTCGGTCCTAGTGGTGGCTGGATCTCTGAAGAGGGACGACCCACAGCGGGCCGAGGACCAGGTGCTCATGCGGGCGCTCCGAGACTTCAACATCCCCAAGATCGTGACCGACGACATGCCCGTCTTCATGGGGCTCATCGGAGACCTGTTCCCTGCCCTGGACGTGCCCAGGAAGAGGGATTTGGACTTCGAGAAGCACGTCAGACAATCCATCTTGGATCTGAAGCTACAGGCCGAGGAGAACTTTGTCCTCAAGGTAAAGCCACATATGGGTGTTTTACCATATCGACTATTGGCCGATATAAGTTTCTTGTTATCATGTGTCGTGTTAAGTACAGAGTACCAAAAGCAATGAAAAGAGTTTTGCCCTGTGACTCTCTCCACTGAACAAGAAAAGTACCTCATAAAACATCATACTATACAAATAAAGCATTCCAACAGGCTAAAGTTCATGAGGGAGAACTGAGGTTGTTATACACCTCTGAGGCTCGGATCCTATTTTATATATTTTATGTTAGAACCATTAGGGATAAAGCCTTATGTTTTATTGGTTTTGGAATCTACTGTTTTTTATCTTGGAAACAAGTACCTACAAAACACATTTTACAGTTTAGGAGCATCATACATAGGATTAGAAGTCGAGGAGGTGGTCGGGGGTGACCCACGCCCTCCCCTGATTTCTGCCCACCCCAGGTGCCCCCACTCAGCGGAGCTGCATGACCGAAAGTTGTGTGTGAGCTCATTTTAAAGCCCTGACTGAGCTCTTTCCAACGCAAACGAGAAGTTTGTATTTTTTTTTTATTCTGGAGATATCTGCATTTATCAGCCGATATCGTGAAAAACCTCATATCGGATATATCGGTCTAATGAACACGACTAAGCAAATATTAATGTTGACTGGCACTTTGTAAGTGGACAAAGTCCAACCCACTGCTACAGAGTCGTCATTATTCAGTCACTCGCGGGGGTGGTAAGCTACTAATGCAGCCACAGCCGCCCAGGGGTAGACTGTCAGAAGCGAGGCAACCAGCCCCTCCACTCACTTACTCACACACTATATTCATCCTGGCCTGTTGTACATGTTTTTTGTACATGTCACAGGGAGAACATACAGACTCCACACAGAAAGCATGATCCTGTTAGCATTAGCTTTAGGATTTTAGTTGGTCCAGTAAGGAGATTTTGACCTCAGAAATATCAAATGGCATTGGTTCCAAACCTTGTTGTGCTGCTTTTTTTTTATTTTTATTAAATTAGACCTAAAGCTGTAAAATGACCTGCAATTGTTAATGTGGTATTCCTCAGTTTATGTTGTGCATCACTTAAAATAAAGTGATTAAAAGTGCCACCCCAGAATAAAAAAGTCTTTACCGTGCCAATCAGAATCCACACAAACCAGCGTCAGCCTAAGAAAAACCTCTTCAAGTTATACAAGTTCGGTGCCTAGAAAATACCTTCATGCTTTATTTGCCATGAAATGTAGATATGGAAGACTCTAGCATGACATCTGGCATGGCATCTGCTGCACAATGAGAAAGAAACAAGAGGCTAATTACTCTGAACAAGCTAAACTGTGCAGGGGAATGTGACCAGAATAAGTGTGGATCACAGCGGGATGAATCCAGGTATGTTTACGCTGGGACATCATGTGAGTTACATTATGTCACATTTACTCAAAGGAACTTACAAAATACAAACAAACAAATCCGCCAGTCTCATTTTGACCATGGATGATCAAAATAATAGCATTAATCTTACTTGAGTAAATAGTTTGTCTTCTCTTCCCACCTGCTCTTCCCTCCTAGCAGCTGGATTTCTCTTATTCCTGTACGAGCCTGAGTCCGAAGTGTTTTCAATGGGAAGAATCCAGAGTTCACTCCCGAAAAGTCTGCCTCCAACTCCAAACTCATTTCGCTCCTTTTTGCTGTCAATAAAGCAAACCCAATTTTCCACATCCCCCGTACAGTTCCCATTCTTATCTGGCGCCGTTTATCCGATTTATGTTGTGATTACAGGAATCTCGGAGTCTCTAAAGAGCGCGAGTGGGCTGCGCAGCCAAACACAATCACAAGTTGTCTGCAAAGTCCCCAAATGGGGTTTCATCTCCAACAATTTCCACTGATATTACAGCTGTAGTGCTTTCATTTAGATTTATCGGACTTCTCCACAAAAGCTATTTACCCCACGTCATAATGTTCCGAGAGGAAGGGGGCATTAGTGTCAGAGCCGTCTGTGGGATGGGGATGAATTGGGCAAATATTACAGCGAAGGCGATGGTTGGAGCGAGGAAAGTCCAGGTGCTGCTGACCTAATTCCGCTCATCTTATTACCCGCGGCCCCACACACAAGCCCGGCGCCAGGCCTTATGTCAGAGACGGACGAGCGCGCGGACCAGGGGAAATAAGTGCAATCTGCCTGAGGTCAAACACACACGGCAAACACATAATAACAGTCTATCAGGCCAGGCCAGCGCTGCAGCACGCCACTTAACCCTGACACCATAAACAAAAGATAGAGAGACAGAGAGAGCTCAATAACAAGCACCCCCTCTGCGCCGGGCAACTTTCACCGTCTTGGTCTTTTTTTTTTGGACTCCAGACAACGCGATGGGGAGCGGCATACCTCCAGCATTAGCCCGAGCTATAGCATCAGTCACCCACATCACAGCGGTCCTCAGCGGGGCCGGCTCCCGCGCTGGGGGGCGGTCGATGGCATTGATCGAGCCTGCCAGCTGTGTGTTTGAGCGCTCCACGAGGAAAGCTCTCACTGCGGCGTCACCTCCAAGTCAACCGCGCTCAGACAACAGGGCAATGATTTATGGACCTCTTTTGGAGAGGAATTTCAAATCCAATGAAAGGTTGCATTTTTTGTTGTAGTGTTTTTCTCACGCGCACCCGGAACGCACTGAGAGATTTAACATTTTCAGCGATTTTTAAAAGGGGATACAAAGTGGACGGGGATAAAACAAACTCACACTCGAACGAAACCATAGACTAAAAGAGATTATGACGTCTCAGGGCATGTCCACACATATCCTGATGGGTTTATGGTAAATGGTCTCAACTTATATAGCGCTTTTCCACCTACATTAGGCACTCAAAGCGTTTTATAGCAAAGATCCACTCACCCATTCATACTCTCATTCATACACCAATGTACGCAGACACTGGGGGCAATGTGGGTGAAGTGTCTTGCCCAAGGACACAACGACAATGTGCACTTTCAGGAGGTGGGATTCGAACACCCGACCTTCCGATCATGAGACGACCCGCTCTACCATCTGTGCCACTGTCGCAGATGGTAGAGAGGTGGTAAACGAATAAACAAATATCCATCCATCCATCCATCCATCAGAGATGCCCAGACTTCCTGATCCACACACACCTCCTCCAGCTGTTCTGGGGGGACCCCGAGGCGACACCAGGCCAGCTCGGAGACATAGTCCCACCAGCATGCCCTGGGTCTTCCACGAGGCCTTGTCCCACTAGGACATGCCTGGAACACCTCCCGCAGGAGGCGACCAGGAGGCATCCGAAACAGATGCCCGAGCCACCTCAGCTGCTCCTTTCGACGTGAAGGAGCAGCGACTCTACTCCGAGCTCCTCCCGGGTAACTGAGCTCCTCACCCGATCTCGGAGGGTGCGCCCAGCCACCCTGCGAAGGAAACTCATTTTGGCCGCTTGTATCCGCGATCTTGTCCTTTCGGTCATGACCCAAATCTCATGACCATAGGTGAGGGTGGGAACGTAGATCGATCGGTAAATCGAGAGCTTTGCCCCGACTTCACCACGACAGACCGATACAGCGACCGCATCACTGCTGACGCCGCACTGATCCGTCTATCAATCTCACACTCCATCCGTCCTTCACTCGTGAACAAATATCTCCACATTTTTTGCAGAACTGATGCAGAACTCCATAAATCAGGCATTTCACCAGCGTTCATTGGGCTCAAAACTCAAACTCAAACTCAAACTAATATAAATGTTTTTGTAAAATGTAAGTTTTGTGAAATGCAAAGATATTCTCCAACAGTAAACCGATTTCAGCTTATGGAGAAGTGCTGCTACCCCAGGGCCGAGACACGTGGACCAAAGACAGCTGCCTCAGCCATGAACAAGATAAATCAAAGTATATCAGCCATACAACAACATGCACGTCAACTTTGGCACTGCACTTTCTGCGTCTGTGTGTATCACAGCACACACCCCTGACCCAAAACAGCTACAATCAATTTTCTATAAACAACAAAATCACAAATTCACCAAATCTGCGTTTTAAGGTGATGTGCAGGAAGGAACATGAATCCACTGTGGCAAATCTCCTAGAAAAGTTTGATATTCTTGTGTTTCCTGGTGAACCTCAGAGACAACGCTGACGTCCCTCGTGTCCAAAAGTCCACTCAATCCAAAGCAATGCGGGTCCTCTGTGCTCTGAAGACAGCACATCCGGCCCGGGCCGTATCCACAGACTTAACAACACAATGTGCTTTTACCAAATAAACAGAGCAACTAATGACAAAACAGCAAAACACGCGCAACATGTCCGGTCCAAAAGATCTGCATTTAAACAATATATAAGTACGTATGGACAGGGCCTCAATGGGGATTTTAGAGTTTAATCAAGGACATAGGACATAAAACCAGAGACTTTTCAGGTTTCATAATGTCTGTCCATCATGACATGGCCTCCGTAATCTCAAACGTCGAGCAATGCTTCATAGTCCCAGTCTGTGGTTGATCTGTGCGGTTCTTTCAGTGCTAGCTGTTGGGTCAGTGGAGCGGTCTGCTGTGTTCCAGGTGGTGCAGCTGGAGGAGCTGCTGGCCGTCCGTCACTCGGTGTTTGTGATCGGGAACGCGGGCACGGGGAAGAGTCAGGTGCTGCGGGCCCTGCAGAGGACCTACCAGAACATGAAGCGCAGACCGGTGTGGGCTGACCTCAACCCCAAAGCTGTCACCAACGACGAGCTGTTCGGCATCATCAACCCCGCCACCAGGGAGTGGAAGGATGGTCAGTGCGCGCTCAGTGGAGAGAGTGCCGGTCCAGATGAATCAGTGTACTAGGGCTGCACTCATCTGGGATCTGTGTTTTTTATGTCAGCTTATTGAGAATTAAAGTCATATTTGCAAAACACAATATTTGAAAACCATCAGATCCTTATGTTTGACTTGTATATACTGTATGTGCTCCCTCAGGCCTGTTCTCCAGCATCATGCGAGACCTGGCCAACATCAGCCACAGCGGGCCCAAGTGGATGGTCCTGGATGGAGACATCGACCCCATGTGGATCGAGTCCCTCAATACGGTCATGGACGACAACAAGGTCTGACCACTCTGACGTCTCTGACCTATGTCATGACCCAATAACAGTCAGTCATGGCAGCCTTTATTATTTCACTTGGGACAATGGTCAAATACACTCATTTACCAAGTGTTTGATGTGCAAAAATCAATCAGCAGCGCCCCTCCTTTACATGTCAGATTTGGGGCTCTAATACTGTAGTACCAAAACATGTTTGTATCGTTTTGAAGCTGTTGGTCCAGGCACAGCATTAAAAGAAGTGTAAATTAGCTGAGACTGGCTTGTAGAACAGCTTAAGTAGCGAAAGCAGTCAAAAAAGCAAAATAAAGTCCGAAGCACTCGAGTCATATAGCAGAAGTAAAAGTCCTTTATTAGGTATGGACCAGCCTACGTGTTTCGACCGCACAGGTCTTCGTCAGGGCATGTAAAACTGATCACAGGTGTGGAGACTTTAAAAGAGCGATCATGTGACCAATCATGTCACGTGATCAAAAGCCTGATGATCAGGGGCAGACAAATAAACAACAATACAATAAGATAAATAAATTGTCCTGGCCAGGACTAACAGGAAAGACCCAGAGCAGAAACATGAAGCATAACATGAAGACAGAATACACCCACACATGGACACTGGAGGCTAAATAACTCAGTGAACAAGGGTAAGTACATGTATCATCATAAAAAACACGCCTTAGTCATGACCAACATGAGACAGAATAAGCCAACCTCGACCACAGAGAGAACGTGAATATCATAGTAGTAAACGTGATAGCCTTTCAAAAGAAAGGGGAAAAATCAATTTCTTCGTTCAACCCAGGTAAACGAGTGGCTCCCAAAGTGTCAATCCAGTAAGTTTCACATTGCAAACGTTTTTTGTTTTAGTTTATTGCCACCACGGGGGTCCATTTCAACAGTTTCGATGACCATCACTATCAGGTTGTTTAAGCTAGAGTGGCCAGAGTTTTTGAAATGCTTTGCGATGGGGTAGTCCATATTTTGAGTTCTAACTGCAGACTTGTGTTCAGCAAATCCTTCTTTGAGTTTTCTCTTTGTGCGTCCAATGTAAGAACAATCCTGTATACTACGTAGGTGGAGTTGCAGTTGGCAAAAGAGCGACAAAGGAAGGTGTTTTCATGTTTAGAATCAGTGAATGTTTTAGCTTTGTGTATGTGGGAGCAGTGGGAGCATGCCCCACGCCTGAAGGTTCCATTAAAACAAGTGACTTTGTTGTTTCAGCTCAAATAAATGATTCAATGAACATTTGGCTTTTATTTTTTTTTTAAATTGCCCAATGTTTCACCAATTTTTCCCATTAAAAAAACAACGTATTTTTGCCCAATTTTTTCTTTCATCCATCCATTTTCTTCCACTTTTCCGTTGCCGGGTCGTGGGAGCAGCTGTTGGAGTTGCCCAAATCACATTGCACCAGCCCCTTATGGCTCCTCCTGCAGGTGGTGGGTCCACAGGAGGACGGCCTCTTGATTCTAACCAGGCCTGTTGGTCTCTCATAAGGGGCTTCTGAACCGCTCTTTGTCTGACCCCTCACTCAGGACCAGTTTACCATGGGAGACCCTACCAGGGGCACGAAGCCCCGACAACAGAGCTCCAGGATCATTCGGGTGCTCAAACCCCTCCACCACGTTAAGGTGGCGGTTCCAGGAGGGGCCAATTTTTTCTTGTTTTCCCTTATTTTCCCTATTTCCCCCATTTTTTACCCAGTTTACTCCCAAATTTTCCCTATTTTTGCCCCATTCCCCCCATTTGTCCTCCTTTTTTGCCACAATTCTTCCCAGCTCGTCTGCTACGTGCCTGCTATCGTCAAAGTAAAGACTTGCAGCTCTGTGTTGCTGCAGTGACACTGTGCACCACTGCACATGCACCCAAATTGGGGTGTGACGAACTCTCAGACCCCACTGACCCATGTGACCTCACAGTCCTCAGCAATAAGAGCACACATGCAAACGAGCGCGGTGGCCTCATAATGTGCCGCAGCGCTGGGGCAGAGGAGAGAGGCCGCTGTGTGAAAGCCCTGTCACCAATAAAAGCATGCAGAGCGTTAGTGTCAGCAGCCGGTGCCGTCAGGAGAGGTTTGCTTATTCATTTATGTCGCGCTGTCACTGGAGGACCTGTGTGACACACCGCTGTTGTCAGTCCAGTCCATGGGAGAAATACTGAAGGACAGTGTTCCTAGTTATGTCTGCCCTTACGCTCCTTTCTGCTCCCGTTTTAACGAGACCCATCTGTAGCTTTTATGGTGCATCCCAGACACTGGTCTCTTGTTTTACATCAGCTATGCCTGCTTTATTAAAGTGCCATAAATAGGGCTGGGTACCGTTAGATTTTTTAAAATATCAGTACTTTTGTTGATACCGGTACTCAAATATTTGTCATATAGAACTAGAAAACAGAACAATAATGCTTGGAAGATCTGCACAATTACGATAGCGGGTGCATCTCCAATGTTGGCAAATCTGTGAAAAATGGGGACTAGTTTGGGAAAAAATTGGAAAATCTGGAGAAATTGTGGCAGAGTTAAGGAAAGATTGAATGGGGAATAAATTGAGGAATGGAGAAACAGAGAAATTATTAGTAATAATAAATGAGCAGAAATTAGGGGGGAAAAAGAGGGGAAAACCAGAAAAAACTGGGGCAAAAATAAGAAAAAAAGAAGTGTAAAAAAAAATAGGGGGAAAAGGGACAAACATTGCGCAACAAAAAGAAGAAAATGGAAAAAAAAATACATAAATTGGGCAAAACTGGGGGAAAAGATTGGGCTGAAACAACACAAAGTCACTTCCTGTAATGCTGTCAACAACATCTAAACTTGCTCTCTTTCCCATACCTACTTTTGATAATTCCATTTTTCGATCCCGGTAGTGCCTTAACACAACTTTGATGTTAAACATGCAGATTCACAAAACATAGTAGTTCTCTCAAGGGTCACATTTATCAGGACAAGTGCTAAATAGTGAGTGCAAGCTGCAAAAAAGGTATATTTTTAGGCATGTTGCACCATATTTACTACTTGACATTGCCTGTATTAAAGTTTGAACGCCCCAAATCTAACATGTGAATGAGCGAAAGCTTAGGAACTGAAAAGGTGTAAATGACTGGGCTGAGCGTGCTCCTGGTTTTGCACATGAGCAAACGCTTGGTAAATGACCCCCTCAGTGTAAAAGCATCATCGTCAGTAAAGTGAACTGTCCACGTGCCTCCACTGTTCCCTGTCCCGCGCCCCCCGGCCTGTCCTCACAGGCCAGTGGCTCATCATGGCTGATCTGTGTCCTCCTTCAGGTGCTGACACTGGCCAGTAACGAGCGCATCCCCCTCAACCCCTCCATGAGACTGCTGTTTGAGATCAGCCACCTGCGGACGGCCACCCCCGCCACCGTGTCCCGAGCAGGTACCTCACTGTCGCACTCTGTCCCACCGTGTCCCGAGCAGGTACCTCTCTGTCCCACCTTGTCCCGAGCAGGTACCTCTCTGTCCCACTCTGTCCCACCGTGTCCCGAGCAGGTACCTCTCTGTCCCACTCTGTCCCACCGTGTCCCACTGTAATAATAATAATAATACATTTGATTTCAAAGCGCCTTTCAGAACACCCAAGGACACTGTGCAATGGACACATTAAAAACATTAAAAACAAGAGCAACAAAGTAAAACAGAGTACAAACGACTGAGAAGGTGAGCGCGTAGCTAGGTGGTGTAGGACTGTCTGTGTCCCGAGCAAGTACTTCTCTGTCCCTCTCTGTCCCACCGTGTCCTGAGCAGGTACCTCTCTGTCCCACTCTGTCCCACCTTGTCCCGAGCAGGTACCTCTCTGTCCCACCTTGTCCCGAGCAGGTACCGCTCTGTCCCACTCTGTCCTGAGCAGGTACCTCTCTGTCCCACTCTGTCCCACCGTGTCCCGAGCAGGTACTTCTCTGTCTCAAGCAGGTACCTGTCTGACCTACCGTGCCCCGAGCAGGAAGTTCTCAAATCAGCATTTGATAACATTTTACGATGCTACGATGTTGTTCCCTTGTGAAAACATATTTGAGCTCGTGTTTTGGACCACTCAACCATGTTTGAGTCATCTTTGAGTCTTCAGTGCGTGCTGCGTGATGCACCACAGGGGTCGCTTATAGAACGCTTCTCCAATGTCCACTCTGCAAATGTCCTTTGCAGAGTACAGCTTCACTCCTATCAGGGGACGGGAGAGTAGCCAAAATATTTACTAATGTAAGTTCAAGTAAAAAGTAGTGGCCCAAACAATTACTCAAGGAGATGTAAAAAAGTTATTGGAGAAAATGTTACTTGAGTACTGTGAGTACTGAGTAACTGTGTGTGTCAAATACAGAAAAAAAACAAAATCATTCATGAGACGAACTACATCTACAGTATTTTACAGATCAAAATGAAGCGTTTGCTGCTTAAATATTTACTCACACTGGAATAATCCTTTTTACTCAAGTAAGAGTACTGGTGAGTAAATGTAACTGAGTACTACCTGCCTCTGACTCCTACAAATGAACCAGTGTCAAATGAAAACCCAAAAAAGCCAGTGAACGTAATGCCTCCTCTATGAACCTTCTTGCTTCTGTTTCTAAGCCACAATTGAGAAAAACGGCGCACGATATCCAAATCCGAACACGCGACCGTGGGCTCACAATAAAAAAACGTGCGCTGCTACAAGAAGATAAATTGCTCACTCCAGCCAATGCGCGACAGATTAAGACGACCCGCCGCGCCTTAAGATAGAATCTCTATTCAGCACGATTCCTTCACACAGCCACTTTCCTATTCATAGAGCACTCATTTCCATATGCTGTGTTTAATTTCCAATCAAAATCCCGCCTGAAACCTATGCAATCAGCCGCCAGAGATTCAATTCAAAGATCCTGCGCTCTTATCCGCTCTTCCGTCTCCCGCCATAAATCTTGTGCACAGTCAATATTTCCACATTAGCCGGGCTCATATCTGAAATATGAAACGTGACGCGCATCGACAAAGCCACTCTGGTCCATCATTCCCATGCTCCCCCCGTCAGCTTTATAGATCCACGTCATGTTTATCTCCTGCGCGTTTATCTTTGATTGCTTTCACATTTTACTGTCAGTGGCTAAATAACTCTGGACACTTTTTTTCCCCAAGTGCCAAATGCGGGAAAACATGACTGGTTTTGGTGCTAAACGTACCTGAAGAAACAGTGACGAGGAGAGGAAGCCATGGGGCAAAGAGCAGGGTGCAAACTTACTCCAACTCAAACGGCAGCTGAAATAGTCGCAATTAGCAAATGGGGAAGACTGAAGGGGAAAACAACGACCCAAAACAAAACCACAAAAGATATTATTTTATTTATTGTGTAGTTTAGCAGTTCATATTTCAATGGTATTTCATGGTCTTCACCTATAATTCGGGCGTTCTGCTCTCCCAAAATTTCATCCGATGGGCGGGGGAGCGACTAAACTTTGCGGTGCATTATGGGTAACAATAGTCTTCGCAAGTTCCGGTTCTGCTGGAGCGTTTTCGTTCGCTCTTTCGTTTGCTCTGCTTCATCTTCATCTTGCTAAGAGAGGAATACAATTCTGTAGCTGATATTTTATGATGCAGACATCGACTGTTCCGACTCCTCGTACCTCCCGTCCCCCCCCCTCCTGCCTTCAGCGGACACTTTTAGCCACGCACTGGCCCGCTGTACGGGCTAACTAACCGTTGCCTCTGGTGTCTGTGAGCCGCCCCTGGGAGACAATAGTAAAAAGCACTGACACTGAGTCTGATTATCTCTCTGCCCAATACAACTATATCGAGTCTGTGTTTTCACCGTGAGAACAACAGCCATGTCAAAAAATAAGTCCATAGCCGAGCTGCTAACCGCTCGCCCGGAGCTAACTAGCTGCTTAGCAGCGGATAGATCCGGTGAAACCAAGTATTATGCAATAATAACGTCAATACAGCCGGTGACTTTATAAAGCAGCCTTTGAGATGATCACACACTGAGCCAGGCTTCTTCACCGTTCAAAGCTGTACACGGGCTTGAAACGATTTGTTTGAACACTTCGGACATGTAGGAGGGATTGCAAGAGCTAGAAACCAGTTTGGGCCAAATCAAAAAATGTCATAGTTTGTGCAGGAAAAAACAAGTAGACTACCTCAGCTTTAAAACATTTGGTCATCATTGCCACTCTGCCCAGCCGCTGCCGCTCGAGTTTCTATCCGCAAATGTAAAGGCTCGGAATGGAAAAGGTGTGAAATATTGGTGGGGACTGTCCCGCCAGGCCAAAGTTTGTGGGGACATGTCCATACCAGTCCTTAAGGAAGTCTGGCCTGTACAGTGAGTAAGCAAGTGAGTGCTCTCTTTGTCATTGTTCAACCATACAATGAACTTGTGTTGAGGTGTTAGTCCTGAGCCGCTGCGACTGAGCCACTGTGGGCCAACTCGTTCATGTTGTACATGTTTTTCCCATAATCCTGCAGCTCTGTATGTGATTCCTGGCCTGGTCAACAGTATGTGACCGAGAATGATCAGGGGATAGTATCATTTACTGTGGCACAGTGGTTAGCACTCGTGCTTCACAGCAAGAAGGTCCCGGTTTCAATTCCCACCTGTTTTCTGATGCTCCGGTTTCCCCCAACACTAAAACATGTACAATAGGTTCCCCTTTGGGGCCAGCACTCCCCTGAAAAAAGAGATTCTTAATCTCAGTGGGACTTTCCTGGAAAATAAAGGTCAAATAAATCCAATAAATGCACATAGAATTGATTTGATTAAGAACGCAGCAGTTTGCTCTTTTGTGCCCCACAGCAAGGAGGTCCTGGGTCCCATGGATGGTTGGGTGGGGCCTGGGGAGTTTGTTCTCCCTAGACTTCAACTCCTCCAGGGGCTTCCCCACCTCTAGATTCTACATCTCATTGAGACTTTACTGGTTAAATAAATGTACAAAGAAAAGAAAGACTAAAAATAAATCCAATAAAGCTTATCTCTGTGTGGTGAGGGCGAAGTGTAACTGAATTTGATGATTAATTTCAGAGCCAACAGATACTGTAAATGAGCAGAGACTTTCCAGTGATGGTGATAATGAAAGACCATTATGTATGTGTGGGTCCGGCCCATGTTTGCACTCAGACATTCTGCTTTTGGACATAAAGTTTAGGTAGTGTTGGGTAACTGAATACATGTATGGTAAATACATGTATTACGCTTATGCATATTTTGAATTCTCATTTTAAGTAACTGTATTCAAGTACACTATTTAGAATACAGTTACTTTCTTCAAATCAAAAGAACACATCAATACAATCAATGATCACATTTCAATGTCATAATCATAATATAAAGTTCAGCTCGGTTCTTCTGGGCTATGGGCATTTGCAAAGTGCTTTTTATCTTATTATTGGTAAATAAGTTTATAACAGATGTAAAAATGTAGCCTTAATATTTTCTTAATTACATGCCACTTTTATACATAAATATTATGCAAATCAACTGGAAAGTATACTGAGTGTTCTGAATACATTACTCTGATTGGAGAAAGTGTACGTTAGTACGTTTCTAAATAAATACATTTTCAAAGTATTCTCCCCAACACAGAGCTTAGGCATTGGCCAATGTTGAGACCTGCCCCTGACGAAAGGAGATGCTCTTCATATTTCATGTTCCCTCAAATGTTTATATTGCTGGATGTGATTCCAATGTGCCACAGTATATGAAATGTTTTTAAAAGGCTAAACTAAACATTTATCTGAAAAATGAAATTGTTCAGCTTCATCATTCATAGATATTGGTTTGTGTCTCTAAAGTGGAGCAGTGCACAGTGTCGTCCTCTTTAATGTGGGCATTATATGTTTTTGTTGGCCAGTGTAGGGCAAAGACTACTTCACATCCACGATTTAATGTAAATTAAAAATAAAACAAGATATAAAGAAGGAAAACTTAAATATCAAGCAGGGTGTGTAGTAGCATGATGCTAACCTTAGCAACATGTTGCTATGAAACATTGTGTGCACAGAGCCCATAGAGGCGGATGTAGATGAGGCCAACAATTTAGGTTCATCTTCAATAGTGTTCTGGGCACTTTTGTGCCTAATAGTTCGGCACTAATAAGTTTGACAACTCTGTCATCCGTTTACAATTTACTCGTCATTTGCTTAATGGAAAATGAAACAGCAGAGGCTTTATGTACTTAGGCTAATGTACACAAGCAGAATAAAGCACATGAGGCACAAAGGCCCAGCGAATGTCTGAATGCTTTGCTGGCAGCAATGAACAGCCGTAGCATCCGTCCATTTAAAGTGCTCCTCATGTGGATCCTGATGACCCTGAAGTATCACATCATTGCATTGAACAAATCAGTGATTCTCCTGTGAGCCCTAACACTGCTGAAGGAGTAACGGATACAAGACTCACAAGCACTCACAGGCTCCACGTCTGCATGTGGACAATGCTACTGAGAAAAAACAATGATGCACAACACTAATTAATAACTTCATTTCGTGTTTGAAAGCTTAGCACCTTCACAGTTCACCAACATTTAACTAAAGGATGCCTGCACTGGATTAGCTTGTTTGCTAGAGTGTGTAGAATAAAAAAGACTGATTCACTTCTGTTGTTGTTTATTTATTAAACGGGACCAGAGCTTAAATAGTCCTCATCGAGTAGGGGTCAGAGCTTAAATAGTCCTCAAGGAGGGACCAGAGCTTAAATAGTCCTCATCGAATAGGGGTCAGAGCTTAAATAGTCCTGAAGGAGGGGCCAGAGCTTAAATAGTCCTCATCGAGGAGAGGCCAGAGCTTAAATAGTCCTCATCGAGTAGGGGTCAGAGCTTAAATAGTCCTGAAGGAGGGCCCAGAGTTTAAATAGTCCTCATCGAGTAGGGGTCAGAGCTTAAATAGTCCTCAAGGAGAGGCCAGAGCTTAAATAGTCCTCATCGAGTAGGGGTCAGAGCTTAAATAGTCCTCAAGGAGAGGCCAGAGCTTAAATAGTCCTCATCAAGGAGAGGCCAGAGTTTAAATAGTCCTCATCGAGTAGGGGTCAGAGCTTAAATAGTCCTCAAGGAGGGGCCAGAGTTTAAATAGTCCTCATCGAGTAGGGGTCAGAGCTTAAATAGTCCTCAAGGAGAGGCCAGAGCTTAAATAGTCCTCATCGAGTAGGGGTCAGAGCTTAAATAGTCCTCAAGGAGAGGCCAGAGCTTAAATAGTCCTCATCGAGTAGGGGTCAGAGCTTAAATAGTCCTCAAGGAGAGGCCAGAGCTTAAATAGTCCTCATCGAGTAGGGGTCAGAGCTTAAATAGTCCTCAAGGAGGGGCCAGAGTTTAAATAGTCCTCATCGAGTAGGGGTCAGAGCTTACATAGTCCTCAAGGAGAGGCCAGAGCTTAAATAGTCCTCATCGAGTAGGGGTCAGAGCTTAAATAGTCCTCAAGGAGGGGCCAGAGTTTAAATAGTCCTCATCGAGTAGGGGTCAGAGCTTACATAGTCCTCAAGGAGAGGCCAGAGCTTAAATAGTCCTCATCAAGGAGAGGCCAGAGTTTAAATAGTCCTCATCGAGTAGGGGTCAGAGCTTAAATAGTCCTCAAGGAGAGGCCAGAGCTTAAATAGTCCTCATCGAGTAGGGGTCAGAGCTTAAATAGTCCTCAAGGAGAGGCCAGAGCTTAAATAGTCCTCATCGAGGAGGGGCCAGATCTTAAATTGTCCTCCTCAAGGAGAGGCCAGAGTTTAAATAGTCCTCATCGAGGAGGGGCCAGAGCTTAAATTGTCCTCCTCAAGGAGAGGCCAGAGTTTAAATAGTCCTCATCGAGGAGGGGCCATGGCTTGAATAGTCCTCAAGGAGAGGTCAGAGCTTGAATAGGCCTCGAGGAGAGGTCAGAGCTTGAATAGGCCTCGAGGAGAGGTCAGAGCTTGAATAGTCCTCGAGGAGAGGTCAGAGCTTGAATAGTCCTCGAGGAGAGGTCAGAGCTTGAATAGTCCTCGAGGAGAGGTCAGAGCTTGAATAGGCCTCGAGGAGAGGTCAGAGCTTGAATAGGCCTCGAGGAGAGGTCAGAGCTTGAATAGGCCTCGAGGAGAGGTCAGAGCTTGAATAGTCCTCGAGGAGAGGTCAGAGCTTGAATAGTCCTCGAGGAGAGGTCAGAGCTTGAATAGGCCTCGAGGAGAGGTCAGAGCTTGAATAGGCCTCGAGGAGAGGCCAGAGCTTGAATAGGCTTCGAGGAGAGGTCAGAGCATGAATAGTCCTCGGGGAGAGGTCAGAGCTTGAATAGTCCTCGAGGAGAGGTCAGAGCATGAATAGGCCTCGAGGAGAGGTCAGAGCTTGAATAGGCTTCGAGGAGAGGTCAGAGCTTGAATAGGCCTCGAGGAGAGGTCAGAGCTTGAATAGTCCTTGAGGAGAGGTCAGAGCTTGAATAGTCCTTGAGGAGAGGTCAGAGCTTGAATAGTCCTTGAGGAGAGGTCAGAGCTTGAATAGTCCTCGAGGAGAGGTCAGAGCATGAATAGGCCTCTAAGATTGGGAGTGTGATCAGTCCTGCATCTTGCAGCACAAGGATAGAGGTGAAACGTCCTCTACTCAATCAACCCAGTCTAGTTCAACATTTGAAAATCACTTTTAGTCTCTGGGAAAATAATCAATACAAAGTAGTTAATGTCATTTCGTCCTTCACAGGCATCTTGTACATCAACCCCGCTGACCTGGGCTGGAACCCTCCCGTGGCCAGCTGGATTGACAGGAGGGAGATCCAATCGGAAAAAGCCAATCTGACTATTCTGTTTGACAAGTACCTGCCCCCCTGTCTGGACACGCTCCGCTCCAGGTAAGGCCCTTGCCCACACTGCTGTCACATGGCCATGTTCTCAGTGACAGGCTCTGCTGCTATGGGCGCCAATGTGCTAGTCCTGCCATCGCTTCTGCCACCTCAGTGACTGTGGCCGACAGGCCAAAGCTATGTGTCCTCCCAAAACTATGAAAAACAAACCAACAAAATATCTGCTTCGCCTATAACAGCAGAGCACAAAGCACAAAGCAATAAAGCCCAGCCACTAACACCGAAAAGGAACTGCTTTGGAAGAAGAACACACAACTTTCCAACTTTGGTATTTGTAGTATGAGCAGAAGTACTTTGACAGCACTGTCTCATTAGGGCTCACAGGGCCCTGTGGATAAAGTGATTACTACGGTATAACGGAATATGTTTTTACTACGGAATATTTTATTATGTATTCAGCTAATATATAAATACAGTATATATATATTTTTCTTACTTAGACTATTTATAATTTGTATTTGTTTTGCTCTTATTTTTCCAATATATTAAGGCCCGTAGCACATGCTAGCACATTTCCCTTTTTTCTGTCTCAAACACAGAAACGTGCTGGCAAAGTTTAACTCAGTAAGCACTTTACCAACATGCTTACAGAGTGAAGACTTCTCGTTTGTGTTTTTGTTTGCTGTGCGCCACAATTCAAATAGTCATTTGTCAAAAATGTATGTATTTTACATTTTGTTTACATCCATATATAGAGCTGCCTTCACTTGGCTGACATTGTCAATGCCCTGTTTCTGAGTTTACAAGCTTTGTCTCATGGAGATACAGGAGTGTTGCCTTTTATTTGGATAGTTGCGGTTTGTCGCCATAATCACGACTCGTGAGGTTCAGTGTCTCGCTGCTGTGGCTCTTTTGTCCTTCATTTCAATGTGTTCCCATTGAGCCTAACATATTGTAAGCTAACAAATCGAGGGCTGTTCCGTTTCTGCCTGCGGTCTATTCAGCCCTAGCCTTTAGTGTTGTTTTAATGCGTAGGGGTAAGGAATAAAAAAAGAAAATTGGGATTGGGCCTAAGTGCAGCAAACACTGTTTTATATTATTTTATAATAAACAAAAACAAACAATTGTTTGGACTAAAATGATTGTGATTTTATGTTAAGTCCTGTGTGGCATTGGTCTCATGTAGCACTTGTGTGGACACTCAAAGTATCATTAACACTAGCATTCATTCATTCATTCATTCATTCATTCATTCATTCATTCATTCATTCATTCATTCATTCAGTTATATACCCCCCTTCAGCACTTGCCCAAGGACACAACAACAATATACATACCTCAAAGCCGGAATCGAACCACCAACCATACAGTTATCAGACAATGACTGTAGTACTGGCTTGAATAGTAGTAATAGTATGTTTCAGCAACCAAACACAGTTTATAGCTCCACAGTTCAGCCCTACAATGCATTATCCGTTTTAATTTTACTCTTCATAAACTCTGATTTTGAAGAATCTTTTGGAGAAAAAAAAGTGCTAAAGCTACCATGTGAAGCAGCTTTCCCGATCCAATTAACTTTAATTACCCATTATGATGAGAGCTGCGGTGCCCCACAACTGGAGGTGTTTGATTTAGATGTGTTTACTTCCAAATAAGCTTGACACCCTCACTCCCCTCAACTCAGAAGACCTTATTATAGAAATGTTTCACTGGTCTTTATTTCAATTAGGGAAGTGATGGGATAGCACTTTTTACATGACACAAGTCACCCGGTGGTCACTCCGACCACCATTCACTCACTCGCTCGCACTAAAAGTTTGATTCAAATATAAAAATCACACAGTGGATCTTGAGTGAGTCTGTTTTGGTGTTGTGTCCAGGTTTAAGCGGATGGTTCCTGTCCCAGAGCAGAGTATGGTGCAGATGCTGTGTTACCTGTTGGAGTGTCTGCTGACCCCAGAGCACACGCCTCTGGACTGTCCCAAAGAGCTGTACGAGCTCTACTTTGTGTTTGCTGCCATCTGGGCCTTTGGAGGGGCACTGTTCCAGGACCAGGTAACCGTCTCTCACTGACTGTTCCAGGACCAGGTAACCGTCTCTCACTGACTGTTCCAGGACCAGGTATCCGTCTCTCACTGACTGTTCCAGGACCAGGTAACCGTCTCTCACTGACTGTTCCAGGACCAGGTATCCGTCTCTCACTGACTGTTCCAGGACCAGGTAACCGTCTCTCACTGACTGTTCCAGGACCAGGTATCCATCTCTCACTGACTGTTCCAGGACCAGGTATCCATCTCTCGCTGACTGTTCCAGGACCAGGTATCCATCTCTCACTGACTGTTCCAGGACCAGGTTACCATCTCTCGCTGACTGTTCCAGGACCAGGTATCCATCTCTCACTGACTGTTCCAGGACCAGGTAACCGTCTCTCACTGACTGTTCCAGAACCAGGTACCCATCTCTCACTGACTGTTCCAGGACCAGGTACCCATCTCTCACTGACTGTTCCAGGACCAGGTTACCATCTCTCACTTACTGTTCCAGGACCAGGTAACCGTCTCTCACTGACTGTGCCAGGACCAGGTTACCATCTCTCACTTACTGTTCCAGGACCAGGTTACCATCTCTCACTGACTGTTCCAGGACCAGGTAACCGTCTCTCACTGACTGTTCCAGGACCAGGTATCCATCTCTCACTGACTGTTCCAGGACCAGGTTACCACCTCTCACTGACTGTTCCAGGACCAGGTTACCATCTCTCACTGACTGTTACAGGACCAGGTAATCATCTCTCACTGACTGTTCCAGGACCAGGTTGCCATCTCTCACTGACTGTTCCAGGACCAGGTATCCATCTCTCACTGACTGTTCCAGGACCAGGTAACCGTCTCTCACTGACTGTTCCAGGACCAGGTATCCATCTCTTACTGACTGTTCCAGGACCAGGTAACCGTCTCTCACTGACTGTTCCAGGACCAGGTATCCATCTCTTACTGACTGTTCCAGGACCAGGTAACCGTCTCTCACTGACTGTTCCAGAACCAGGTATCCGTCTCTCACTGACTGTTCCAGGACCAGGTATCCATCTCTCACTGACTGTTCCAGGACCAGGTAACCGTCTCTCACTGACTGTTCCAGGACCAGGTATCCATCTCTTACTGACTGTTCCAGGACCAGGTAATAATCTCTCACTGACTGTTCCAGGACCAGGTATCCATCTCTCACTGACTGTTCCAGGACCAGGTTACCACCTCTCACTGACTGTTCCAGGACCAGGTTACCATCTCTCACTGACTGTTCCAGGACCAGGTAACCGTCTCTCACTGACTGTTCCAGGACCAGGTATCCATCTCTCACTGACTGTTCCAGGACCAGGTTACCACCTCTCACTGACTGTTCCAGGACCAGGTTACCATCTCTCACTGACTGTTACAGGACCAGGTAATCATCTCTCACTGACTGTTCCAGGACCAGGTTGCCATCTCTCACTGACTGTTCCAGGACCAGGTATCCATCTCTCACTGACTGTTCCAGGACCAGGTAACCGTCTCTCACTGACTGTTCCAGGACCAGGTATCCATCTCTTACTGACTGTTCCAGGACCAGGTAACCGTCTCTCACTGACTGTTCCAGGACCAGGTATCCATCTCTTACTGACTGTTCCAGGACCAGGTAACCGTCTCTCACTGACTGTTCCAGAACCAGGTATCCGTCTCTCACTGACTGTTCCAGGACCAGGTATCCATCTCTCACTGACTGTTCCAGGACCAGGTAACCGTCTCTCACTGACTGTTCCAGGACCAGGTATCCATCTCTTACTGACTGTTCCAGGACCAGGTAATAATCTCTCACTGACTGTTCCAGGACCAGGTATCCATCTCTCACTGACTGTTCCAGGACCAGGTTACCACCTCTCACTGACTGTTCCAGGACCAGGTTACCATCTCTCACTGACTGTTCCAGGACCAGGTTACCATCTCTCACTGACTGTTCCAGGACCAGGTTACCATCTCTCACTGACTGTTCCAGGACCAGGTTACCATCTCTCACTGACTGTTCCAGGACCAGGTTACCACCTCTCACTGACTGTTCCAGGACCAGGTTACCATCTCTCACTGACTGTTCCAGGACCAGGTTACCATCTCTCACTGACTGTTCCAGGACCAGGTAACCGTCTCTCACTGACTGTTCCAGAACCAGGTACCCATCTCTCACTGACTGTTCCAGGACCAGGTACCCATCTCTCACTGACTGTTCCAGGACCAGGTTACCATCTCTCACTGACTGTTCCAGGACCAGGTATCCACCTCTCACTGACTGTTCTCTTCCACAGACTGCACTGTTCCTGTCACACTCATTTACAGATCAATACTTTATAGTTTGACTTTCTTGGGTCGACTGAACACATGTTTAACAAAGTCTTCATTTCTAATAAAATCTGATTTTTCTTGTACCGTGACCAGTCAAATCGCCCTGTTCCAGCCTCCTGAAAGTGTTGCAGTGCTGCATATTGTGTTTTGCTCTGTATTCATTCCCTGGCGGCTCTTATGCAATAATGTGCCTCTATTTATGACAGTAATATAAAAGTTATTTTGGTTAAGAAATGGCAGGTTTTTGAAACAGAGATATTCATCTGGAATGAAGTGGACTTCATTCCCGTCTGACAACACACGGCTCACTGAATTTAAATCAGGAGCCCGTGGCCCACAGTTGCTAAGCAATCCAGAGTGTGCTCTGCACTGTACTGCTGTACGCACCCGGACGACTTATGGGATAAAAGCACTGTCCCTGCGGTACAAATGCTCTCCACTTTATTTTCCCATCACAGATGCATTTAAATGCTAAGTGCTTTTATTGACTGCAGAGCGCTGGTGAATGGAGGGGACAGGTATCTGTAGGTGCAGTCAGGTGATGAGGTTGTAAGGCCTGTCACCTCTCATTTTCTCCCCCTCAGCTAACCCTGTGCACCCATGTATTTGTCCTGGGGTGTGTATTCACACTGTGTAGATCTATACTGCAGCACAGAGAAGAAAGACTGCGGAGGAAGTCATTTTAGAGTATTGACCGCTGCTCTGTCTGTGTGTGCGCTGTGGGGGTTCAGCTGGTCGACTACAGACTGGAGTTCAGCAAGTGGTGGGTGGCCGAGTTCAAAAGCATCAAGTTCCCGTCCCACGGTACTGTCTTCGATTACTACATCGACCCTGAGAGCAAGAAGTTCGAACCATGGGCCAAAATGGTGCCCAAGTTTGAAATGGACCCAGACATGCCACTGCAGGTAAAGTCACACTCCCTGAAATCCTTAGATAACCAGAGGCACACAGAACACAGCATTAGTTTATCATTATCCCCATCACAAAAACTCAGATATCACACTGATTTACTTCTATGGGGATTTGGATTAATCCCTTTTCTGTGTAGGTCTGTTTCCATTTATAATCATACACACTAGAGCTTAGACCACGGATTGCAAAACAAAGAAAATGTGTGTTTTTGTAAATTGATTCTCCGATCAGATCTACTGTATAGGCTTCATGAATTGTAAGAGGGAGGCCTCATGCTGATGTGTGTGTGCTGCCCAGGCATGTCTGGTCCCCACTGCAGAGACTATCCGAGTGCGGTACTTTGCGGACCGGCTGCTGGAGCGCAGGCGCCCCGTGATGCTGGTGGGGAACGCCGGCACAGGGAAGTCTGTCCTGATCGGAGACAAGCTGAGCTCACTGGACACAGACAAATACATGATCAAGAATGTGCCGTTCAACTACTACACCACCTCCTCCATGCTGCAGGGTGAGCACCAGCCAGGGAGTTACTGCTGGAATCAACATCGAGCATTTTAAAGGAACAGGACACCGTTTTTCCATACTGAGATATGTTCTTACCTGAGCTTAGACGAGTTGATGTGTACCTGTCGATGTTGTTAGCATTTAGCCTCTCCGCCTCTCCTCTGTGGGGTCAAACGGGGGATGAAGTTAGAAGCGACCAAGCTCTTCCACGTTTTCCCCATTACGTGAGTAGTTACACGATCCAAGTAACTACTCACAAAATGAAACGTGGATTTTCAAAGCGGATGAAAAGAGATAGTATGTTGTAAGGTTGTAATAATACCTTAGAAGCACTTCGACATCCGTGCAGAGAGTTCTGTAGGATTGAAGATATTACTACGTGGACGTCGAAGGTGTTATTACGCCTTACAATATAGTACCCCTTTTTACTCACTTAGAAAATATACATCATTAATGTTTTGTAACTATACTTGGATCGTGTAACTACTCACGTAACCGTATTTAAATAGGAAAAACATGGAAGAGCTTGGTCGCTTCTAATTTCAACACGTTTGGCTCCATAGGGATATGCTGGAAGAGGCTAAATGCTAACAACATCCTTGGTCTTTTTGTGTGACTTAAGGCACGCGTAAAGGCCAGACAGGTGCGCATCAACTCATCTAATCTCAGGTAAGAACATATCTCAGGGAAGACGGTGGCCTGTTCCTTTAAAATCAGAGATTAGGATTATCGCATAATATTTATGAAACTGTCGGCTGTGTAGTTTAAATCTGTACAAACATGAAACTGTGCTGAAATGCATGTGTTCTCGTTATGCTTTAGCAGTTTAATAGGGCCGTCCCAGACTAAAGAAATCCATAGACAACTAAAACTATGCGCCGAGCAGCGATGAGCCGACTTAGAGGGGCGTGGCATGGCACTGACAAACATCATTTTGCGCTCATAAAGCACACACTCATGGTGGCTCATGTTTTAACAACGATTAATACATGGGAGTGCGAGTAAACAGTGTATTAATGTGTGAATAGACCAGGGGTGCCCAAACCTTTTGTCTCCGAGGGCCAAAATAAAAAAGTGCCTGAGTCGCGGGCCAAACACGGCGATGTCAAGCACGAAAAGCACATGACTGCAAATTATAAAGTTACTTTATTTTATTTACTTTTTATTTTTTCGATAGCCTACATTTGCATTTGTTTCTATATATGCAAATAACATGCTATATTAAAACAAATGGCAACTATGGCAAAAGCCTAATTTTAGTAAAACAAAATCAACTATTGCAGCAATAAAGTGCAAAATGTAAAAAAAAAAACCTGTATCTACATCACCTACAGTGACTTTACCTCATTCGATTATTTTGAAAGTGTCAGTTCAGCATCAATTCTTTTATAAGTCACTTTTTAACAAATACTGTTGCTGACGTCAACAACCTTTGCAATAAAAGTTGGAAAACTGTGAAAGTTGATGCTACAACGCTCTGCAATTGATAAACACTAAGACACCACAACAGTGTTTCCTTAACTTTGCGAAAGGAGTGAAACAGCGCCCCCAATTTGAGGCTGGTGGTCAAAAAGTGTACTGCATCCATATTTACCATTGAGAATGAATGGAAGAGAGTTAGTATTAACCACAGCGCAAAAGTAGGTCATTCTCTGACGGGCCAACAGAATTGTGTCGGCGGGCCAAATTTGGCCCGCGGGCCCCACTCTGGGCACCCCTGGAATAGACAGATTCAACTCAGAATTCACTTACTCCTGCATTTGCTGCTGTACATGTACTGTCCTCTCCAGATAATCCAAATAAGCTATAGAAATACACCGTCCAAGTGCTTCTTGAGCTCTGTACGGTGTAGCTAAGAGAGTTAAGCAAAGGTCCTCGTCTTAATTAAACCGGAAAAGGCCCGGATGAACACAGCGGGTCCATGTGCTGCTACATTTCCGGTTTTAATCTTCCACTTGTCTTTCTTTCACTTGACCAGGGGTTCCTAAACTTTTTGGATCCATGTGCCCCCTGACGTTTAGGGTGTACGGTCGTGTCCCCCCTACTTCGACGCCATTGAAATGTGAAAATAGCGCACGTAATGAAATATCCATCATGGAACATGGAACTCAAGCACGTTTTGAGGTCCTGGTTTAAGTTCCTGAAGACGCGTTTTGCGCGTGTGCCGCAGCGAATCAACGTGTAAAACAAATGAATGTGACAGAAACAAAGCCACAGGTGGAGCACTGCTGTTCCTGTTAAAGGTGCTGCTGTTGCATTTGAATTAGAAGAACCTCCGCCTGTAGAAGTGCGTTTCTCCTGTAAAGGTTTTAACAAGTTCTTCTATCAGATTAAAATATCTTTTCACTCCAAAGTTTCAACGCTTACCCCTGAGGGCAGGTGCACCACAGTTTGGGACAGTGGACATGCCTGTCAGACTGGTGTACAGACATCTCATTGTATGTGCATGTTTTTTGCTGATTAAACAGGTCTATAGAAGTGGAGCTTACAGAAGGCGACAGATTTAACCTCACCACGACGTGGGGCTGCAGAGCTGCTGCTTATGCACAGCAGAGTGTTCCTCCATACTCTCTCCTCCATGTTTTATTCAACAAAAGCATTTCAGAGGAAAAACTCCACTGTCACTCCACTGTCTGTAAAACTCGCATGCATCTGTTTCCATAATGAAATAGTAGCCCCATAGAGCTGGTGTTACGGAGGGTAAACTGAGACCATCATTGGTGCAAAGTGTGTGCATTTAGTCGACCGATAAGACTAAGACCACACTGACTAATTACTGAACCAAATGACTAAGAGGGGCAGCCCTTTCTCTCTTCTGTTCAAGCTTCTGGAGTGTTAAAATGTGAACTGTGAAAGTAAGAATTATTTTTTAGAACATTTGTAAATCACAAATTGAAATTGCGATACTTGTCGGAAAAATGGCACATAGGTTTGTTAAAGGATCTGTATCCTGCTATTTTAGCCATTCCAAAGTTAAGTATAGGCATTTATATTGTACCTCGACCACTATGGAGCACTCATTTTTGTGAGAAATATAAGTGTTTTCTGGAGGTATTTTTCGAACCCGGAAGACACAACGCTTCGATTCAGTTAACTCCGCCCCCTCTCTCCGCACATACAACTTTACCGTAATATAAATAAACAGCAATAAGTGAAGTTACTTCACGATGCAGTTATAAGGAGTTGACATCTGCAACACAGCTTCATAAATGGCTAACACACATGCTAATATGCTAACACACAAGCTAACCCGCGTTTGGATTGACTCACCGCTCTGGTCCATCGCTGTTTACATTATGGGACTCGCGTTGGTTATAAAAGTTAATCCACTTTGGTTCTGGCGAAGGTTCACCAAACATCCATCAGAGACAGTCACAGAAAAACAATATTTTTGCTGATAGTCGCTGAATCCCGGAGAAAAAAAACAGCTAGACGAGTGGCCTCTCCTTGAAAAAGGTTTAATAAACTCCCGTCCTCGTAGCCAAACGCGCTTCTTTTTCTCTGTGACATTATCGTTAGGTAAGAATAAAGAACAGGTGTGTCCAGAATAGGTTACAACGAGCTCCATCTTCAGCTGCAGCGCAAACATGACTGATCTGTTCAGACACTCAGGGGTGTTTGTTTTGGCCACAGCTGACCTGGAAGCACCTCGGGCACATCCTTTTTTTTATTTTTATTATTATTTTTTTTTTTCTCTTTGTTTCTCTCTTACGACAGAAATAATGAAAAAGCTATTTTACAAATTAAAATCAGGCTGTAAAACATGACATTACAGACGTCGAGCACTTCCGTTCCGCTGTTACGACACAACTGAACACTCAGTCGTTCACCAGGAGAGGGCGGAGCAGCTGCTCAGAGAGCAGGATTCAGGAGGATTACTGAGAGCTGCGTGAATGAAACCACAAACCACTCTGGGGGTGTTTTTGATAAGGAAATAGCATCACAACATGGCTAAAAGCTCTAAGAAGTCGATTTTGCAGGATATAGGACCTTTAACAGTGACAGTGACAAAGTTATGCCTTTGTGTTTGACATCTTTACAGACTAAAACATTGTTATACTTAGAATGATCTTTAAGCAGAGGTACTGAAATAGGAAATACCGGCAAAACTGCAGCAAAATATCGATTATACTGTGATAGAAACATTGACCTTGACTCTATTCTCTGAATAGTGACTGTGTGCATGAATGAGCTCTGTCTACTGTGCAACACAATACAGATACTAAGTCCTCTTTTGGTCATGTCATTTACAACAGGTTAATAATAATAATGTGCTTTACCAAGTTTCTCAAAGCGCTACACAGTCATCATTATTCATTCACTCCATACTAGGTGGTGGTAAGCCTCAGTTGTAGCCACAGCTGCCTTGGCCCCTCTGACCACCACCAACCAGTCACTCACTACAGTCACACAGGCTTCCTGGTGTTTCCCAAACGGTCTCCCATCCAAGTACCAGCCAGACCCCTCCCTGTTTATGTGACGGCTCGGGCAGAGCAAAGGTCTTTTGGTTATGTCCATTTGCAGCCACTTCAAAATCAAACTATTACAGTGGGAAGAAAATCCACAACTATGTGAACCCTTTGCAATGTCTTACATTTCTGCCTAAATTAGTCATAAAATGTGGTCTGCTCTTTATTAAAATCACACAAATGAGTAAACAGTGTCTGCTTGAACTAATACCACCCAAACCATTACATGCTGTCATTTATTATTGGCCATAACATGTGAATATTCACAGAAGAAATTCCAAAGGGTTCACATACTTTTCCCACCATATAGGTCAAATCAATTTGTTTTCACTCACTCTATCAGAAGTATTACAATGGAGACGGTACAATAGTGCATGTTACAATAACTATAGGTGAGACAGAATCGTCATGTGCCACGTGCTTCAGTCCATGGGCAAACACATTTTGACAAAAAAAACCTTGATATTTGTAGTATAATATAAAATAATGTGTCAAAAAATACCTGGGATGTTATAAAATGTAGTTATACGAACCACCAATAGAGAGCGCTCCAGCCGCAGTGCAAAGGGGAGCGGTTCAAAGAGACAGTTTAAACACTGACAGAAAATAGATTTTTCTTGATTTCATTTAAAATGAGCTAAATCCATTTTTTTTTAATGGATTTTTTTCTTTTTTCTCAGAATGAAACTGGAATGACAAATTTGGACCAATTTGCCAATGCTAAGCTAATGCTAACTCACACAGAGGCACATGCTGTTCACAATGAATGAATAAAATCATTAGCATCATTATCAACCTGGACGTGGGCGGACGGTGCACTCAAATCCCACGCCAGGTCAGGAGGTGCTGCACATTTATACACTCATTTGAACATGAAATGCATTGTCACATGAATGTAATACTCATTGGTGCTTTTAATGTAAAACTGGGCTTTTATTCATGGCCATACTTTGCTTCAGTAAGGCAAACTTCACCGACAGAAACAACTGCAGTGGACTGGGTCTCACCTGGGTCTGAGCAAGGCCCTGCTCCATGTGTGCGTGTCTCTCCTTCCGCAAAGCAAGTCCGGACGGGTTGGTTAGATTTTGGTCAGCTGGCAGCACTGCGCACACCTGTTCCCTCCCAGAGGAAAGCTCCGCTCAGGCTGAGAGATGCTTCGCCCCCCCCCCCGGCTCAGATCTAGGTCCAGACTCTGGCCTGACTGCAGGGTTTTATCCATGCTTTTTTTCCCCCCATGTTTCAAGCATTTTTCTAAAGGCTATGGTCAAATTTTACTAGCTTTATATTTGCAGAATTATCAAATATGTCTGTTTTTATTCAGCAAATGTAATCTTGAAAGGTTAAAGGGATATTTCAGGATTTTTGACATAGGGCCTCATTTCCTAGTTATCCAGAGTGTTGCCGATTTCTGTAGATATTTTTTTAAGAGGTTCACGGCGCTAGGCTTGTGCAAGGCTAGTGCATTTCTATGGTATCAGCTAGCCTGCATTAAAAACAGTCTGACCACAGAGCACCTGAGGCAAATCACTTATAACACCAGACTAACCATATAAATGTCTGTGCCCATAGAATAATTTTTGGAATATAACTGACCTTGCATCACATGAATGATCGCATTTTGAGGGACTATTTTCTAGCAAATCACTCACTGGTGTTATAAGTGATTTGCCTCAGGTGCTCTGTGGAGCGGGTCAGACTGTTTTTAATGCAGGCTAGCTGATACCATAGAAATGCGCTAGCCTTGCACTAGCCTAGCGCCACGTAACTCTCCAAACAGAAGAACTGCATAAATTACAAAAAAAATATCTCCAGAAATCAGCAACACACTGGATAACTAGGAAATGAGGCCCTATGTCAAAAATCCTGAAATATCCCTTTAATATGTGCACATGTAGGTCTGTTTAAGATTCTATAATTTCCCTAATGTACAATAAATAACTTATTTGTTAAAAGCTTGAATTCATTTCCTGGTCAGAGAAAGGTTCTTTTTGTCGGGTGATACCTGAGCGGTAAGCACAGGTTCATAAATGCCACGTGCCCTCCAGCGTATAATCAAAGTACATCCAATATACATCCAACATACACCACTCTGTGCACAATGCTGAGAAATGAGGGCCAGTGAAGCTACCTTTCTTGTAGATAGTATTCATTCACTCCATGCTTGGTGGGGGTAAACCATGGGCTTAAAGCACTCTCTGTTCCTTTGAATCCATTCAGCAGTGTTGGAGAAGCCCTTGGAGAAGAAGGCGGGACGGAACTTCGCCCCTCCCGGCAGCAGGATGCTGGTGTACTTCATAGACGACCTGAACATGCCTGAGGTGGACACGTATGGAACTGTGCAGCCTCACACTCTGCTCCGCCAGCACCTGGACTACAGCCACTGGTAAACCAAACAATCTGAAATGTCTTCAAACTGCGGGGAGTTTTTGGTTTTTACTTGAAGACTGTAAAAAGAGACTGTAAAAAATGTGACTGCCTTGAACTAGGAAAAGCCCTGCTTGTTCCAATTATTTTAGGGCTTGTCCAAACCATAGACTGTAGAAAAAATGGACGTCTTATTCTCACTCCTCCCCGTTTACCATAATGACCACGGCCGTGGGGGAATTGATGGCGGATTTACAGGCTCCCCCTCCCCAGCTCTGACGAAGCATGTTCCTAAAAAGGGCATACGGGCGGGATTTTCACCGTAGACTCCGCCCTTGCGTGACGTGTAGCTCGCGCTGCTCCAATGCTAACAGTCCGACCCTCATTAAGTACGAGATTTCAAAAATTCATCTTACGTAAAAACCAGCCTGGTTTCATATATTGTGATTAACCCAGCGTTATCTCAGGAGGAATATCTAGCCTAGTCTAGTGTTGAAACAATTGAAACCAGGCTTTAAAGTAGTTTTTAACGTGTCTAAAGTCCAATGCTTTTCAATGGGGGCCTAGCGGCGATATGGAGGTACTACAGCAACGGCGGAGCAATGGCGGCCCCCACGTTTGTGGTCAAAAAGCAGGGCAGCCAGCGGCCATTGGTCCAAACATACCAAAATTCAGCATAATGCATTCAACATGAAATCATTTTGTCCTAAAGCGCTGTCCGTATAAGAGTTTTGTCTGAGGGATGGGATACTCAGTTTGATGCTATAGTGGAAAAATTCCTTACAGCTTAAAACGCTGCCACGCTGCGATGTCATCTCAGATCAAGCATCTCTCTTAAATTGGCCGCTGTAGTTGCTGAAACCACTGCTCTCTCTTAATGACGGACCATTGAGAAGCATTAGCGCATGCACTACGAGTAAAAAGCGCTTCTGAGGTGATAGCATACCTACAGCTGATAAAAAAGTCCCATCATTCACATAAATACCGGCCTTTAGTATTCTCTCTCTACAACTTTCACGAGTGTCAGGAGTCAGAAGTGTGGCGCCTGATTTCTCTTAAAAGGGTTTTGTAGCCCGTCTGCGCTCCGCAGTGAAGCCATTCTGAACACGGTTCCAGAGCGTCAGACACACGCTGACCGGCTTAGACACGCTCGGCCCATTATAGATATGTCCGCCGTGAGCAGCAGGTATGAAATGGAGAGGCAGTTTCAGAGTCAGCTCAGGCACCCGGATCACGTAGAGGAGGGGGAGCTTTTTCATCGTTTGCCTTTGGGCACTGCCACACGGCTTTTCTGTGTTATATAATGGAAATTACTGGACTGAGTATCTTATTTGTTTCTTGGTGTTTTCGTGTGTGTGTGTGTGTGTGTGTGTGTGTGTGTGTGTGTGTGTGTGTGCAGGTATGATCGGAGTAAGCTGGTGTTGAAGGAGATCCACAACGTGCAGTATGTGTCCTGCATGAACCCCACGGCCGGCAGCTTCACCATCAACCCTCGACTCCAGGTATTCATGACAAACGATGGCTGTTGCCATAGCAATTTACAGTTTACAGTAACCATTTACCATTGACATAGTGATGATGAAGCAGGACATAGATAATATTACAGTATGAGCTCTTTTACACTCTGATTATGTTGTGTATGTGGAAGAGCTTGGTCACTTTTAACTTCACTCCGTTTGGAGCCATAGGAATATACTGGGAGAGGCCTTATGTTTACAAATCATTTACAAATCAAGCCTGTGCGTGAAGTCTCCCCTGTTCTCTGGTCACTTTTTTTTTTTAAATTGTTCTCATTGAATATGAGGACATTTTTTGTGAACTGCATTAATAAAGCAGTGTGTTACAACTGGTCATAACAAAGGATGGGAGACGAAGACCGGGTAAAAAGTGCGCAAAAGGAAAATGTACAATTAATATAAATGAAACATGAGTGAACAAAGTGTGGTTAACACAAGGGGTGAGTTAACTAGAATGTGCGAGATGAGTGATGGAGAAGCGGCCAGCTGCGGGTGAGATCAGTGCCCGATGGAAGCTTTAAGTAATAGGAGCATGATAGCGTCTCACCAGCCTTTTACGGGGCCCGCCCAAAGTGCCACCAGTTTGCACCTGGGCACAAAGGCAGAGGGAGGAGCAACTGTAAGCACAGCCAGGCCCCCCTAAAACGCCAGTGGTCATACTCATGCCAGTGGTCATGAGTATGAATACTGTGTCATTCAATCACTGTGGCCGGACTGCGGGGCCCCTCAAGCGCTGGCACTGGTTACATTCTAGCCATTATTTTCCATTGATAGCATGAAGTCGTCCAGAAAGAGTCCAAAAAATCATTAAACTGTTGGCAGAACCAAACAGAAAGCAGGGTGTGCAGAGGGGGCCACTCCCACCAGGCTTTTATCAGGAAGCATCATAGAGTGAGAAATGAACCAAAGCTTCATTCAATATAAAATGCACTTCATTTTTGAAGTTATAAATACACAGCAGACCTTTCCTTTGAAGACATCACTAATTGTGAATATAAGTCAGATCTCTGAGCTGGTCATGCTGAACACCACATGGGGATGATGGTGATAATGGCCTGTATTGAGCATGTGTTGGTGGTTGTTACAGACGTGTGGATGGAGATGGAATCGTATCGTATGGGTGGTTTTAGCACTTGTATCATAAATGGACCAGTGTTTTACTCTCAGTGGGATAAATAAAAGTGTTTGGTGTCCTGTGTGGAGGAGGTAAATGCTGAATGAAAGTGCCTGAGGCTTCAGCACAATGTTCAAGGGCGACGAGGAGGAAGAGGAGAGGCTGTGGGTCATCAGCGACAGTGTGTGGCCCGGCTCAAGGACACGAGAAACTGAATCTTGATTTGAAAGTGTCATTTCAATCTCAATACTTCAACGGAATCAGAACAGGATTATTTCTGTTTGTTTGATTGCTACTTTTTGGACGACATATCCATCAAATCAAATAGATCAGATGTATTGATTTTTCTCTCCTTACTATATAATGATTAGCTGAACAGTGGTGTTGTAATCACATGCCGTTAATTGGATTGGGGCTGAAGGAAACAAACCACCAGCTTTGGCTCCTGACAGCTCGCCTTTAGGGCCGCGACACACACTCATTTGTGTCCTGAGCAGAGCTGTGAAATATCAATTAGATGTCCTTCAGTCTAACCTTCTGCATGCTGACAAGATGAAGGGGATTGTTCGTCCAGGAATTCTCTGTAGTGGTTGAGTTGGTTGCGTTGAAAACGTGTCGCTTCTATCTTTGCCATTGTGGAGGGGTCACAACGGCCATGGTGTGGGACATGAGGTGCAGGGGGTCCTGAATTCCTGGCCTTTAGGTGAAAAGTTGGTTCTTAAGGCGAGGATGATGCTATAATCCAACTATGGTCATTTCCTTTCTGAGAGCCACCGGTATGAACAGGAGAAAGGTTCTCACTCATGAGCACATGTTAAAAACTTCAGGGCCGCTTTTCTCCAAATGAGGGTTTTGCTCTTTAGTCGCTCCTACAGACTCGTTCATATCTAATTCCTAGCCTCATTTATTGAGACTTGAACACAAAATATATTACAGATATTTTCCCTTGTCAATAGTTTATTCAAAAGCTAAACATTATCCATCTTATCCATTAGTAGGCTGTGTTTTGTTGAATGTCTGGTTTTATGGGGTAGACGTATCATTAGCATGTTTGTAGCATGTTTGTAGATATAGCCTATAACTCTTCTGCTCCAAATGTGGCACAACCATAGGCTGTAAAAAATAATAGACGACTCCTCCTCACTCCTCCCCGTTTGCCATGATAACCACGTTCATGGGGGAAATCATGGCGGATTTACAGACTCCTCCTCCCCAGCTCTGACGGAGCATGTTCCTAAAAAGGGCAAGAGAGCAGGATGTTCACTGTCCCTCCCGGGGCCTGGAGTTCGGTCATAGCCGCGCCCGTGCCATTAGCTCTAATCGATCAAAGTCAGGCCCTCATTAATTATGCAAGAGTTCAAACATGTTCCCTACGAAAACCAGCCTGGTCCCTTTGATTGTGCCTAACCCAGAACTATCACAGGAGGAATATCTAGATGTAGAAAGTTACAAAAAATGAGGCACCAGGCTTTAAAGTTGTTTTTAACATGTCTAAAGTGCAATGGTTTCTAATGGGAGACGAGCGGCTTTATGGACATACTACAGCAGTAGCGGACCAATGGCGGCCCCTAGTGTCACGGTCCTGAAGCTGAGCAGCCAGCGGCCATTGGGACAACAGCAGTGGCCTGACAGCACATGTGAGGAAAATAATGCAGCAGCAAGAAGAAAGGAGGAGCTAAATTAAGGCCACAACTTCTCACTGAGGCTGCTCCACTAAAGCTCCAAGTCCATAGAGACAAATTAATCATACGATTAATTAAAATTGATACGTGTTAACGCGTTAATAACACACTGTTTTGGACAGCACAAATTATTGTACAATATTATTTTTCTAGAAAAACATAAAAAGGAAACAAATACATTTTCTTCTCCTATTTATGTCAATAATCTACAACAGAAGTTTCAAATTGATATCACTAAATGTCATTGTTTTCCCTATTCCTTAAACTTTACACCCTAGTCGACTCCACCGTGTCACACTGACAATGGAGACATTTGCATTCTCTGCTTTCTCATCTGTTTGTTTTTGTCTAAAGATTATTTACATGTTATTAGAAAAATCTTAAAATCCCTAACTTGTTGTTTGCTTTGACAAATGCTCCACACTGGAAATGAATGTGTTGCCTAAGGCTGCTAATCCTGAGAGATGTTCTGTAATATACAATCTGTATTCATACTTTTGTATCATATTAAGATTATGCTTCTAACATTATGTTTCCAAACTCATCTTAAAATGCAAAACCAAACTCAGATCCTATTGGATGTTGCTGTTGGGATACGATCAGTGGATTAGCTCTCATTCTAGCAAACAGGTCACATTGTTCTTGACCCACAGGAATTTAAAAGTGTTTCATTAAAAAGCAGAACAAAAAGGTTGATTTGCCGTTTAAATAGGAGTTCTGAATAGAATAATTGAACATTAATTTTGCAAAGTGAAATGTGTGAAGTTGTGCGTAAAAGGCTCTTGTGAAATTCCGAACCATCTGCTTTAAAGTTTGCAAAGTGAGGAGAGATGGAGGGAAGTTTGGAAGTTCAAGCAAGATCCTCCCCCTCCGTCCTTATTGGACCTGACAGGCATGGTTCATAGGAAAAGCTTATCTCATTGGTCAACACGGGAGGATACTTGACTTAGTATATATATATATATATATACTATGTGCGTGTGTGTGTGTGTGTGTGTGTTATAGGGCCGGGAATCAATAAAAAAAAATAGCTAATTCATCAGTTATGACATGCCTAAAGTCGCATGACTATAATTTACTTTGGCAATGAAAAAGGCAAAAATATCTCTCTGAAGCTCAATCCTCCGTCTACGAGTCTACGAGTCTACGAGTCTACGAGTCTACGAGTCTACGTGTCTACGGGACTACGAGTCTTCCCTTGCAGTGCTGATCCTCACTGAGGGTCACCAGTTCCATCACACAAAGCTGGACACTTGAGCTCAAAAGTGAGAACAACATACGAAGCCTACAGGTGCTTTATATTAAACAAAAACATTACATCCAATTAGACTGTAGAAAGCATCAATATGTTCTATTAAGAATAGAAAATATCATTAGCATAAAAATAATTCACATTTTGCACTAATGATTGATCTACTGTAACTTCAAGCTCTTTTAACATTATGTGGTCACATAGCTCTGCATTTGGTGGTAACAGGTCTCTATGGCAACGCTGAGGGGAGGGGCTCACTCGCTCTGTTTGGTCCATGTGAAAGACACAAATAAACAGCGCGATCATTTTCCCGGCCCTAATATTTATATTATTACTTAGGGGGGACAGTTTTTTCTAGAGTTCATCGCTCATTAACAGGAAATCCCCGTGTGACAGATAACCCCATTCTCCCCTACTTTGCATCAAAATGCAAGACCAGATGAACGATTTTGCACATTCTATAAAATTTAAACTTCCAGACAGTCACTTTAATGAAATAGTCGGCTATTGAATGTTTATACCTCCGAGAAAAACGTATAACCTGGAGTGTCCACAGTGTGGCTTTAAACTATATAGAGACAAAAGGATGATAAGGAGGACCATTGCCACACCAGGCAATAATTCAAAACAAATAATTCTATCTTTTGAATGGCCGCTCTATAACCTAAGAATGATCATCTCAGTCTTGTGTTTCTAAGATGACTATTTGTGCTTGTGTGGATCAGTAAAGTCTGTCTTCTCCCTCCAGCGGCACTTCTCCGTGTTCGCCCTGTCCTTCCCCGGAGCCGAGGCCTTGAGCTCCATCTACACGTCCATCCTGTCCCAGCACCTGAGGGGGGAAGGTTTCAGCAGCGTCCTGGCCAAGAGCTGTCCCACTGTGGTGCAGTTAGCCCTGGAGCTCCACCACCGGGTCTCCTCGACCTTCCTCCCCACCGCACTCAAGTTTCACTACATCTTCAACCTGCGGGACCTGTCCAACATCTTCCAGGTGCCACTGCTGAGTTTCCTTCTGTATTTCCTTTGTCCTAGCCTGGCCTGAGCCATCTGTAAACTCCGCTCACTTATCATTTCCCCGGGGGGTTGGAGGTGACGTGAAGCATTTGCGCCGCATTTGCTGGTTGTAGTTTGGCAATGGCGCCGGACACAAAAGTAATGGAAGCTCTTCAATCTGTCCTGGAATCTGTCCCAAATATCGAGAAATTTAAATTGAAGCCTTGGAATGTGCAAGGAAGGCTCCTAAGAGCTATGATAGAGTTATAATAGAGTTATGATAGAGTCATGATAGAGTTATGATAGAGCTGTGATAGAGTTATGATAGAGCTATGATAGAGTTATGATAGAGTTATGATAGAGTTGTGATAGAGTTATGATAGAGCTATGATAGAGCTATGATAGAGTTATGATAGAGCTATGATAGAGTTATGATAGAGTTATGATAGAGTTATGATAGAGTTATGATAGAGCTATGATAGAGCTATGATAGAGTTATGATAGAGTTATGATAGAGCTATGATAGAGTTATGATAGAGCTATGATAGAGCTATGATAGAGTTATGATAGAGTTATGATAGAGCTATGATAGAGTTATGATAGAGCTATGATAGAGCTATGATAGAGTTATGATAGAGTTATGATAGAGCTATGATAGAGTTATGATAGAGTTATGATAGAGCTATGATAGAGTTATGATAGAGTTATGATAGAGCTATGATAGAGTTATGATAGAGATATGATAGAGCTATGATAGAGCTATGATAGAGCTATGATAGAGTTATGATAGAGTTATGATAGAGTTATGATAGAGTTGTGATAGAGTTATGATAGAGTTATGATAGAGTTATGATAGAGCTATGATAGAGTTATGATAGAGCTATGATAGAGCTATGATAGAGTTATGATAGAGTTATGATAGAGTTATGATAGAGCTATAATAGTTATGATAGAGTTATGATAGAGCTATGATAGAGTTATGATAGAGTTGTGATAGAGTTATGATAGAGTTATGATAGAGCTATGATAGAGTTATGATAGAGCTATGATAGAGTTATGATAGAGTTATGATAGAGTTATGATAGAGTTATGATAGAGTTATGATAGAGCTATGATAGAGTTATGATAGAGTTATGATAGAGTTATGATAGAGTTATGATAGAGCTATGATAGAGTTATGATAGAGTTATGATAGAGTTGTGATAGAGTTATGATAGAGCTATGATAGAGCTATGATAGAGCTATGATAGAGCTATGATAGAGTTATGATAGAGTTATGATAGAGTTATGATAGAGTTATGATAGAGTTATGATAGAGCTATGATAGAGTTATGATAGAGTTATGATAGAGTTTTGATAGAGCTATGATAGAGTTATGATAGAGTTATGATAGAGTTATGATAGAGTTATGATAGAGCTATGATAGAGTTATGATAGAGTTATGATAGAGCTATGATAGAGTTATGATAGAGTTATGATAGAGTTATGATAGAGCTGTGTTAGAGTTATGATAGAGTTATGATAGAGCTATGATAGAGTTATGATAGAGTTATGATAGAGCTATGATAGAGCTATGATAGAGCTATGATAGAGCTATGATAGAGCTATGATAGAGTTATGATAGAGTTATGATAGAGTTATGATAGAGTTGTGATAGAGTTATGATAGAGCTATGATAGAGCTATGATAGAGTTATGATAGAGCTATGATAGAGTTATGATAGAGTTATGATAGAGTTATGATAGAGCTATGATAGAGTTATGATAGAGTTATGATAGAGTTATGATAGAGCTATGATAGAGTTATGATAGAGTTATGATAGAGCTATGATAGAGTTATGATAGAGTTATGATAGAGCTATGATAGAGCTATGATAGAGCTATGATAGAGTTATGATAGAGTTATGATAGAGCTATAATAGTTATGATAGAGTTATGATAGAGCTATGATAGAGTTATGATAGAGTTGTGATAGAGTTATGATAGAGTTATGATAGAGTTATGATAGAGCTATGATAGAGTTATGATAGAGCTATGATAGAGTTATGATAGAGTTATGATAGAGTTATGATAGAGTTATGATAGAGTTATGATAGAGTTATGATAGAGCTATGATAGAGTTATGATAGAGTTATGATAGAGCTATGATAGAGCTATGATAGAGCTATGATAGAGCTATGATAGAGCTATGATAGAGCTATGATAGAGTTATGATAGAGTTATGATAGAGTTATGATAGAGTTATGATAGAGTTATGATAGAGCTATGATAGAGTTATGATAGAGTTATGATAGAGTTTTGATAGAGCTATGATAGAGTTATGATAGAGTTATGATAGAGTTATGATAGAGTTATGATAGAGTTATGATAGAGCTATGATAGAGTTATGATAGAGTTATGATAGAGCTATGATAGAGCTATGATAGAGTTATGATAGAGTTATGATAGAGTTATGATAGAGCTATGATAGAGCTATGATAGAGCTATGATAGAGTTATGATAGAGTTATGATAGAGTTATGATAGAGCTATGATAGAGTTATGATAGAGTTATGATAGAGCTATGATAGAGTTATGATAGAGTTATGATAGAGTTATGATAGAGTTATGATAGAGCTATGATAGAGCTATGATAGAGTTATGATAGAGTTATGATAGAGCTATGATAGAGTTATGATAGAGTTATGATAGAGCTATGATAGAGTTATGATAGAGCTATGATAGAGTTATGATAGAGTTATGATAGAGTTATGATAGAGTTATGATAGAGCTATGGTAGAGCTATGATAGAGCTATGATAGAGCTATGATAGAGTTATGATAGAGTTATGATAGTTATGATAGAGCTATGATAGAGTTATGATAGAGTTATGACAGAGTTATGATAGAGCTATGATAGAGTTATGATAGAGCTATGATAGAGTTATGATAGAGTTATGATAGAGTTATGATAGAGTTATGATAGAGCTATGATAGAGCTATGATAGAGCTATGATAGAGCTATGATAGAGTTATGATAGAGTTATGATAGTTATGATAGAGCTATGATAGAGTTATGATAGAGTTATGACAGAGTTATGATAGAGCTATGATAGAGCTATGATAGAGTTGTGATAGAGTTATGATAGAGTTATGATAGAGCTATAATAGTTATGATAGAGCTATGATAGAGTTATGATAGAGTTATGACAGAGTTATGATAGAGCTATGATAGAGTTATGATAGAGCTATGATAGAGTTATGATAGAGTTATGATAGAGTTATGATAGAGCTATGATAGAGTTATGATAGAGCTATGATAGAGTTATGATAGAGTTATGATAGAGCTATGATAGAGTTATGCTAGAGTTATGATAGAGTTATGATAGAGCTATGATAGAGTAGAACATATTCTATATTTACCGATGTAGTTGTGGAAGTAATTGAAGAATATATGAGGTGTTTGGAAGTCCAAACTTTTGGTTTTGTTTGTGGCTAATGCAGGGAATTGTTGCGATGGAGCGAGTAATTAGCAGGATTTGAATTGAGCCAGAGCTTTCTTTTGACCTGATAAGTTCTCTGTAATTATAATCCATGAGAGCAGGTGAATATTTATGCTGTGGGAGTTTCATAAAAGCACAGTGACCTCGGGTTAAGCCACAGTGATAAAGCCCAGCTCCATGTTTCTGTGGAAGTGTCTCTGGCTCGGCTGCCCATGTGGAAAAACCAGGCTACTGTCACTAATTTCTCATCTAAATGATTATTGATTTAAGAGCGGCTCTGAATGGGTGTAACAGAAAATAGGCTGGATTTGCGCTTCCATGGCTGTGATGATTTCATGTATTTAAATGAACAGAGGAGTTGTCAGGGGAGAGGCTGGCGGCCATATTTCTGTCAGAATCCTCCACGGCTCCGCTCCGCGGCGGAGGGCAGCCTCTCTCATTTAACAATCTCTTGTATAATTAATACTTTGAGCTACTCGCTGCAGAACTTCATTTTTATCTTTTCTATCCAGGAGTTTATGAGACAGCTTCAAGCTCCTATAGACAGTAGCTCTGCTCTGTACAGTGGGACTGCACCACAACTACACATGTATACCCAGCATTAAACATACACACTTTAATAGCATAGTATTTAAAGAGAAAAGCGTATAATCCTCCAGCCATTACCTGGACTAATATTCTCATTTTGTCCACAAATGTCTCTGTGTGTGTTATATTTAGAGGTTTTGCAGAGTTTGTGTTCTGCAGACAGTTATCCGTTGTGATCTCCGGCTTTTTCGATGCCATCCAATGATGTGACAACGGTTGTTTGTCAGAGACAGACTTGATAAGTTTCAGGCACAGCAGCTGCAGCCGCAGAGCAGCAGAAACAGCGGCGATGCAGAGATTGGAAAGTCACCAAAGTTACTTTTCTGCAGCAGTCTGCTACTTTTTGGGAGACTTCGCAAAGATATGTTTGTTCCACACATACAAATGTGTTTTATCAGTGTTCAGTGATGTTTTTACCCCTGGGGAGAATTCATTCTTACAAACAACAGCTTTAGGAGGAAAGTTATTACTGCACTTCTTTTGAACAGACTTTAATTCCCAGTAGAATGAGGTGGGGTCAGAGCATGATGTGAATGAAGCTCAGTATGGACAGCTGGATATAACCATGAGGGAATACTAGGCATCTGCAAAGAAGTATGCATATGAAAAGTGCAGATACAGAAATGATAGAGGATGTTGTTAGACCTAGAAATGATAGAAGAAAAAAAAAGTTATGTTGACTTTGGTTTCTGTCACTGAATACGTATGATTGATGTGTGGTGTACTTTATTGTCCTCTGCTTTTGACCCATCCTTCCACGCCACTGGGCGACCGCAGTGCAGCGCCCGGGGACCCATCTCCAGATGTAGGGCCAAGGCTGATGGTCAGCATCACGTGGCTGAAGAATCCACCTATTGTACATGTTCATTAGTGGTAGGGGAAACTGGAGTACCTAGAGGAGAACATGCATTCATCTGGAATGTAACTTAATACAAAACAGTAGACATGTGATAATCCCACTCCGTGACATTCAATTTTCTAGTAGATAAATCAATAATTATTACAAGTAAGTGAACATAATGCCTTTGCTATGGATCTCATTTGAACAGTTGCTGATTGCTGTATTCAAAAAGTGTAAAAAAAAAAAAGCAGTTCTATGATAAAAACTGCAAATCTTTTCTGATTAAATCTTCTCTCCAGTTCATTACATTTGCAGTTGGAGCCAGTGCTATTTTGTGTGATTTTAACCGAATGACTGCTCTGCCCAAAAGCGGCATTCTTATTTATCTTTCCATTCAGTGTGCTGGGACAGACCAGGAGCTGCAAAACCAAAACGAACATTACTAGAAGAAAGTAAACTGGGTGTGCAGCCGTCCTGAGCTGTCTGTGTGGTCCTGAACAGCTCCCTTCATGGGTTAGACTCTTTGTTTTGTGGAGCGTCCTCCTCCGTTTGGAGCATGAGTCCAGTCGGGATAGTTTGAATGAAAATAACACACCGGCTTGTGGTTTACAGATTCAATCAACAGTGAAAAAATAAACTCCTTCCACTGAGATGAACCGAAATGATTCAGCCTAAAATTCAGCCACATCATGTTTTGTTTTTCTCGCTGCTGCTGACGTAATTCCCCTTTGCCCACTGAAGGCGCTCAAAGACGACGCAACATGAACAAAAACAAGCACAAAGATGAAGTAACATTGAGTGCAACATAAGTGTAAATAATGTCATTTGTAATTTATCCAATATGTCAATCAAGCTTTTTTATTTAGAAGTGATGTGTCAGTGTTGTGTGGGGGTGAGGGCCTGTTGAAGTAGCGGATCAAAGACATGACGCATCGATGTATGGATTAAATACCAGTGGACGGTCATGTGACTCTCTCAGTCAGAATCCAGCTCGGGTTGGTCTCGATTTAGAACTTTGTGCTACTCCAAAGGCTGTTTGTATGTTACAGATGAACCTGCGATCTTCTGTAACTGCTCTTTTACCAACAATAAGAATTCTTAGATGCACCAGTGAAGGCAAATGAGAATATCACTGCAACTGAAGAATGAAGAACCCCTTTTCTAAGGCAAAAAGAGAGGTTATGACTCTTGACTTGAAGAATGTCTTACAGTTTCTAAGCAACAGCCGACAGAGGGCCAACCAAGAACAAAGGCACAGTACACGGACTGTAAAGGTTACGGTAGAATGGTTTCCCCCATAGGGAAAATTTCCCCAAAGCATTTGACTCTAACTTCCGTGCTGCTAGGGCAACATCAGGAGCAGAGCAGCAGATGTGGAGGTACTTCCAAACTGATACAAGAACATTTCATTGAATACATGTCGTTTTACCCATATGTGGACAGTGAGGGCTAAGTTCTCCAAACTTCCTCCTATTCCTTTTGAGTGCAAATCCATCCATCCACTTTCTTCCACTTTTCCGTTTCTGGGTCGTGGGGGCGGCTGTTGGAGCTGCACCAGCCCCTTATGGCTCCTCCTGCAGGTGGTGGATCCACGGGAAGGATGGCCTCACAATTCTAACCGGGCCTGTTGGTCTCTCATAAGGGGCTTCTGAACCGCTCTTTGTTTGACCCGTCACCTAGCCCCTACCAGGGGCACGAAGCCCCCGACAACAGAGCTCCAGGATCATTCGGGCGCTCAAACCCCTCCACCACATTAAGGTGGCGGTTCCAGGAGGGGTTGAGCGCAAATGTCCCGTCTTTTTTCCTTCTGTAAACCTGTTTTTATGCTACTCAGCTCAATAAAATAAATCAATAAATACATTTATAAAAAAAACAAATGCAGTTGAGCGCATCAGTGGTCTGGGGACATTGTCAATCGGAGACCGGTGCTCTTCAAGGACAGGGCTGAACATTCAAGAAAAAGTAACTCGAGTCTATAACAAACCTGACCGCGCAGGTCTTCGCCTGGCATGTGAAGTAAATACATTTGCTGGCAGCGGGACAGCACCAGCTAGTCTTTAGGTTTCAATTTTCAAGTTTAATGGTTTTGTATAGCCCAATATCACAACAGAAGTCGCCTCGCAGGGCTGCACCAAACATTAAGGCAATAAAACAGAGCAATAAATATGACAATTAAAAGTTCAGGTGAATCCAGGCAAATATAATGTCCAATAGGAGGTAGCGACGAGCCTGTCCCCTGTCCTTAGACTCTCCAGCACGGCAAGGAAAAACTCAAAAACCCGGCAGGAGAAAAGAGAAACCTTGGGGAGAACCACAGAAGGAGAGATCCACTCCCATGGACGGACAGGCTATAGAGACCCAGGGCCGAAGGATCCCTCAGCAGACAGGCCAGGGGGAGATGCTGCTTTGCTTTGAGTACAGCTGACCAAACCAATGGTCACATTACAGGCTCGATTGGCTGAACCCACTGCAGATATCTGGCATTGTTGGAGTCTAACTGAGCATGAGGAGCGTGTTTGATAGCGCTGGCGTCTTTGTTATGCTTTGACCGTTTAGTTGCAGCCCGTAACCTGCAATGTTCCGAAGAGTGGCTTTAACAGTCTATAGACATCAAAAGCGTAAACACTGCACTTATTCCGATCGCCCTCCTGCCTCCAGCCGTTCCTTTAAGTAAAGTATAGGCCACGCTTACGAAGCACCGGGAGCGCTTCTCTGTTCTTCCGCCGTCTGCGCCCTGAATCTAAAGAGCGCCGTGGAAGGGCCTCGTTTGAAGTTTTCTGCGCTTTAACCTCCGCGCCTCGTGGCTCTAACTCCCCCAGACAGCTGAGAGAGGTGAGGCGCCCGCTCTCATGCAGCTTCAGAGGAGCGGAGAGAGCGGCGCCGAAACCCGGGCTAACTGTACAGATCAGGACTAAACGGACGTCGCTCAGCGCTCGCCGCTTTGACACCTCAGATGTTTGCCTTTGTTCAAAGTAATTGGGGCTCTCTGAGGTTGTTTTCGCGAAGTTCGCCGAAGGGAAAGTGTCTGATTATGATCAATTCTAATGAGCCGGAAAAGAAACAACTGGGAGCGGGCAAACTCAAGGTTACAGCTTCATGAAAGGGAACACAAACACAAAGTTGGGGATGCTTTCTTCTCCTCGGTCTGTTTGCGCCTTCCCCAAGTCTTCTGTCAACTTTCTCCAGGCACCCGGCGATTATCTCACCCGGCGGATGTTAAATTAGACGCGCCGTAAGTGAAGCACACTCGGCGAGTTCCGCTAATAAGACAAGACAAACAGTGGGAGTTGTTGTCAAAGCGCCGCGTTCTCCGTGACCAGCGGGCATATCCGGGGGCCTGTCTCCCCTCCGTCAGCCTAAATGAGCTGGAGCCAGAGACAGGGAGCGAGGATCTGCTATCGTCAGCTGGGTGAACTTGTTAGCGTGGGAAGACAGACAGACAGACAGATACAGCGAGAAGTGCCTAATCCCTCTCCTTCTGAGCGAACGACGCAAAGCAAAGATCAGCGACGGAGCCGAGCCGGGATGAGAGGCAAAACAAACTTCTCCCGTCTCCTCCGCCTGCCTGCCGTATAGAGGCGCCATATGGTGTTTTGTTTTGCTCAGGCACTTTAAACAATAAGCGCAGGGGCCGTGATTGACACCATTAGGCAGTGAAATGGAGTAGGACAGATCTATTAGAGCGGGAGGATTAGCTCTCACAAAGCGCGCACCGTGCATATTTACTCTTGGTTTGGTCTTTGGAAAGCTTCTGGCTCAGATTAACTTTAGCACACTCGTTTAGCAGCGCAAACAGTCGGGAGATACTGTATCAAGTTGTAATTCTGCTTCTTTCTTCGGGGATAAAGCGGAAGAGACGGAGGATGGGCCTGGAGCTACACATCCCAGGAGGAAGCCAAGTCTAGCTCAGTGGCTTTGTTTTTTTTTATTGAGGGTCTAGCTGACGGGAGGAGCGCTGCCGCGACTGGCAGCCTCCACAATGTCTCCGCAACTCGGATTGATTGTGTGCTAGGGTGCATCATACGCCCCATATTGTGGTGGGTGTTGGGGACTGGCTGGAGGTCTTGGGACAGGGGTGGAGGTCTCAGCCCCGTCCTGAGAGGCTGCTAGGTCCGGGCTGAAGGTCTCAGACCCGGCCCGGAGCTGATGGGAGTGAGTTGGAGTTCTTAGACCCAGCCTGGAGCTGTCGGGAGCAGACTGGAGGTCTTAGCCCCTTCCTGAGGCTGTTAGGACCGGGCCCGAGGTATCAGACCCGGCTTGGAGCTGTTAGGACTGGAGGTCTTAGCCCCGGCCTGGACAGGAGGTAAAAGCTTATAGCACCTGGTATTCTCAGGCAGTCTCCAATCAAGTACTAACCAGGCCTGACCCTGCTTAGCTTCCAAGATCAAAAAAAGGTCTGGATTGTTGGCGCTCAACAGCTAAATCCCAAAAGCAGCACAGCACTCAAGGTGTTAACAGTCAAAATGTGCAACATCTAACAGCCCTGTCATAACAGTTTGTGAACGTTTAATACAAAATATTTTGTAAAAACTCACTTTCAAAGATTGCAGACTTCACAAACAACTTGAATAAACAAGCAAAGAATAGTTATTTGATCAAATTCAATACCATTGTACAATATTAAATAAGTAAAGAGATCAACAGCACAAAACATTCAGCTAAATGAATATTGCATACGCTTCATAATGCAAATCTTGCTTATTGAGGTGGACCCCTAGCCTGGCTAACACCAGACTAAAATCACAAGTGATATTTAGTCTGGGGACCACCAATTCATTTTCTCGTAGGAGAGGTGTGGTTTACGAGCGTCCATAGTCGTTTATTGGGCGATACGAAAAAAAAAAAAAAAAAGTCTCATGCGTCTGCACGAGGCCACAGCCAATCATATCATCGTATGAGATGACGTATGACGTACCCGCTGTAAACTTTTGAGCTAAATTTTTTAGAACAAGGTCTAAAGCTTGATCAAAAAATACCATCGTGTCTGCTGCTGTCATGTTGGATCCGTAAATAAACATTTTTTTTAATTATCCGTAAATAAACTACAAGCTTCCATATATCGAATAGCGCGTCATCGTCTTGCCGTCCCTCCTCGCTCTGTGATTGGTTCCCAAATCCACCGGAGATTTGGCCATGGTCCCCAGGCTGTTGTGCAGTTCGAAATAATTCGAGCGCACACAGCAGCCTGGTGTTAGCCAGGTTAGTGGACCCCCTAAACAATGCTGGAATTAGACAAATATTGGTAGACATTCTTTTTGTGACCAAAGGACTGTTTTAAAACTGGGGACATGATAATTGGTTGACATTGGGGCGTTTTATGCACCCTATTGTGTGCACACAAAGGGCCTCACCAGCCTGGAGACTAGTTGGAGCCTCGAGTTGCCGTTGGTCACAGAAATGTCTCTGACACATCCCCTGGAGATAAGGCCGGGTAGTCTGGATGAAAACGAACAGGTTTGGAGTTCAACAGCATCTCCGCATGGTCTCCGAGAGGTCTACACGGCCGTAAGCAGCTGTGGTAATGTTGCGGAGTGCAAACACTCTTTGTTGTCCTCAATCTGTGAGATGTTTCTGTGACGTCCCTGCAACGTCTCCAAGACCTGACATGAAAAGAAACTCAGCTGAAATCAAACCTGTTTTCACCAAGACTACCTGGAGACTCACCTTTCGGAGACATCTCACCAACTCGAGTCTCCAACTAGTCTCCATGCCGGTGAGCTAGGCCCTTTAGTCAAAACACAACACAAGGAACCAGTGGAGACCAAATCAGAACGTAATTTTCATTAAGACACATGTAACACAGGACCACAGCAGGCTCAGTGTGCTCTCTTCTGCTCAAACGTCCAGTAATATTATGCTGCACTAACCTTTGAACCTTGTTTATTATCAGTAACCCGCACTCTCAAACACACTCTCATTCACCCTGGCCTATTGTGCATGTTTTTAGTGGTGCCTCCAGAGCCTGAGTACATTGGCATATGAATGAGAGTGTGAATGGGTGACTGGGTAAAGCGCTTGGGCCTGATAAAGGTAGAAAAGCACTATATAGGTTGAGGTTTGCCATTTAGTGGTAGGGGAAACAGGAGTACCCGGAGGAAACCTACGCAGACACAGGGAGAACATGCAAACTCCACAGAAAGGTCCCGTCCAGGTGGGAATTGAACCCAGGACCTTCTGGCTAGCGAGTGCTGACCGCTGTGTCACCGTGCTCAGACTTTTCACCCTTAAAGTTAGGAGTCCATCCACTTTCACCGAATCATTGTGAACATTTCAGAAACCAACGTCTGCTTTTAGCTAGATTAAAACTCCACAGACACAGCAGGAGAGTCCTATAAACTGTGTGGCCTGTATTAAAAAAAATATGGAATATCTTTGCAAAAGTAGGTGAAAATCATAGTTAAAGCCTATTAAATTTAATGTTTATGGTCTTTAATCTCTCCTTTGCACTTTTCCGCTGTATATGGGTATTTTAATATATCGGCTATCCGCTAAAGGCCGATATCTTTTTTGCATGAGAAAGTCAAAGCCTTTAAAGGAACCCTCCCACAGCCTCCTCGGCCTCAGGAGAGCTCGGTCAAAAGAGTTTACACCTTGGATCGTCGGATACGATTCTATATAGTTTATGTTGCAGACTTTGCTTATAATATTGGAACCTTCCTGGAGCAGATGGAGCGTGAGATCGATAACGGATCAGTGCAGTGTCGCTGTATCGGGCTGTTGTGGTGAAGAGGGAGCTGACTTACCGGTTCCTTCGAGATCGGGTGAGGAGCTCAGTGACCCGGGAGGAGCTCGTGGTAGAGTCGCTGCTCCTTCACGTTGAAAGGAACCAGCTGAGGTGGCTCGGGCATCTGTTTTGTTTGGATGCCTCCTGTTCGCCTCACTCGGGAGGTGTATAGGGAGGAGGTCTGCGTGGATCGGGAAGTCTGTGCATCTCTGCTCAGGCTGCTGCCTCCACGACCCGGCCCAGATGAAGCGGAAGAATCAGGATCAGAATTGTTTTATTGCCATTGTTATGAACAGGTTCACAACTAGGATGTTTTTGCGGTTCAATCGTGCAACATGAAACATGAAGAATGGAAATAAGAAAATGGATGGATGGATGGATGGATGGATGGATGGATCGAGGATGGATGGATGGATGGATGGATGGATGGATGGATGGATGGATGGATGGATCGAGGATGGATGGATGGATGGATGGATGGATGGATGGATGGATCGAGGATGGATGGATGGATGGATGGATGGATGGATGGATGGATGGATGGATGGATGGATGGAGGATGGATGGATGGATGGATGGATGGATGGATGGATGGATGGATGGGTGGGTTGTTTTTTGTTCTCTAATCTGATTTCTGTCTTTCGGTTGAGCTCCCTCTGAAGTATAACTACTGGACATGAATGTTCTGAATAAATCAGCCCTCTGCCTCTAATAAAGTGCCCCTGCTGTAAAAGCCCATATCGGTCGACCTCTAAGAATCCACAAGGAGACTTTTAGCCACAGACGACGCAGAGCCCAGTGCTCTGTGATCAAGCCCAGGAAATTGCACAAACCAAACAGGGAGTCAGGCACCAGCCGGGGAAGAGAATCTACTGAGTTTCAGAAGAAATCAGCTAAATTTGCGCTAACTTGGCACCACAGATCACGATTAATTGTGTATGCATACAATAAGTTTCACCCTGGAAGAGCAAAACTCTCTCTGTATTTGAATCCTGTGGAGCAGCATGGAGTGGATTAGCTGGACTTCTGACAGGGAATGTCATGTCTTTTTTTCTTCTTACATGCGCTCTTTACTCGTATTTATTTATGTGATTGCTCTATGTATGTCATAGTTGTTATTGTGCAAAGCTCCATGAACTCGTGACCTTATGAGGGCTCCGTACCGTACGTAAACCACGCACTTACAGTAACTGTACTCGATGTGAGTCAGAGCTTACAGGAACACTGTATGGAATACATGTCCGTCGTTACTGTCCGCTAATGGTTTGTGCACGTCATAATTCCTCAGCCCAAATGCATCGAAATTACATTGACGTTTTATAACTTAGCAATCACATGACTATTATGGGAACAGGGAGCTCAGCAACATAGTTTTGAGTCATCTGATTCCTGTACTGCTGATGCTCGGTTCCATCCAATGTGTGGCCCGGGGGCCAAATTCGGCCCTCAGACCAATTTTTGGTGGCCCTCAGGCTTCTTGTTTTACATTTTCACATCCCCAGAGATTGTACTTTTTACTGCAATCTTAATAATTCCACAGTGCACAGATTTTTTCCTCAAAAAGAAACATTAATTGTGAGACAGAGCTGCATTATGGTCCAAGCCTAAATAGAGGTGTGGGGCAAACAGTTAAAGCCTCTCTTAAATATGCTGTATATACATGTCAATAAGAAGCCCTCGGGGGAAAAAGTCTGGACGCCCCTTCCATAAACCATTAGCTACAAGTGAAAGCTTGTATTCACGTGTCATAATCCCTGCTGACGTAGGCAGAGGAATGTTCTTAAAACCATGAAAACATTAAACATAAAGGAGTGTCACCTCGTGACATCAGTAGGTGAGGACAGGTGAATCTGCAGGATTACATTTTTCAATTGTCATACGAGATGTTCTTACCCTGAGCTTAGACAAGTTGATACGTACCTGTCTGGTCTTTGTGTGTGCCCTCAGTCACGCAAAAAGATCAAAGATGTTGTTAGCATTTGGACTCTCCCAGTATATTCCTATAGCTCCAAACGGGGTGAAGTTAGAAGTGACCAAACTCTTCCACGGGCACAAAGACCAGACAGGTACGGATCAACTGGTCTGAGCTCAGGTAAGAACATATTGTTTTCTTCTGCCTACTCCCTTTGGGAACATCGTTGTTACTAAGAACAACCCTGCAGCCAAATAAACCAAATAAACACATATCTCAGTATGTTTAAGCGGTGGCCTGTTTAAGTTGGATGCGTTTTTTCCTGCGTACAGAAGAATTAGAGCTCAAATATTCACATGTTTAAACTGACTGCGTGCTGTGTGAACGTCTCTGAGGACAAATCAACTTTGACTTGTGGCGAGTTTGGAAAGAAAGTGGGAAAACATAATGAAAGTCACTTAAAAGTGGCAATATCCCTTTATCCATCTATTTGATTGACTGCGGAATTCTTCCGCAGTCAATTATTGGTTTTCATGTTCTTTATTATTATTCCTCTTCCATCTTTTTCCCGATTTTCTCCAGCTTTCAGCACTTTCATGCTTTGTGCAATTTATGCAAGTTATGCATCAAAATGTTCCGCATGTTGAGGAGAAGGTGCTATTACTTTTGGGACTTCTGCAACTTACGTTTTTTCCGCAATCGGCCAAAATGTCGGACATTTTTCCCATTGACTTATAATGGGGCTGCCGCAAATCCATGCTTTTCTGCACTTTTTTCTGCATTTTATGCAATTTCTGCACTTTGTGCATGTTCAGCTTATGCAACTTGTGGGTTTTGAGAAAAAATTGTCCTTCTGCAGTTTTCCAGTATTTTTATACGGGAGTTTGAACTTTTTGCATTGGTGTGTATGTGGGAATCCAGCCAATGGGGAAACTCCAGGCCTTTCAGCCATTTGTGCAGCTTCTGCCAATCAAGCACTTTCAACAGTTTGACCAGTTTATGGAATATAAAAGTTTATGCAATATTAACAATTTATGCAAATTAACCACTTTATGCATTTTAAACCGTTTATGCAACTTAAGAGTTTATGCCATTTTGGACTTATGAATTTTAAAGAGCTTATGCAATTTACATAATTTATGCAAATTAACCCATTCATGCATTTTACCACTTTATGCAGTTTATGCAACATGACATTTTATGCATTTACCAGTTTATGCAAATTAGATTATGCAAATTAAGCAATTCATGCAATTTGAAACTTTATGCAATTTCTGCATTCGCTTCCCGCAATTCCGCAGTCAATCGCAATGGCGCAGCCATTGCATTTCTAGTTAATGATAGTTAATCATTTCATAAATGTTAATAATTTCATTTTAAGGGGAGACACTACAGGCAAAACTCATTTTTTTCAGTTTTCAGGTTTTGGGCCAAATTGGTCTCTCAACATATAGGCTTTCACCCGGAAACAGAAAATATGCCTAATCTTCACAATAACATGTTTAAATATTACGCTGATTCAATGTTCCCCCATAGACTTATATGGGACAATGAGATTTCAAGGGCCTTTTTCTCAAAACACATTTTTCTGTCATTGTGGCGACACTATGTCCACGTCAGTCGGACCTAAAGACTTCACATTTTCCAGCCTTGGACTGAACAATATTTGGAAGATTTTTTCAGAGGGATTTTTAATTATCTAATCCCTAAGCCCCATTTATTGAGTTTTGAATGTCAAAAAATAAGGTGAAAATTACATTTTTACAAATTTTTCCACTAAAAAACAGCTTATTTTAAAACTAAACAAGAAATCCAAAATCCCCTCTGAAAAAGTCTTGGCAACTCATTGATAAATAAAATGAAACCATAAATTTGAATGTAGCTCTATCCATTTTTCAGATTTCGTTGCCGAAAAGATGGGAAATTTGGGGCATTTTTAGGCATAAAACACCTTGTTCTTATATGAAAAGATAAAATGACAGAAAACGTGCCATGTATTTTTTTTTCACATTTATGCCAGTGATCTACAGCAAAAGTTTCAAATTGATATCTGTAAATATACATTTTTCCTATTCACCTGCAGTGTCTCGCCTTAAATGTAATTTAATCTCAACACATTAATTTTTTGTTAAAAATATTGTGCCACAAGATCTGGCACGATCTGTGATATGATTAGTAGATTCATAGTGTGGATATTTCATTCATTTTCATCCATTTTACTCAGCTACGTCTTCAAGGTACTCAAATAACATTTCGTTTATAGATACCCACCAGTTTATATAGTATATTGTTTTGTATTAAAATATATATATTTCATCATTTATATTATTATAAAGAACGTCAAGATTTCGTCTCAATTTTTATCTGTCCCCCCGATGTCTGTCGTTATTAAAGGCCCTATACCTGATTTTTTGATTGCAAACAATGAAAGAGGAAGCCACTAAATTAAAATGTTAGTTGTGGTCCAAACTCAATCGTAACTTTCCTAATATATTTGTAACATCCGAATTCTTAGCGTCAGTATCATCACTGTCAAATATTGACCAAATATAAAATGCTCAATTTTGAATATATAGGCCAATCTAAAATTACTATTCAAGATTATTAATAATGTGGCACCTCCACCATTAAAAAAGTTTGTCCAATTAACATCTGATCAGATGGTCAGAACAACAAGGTCAACAGTCAATGGCCAATGTACCAAAACGAAAAACAGCATTAGGACAATCAGCATTTTCTTTTAAAACTATCTCAGAATGGAACAAACTTCCAACTGCACTAAAACTATAAAAGACTTCAAACGATTTTGTCTATACCCACCCCTGCCCTGAGAAGGTATGGGGGTGGGTATAGACTATAGAGGAACAAGTTTTCCCTTTAATAAAATGTACTTTTTAAAAATGGTATATAAAATGTAAATACTGTCTGTAAATATTATGAACTGCATTGTTTTATGCTTTGTGTAGTGTTTTGTAATTGTCTGTCTCGGGGACTGCAGATGGAAATTAGCTCCAAGAGCTAAAGTCTGGTACAAAGCATCTTTTCATTTGCAGATTAATGCTCCTGTACATGTCCCTGTCAAATAAATAAAATAAAATAAACTATAGGTGCATTTCACAACATGCAGGGTCACTTTTCAGGGTCACTTTCACAAAAAATGCTTGAAAAATAGCCTGAAAGTTCCTAAAATTGATACAAATGTTTTATAACTTGATCCACACTGTTCTCCACAAACCCTTGAGTTTACAATATACTAAAGGAGGACAAAATTCATTTCATTCCATTTCTAGTAGTAAAATCAGGTATAGCTCCTTCAAGCATAATTCACTATCTCAAACAAATGTAAATACCCCTACGTCATGAAGAATATGATCATTACATGTACAACTACAACTGCACTTTCATCCATTGTTCAGATGAATGCGTGTGTGCCAACAATCCAGACCATGATATTTGTTGCACCACAGCGTAGTTTATGTTATATTTATGGACACATGCTGTGGCTCGTCTGAAAGGTGAGGCTCTAAGCTCTCATTAGGTGAAAACTGTTTCATTCTACGTGTCTCGGTTCCTGAGAAATCCTAAGCTAAACAGAGACTAGTTTTGATCAAAATCACTGTTTTTTCCCCCCCCTAGAAACTGAGATATCGCGTGTTTTATGAAACATGCGCCATTTGAGCCTTTTAGATTTGGGTAAAGCCAAACTGGAGAAAACATGCTGGGTTCAGGTGGGGGTTAGGGGAGTGAGCGAGTTGGTAAACTTGGTGAAAACAAGGGGCTGCTGGTCGTCACGTCTGGTATTTGGCCTCAAAGTTGTGCAGCGCTTCGTTATTTTTCTTCATGAGTAAACCAATTAAGAATTAGTCAGGACAAATCCCTCTCCCACTGTTTGCCTTGGCATCTGGATTAGCCGTAGTTCTGCATTTGGCTTCAGTGAAACAGTTGTGGAAGGAGTTAATTGGCGAGTCTCCCCCGGGGTAAACAAGGTGACTTTGGAGACGCATAAATCCTGTGTGGAAACAGCCTTTTAGAGAATTACAGTCTCCAGGGCCGGTTTGTCCTTCACTCTGAGCCTCTCTCTCTCTCTCTCTCTCTGTCTCTCTCTCTCTCTCTCTCTCTCTCTCTCTCCTCTTTCTCTCTCTCTCTCTCTCTCTCTCTCTCTCTCTCTCTCGCTCTCTCGCTCTCTCACCCTCTCACCCTCTCTGTTTTACTTTCTCTCCTCTCTCTCTCTCTCCTCTCCCCCCTCCCTCTCCTCTCTCTCTCCTCTCTCTCTATCTGTTTTACTTTCTCTCCTCTCTCTCTCTCTCCTCTCCCCCCTCTCTCTCCTCTCTATCTGTTTTACTTTCTCTCCTCTCTCTCTCTCCTCTCCCCCTCTCTCTCCTCTCTCTCTCCTCTCTTTCTCTCCTCTCCCCCCTCTCTCTCCTCTCTCTCTATCTGTTTTACTTTCTCTCCTCTCTCTCTATCCTCTCCCCCCTCTCTCTCCTCTCTCTCTCCTCTCTCTCTATCTGTTTTACTTTCTCTCCTCTCTCTCTCTCCTCTCCCCCTCTCTCTCCTCTCTCTCTCTCTGTTTTACTTTCTCTCCTCTCTCTCTCTCCTCTCCCCCTCTCTCTCCTCTCTCTCCTCTCTCTCTCTCTCTCTCCTCTCCCCCTCTCTCTCCTCTCTCTCTATCTGTTTTACTTTCTCTCTTCTCTCTCTCTCCTCTCCCCCCTCTCTCTCCTCTCTCTCTCCTCTCCCCCGCTCTCTCCTCTCTCTCTATCTGTTTTACTTTTTCTCCTCTCTCTCTCTCCTCTCCCCCTCTCTCTCCTCTCTCTCTATCTGTTTTACTTTCTCTCCTCTCTCTCTCCTCCCCCTCTCTCTCCTCTCTCTCTATCTGTTTTACTTTCTCTCCTCTCTCTCTCCTCCCCCTCTCTCTCCTCTCTCTCTATCTGTTTTACTTTCTCTCCTCTCTCTCTCCTCCCCCTCTCTCTCCTCTCTCTCTATCTGTTTTACTTTCTCTCCTCTCTCTCTCTCCTCTCTCTCTCCTCTCTCTCTATCTGTTTTTCTTTCTCTCCTCTCTCTCCCCCCCCTTCTCTCTCTGCTCTCTCCCCTCGCTTTCCCTCTCTCCCCCTCTCTGTCTTTCTCTCTCTGTTTCACTTTCACTCCTCCATTTGTCCTCCTTGCTCGCTCTCAACCTCTCTCTCTCTCTCTCTTTCTTTCTCTTTCTTCTTTTCACTTTCTCTCCTCCTTTCGTCCTCCTCTCCCCCTCTCTCTCACTCTCTCTCTCTGTCTCTGTTTCACTCTCCCCCCCCCCCCTCTCTCTGACGCCTGGACCACCTGCTTGACTCTCTGCAGTTGCATACAAATGATCACTTAGTTTTGATGCTTCCTCCCACCCTCCGAATACATGCAAGTAATAGACGCACATATCACTTCTTTTTCTTTTTCCCTCTCAGTTTTGCAGTTGTTTCTTTGACGATGTACTGATACAGCATTTTGAATATCTTCCAAATTGTAATTATCATCTGTAATTATCCAGACGATATATTTCCTATCTCTCCTTGTGTCTGTCTTGTAGGTTTATGACTATGCAAATTGACTTCAATGTTTTCCGAACGATGCTAATCTTGAAGTGCTTTATCACAGAGAAATGTGTCCCAGTCTTAGACTTTTGCCAATATGGAAGTAAGTGGATCCTTAAGTCCTGGTAACGCATTTACAGCTATAGTACCTGACTTGTTTTCTTGTAGTGTAGGCGGTACAAGTCTGGTAGTAGACTTGTCGTAGTGTCTTTTTGCTCCGTAATGTGGAGCAATTTGAGAACTGTAGTCTGATTGAATGGTTGGCACAATGTCCTCCACAGCAGGTTCTCTTTGGGTCCTTGTGTGGAGTTTTCATGGTTCTGCCTGCGCTGAAATCGCTTCATAAAGACACTCCTAACCAGGATGCTAAGGATACCGATTGGAGCTGACTATGAAGGAAATAATGTGTATTTTTTGCACTCAAATAAATGGCAAAACACTTCTGTGCAAGAGTTCCCTGCCAGTGAGCTCTTCTTTTTTATTTGGCTACACACACTCTGTGCTGTCATGCACAGCGGTCAGAGCTTCCATCCCAGGCCGGGGACCTTTCTGTGTGGAGTGTCCATGGTCTCTGTGTTCCTCCTCTGCTTCCCCTACCATTAAAAAAAACATGTACAATAGGTTAATCCCTCTGTCAGGTGACGCTGATCATTAGTCTGGCTTCATGCTGATGTATTTCCGTTCCAGATAACGCCTTAGCCTTTGTCTCTCTCCCCCCTCTACACCCCCCCTTAGCCTTTGTTTAGCTGCGCTGAATTGTGTCATTAGAACCATAGACCCTAGATTCTGTTGTGAGTTTTATCTTGTGCCTCACCTCTTGTTACGCTGTACATTCTATCTTGGTTATTTACTACAGGGCTACACAGTTCATTGCAATTGAAATGACATTTCAGTTTGAATGGTTACAATAGGTAAATCACAACGACTTTTTCACAACCTTCACATGGAGATAATTGGATAATAATTGGATATGTGCTGAATATATCAGATTTTTTGCAATATAACTTAAGACTGAATGGCCAGGTCGCACTAATTCGACCCATAGGCCATTGATGCACTACAAATATCCTTTGTTGTGCGGTAAAGTCGACAGGAGCGGGTCTTTGAGGGAAGTTAGCGTGAGTGAAGCTGCTCACCTCGCTGTGCACCGCTGCACTTCACAGCGACACGTTTATCTGCTCTGTAGTATCTGAAGAAAACACATGACTTTTCATGTTCAGCTGGTGTGTTGTATTTTGGGTAGGTTGGATTGGTGGGTAGTATTCACACTGTGTTCCTGACAACTTGGATTTAGATCACAGTGCTCACATGATTGTTATAAGGAAGCCTAATAAGTACATAGAACAGGATATTAAGAGTACTTAAAAGGGATGGGACTAAACAAGTGTTTAAGCCCCCACTCCTTTTCAGACAGCCTTATCTAAAATGTGATTACGGTAAAACAAAATTGTTTGTCCTAAACTGTAAATGTGTTGAGCTGCCCTTTTGATATTGAGCTCACAACTGCCTCAATCATGGCAGGTTGTATTTTGAGTTCATATAAGTTTGTGTTTTTATGTTTTGTTTACGGTCCGAATAAATATTCCCCCCTCATCCCTTCAGCTAACTCCGCTCCTGTCGTCTCTCCCAGGGCATGCTGTTCTGTACCGCCGAGTGCCTGAAGACGCCCTCGGACCTCCTGCAGATCTACCTCCATGAGTCCAGCCGTGTCTACCGGGACAAGCTGGTGGAGCAGGCAGACTCCCAGACCTTTGATAAGCTCCAGGCCGACGCTGCCAGAAAGTTCTCCGAGGTGAGGGAGCGAGGGAGGGAGGGAGCGAGGGATCGTTAGGCTGAGTGCTCCCTGTCAGCAGCAGGACTGAGGCAGGAGAAAAAGTCCACTGGCGGGAGATAGTTCGGGGAGAATATTAATCAGTGCGGTCCGGGGGTCCGCCTGTCAGGGGCCGCACTGTCAGCTCGGCAAATTGGAAAACATTTTAATGGTTTTCTGTGCGCTGCCCTGCTCACCCCGCACATGCGCCCTGCTCAAGGCACAATGGAGAAAAGTTGACAAGTATATATGTATCTGCGAGAGAGGGGAGTGAGGGCAGTGGGCGAGGGGCCAGGGGGCCGGGGGGCCGGGGGGCCGGGGGGCCGGGGCTTCACTTTACTGAGAGGTGTGGCAGGAGCTCTACACTAAATCAGAATCATTTACGGATTATTAGTACGACTCTGTGTTCACCGCAGGGTGGCTTAGCAGCTCGGGCTCTTGCCTCACTCCCTTTTCGCAGTGGTGTAGTCGACGTGATCCGCAGGTATATGTCGTATAACCACTAAAGAATTACCGTATAACCACTACAAACAGGGCAAATACGCATCACTCATTTGCGTGTTATTTTCTCTCTGTCCGATTACAGACCAGCCCAAACTTCACAACAAATATCTGTTTCCTCGACATCTCAACCCTCTCTCTCTTTCTCTGTCTCTGCCGACAGACATGGTTCCCTCTCAGGCCTGTGCGCTATAGAGCTCCACAGTCCCGCCCCCTGCGGTCCTGTTGCTCCGGTCCGGAAGCAAAAAACCCCTGTCTACACGACCGTCGATTTTACAAAAATTCAAATATTAAGAGTATAACGTCGCCGCAAAAGCTAATGTAGCAATTCGTGACCATAAAATATTTCATTTCAATCCAAAAAGAAGACATAATGTTGAAGAAAAGGCAAAGGTACAAGGCTGTGACATCATTCACTTCCTGACTATAGAAACTCCGTATCCCAAGAACCATTGCGTCATCGCGCCCGCTGGTCAAGGCAACCAGGTTTTCAGCAAACACGGCCAGTTTCCTTTACTTTGCAGACAAAAGTTCTATATTATTTCACTATTAAACAATCTGAATCCTGCTAATGTGAATAAAAATGATCGGTGGTTCGTTTAATTGAATCGTTTTTCTTACTCTCAGTGTTAGATGTGGATAAAACGTCAACTGCATTATGTTTTCATACAATGATTATAATATGTCGTCTACATTACAATAAACAAACACGTGTGGGAACGTGAAGCTCCACCAATCAAAAGCCTCCTCGTAGTAGATCATGGGACTCCCGAGCATCCTGGGTAATGTAGTTCTAGGACGAACGTTCGCAGTTAAACTATATTTTCAGTATCAATCTCATACGTGCTTTTTTCACCTGCATCTGACTTTGCGGTCGCTTTATAACCACAGAGCTGGATTCAGCCCAAGCTGACGGAGTTACAGAGTTAAAGACTATTCGATATCAAAGCAAGGGGAATTTTACTTCCAGACCGGAGAGGAGGCGGGAGCTCTATAGATACAGACGGCATCTCTGGAATCGCACATATATGGTCATGTTTAAAAACAGTTAAGGGGAAAACAATTTGGGGAAAAATCTAAACTTTCTCTAATTATTCAAAAACTACTTTAACAAATGCTGAAATATGAATATAGTTTTCTACTATATAAAGATACAAAGACATGGAGAGGAGCAAAGTGGTTTAACAGCCCATAAATACATAAATAATGGAGAATGCTAACAGGAAGCTTCAATTTAGCATACGGCTAGCTAGCCGTAGCTACAACTGCCGTTTTTTCACTTCTACTGAACAACCTGCTGTGAGAAAATATCCATGGGCCCGATTTAGACTTGACTTTATTTGCATGTGATACATTAGTTTATATTTTGCCAGAAAATGGATAAAAAGAGTGAAAAATTGTGTTTCCCAAAAGATTCTATTTTCCCCCTCGTCGAAGCCACGCCCCCTCTTATGATGAGATGCCGCCTGTATCTATTGCGCATGGCTCCCATGTTGTCTGGGCACAAAACCCTGACATAGCTGAGGCTTAGTAACCATCCTATTGGCACTGGAGGAGTCAGCTCGCCGTCTCCCCGGCCAACGCCACCTTCCCTGTTCATCCCCGCTCAGAGAGTCGTCCAAGGCCAGCCATCTATACACATGTCTCCGTCCCTCTGGCAAAGGCAGTGACAGGTGTGGGCTGGTCCGCGGGAAAGACGCCGCGTACACTGTTGGAAGTGTGCGTTGTACACTCAGACACTGGAGCTGTCGCTGAAGGATTGAAAGAGACTGTAAAGTGGCCCCGCCCACAGCGCTGGCCGAGCCGTGCGCTCCCCTTCGTCCAAAACATTTTCCAAAAACAAGTCCTTCTCCATGAAGTAGCGCACATGGGGGTGTGTATGTGGGGGTGTGCAGGCGCTCCAGTCCAGACATCAGCTGATTTGATCAGTGTGTGGGGGAGAGCAGACTGGGCTTTATTCATTTCAATGTTCACTTCAGCTTCTGTTCCACAGCCTCATTTAGCAACATCCTGTGAACTAGGCACATTACTTGTTATTGAAATCACATTTACTACACAGTTTAGGTTTATAATCTATTTACTTATCTGTGATACATTTCATATTATTAATAGTAGACCCCCCTTGTGCCTGCTAAACAATACAGTATACCCACTAGAAAATTGAAGACTACACCACTGGGTTTCTGTTATCAGAATAAAACCACAGTTTTATACATGCACAGGCTACAGATACAGACAACAATGCATCATACATAAGGGCGTGGCCGAGCCAAGAGGGTAGAAAACCTCTGTCATGGGAATCACAATGTTCCACTCTTTATCGCCGTTTTGTGGCAGACTATGAATATATGTATCACATATAAACCATGTCCAGCCAAAATCGGGTCCATATGGATGTTTTATCTCAGCAAATTGCTCATTAGGAGAGAAAAACAGCACTCTTTGCTAATGCTAGCATATGTATCATGAAACCGTCTAACCACTTTGCTCCTCTCCATGTGTCTGTATCTTTTTTAGGGGAACAATATATTCATAATTCAATTTTCCCTCTGGCTGCTTTGAACATGACCATGTATGAGCGCATGGTTTGTGTTGGGTGCAGAGCCTCACAAGGCCACGCTAATCCACCCCATGCTGCTTCTTTCAGCTACAGCGATACAAAATAAATACAGCAATAGTTTCCCCTTCGAAGGTGAAACTCACTGTCCTTGTGCACAAATATGAAGTTAGACGAGTTAGGGCGAGTTTGTTGCTGATTTTATTGTTCGATTCCCCAGATGCTCTTCTCTTGCTGTCGGGTGCCTTCCTGTTTGTTTGTCCGAGTGATTCCCTGGACTTGATGGTTAAGTTGAGAGGGACGATGGGTTTTGTTAAAACGATCCCTTGGCTGTTGTTACAGACACGTCCCTTTGTAAACACGTGGGCTCTTCCCGTTGCCACGTTCCACATGTTTTTTCTGTGACAAAATTGGCCAATAATCCTGTCTAATAAAACCATAGACTGTATATATAAATGGACAGATTCTCCTCACTCCTCCCCGTTTACCATAATGACCACGCTCGTGGGGGAAATCATGGCGGATTTACAGACTCCCCCTCCCCAGCTCTGACGAGGCATGTTCCTAAAAAGGGCATAAGGGCGGGATCTTCACTGTAGACTCCGCCCTTGCGTGACGTGTAGCTCGCGCAGCTCCAATGCTAACAGTCCGACCCTCATTAAGTACGAGATTTAAAAAATTCTTCTTAAGAAAACCAGCCTGGTCTCCTTAATTGTGACTAACCCAGCGTTGTCACAGGAGGAATATCTGGGTCTAGATTGTTAAAAAAAGAATTGGGACCAGGCTTTAAAATTGTTTTTGACGTGTCTAAAGTCCAATGCTTTTCAATGGGAGACCAGTGGCGATATGGTGGTACTACAGCAATGGCGGCCTCTAGTGTTGTGGGCATAAAGCAGAGCAGCCAGCGGCCATTGAATAAAACGCACCACACGATTATTCAGATCGACCTTTATTAAAATCCTGATTAGATTAAAATTTGATTAATTGTCCAGCCCTTGGGCTTTGTTAATGCAAATTTAACCCTAGTCCACCACACCCGTCCATTAGATGATGTTAAAAATCTCCTCTACGATTACAAATGCAAGACTTGTGTTTGAAAGGAGTCAAAACAAGGCTAAATTTGGACTAAAGTAAGAAGCTGATAAAACTGGACTTTGTTAAAGCACTTTCTTAGAGGGAAAAGTAAATGTCTTTCAGATGAAAAGCTCATGGACATGTTTCGATTCCAGTGATATCGAAACGTGCGTCAGACGACATCACACTGTTGAGATCATTAGTCTGATCTAAACCGATCCAACTGAAATGATAAATCAATACATGAGTTGGCACAGAGGGCCTTTAGGTCACACAGACTGGTGTGGTACCAGCAGGTTTTCTCCAGCAGAATGTGAACCCAGGTCCTGGACTGGAACAATGTCCAAATGCTGTTGACATGTCTCCCTTAGAACTCATCCATCACTGTCCCAGTGTTGTTAAGCTTCTGACCCTTTTATGGATTTCAGTGCTAAATCTTCTGCTCCTCATCTGTCCCAGCCCGAGCACAAAGGGACAGGGACATACACCAGGAGCCTCAGTAATGTCGCAGCAGCTGAACCTTTCTATTTATTACTCCAAAGGTATTCTCCAATTTATTACCTGTTCTGACAAACGCTTGACACATATATAGGTTCACCCTACACTAATACATATTAGTTACTCAGATCAAACAGCTCAGTGCAGTCCTGTGCCTCACTCTGAGGCCTTTCTAGCACGGCTCAGGGACCTGGGACCATGGCCTTTTACAAATACTTGCATCACTAAAACTTGGATAAAGTCTGAAATTGCAGAAGTTCCACCAGAAGAAGTGATCCTACAGTTCGAGATCCACTGATTAGTTTAGTTGTTGTTGAAAACTAAAGTCGTGTTACTCGGAGTGAATTCCTGATCCTAAGCCCTGCTCTGTGTCTGACAGTTTGGCTTGTGCCACAGAGCGTTGTGCAGCATGTTTTCCTCCTCCTCTGCAAACAAGTCTTTGGAGACCAGACACTTGATACCATGGAAATGAAGCCTGCAGTGGAGCGTTCAGCAGCCTTAACTTGGTAAAAGCCCTTGTTATTGGACCTACCACAGAGAAAACAAGCGTCCCAGTGAGACTTCCCAAATCTCTCCCTGCAGTGCTGGGAGCCTGAGCGTTTATGTGGTGAAAATGAAGTGGGTCAACGAGTGCGCAGCTGTGGAGCTCAGCTGTGGCCTGTCCGAGCAGACTGGCCTCAACACTAAAGCCTTCTGACAGCAGCCTGCATGTGTGTGTGTGTATTTATACTGTGTGCTCTCCCTAGGACACTGCGCCGCCTGCCCAGGACATGAACCTGTACTGGCACTTCGCCCGCGGCCTGGGGGAGCCCAAATACATGCCTGTGCAGTCCTGGAGCAGCCTCAACGCCACCCTCCTAGAGGCTTTGGAGGGGTACAATGAGGTCAACGCAACCCTCAGCCTGGTGCTGTTCGAGGACGCCATGGCTCACATGTAAGAGCAGCGCACCGAAACACAGCCTACACCTTAGAGGGGACAGCACCCGGGACTCAGCTACCATCTTATTGATATAATCACAGATCTGTTACTCAAAAGCAGAACATTCTCTCAAATTCTGTCTCATTCAGAACTAACTTGTTCTTATAAGCCGCCAGGTGGGGCAGACCAGACATTTCTCTGATTGGGTAATGCGCCCAATCGGAACTTGTGGAGGTAGCAGTGTCCCCAGACTACACATCTGCTAATATGAAAAGTCTGGCTGGCCTGGTGACTTTCTGAGCAGTTCTGTGCTCCCTCTCCCAGTATGTTTGTCACGGCACCATTAGTTTGCTAGAATTTGGACTGAGAACAGACTCTTGTAGGTGTAACGACTCACGATTCCTCTTTTCAGTGCTTTTTGGGCTGCCATCTCTCCATGCCTTTAAATCTGCGGTTATTCCTGCAATTATTGAGGTAAAATAATGTGTTCTGAAAATACAACCTTGCAGTTTCGAACTCTACAAACAGGTTTTGAGCAGTTTATAATGCAGATTTTGCCTGAGTATTACTGTATTAAAGTGGAAATACACTGCGTTCCAAATGAGTATGCAAATTGAATTTTTGTGTCAAAAAGGTTAAAAAAGAGAACAGATGCTACAAAGCAGCATACAGGTATTTGAAACTGCTGGTGCCTCTGGAGTCTCCCGAACATCGAGGTGTAGGACCCTCCAGAGGCTGCAGTTGTGCATAAACCTTCTATCCGGCCTCCCCTAAACTGTTCATTGAAGCTGAAGCAGAAACGGCTACAGTGGCTCAGAAATACATGAGGACTCATTTTCAAACAGTCTTGTTCACTGATGTGTGACCCTGGATGGTCAAATCAATGGAGTAGTGGATAGTTGGTGAATGGCCACAATGTCCCAACAAGACTGTGACATCAGTAAGGAGGGGGCGGAGTCATGTTTTGGGCCAGAATCATGGTGAGAGAGCTGGCCGGCCCTTTTGGCTCCCTGAAGGTGTAAAAATGACCTTGGAAAAATATGTGGAGTTTCTGACTGACCACTGTCTTCTATGCTACATAAAGAAAAGCCGTGTTTTCCCGAACAAAATCCTCTTCATGCAGGACAACGCACCATGTCCTGCTGTAAAGAATACCTCTGCATGACTGGCTGCTATGGGCATAAAAGGAGAGAAACTCATGATGTGGACCCCCTCCTCCCCTGACCTCAACCCTGTTGAGAACCTTTGGAGCCTCAACAAAACAAAACAAAAACTTCTATGAGAGTGGGAGGCAGTTTTCATCCAAACAGCAGCTCTGGGAGGCTATTCTGCATAATAATTTGGAACAGTAGATTTTGAGGTTTTTACTATATTTATTTTTGACAAAAATACTGTTATCACTGGGAGATTTTTTCAACCGCATTTAAATCATCCTCTTCCAGTTAAAGACTTGAAAATTATGCTGACTCTCATTTGAGTTGACAGTTTAGGAAATCTTTTGGAATGCAGTGTATGTGTCATTTTACACAAATAAACAAATCTTATTGTGTGGGCTCGCTGAAGTTTTGCTGATGCCGCCAAACTGATCCCCCTCTGTATTAAAATAATATAGAGGAGAATCATTCTAGTCTTACCAGGCTAAGCAATAACTGCACATTGTGAAGCAGTATAAGCAGATACTTAAAGAGATATTTCAGGATTTTTGACATAGGGCATCATTTCCTAGTTATCCAGAGTGTTGCTGATTTCTGGAGATATTTTTTTTGTAATGTGTGCAGTTCTTCTGTTTGGAGAGATACGTGGCGCTAGGCTAATGCAAGGCATTTCTACGATATCAGCTAGCCTGCATTGAAAGCAACATGACCCGCTCCACAGAGCACCTGAGGCAAATCACTCAAAACACCAGACTAACCATATAAATGTCTGTGTCCATAGAGTCATTTGAACCATTTTGCATTTAAAATACCTACCTTATATTTGAGCAGCATCAGCTTCGTGGTTGTATAAGCTACGTGGCGGCGGAGTGATCTGCTAGAAAATAGTACCTCAAAATGCGAGGTCAGTTATATTCCAAAAACTATTACAGACACAGACACAGACAATTACATGGTTAGTCTGGTGTTATAAGTGATTTGCCTCAGGTGCTCTGTGGAGTGCGTAACACTGTTTTTAATACAGGCTACGTGATACCATAGAAATGTGCTAGCCTTGCACTAGCCTAGCACCAAGGAACTCTTCAAATATAAGAACTGCATGAATTACAAAACAAAAAAAATATCTCCAGAAATCAGAAACACTCTGGATAACTAGGAAATGAGGCCCTATGTCAAAAATCCTGAACTATCCCTTTAATGTATCATTGCAACGTATTCACAAAGCTTTTCTCATCAAGTGTTAACCAGTTATGTGCACGCAATGCTAAGACCATCTAGCAGAGCGAGCCCATGCCCTTTCGCACTCTTAACCAATCCTGACTAAGGCCTAACCTTTAAGGAATAGGCCAGTGTTTTTGCATATTGAGATACAGCATGCTCCTACCTGAGCTTAGACGAGTTGATGCATACCTGTCTGGTCTTTGTGTGTGCGCTCAGTCATGATGAATACATGTTGTTAGCATTTAGCCTCTCCTCTCTCAAAGTTCTGTGAGTGTTTACACGTTACAAGTACAGTCACACAACATTTCTGGACGGGCTCGGGCATAACATCGTACGATAAGTTCTCTACGCTGTTAGCGCATTTAAGTGTGTAAAAGCCACATTGCTGTATAGGTCACATGGTTCAGAGCATGTCAGCTTATAATGGAAATAACGGTAAATTATGAACATTATAAAGGGGGGGGGGGGGCGGCGGATGGAAATTAACCCAAAGCTACAATCCGGCATGTTCATTAACATGCACAGGTCCCATGTTAAAGCAGTACTAATAGTCCCTGTGGGGGTAATACAAGTGTTAATGGGATGATTGGAAGGTCTTTCATCTCCCCCCGGTGTCTCTGGACAGAAAACCATGTTTGCAAATTGACTGCTACCGGACCGGAGACACCAATACACACTAATAGAATCACGAAGAAGAAGCTAACATGCTAACGGGTAAAGCTAACTGCGGGCTAGCGTCACTTTAAACAGTATTTACAGCCAAGTTTGAGTGAACAAAAAGTTTTTCCATTGTATAATTGGATGCACAATATCCCTCTCTCCCTTTGCCTTTTCTGTCAGCGTAGTATTCACTCTCCAAGACAATTAATAAGTTAAAAAATCGCAACATGCTAGGCTACGACACCTGCAGTTGCGCTCATAGCCTCTAGGGGCAAGAGTTACTTAGTACTGCTTTAACATGTCCTGACCAAATAAACCACTCACATACTGAGGGTATGTTTAAACATATGGAAGGGTAAATGCAGACAGAGCATCCCATCATAATATGTCCTCTGCATAATCCTAGTTATTTTCCCCCAAATTCTGCATCTCTCGTCAAGAATAACACTTTTAAATTAATTTGGGACGATGGCATACATTTCACAAAGACGGCATATTTTCAGCGGAACATCTGCCAGAGTAGTCAGTCCTGCCTATTTCTTTACTGTCTGTCAAACACACAGGCAGGTATTTGGGGATTAGCGCTTCCATTTTGCACAGTGTCAAAAACAGAGACAGGCAAATCTGCCCAAAGTCCCAGCACACCGCCTGACTGCTAAAACCGGCGTTGTACTTTCAATTTATCCATTTACTTTTCCCCCGCGAGGCAACTGTAGTGCTGTTTTAAAGCGGGTTATGTAAGCGCTGGATTGTAAACAGCCCTGCCCACCCACTGCACCCCGGCCCCCTTCCATGTCCTTGTCTTTACAGTTCAGCCGCAGGTAAAGCTCCGTTTAGGCTCAAACCTATTCACTCCCATGCAAATCCCTGTTGGCTGTTGGCTCGGTGTCCTATTCTGCCTGGACTGCCATTTCGCTGTTGTACTGTCCTCGGCAAACTGGAACGAGCCGAGGTCTGCGTGCAACCACAATGCTCCACAGCAATGCCCAAGAAGACTCAGGAGGCACTTAAAACGGTTAGAAAGATCTTTTTTTTTACTAGTGACAGGTCCATCATGCCACTCTCTGTGTCCAGCCCCACTGCACAGCCATAGTGCAGAGGAGGATGGGAGGGCATCTGACACAGGGGTACGCCGCTATCACAAGCTCTATTAGCATATCAGAACATAGCGGCTGTTTTTAAAGGCTATGTTCTTCTTGATTTAGAGAGAGATTAAAGGCCGTTTTCACACAAGCAAGAATGTCGGTAGGGGCCCCCCGGTGGCCGCTCTGTGTACTGCGCACTGGGAGAGAGGACCTCATTTATAATAATGATAATAATACATTGGTTTTATATAGCACTTTTCTGGACACTCAAAGATGCTTTACATTGCCCTATTCGTTCACTCCATACTCGGTGGTGGTAAGCTACAATTGTAGCCACAGCTGCCCTGGGGTAGACTGACGGAAGCGAGGCAACCAGTCTGCGCCATCGGCCCCTCCGACCACCACCAACCACTCACTCACTCACTCACTACATTCGCTAGGCTTCCTGGTGTTACCAAACGGTCTCCCATCCAAGAACCGACCAGGCCCTTCCCTGCTTAGCTTCCAAGGTCTGACGGGATTGGGCAGAGCAAAGGCGGGATGACCTTATGACCTTTGGGCAATGCATTTCTCTGCATACGTTTTCCTCAGAACAGAAGCTGATGTTCTTTAGGTCATTAAGATTATTAAACATTAAAGCGGTTTCACTATTAGAAAAATAATCTGGTGGAGCCGTGAGTAAAAAAGTCTGTCACTGCTTATTATAAGTTAACATTAGGGAACCATGACTCACTAAAGCAGCAGCGGGATGGGGATGAACAGCGCCACGGAGCGTTGGTGGAGAGGTGATGTAACTGCATCATCAACATCATTAGGAAGACGATGTACATCAAGCGTTTATTGAAGGCTTCTGAATAACGGGTTGGTACATGGGGGACCCTTGTCCTATCCTCTCCCTCGTGGTTAAATACAGTGAGGCTGATACACGAAGTGAAGAAATGTGCTTAATCAGCACACGAAGAGGAAAGTTTCACTGCAGCAGGAAGGGAAAGACGGGAAAGAGATAATAACTTGATTATTTAAAGTTGATCCATTTTGCCTCGTCAGAGCAGTAATCCAGACGTCCTCATGCAGCATGTATTCATTCTTTCTTCGTGCAAAAAAGAGATGTCAAAGTGAGAGTAGTTCTGCCTGAGCAGCCGACCACACCTCCTCTGAACCACAGAGCGGCTCCGAGACCACCTGTTTCAGCCGGATCCGGAGTGGCTGTTTAGACGGTTGGATTCACACTGACACAAAAGTGCGGCTCTCGGGCCGAAAGTCCCTTTAGGTGTCTTGGGGCTCTATGAATCACTGACATTAATCTCAGAGACCTGGGATGATTAGTTTTCAGGTTAAGCCCAGTTAAGGGAAAAACTACTGAAAAAGGGTGTTCCACTTTATTATGCAGATCATCATTTTCAAGCAATATGGGAAAGAAAAAGGGTCTTTCTGCTGATGAAAAGCGTGATATAGTTGAATGCCTTGGTCTAGGTATGAAAACCTTCAATATTTCATGAAAGATTAAGCATAATCATCGTACTGATAAGAGATTTGTGGATGATTCAGAGCACACTCCGGTTTGTGCAGATAATGGCACAATATGGACGGTTTCTGCCAGACAAACACATCAGATTAAGAGAACAGATGCTACAAAGCAGTATACAGGTATTTGAAGCTGCTGGTGCCTCTGGAGTCTCCCGAACATCAAGGTGTAGGACCCTCCAGAGGCTGCAGTTGTGCATAAACCTTCTATCCAGCCTCCCCTAAACGGTTAATTGAAGCTGATGAACAGAAACGGCTGCAGTGGCTCAGAAATACATGAAGACTCATTTTCAAACAGTTTTGTTCACTGATGAGGCCGTGTAACCCTGGATGGTCAGATCAATGGAGTAGTGGATAGTTGGTGAATGGCCACAATGTCCCAACAAGGCTGTGACGTCAGTAAGGAGGATGCGGAGTCATGTTTTGGGCCAGAATCATGGTGAGAGAGCTGGTCGGCCCCATTAGGCCCCTTTAGGCTCCCTGAAGGCTCCTCTTCATCATGACAACGCACCATGTCCTGCTGTAAAGAATACCTCTGCATCACTGGCTGCTATGGGCATAAAAGGAGAGAAACTCATGATGTGGACCCCATCCTCCCCTGACTTCAACCCTATTGAGAACCTTTGGAGCCTCAACAAAAAAAAAAAACTTCTATGAGGGTGGGAGGCAGTTTTCATCCAAACAGCAGCTCTGGGAGGCTATTCTGACATCCTGCAAAGAAATCCAAGCAGAAACTCTACAAAAACTCACAAGTTTAATGGATTTAAGAATTTTGAAGCTGCTATCACACAAGGGTAAAATATAACTTGACCTGTTAATATTTTTTGATTGAAATAGCTTTTGATTTCAGTAAGTATGACCTCCTTATGCTACAAATTCAACAAATGACTATTTTCAGTTAATCTCAAGCTTTAAAATGTATTGAAACGATGAGTTGCATAATAATTTGGAACAGTAGATTTTGAGGTTTTTACTATATTTATTTTTGAAAAAAATACTGTTATCACTAGGATTTTTTTTCCACCACATTTAAATGATCCTCTACCAGTTAAAGACTTGAAAATTATGCTGACTCTCATTTGAGTTGACAATTTAGAAAATCTTAGAAAAATGTCATTTGCATAATAATTTGGAACGCAGTGTAGAGCCTGTGTGGAAGCGCCCTAAGAGAGTGAAGAACAAAACAACTCAACAAAGTTTTACTAACCTGACACAAACTGAAGTTTACAGATAGTTTACAAACGAATCGAACAAATTGGTAAGAGGTCCAGGCCCAAACTGAATGTGCGTCAGCGTCTGCCCTGTTAAGAAGTGTTTGAATAGTGCTGTCAGTTAGATAGGAGGTAGGGAAAGGAGCCTGTATGCTAACTATCATACCTCCTTTAGCTCCTTTAGCATAAGGACCTCTGGTGGTTCCTCACCAGTGGTTAGGAGCTACATCCCATAAGCCACCGCGCCGCACAATAGCCCCCCCTGTTTTTTGTGTGGCTTCATATCGTTACTGTTGTATATAAAGTCTGTGGCTGCAGTAGGAGTGTTGTTTGTAGTATGAAACAGCTGTCGGTGATGTCACTTCCTTGTTGTTTCCGCCGCTGGGTGAGGACAGTCAGATTGTGCAAACACAGCTGAAGCTCTAGTTCCAAACTGCATAGGGATCTAACAGTTGACCTTATCACGTGACAAGGGGATAGGAGCCAGGATCAGGACATAGGAGCTATGACTGGAGGAACTGAGAAGCAGCCATAACCTCCCTTTAGGACCCAGAGGTGAATGTTTTAACTTTACAGAGTAAATTGGATAACTTTTAGACTGGATTATTAAGGGCTGGGCGTAGACTAGTTCTTTTTGTCTTGGTTTTGTCTTGATATTGATCTACTTTATGCATGCCCTTATAGTTTTATACTTTTTTATTGTCTTTATACAGTAGTATAATCTATATATTTATACTATTCAGCTCAAATACGTTTTCACTTGTATTTGTTTCATGTTGTACAATTGCATCAAAGGACATTTCTTAATCTGTTCACTCACTGTCTGACAATGGCAATAAAACCAAGTGACAAAGTTAAAATAGCAGTTGTGATTACATTTTGATTATTGATTGCACATCTGGCTGAACCCCTCGGTCTGGAACAAAACACTGAGCCAGCAGTTATTTAGAATAAGTCCTGGAGTTCTGCTTGTGACTGCCATAACAAGAGCTCTTCTCTCTTCAGCTCTTTCCGTCTAACTCTCTGCTTGTTACCGGTGAAGTGTTGTTTGCTGACTCACGGCTGGTCCCTGTCCTGCTCACCTCTCTGCTCCTGTGCCACCCCCACAGCTGCCGCATCAGCCGCATCCTGGAGTGCCCGCGGGGGAGTGCCCTGCTGGTGGGAGTGGGAGGCAGCGGGAAGCAGAGCCTCACCCGGCTGGCTGCCTTCATCTCGGGCCTGGAGGTGTTCCAGATCACCTTGAGGAAGGGCTACGGCATCGGCGACCTCAAGGTTTCCTCCACTGAGCACACACTCACGACAACTCTTGATTCATTTACATAAACCAATCCAACGCGTTTAATCAGAACGTTGGCCCACACTCCGGTAAACGTCATGTGCCGAAGGGAGGCGGGGCTTGTAGGTGACGTCAAGCATTTGCGCCGCCTTTTCTGGTTGTAGTTTGGCAAAGGCGGCGAATACGAAAGTGATGGAAGCTCTTCAATCTGTCCTGGAATCCGTCCCAAATATCCAGAAATTAAAACTGAAGCCTTGGAATGTGCAAGGAATGCTCCCAAGAGTTGAATAGCAAATGAATGATAGAGTTATGATAGAGCAAGTGAACTAGTGAAAATCAGATCCAATCGTTTCAACAAACATGCAATTTTTGGGTGCGCGGCGAGTGATACGATGTTTTCTTCTGCTCTTTCGTCTTTTAAATCATTTGAAAAAAAAATGTAATGCCTAAAACCGGAGCAGGAAACAGCGTTGGAAGCGTTCCTCGTAAACAAGGACGTTTTTGGAAAGGCTTCCTGCCACTTGTTGCTGCGACGTATCTAGCGGTGCTCTGATTGGTTGATGCCGTCTGTCAATCACGCCTACTGGGAAATCATTGAGATCATGCTTGCTCCCAGACTATATATCTTTGAAATATCTATGAAAAGGCATGTAGTTTGGCAGGCCAGGCAACATCCGAGCAAACAGAACAGCAGTGTTTGGGCTGCAAAGGCGTCATAGAAGCTGTAGAAGTGCTCTGTGGTGGAGGAGGACACTCGGGAGCTGCCTTTTGACTTAAGTCGACTTTTTCCCGCTGTTGTGCATAATTTCTTCATCCAGACTTTGTCTTGCCACTGGAGGACTCGCTGTATCAGAAGTGCACAATAATATCCTCTGATTTCAGAATCTGACTTTATAACACCAGTCTAACTTCAGCTCATTATATTGACCCTGGAGTCAAGCTATTTGAAGAGAATTGCCCCGATGTTCACTGAAAGAAGCTGGACAAGAGTAGATGTAGAAGTACAGTTTATGCCAGTGCATAAACTTCAAACGGACACGCCACCTTACGTATAATAGCCCAAAAGTCCCAAACACAATGTAAAACACAAATGTCCTGGCAAAGGCCTGTAGTGATTTACAGAGCCTGTGAAGAGAGGACTACAGTGCCGGGCGCTGGGGCGGAGCAGAGAAATCGGGGCTTGGGAGGCACTAAACCTGGTGCCGCATTTATACTGATTTGAAGATGACTCAATAAACACAGGCTGCTCACAATATTACATATGCTTGTTGGAGGTGAACCCCGAGCCCCCTATTAATATTGATTTTTAAAGTCCACAGATTTGATCATCCTGTAAAGTTCATTTGTATGATTAAAGTTTGCAGTTTGGGTCAGAAGTGGAGTTGGCTGTATAACACCGTACTGCAGCTGCCTGGGATTTCCTCTGACATTTTCTCATCAGCATCTCCTGCCCAGATTCTGCTGTGGTAAACTGGACTAGATCATAACAAATAGTGACACAACGGGAGGCTAAAGCTACTTTCCTGTCCATTTCATTTCCATGTCCATGTTTGCTTTTTAAACATCTTTGTCTTGGTATTTGGGTGAGATAACTATAAAACGACTACAAACTACTGCAAAATAACCCTAGGACTTCAGATGTAGATGTAACTATTAATAATGCCAGCAGAGGGCGCACAATCTGCCCTTTCTTCTCCGCCAAAAGGAAAGAGAGTTTGACCATTGATCAGAACTAGTTTATGAGGGAGAGAGAGACATACTGCAGGATTACTGAAACAATACTGCTGTCTGTTGTTGATGAAGATATAACATTATGGCATGGTTAAAAGCTCCACACAGTCGATTTTGCATAATATGAAAACATTTTGACTCAATTCCAAACTCACTAAGATGACAACTGTGGAAAAGGCAATCAGGATGAAACACTGTGTGGATTAGATTTACCGATCGCACAAAGGTTTACTTTGATGACACACCGACAAAAAAAAGAAATTGCAACGGTGATTGGCACTATGCAAGACGACCGATAAACTCATCTGCATAACTGAGAACTGGCACTGGGGCTGAGTTTACCAATTTGCAACAAGAAGTTCAAAAGAACAATTTTCAAGACCAAAATTAGGGCTGATGAATCACAATCAACTCCAGATTGCAATTTGAAAGTTTGCAACAAGCAATTTGTGAACGCAACATGTTGGTAACACAGTGTCCTCTGGAAACTTTGGAGTTTAGACCTCTGCCAACAGGTTCAAGTACATGAAGTCGGAACTGCAGCCTCACCTGGAGGTGTGTCCCTGACGGGTCGCCCCAGCAGCGTCGAAGGATGGGTCAAATGCAGAGGACAAATTTCCCTCTGTGGACAACAAAGTATACCCTAACTGCAGATGGCGCTGTCACCCCCCTAGTAATGTTGCTGTCACAGTAACATTACGTGACACGTGAGAAAGGCAGAGTGTGGCTCAAACCAAGGCCGGAACGTTTGGGTTGAATATTGAACCACATCCATGCAATTTCCTGCTTTCTGGTACAGTTTAGAATCAGAATCAGAATATTTTTTATTGCCATTGCTTGTCAACAGGTTCACAACTAGGATTTTTTTCTTTTTCTACATAAAAAACATAGAGTAAAAATCTTGAATAAACAAACTTTATTTACTTTTTATTTATTTCATGTTGCAACAAATAAAGCACTGAATTACAGGGCTCAACATAGGAAATCTCAAATGAAATGTCTAAAAATGTATGGTGGGTTAATTAGTTAGGTTTGAATATTATACCTATGGCTGAAACATGTACAGAGACAAACATACTGGCTGACATTTTTATCAGAAGACCGTTACTGCTGTTCGATCTTACATGGCCTCACCTGGATAATGTAGGGAGATACATGCTAAGTCCGTGACGCAGCTTTAATATGTATGTGGTCGGCCCAGCCTTTTCTGTTGTTGGTGTTAACACGTACTTTGATCAGCAGTGCACTGTGCAGAGACACGCATGTGGCTTTATAATCAAAATCCCCTGTATTCACAAGGCGTGAGTGAGCGATGTGGACATTACAGGCACTCTGTGGTGAATATGAAACAGCAGCAGCCCAGAGATATGACTTTGTAATCCCAGCACATAAAAGCAGATACTGACCGTTTGATCAGTTCATTCACTATGTCCATGGTTAATGCTGACATGTGATGTAAATGGACTTTTTTAATCCGTTAAAGCGAGACACTGCAGGTGAAAGATCAGATTTAGTGAAATCAGTTTGAAACCTCTGCTGTAGAATACTGGTTTAAATATTTGTAAGATGTGCTCATGCGCAACACTTTTCTTCCGTCTTTCGTACAGGTAGCCACCCAGAAAGGAAATGACCATATTTGGATTATAGTGTAATTGCGGGGGGCCTTCAGGACATGTGGATGTAATACACCGCATTCCAAATGATTATGCTAATTGTTTTTCAGTATCAAAAAAGTAAAAAAACAACAACATTTCAATGAAACAGAGATGAAGCAGATCATTATTTTCAAGCAATATGGGAAAGAAAAAGGATCTCTCTGCTGATGAAAAGCATGAAATAGTTGAATGCCTTGGTCTAGGTATGAAAACCTTCGATATTTCATGAAAGATTACGCGTAATCATCATACTGATAAGAGATTCAGAGCACACACGGGTTTGTGCAGATAAAGGCACAATGAGGATGGTTTCAGCCAGACAAATTAATCAGATTAATAGAACAGCTGCTACAAAGCAGCATACAGGTATTTGAAGCTGCTGTACATTCACAGTACATTCCATAAAATTTAAACTATAATGATAAGTACTTATGTTTTGTTTTCCATTAAATTGTGTCAACAAAAAAAAAAAATTGAATAGAAAATCTGAAGCTAAACAAGGCGTGAATAGAACCATTTTTTTTACTTTCAAGTGATGTTTCCTTGGTTCCTACAAGCCCTAATACTGTACGAAGTCTGCTGCTGAATCTCCTGACAGATGTTAACAAACCAAACCATTTCACATTTCATTTAACCTATTTTCTCTCAGCTGAGTAAACTTGTTAGTGGCCATTATTACATTAGCAGGCGTTACGCTTGCAGCCGTTATTACGTCGTCAGTCGTTATTACGCTAGCGGCCGTTATCAAGCTAGCGGCCGTTATTACGCCATCGCCCGTTATTATGTTATTGGCTGTTATTACATTAGTGGCTGTTATTATGTTTTTGGCTGTTATTATGTTAGCGGCTGTTGTTGCGTTAGCGGCTGTTGTTGCGTTAGCGGCCGTTATCACGTTAGCAGCTGTTATTACGGTAGCGGCTGTTAATGTGCTCGCGGCTGATATTACGGTAGCGGCTGTTATTACGGTAGCAGCTGTTTTTATGTTAGCGGCTGTTAATGCGCTCGTGGCAGTTATTACGCTAGCGGTTGTTATTACATTATTGGCCATTATTACGTCATCGGTTCCTACAAGCCCTAACAATGTACGAAGTCTGCTGCTGAACAGTCTCCTAACAGAAGTGTGACAAAAGCTTGATGTTGACAAACCAAACCATTTTGAACCTATTTTCTCTCAGCTGAGTGAACATTTTGGCTGATGTCTCTCTCCTCTGTGCGAGCAGACTGACCTGGCCTCCCTCTACATTAAAGCTGGACTGAAGAACGTGGGCACAGTGTTCCTGATGACGGACGCTCAGGTGGCAGACGACAAGTTCCTAGTGCTGCTCAATGACCTGCTGGCTTCAGGTAAGCACTCACACAGTCGGTGCACTGATGATTACTGAAGGCACTCACCACTTCAGGACACACACAGAACAAAGCGTGATCTGACTCCAGTCTTTCTTGTTTTAGGCAAGATGGACATTTCCATTTTACCCATCTTGAAATACTCAAAGTTATATGTTTGCTCTGTCCCACTATTGTGAAAAGCATTTATGCTGACCCTCAGTTGGTCACTTCCTCCTCCCCCTCTCACTGTGTGCTATGGTTTCTGACGTTTATTTGGCTGGCAACAATGTGAGTGTTATTATTTTGAGAAATATTAATTTGGGCTGCAATGATTACACATACACTGACAAGAAAGGTCCGCTTGCCTGTGGTTTGAATGACAGGACCAGACAAGGAGTTTAGGTGAATGTAGATAGTTTGAGGAACAGAAGCAGCAGAACAGACCAAAAAAAAAAAGAAACATAAACCTACCAGCTCACCAGACAAAATGCACATTAGCATTCACATTATTCTACAATAATTTACCAATAAACAAAAATCTAATATGTCCTTTCAGTTCTCAACTCAATAAAGAAATAACAAACAAGGCATGGCTTCTACTGTGGTTTCCATTGAAAGGATTTAACCACGGCTTTGTCTACACCTCTGTAACACGGACATCTGACCATCTCAACCTCATTAGTGGGGCGCACATTTTTAGATCGTTTAGTCATTTTAGTCGTGAGGTAAAAAGTTAAAGCATGAGGTGTTGAATTGGGCAGAAATGACATGCAGCTATCCAGTCGTTTTGCTAATGGACTCAACTATTGTAATGCAAATACCGTGGCAATTTTTTTTCTCATTCTGATTGTGAATAGTTGCTTCCCAACTCGTCAGAATCATTGGCAGCACGGTGGCGCGGCAGTTAGGGTCGTGCTTTGCAGCTAGAAGGTCCCAAGTCTGATTCTCAGCCGGACAAGGCCTTTCTGTGCGGAGTTTGCATGTTCTCCCCGTGTCTGCATAGGTTTCCACTACTGCTAAAAAACATGTACAATAGGCCAGGGTGAATGAGAGTGCGAGTGTGGGACGATGGATGGAAACTAGTCCTTGGCTACAATCCGGCGTGGTGTCTTTACATGCATGAGTCCCATGTGTGTTCACTAACAAATAAGCAACAAAGATTGATATTTGTGAAATGATACAATTTTAAACACTGGTTTATGATGGACTAACATGTAATGCTCTCGCCATAGCAGCCTCTGTACTATACTGTGTATTATACTGTATATATATATACTGTTTTTAAATACATCCTCCTTCCAAACAGTTGCATTGGGCTGACTATAGTCATTTGTGCATTTTTTCCTTTGTTCTTCAAATTTGCCATCTTTTAATCTTCCAAAAAAGTCATTGTGCTTCTCTCAAACTGCTTCAACCAGTCCCTTTGCTTTTCTTGCTGACCACCAAATGTAGCTCTCACTTTTAAAGCCATTTTGAATCAAATGTGACTGATGTTACGATCAGTGCAAGCCCTGAGCCACCCAGGAGTTTGCCATCTTAGTTTGAATGTTTACTGCTAGGGGTGGGCCGAATCCCACGAGACGAGACGAGACGAGACACGAGACTGAGTCCACGAGAACGAGACAAGATGAGATTTTGACATAACAATAATATTAAAAGGCTAAGACATGTGGACCTTTTGACAGAAGGTGTAGTCTGATCAAATTTCCTAATGGCAATTGTAATAATGAATAATTAAACAGAATATGAAACTTAATAGTTATTTCAAGAGGAGGAGCGCGAGACATAGATTTACACAGATTTAGCCTCCAAACTGTCTGTGCCAGACCCTGACGGACAGGAGGCTTTAAACTTTAAACAGACAGTGATTCTTAGTTACACTGGCCTCTTTCTTGTCTTCATCCCCGGTTTGTTATCCTGGTTTGTAATACGTCTTGCCCTCCCAAATAGCTCAATATAATCCTTTCTACACATTGATTGCTTCTGAAGAGGCCCTCCCCTCGCACCCTGAGATCAGCGACTGAAGTGCACAGTTATCTGTCTTCCTGCTGACAGCCAGTCCCATGGAGGCCCTCAGCTCCATATTAAACATGATTCAACATTAGGATTATGAACACTTTTGATCATCTAATTGTGGGCCATTCAGTGTGAAGGGAAATGAAAGTACTCTGGAAATGAGTACAGATGCACTGCAATAACAGACAGAGAAATAATGGTCAGCCATTTTGAATTGCATTGAGGTATTTGGAAGATTTTTGTCTACAGCCTGTTTTTAGTAGGCTCATATTATTCTGAACTGACTTGTTATGCCTCTGTAGGAGCCCTAGCCTGATTTATTGAGCTTTTAACCTTAAAAACAGGGGAAATGATCATGTTCAGGCTTTGTAGTAATATTATTCAGACTAAATAAGAATTACGCCTGAAAACATCTTCTGTCTAAAATGTCTTTTTCCCCCCACACGTTAAACTGTTAAGTTAAATAACACTTGCAACACCCCCACCCCTATATTTATGTCCCAAAGTTTGGTGATTGAAAAGTGTGTTTTATTCCCATGCAGGGTCTTGCCTTTAGTGCAGTGGAAGTTTGATCCCTCTGAGTAGGACCTGTGCAAAGAACATGAATGAGTCACACTTTTCAATCAAGGTGCAAATGCCCCGGGATCCTCCGTGCAGGCGCTGAGTCTCTGTGCTGGCTCCTGGTTTTGCAGGAGAAATCCCAGACCTGTTTGCAGATGATGAGCTGGAGAACATCATCTCCACGGTCAGGCCCGAGGTGAAGAGCTCTGGAGCTGTGGACACCAGAGACAACTGCTGGAGGTTCTTCATCGACCGCGTCCGCAGGCAGCTCAAGGTGAGGGCAACACAACCACTGACCCGGGGCCTGGGGCACACTGTCCCAGGGCTTCGTACCGTACGTCAACTTCTGACCCACAGTGGGTGTAAAAAGCAACATGAAGCACGGGCTTCTTCTCTCGGGGGATCTCGGGGGAACGAGATAATTATCTTGGGGTAAAAAAAAATTGAAAAAAAAAATAAAATTTGGGGAAGAAATATAAAATATATACAGTATAGTATATATATATATATATATTTTATTTTTTTCCCAAAAAAAAATATCTCGGGAGAACGTGATATCACATTCCCCCGAGATAATTATCACGTTCTCCCGAGATAATTTTTTTTGGGGATAAAATACAAATAATTTTTATATTTTCTTAAGTTTTTTTTTACCCTGAGATAATTATCTCGTTCCCTGAGATAATTATCACATTCTCCCGAGATAATTTTTTTGGGAAAAAAAAAAAATATAATTTTTATAGTTCTTCCAAAACATTTTTTTTTTTTTTACTTTTTTTTTTTGCCGGAGATAATTGTCTCGTTCCCCCGAGATAATTATCGCGTTCCCCCAAGATAATTTTTTGTTTTTATATTTCTTAAAAAAAAAATTCATCTCTCAATTTTTTTTTTCTAATGTCACTTCCAGGGCTCCGTAGTTTTAGGACAGCCAGAACTATACTTTTTTATACCCATGTTATGTTATTCAATTAAATTAACAGACGTATTGAAAAAAGTACAGTCAGGCACTGGAATAAAATATAAAAAAGTTGACGGCACTACGCCCTGCCCCATTCAACGGTTGTTGTTGCCATAAAATAGGACCATGCCCATGGTCCAGTGGCTGGACAGTACATGCTGAGTGGCTTTCCTCCTGCTCAAGGGCGTAGGTTTGGTGTTACTATTGGTGGGGACACTTTACCCCCCTCAAAAAATAAATAAATAAATAAAAAAGCTTTTTTTTTCACTAAGATAATGCCTCTAGACTTGTCAAACATCGTCACATAGGCATATTAATATGACTCTTTGTTGTAGTTTTGGTTTTATTAGTGAAAATCAGTCTCTAAACTCCCAGTGTTGCCCCTCCCCTCACTGCTGCGCTCAGAGAACATGGCACAGACTCCTCTCCCACTTAACCTGTTAATAAAATAAGTTATGGAACGGGCATACCGGCCATTTTCTGATCGTTGTTGAGTGAAACATCCGACATAAATAAACTAGAAACATGGCGTGTTTCCGTCGGACACGTAAATGCGTCTCACGTAAGGCTTCATAAAGAGACAGAAGCTCCGTTGCAACCCGAAAATATGCATTTCTCCGCGAATATTTGACCAATCAACACGAAACAAAAAGTGTTGTGATGGCGATCGTCCTCTCCCAAGCCTAAAGTGCCACATCTGAGTCAAAATTGTGAAAGATCACACAATGTGAATGAAGTTGGTGGGGACAACTTGGCCATCCTGAAATATTGATGGCGACATGTCCACACCAGTCCTTCAGGAAGTTACGCCCTTGCTCCTGCTGACCCACTTCCACCAATCAACCTAAAACATGCACACAAGGCTTTTCCTAACCATAATCGCTGCAGCACACAGATGTGTGCGGTCATGCTTCTGTCAGTCTGCCCCAGGGGAAACTGTGGCTACACAAGTAACTCACCACCACAGTGGAGTGAATGAAGAACAAAATGTCCTCAAACTGTGGAAAGCTCTTGTGAAAAGTGTTCCATAAACCGAACTCAACAACGTAGCTGTCCTGCGGTCGCTCACGGCTCCTGCTCACAGAGGATCGCTCAAAATAAAGGACACGAATAGGAAACAATAGCGGTGCCCTGTGAGTGCCTGGGACCTGACCAACGTGGAGATATTAAGAAGCCTGAATGTGGAGTCGTAAATGTGTTGAAATCCATTCTAATGAGGCCATCCTACACGTCGCTAAGTGATGGCAGGGTTCAGTATTAGCTCCCAGCCTCTCCTCTCACATTACTAAACACAATAAACATCTGCTTTATGCTGAAGCCTCTCCGTGGACTATTCTGCTTCTGACATTTCTGAGCAACTCCCACACTTATGTGCGCTTTGGAGGCCATCACCGCGGTCTAAATCTTCACACGAGCCGCGGAGCCCGTGTTTTAGCCGCACATCATGTCAGCGACGGTATTTGTTTTGTTCCCCTAGGGGAGAGTGGGCTTCCGGAGGGTTCCTTATCCCTGTCATTATTAAACCAAACCCCCTTGATACACCCCCAGCCCGCTCCAGCTCTGCCTCCGAATAAATGAGGAAGCCAGTCCCAGGAGCGCAGTCTGGAACCACACCATTTCCAACTATTTGCCTCGCTGTCTCTCTCGCGCTCTGCCGCCGCGCTCACGTCCCAGAAAAGTTCTTATTTAAGTGTCAGGGTGTGACAGCGTGTTGGAGATTAGTTTGCAAACAGGATGCAAAACACAAATCATGGGGGCACTGATCTCCAGGCGCTCCTGTTCCTGCTCCAAAAGCGTTGACGTCTCACAGGGGAAAGCTGCACCCAGGATTCTCCGTTTACATTTCACTCATCCATCCATTTTCTTACACTTTGCCATTTCCGGGTCGTGGGGGCAGCACACGGCACCAGCCCCTTATGGCTCCTCCTGCAGGTGGTGGGTCCACGGGAGGACGGCCTCACAATTCAAACCCTACCAGCCCCGACAACAGAGCTCCAGGATCATCCGGGTGCTCGGTTGCAGGAGGGGACCTTTCACTCACAGCCTTCTTATGATCCATGAATAAAGTCCTTATGTCTCGTTTTCGGATCAATATAGCAGGATATTGGACCGTGTTTAGTCCTGACTCTGGGACTGAGGTTGTCGTCGTGTTTAGTCCTGACTCTGGGACTGAGGTTGTCGTCGTGTTTAGTCCTGACTCTGGGACTGAGGTTGTCGTCGTGTTCTGTCCTGACTCTGGGACTGAGGTTGTCGTCGTGTTTAGTCCTGACTCTGGGACTGAGGTTGTCGTCGTGTTTAGTCCTGACTCTGGGACTGAGGTTGTCATCGTGTTTAGTCCGGACTCTGGGACTGAGGTTGTCGTTGTGTATAGTCCTGACTCTGGGACTGAGGTTGTCATCGGGTTTAGGCCTGACTCTGGGACTGAGGTTGTCATTGTGTTTAGTCCTGACTCTGGGACTGAGGTTGTCATCGTGTTTAGTCCTGACTCTGGGACTGAGGTTGTCATCGTGTTTAGTCCTGACTCTGGGACTGAGGTTGTCATCGTGTTTAGTCCTGACTCTGGGACTGAGGTTGTCGTCGTGTCACTGACATTAACCTCAGAGACCTGTGATGATTAGTTTTCAGGTTAAGCCCAGTTAAGGGAAAAACTACTGAAAAAGGGTGTTCCACTTTAATAAGCAGATCATCATTTTCAAGCAATATGGGAAAGAAAAAGGGTCTCTCTGCTGATGAAAAGCGTGAAATAGTTGAATGCCTTGGTCTAGGTATGAAAACCTTCGATATTTCATTGAAGATTAAGCGTAATCATCATACTGATAAGAGATTTGTGGCTGATTCAGAGCACACTCCGGTTTGTGCAGATAAAGGCACAATAAGGACGGTTTCTGCCAGACAAACACATCAGATTCAGAGAACAGATGCTACAAAGCAGCATGCAGGTATTTGAAGCTGCTGGTGCCTCTGGAGTCTCCCGAACATCAAGGTGTAGGACCCTCCAGAGGCTGCAGTTGTGCATAAACCTTCTATCCGGCCTCCCCTAAACTGTTCATTGAAGCTCATGAACAGAAATGGCTGCAGTGGCTCAGAAATGAGGACTCATTTTCAAACAGTCTTGTTCACTGATGAGGCCGTGTGACCCTGGATGGTCAGATCAATGGAGTTGTGAATGGTTGGTGAATGGCCACAATGTCCCAACAAGGCTGTGACGTCAGTAAGGAGGAGGCAGAGTCATGTTTTGGGCCAGAATCATGGTGAGAGAGCTGGTCGGCCCCTTTAGGCCCTTTTAGGCTCCCTGAAGGTGTGAAAATGACCTTTGAAAAATACCTGGAGTTTCTGACTGACCACTGTCTATGCTACAAAAAGAAGAGCCGTGCTTTCCCGAACAAAATCCTCTTCATACATGACAACGCACCATGTCCTGCTGTAAAGAAAACCTCTGCATCACTGGCTGCTATGGGCATAAAAGGAGAGAAACTCATGATGTGGACCCCCTCCTCCCCTGACCTCAATCCTATTGAGAACCTTTGGAGCCTCAACAAAAAAAAAAACCTCTATGAGGGTGGGAGGCAGTTTTCATCCAAACAGCAGCTCTGGGAGGCTATTCTGACATCCTGCAAATAAATCCAAGCAGAAACTGTCCAAAAACTCACAAGTTTAATTTTGAAGCTGCTATCACACAAGGGCTCCTATGTTAAAATATAACTTGACCTGTTAAGATGTTTTTGATTGAAATATCTTTTGATTTCAGTAAATATGACGACCTAATGCGACAAATTCAACAAATGACCATTTTCAGTTAATTACAAGCTTTAAATTTATTGAAACAATGAGTTGCATAATAATTTGGAACCGTAGATTTTGAGTTTTTTACTATATTTATTTTGGAAAAAAATACTGTTATCACTGGGAGATTTTTTCCAACCACATTTAAATGATCCTCTACCAGTTAAAGACTTGAAAATTATGCTGACTCTCATTTGAGTTGACAGTTTAGGAAATCAGAGAAAAATGTCATTTGCATAATCATTTGGAACGCAGTGTAGTCCTGACTCTGGGAGGTCTGTGGCTCTAGCGTGTCTGAGATGATCTGTGGAGGTGTTTTTTTTGTGAAATAAGGCCAATTGTTTTCTGCATGTTTTTTTGTATGAACATATTTCCTTATTTTCCCAAACCCTGATCATCCTTTTTTGCAAATGACTGTTTACCTCATCAAGTTAAAAATCATCAAGTCAGTGGAAATCTATTACTGACAGCGTGTTCCATTAGGCACATTTCCGCTCCGTGGTCTTGAGTGTGATTAGAATTCCAGCAGCTAAAAGGCTCCTGACTGTGGTCTGTGTGATCTCTGCTAATAGCCCTTCATTCAGTGACCCATGCAAACAGCAGACACATTAACGCTCCTATAGGCGTCTTCCTTCTGTTTCCACCTTCTCCTCCTCAGCGCTCGCTCACGGGGCGACCATGGCTTCACAGATACAGAGAGTGTTATGGGAGTTTATAGAACTGTGAAGACAAAGCGTCTCTGGTAGAGGCGAACCAAATACAAAATGCATGTCCAGCTCCTTCTATCTCACTGAGAACTTCACAGTTAAAGTTCAGATTCTGAAAATGCGTAGTCCAGAGACTTAAATTAACTTTATTTTTCAAGTAAGAAAGAAGGGTCACACTTTACATTGCAGGCCGGTAAGTCCTTGGTACTTACAATGGTAATTACAGTGGTACTTATGGTGGTAATTACACTGGTAATTCTAGGAACTTATTGTGGTTCTTACAGTGGTAATTACAGTGGTAATTCTAGGTACTTATTCTGGTACTTAAAGTGGTAATTACAGTGGTACTTACAGTGGTACTTACGGTGGTACTTACAGTGGTAATTACAGTGGTAATTCTAGGTACTTATTCTGGTACTTAAAGTGGTAATTACAGTGGTACTTACAGTGGTACTTACAATGGTACTTATGGTGGTAATCACAGTGGTAATTCTAGATACTTGTTGTGGTACTTAAAGGGTACTATTGTGACAATTACAAGGTATGTACTTCTAGATACAGTGGTAACTCTTAGTAATGAAGGTTGTACTTCTTGTTCTCTCCAATGCTGTTTTATGTTGTTTTATAGTCACACAATCCTAGAAATTACTTCTGTATGTAGAAGTGCCACATTTACTACCTATGAATTGCTGCTGTAGTATCCTTGAATTACCAATAATTACCATTGATGTATCACTGTAACTAGTAGAAACTATCAATTAAAGTACCAAAGTAAATAGAAGTTTGACCTTCATTACTAAGAGTTACCACTGTTTCTCTTAGTAATGAGATATACTGTGGTAACTCTGTGTCTACCTAACCCCCAACCCTAATTACTAGTAATTATGACTTTTAGTACCACAATAATAACCTAGAATTACCACTGTAAATACTAATACTTACCACTGTAATTACCACTGTAAGTACCACTGTAATTGCCACTGTAATTACCACTGTAAGTACCACTGTAAGTACCACTGTAATTACCACTGTAAGTACCACTGTAAATACTAGTACTTACCACTGTAATTACCACTGTAAGTACCACTGTAATTACCACTGTAAGTACCACTGTCATTACTAGTAATTACCACTATAAGTACCACGGACTTACCGGCCCGTAATGTAAAGTGTTTCCGATAGGGGCTTAGAATGACTAAAGGATTAAATTAAAATTGAACTTATTTTATAGAGAAACAGTTGAAAAAAGAAAAGTTTCATCTCCTTGGCCGATTATTTTACCTAGAAATATGACGGAAACAGTTTTGAGACCAATTATTCCAAAGACAAAATCACAAAGCAAACTTTCTATCTAACGTACAGTGAGTTGTATATATTTGGTTGATTTGTCGTCGTGACAGTTTTGTACTTTCTAAAGATTGGAAGGTCAGTCTCCAGTCTCAGATTGACGTTGTGCATGTGTGGTTGAGGAACATGGAGAGTTTACCTGAGGCGAGTGGCGTGTGTCTGCTGCCGAGCATCTGTCTGCACCCACTGGCAGCTGTGCCCAGGCTCCTCTTTCACTCAGCTCTCCAGGCTCCGGGTGCTTAATGATGTGGCTGCGATTACGCACTTCTCACTTTACCATCTCCTTCCTGACCGCGAGGGACCGTTAATCACCGCCACAGAGACGGAGGGGTTAGCACTTTCACCTCACAACAAGCTCTGTTCCCTAACGACATGGAGCCCGGCGTACGCAATTAAAACTTCACACCATCTCCTTTGGAAATCATGCAGACTCTGTTTTTAAAAAGGGTAACAGTGTCTCCACCTCCTCAGAAAGTTGAGATCTTTTAATGTTAACGCGGACATTTTATCTTAAAGGGATATTTCAGGATTTTTGACATAGGGCCTCATTTCCTAGTTATCCAGAGTGTTGCTGATTTCTGGCGACATTTGTTGTGTGTAATTCATGCAGTTCTTCTGTTTGAAGAGTTTCGTGGCGCTAGGCTAGTGCAAGGCTAGCGCATTTCTATGGTATCAGCTAGCCTGCATTAAAAACACTCCACAGTGCACCTGAGGCAAATCACTTATAACACCAGACAAACCATATATAAATGTCTGTGTCGATAGAATCATTTTTAGAATATAACTGACCTTGCATCACATGAATGATCGCATTTTGAGGGACTATTTTCCAGCAGATCACTCCGCCGCAACCACGAAGCTGATGCTGCTCAAATATAAGTTATTTTAAATACAAAATGGTTAAAATTACTCTATGGACACAGACATTTATATGGTTAGTCTGGCGTTATAAGTGATTTGCCTCAGGTGCTCTGTGGAGCGGTCAGACTGTTTTTAATGCAGGCTAGCTGTTACCATAGAAATGCGCTAGCCTTGCACTAGCCTAGCGCCACGAAACTCTTCAAACAGAAGAACTGCATGAATTACAAAAAAAATATCTCCAGAAATCAGCAACACTCTGAGGCCCTATGTCAAAAATCCTGAAATATCCCTTTAAGTGTACACTTCACTCATTGAACCCATCCTCACATACAATATCTCTTCATGCTTCAACTTTCTCACCCTCAAACACAAAACCAAACTATAGAATGTCATCCAAAGATCATCCAAACCCCTCAGACCCCACTCTGTGATCCTCCTCACGCCACTCACCCTCTGCATCAGCCCGTGTCTCTGCTGCCATCAGGCTGATAACAACATCTGAAGAAAGCATTCATGTCTGCAGTCCCTGTCCTGAATATACACTGCTCACAAAAACTTAGGGCACACTCAAAAAACACATCCTAGATGTCAATCAATTCGATTTTTCGGATGAAAATCTTTATTCATAGTGTAGGGCAATGTGTTGAGAACAAAATAACATAAGAATGATAAATGGAAATCAAATTCTCAGCCCCTGGAGGTCTGGATCCAAAATTATAGTCAAAATCAAAGTGACAAATCAGGTCACTGGTTGATCCAAATTCTGTAGAAATTCCTCCAAACGAGTCTGTATCATCCTCAGTAGTGTGTGTGGCCTCCACGTGCCTGAATGCACTCCCTACAACGCCTGGGCATGCTCCTGATGAGACCACGGATGTCCTCCTGAGGGATCTCCTCCCAGACCTGGATTAGAGCATCAGTCAGCTCCTGGACAGTCTGTGGTGCGACGTGGCGTTGATGGATGGACCGAGACATGATGTCCCAGATGTGCTCTATTGGATTTAAGTCTGGGGAACGGGCAGGCCAGTCCAGAACATCAATACCTTCATCATGCAGGACCTGCTGACACACTCTTGCCACATGTGGCCTGGCATTATCAGGCATCAGAAGGAACCCAGGGCCCACAGCACCAGCATATGGTCTTACAATAGGTCTGAGGATCTCATCCCGGTCCCCAATGCCCGTCAGGGAACCTCTGGCTCGCACATGGAGGGCTGTGCGGCCCTCCAATGAAATGCCTCCCCAGACCATCACTGACCCACCACCAAACCGGTCATGCTGGATGATGTTGCAGCAGCAGAACGTTCTCCAGGACGTCTCCAGACTCTGTCACGTCTGTCACATGTGCTCAGGGTGAACCTGCTCTCATCCGTGAAGAGCACAGGGCACCATTGGCCAATCTCTGTGTTCTCGGGCAAATGCCAATCGGGCTGCACGGTGTTGGGCAGTAAGCACCGGCCCAACTTGTGGACGTCGGGCCCTCATACCACCCTCATGGAGTCGGTTTCTGACCGTTTGAGTACCAACATGCACATTTGTGGCCCTCTGGAGGTCATTTTGTAGGGCTCGTGCAGTGCTTCTCCTGTTTCTCCGTGCACAAATGAGCAGATAGCGGTCCTGCTGCTGGGTTGTTGACCTCGGTTGGCCCCCCCCCAGGTCTCCTGGTGTACTGGCCTGTCTCCTGGTATCTCCTCCATGCTCTGGACACTGCGCTGGGAGACACAGCAAACCTTCTTGCCACAGCACGAATGGACGTGCCATTTCGGATGAGCATCACTCCCTGGGCGACTTCTGTAGGTTGTAGATGCTCCTCATGATACCTCTAGTGGTGAGAACACTGGACAAATGCAAAAGTGTTCCAAAAATACGGTACAAAGGATGAAGACAGGGAAATGGTCTGTGGTCACCACCTGCAAAACCATTCCTCTTTTGGAGTGATCTTGCTAATTGCCTCTCATTTCCACCTGTTGTCTGTTTAATTTCCACAACACCAAGTGAAACTGATTCACAATAAGCGTGGCTTCCTAACTGGACAGTCTGATATCCCAGAAATTTGACTGACTTGGAGCTACATTGTGTTTTCTGAGTGTGCCCTAAGTTTTTGTGAGCAGTGTATATATGACTGTACGTTATGCTGTTCTTTTTGATGTGTTACTCTTTTACGATGTTGTGCATGTTTTTTTTAAATGACTTTTAATGAGCCGTGATGAAAGACAGATCTCTACTCTTTTGAACAGGCAATAAAGTTCTATTCTGTTCATTTACTGACTTTTCAGTTTTGTGACAGGACCCTGCACCGATCCAGCTTTTTTGATACCGATACTGATACTGGGGGTTTGAGTATCCGCTGTATCTATATCTGATACCAACCGATATCACGGGGAGTGGTTTGTGACTGCTGGGAGTGAAAAAGTGAATGGTTCTCTTTTCTCCACTGTGAGATCAGTAAACACGGTGACAACCTCAGTCCCAAATAATATAATTTCTTGAAAATGACGCTCCATACAGGACGACTTATGATGATGTGTCTATTCATGGACTGTAACGGGAAAAAGATTTATCAGTGTAGTGTAGATTTCAACACTAAATGTTCTTGGCATCATGACAAGCTATTAGGCTGCATTCATATAAACAACTCACAACATACATCAAATACATCAGTTATTCTGACACATCATTTCATAAACTACACAAACACTTTGGCATTTCGATCATCCAGTCATAGTTTCTGTCCCAGCCTTGCTCAGTGGCCCCTAGCATTAGCATGTCACTGCTAGCTGATGGAAAGTGCGTTTGCGGAGAGTAAAGCTCAGTCAGAGATTGAACAGCATGTCCACATTCACTGAGATTTAGTTGGTCTCAGTTCAGTATCTGATATAACAGTATGATATCTGATTCTACATCCAACATCGATTAATTGAATTAGGAGGATTAACACACAAAATGGACTTTTAATAATGATAAAATCTTGATCCCTCATTTTCCCTCATTTACACAGATATGAGTAATCATGTTCACTCCGGTTGTTTCCTCAGGTCCAGCCAGACTAACAGAAATGCTGTTTAGGGATGGGCGATACCACACTTTTTGGAATTGATGCGATACCGATACTTTTGGGGTCTTTTTTGTCGATACCGATACCGACACTGGTCATTTCATATGGGTGAATGTATTTCAATCAATATACATTTCTAAAACTGGTTGTTTTATATTATTAATTGGTCAATTAAAATTATATTAATTTAACTGGTTAATTAAGTAAGGGATAATGTATAGAACGCTGGTCATTATCGGGAAAATAAGCACCGACAGGGCGAACCGTTCTATACATTATCCCGCTTATTATACGGCCATTTGCCAACTGAACACACACAACATAAACTTCGTACACTTTTATAAAGGTCGAAAGGTTTATTTAATGACTTCCGCGACAAATAGTTCCCAAAAGTTTGCGCTTTGCTCGGCAACGTTTTGCTAGGCTAGAAGCAGCAAGGCTAGCAGCTAGCCTAGCTACTTAGTTGAAGGTGCAGTTGGAGAGGAGGAATGGTGGTGAATCTCTGGGTAAGTGGAAAGTCAGACTCACGCTAACTTCACGAGCGATTCCCCCAACTTCTCTCGCAGTGACGGGACAGATAGTGTCGCTGCTACGTACGCGCGGAGTGATATGAAAGCACCAACTCCGTTACCATTGGCAGCGTCATTATTTTTTTCAGAGGTCCTAAATCAGAAAATAATGACCGGTAGAACGTTGGGAAATCCCATTCAAATCAACGGAGCTTCTACTTACGTTGTGAAGAGCCGTATAATAAACAATGTTAATGTGAAATTAAATACATAAACAACATTTAAAATCAATACTTAAATGACAAACAGAACCTAAACTAGAATGATATGACTGGCTCAGTTCAATCCTTTGCTGTTGTGAACTGTTTTGGCTTAGAACAAAGAAATAAATCATCCTTTTGTGTTGATAATTGCCGCCCCGCCTTCCTTTTACATATGCAAATTAGCATCGATATTTTTTGCCCAATATCGATACTTAAAAAGTAGCCGTTTGGTATCGATATATCAATACTATGGTATCGATCCGCCCATCCCTAATGCTGTTCCCAAAATATTTTCTTCAAGCCACCATTATTTATGACATGACATGTGCAAAGAAACTATTTTGTGTGTATCAGGTCCCTCCTTATGAAGCACTGATAAAGGTTGTAGTAATGGTTGGCCTTGTGTGCTGCAGGTGGCGCTGTGCTTCTCCCCGGTGGGCAGTAAGCTCCGCATGCGCAGCAGAAAGTTCCCAGCGGTGGTAAACTGCACGGCTATTGACTGGTTCCACGAGTGGCCCCAACAAGCTCTGGAGTCGGTCAGCCTCAGGTTTCTGCAGGATCTGGACAACATCGAGGTGAGATACACGGCCCGTGAAAGGTCTTCCCAAAACTGCACAACTGCTTTTTTTTTCTTCCTCTGCCCTATGAGTTAGTAAATACTGAAAATAGTGAGTCAGTGAGTTCCGTCTTCACATGTTTGCAGATGTTTTTGTCTTGAAGCTAACACCAAATCAACATAAAAAACAACACCAAGACTTTGAACCAGCTGCTTAAAACATGAAAGGCCTGTCTTTAGTGTAAATACTTTTAGTTGTTTCCTTTGTGTCATTTGATACTAGGCATTAGCTTTGAGATAAAAAAAAACAACAACTTGTCCATCAGTGACTCACTATCTGTCATGTTTTCTAGAACTTTTCATTAATATGTGCGAGACGGGGCTAATCCCTTGTGGGGAACTAGCGAGAGAGGAGGAACAGCAGCCTCTGGAGAATTCACTGGCTGCCCATTACTGTCCATGTTAGTATTAAAGGTGACTGCCCCATTTTGAAGCAGCTCCCCTCTTTTTGATTGGCGATTTCTCATTACTGACCTTTTCTATCACCATACCCACCTCATCTAAATGTGCACGCTTTACCTCAACGTGTCCTTGGCACTATAACAGAAGGTTCTTGTATTAAGAAGCTGACAGCTGTTTCTGTAGATTCCAACGCTGTTTATTCTATTTTGATATAACAAGGATATAACAATTTTCAGTTGTGCTCATTGCTTCTGCTTGTGGCTCCAAACCTTTTTAAACTCTTAACTGAGGCAGTTCTCTGATTTTTCAGCAGTTTCCTGACAGCACACACTGCTCTGATTGACATATCACAGCAGAATATGTCCGCTTTGACCATAGGATCACACGCCAGGGTTCACCCTGAGGTCTCTACTGAACTACAGCCGTAAAGATGAACGTGATCGCGCCTCTGATTTTACTTGGATGTGTCTGTCAGGAACACAAAAGCATTAAAGCGGACAAAGCATGCAACAGGACGTTTTGGAGCTTTGGAGCATTCACACAGTTTAGACTAGTGTCATCACATTACTATTACAATTTCAATACTGAAAATAAAACCGATTTCAATACCATGGCCAAAAATAAAAATCCCCTTTTAAATATATATACTATATTTGCTTTTTCCATCTGCACTGTTTTATTTACATTACAGAACATTCAACAATATATGTGACTGTCCAGACACAGAAAGTAAGGACACATTTCGGTTCTGGGACATTTTGAGCTATTCACGGATAGTCACCAAGCTTTCCTGATGTGTAACAAATGGAAATCTGATCATATTTGGAGAACCTGTGAACATTTGAAGATAACCTCTCTGGATATTTCTAAGCAGAGAAATCGGCCTCTAAACTTTTGGGCTGTTCTCACCTCTCTCTGCTGCTCGAGTGACAATAGGGCTCATTTACATCTCATGCCTTCAATCACGTAAACACAGCGCAGACGGCGTTAGCATTTAGCCTCTCCCCCTCTCCACTATAGCTCCAAAACAGGTGAAGAAAAAGAAGCTACCAAGCTCTTCCGGTTTTCCCTATTTAAATATGGTTACGTGAAGTGTTACACTACAAAGTATAATTACACAAAATTAAACAATGTGGATTTTCTAAGCGGATAAAAGCGTAATAATGCCAGGAGTAGTTCGAAATCCACGCAGTAATATCTTCACTTTACTGTGCGGATGCCAAACTACTCCTGGTATTACTACGATATTATTAAATGCTAACGCCGTCTGTGCTGTACGTGATTGAAGGCACGGGTGAAGACCAGACAGGTACTAAAGAACTCGTCAAAGCTAAGGTATGAATATATCTCAGGATGTAAAAACGGTGGCCTATTCCTTTAAGAGAAAAACAGCTTAATATCCCATGTTAACTGATACATGTAAACATGCTATGCTAAGCTATGCTAAGCTTAAGCTTGGTTGATCCTATCTGTCAATCACGCCCACCGGGAAATTACTGAAAACACGCTCACTCCCAGACTACATATATTTAAAAAAGCATCTTTGAAAAAGCATGTCGTCTGCAGGCCAGGCAAGAAAGTATTGATTCCTGCTCACATGAATAACTAGCTATGGCTGTATTTCCTGAATTTCAAACCATCCTGAGCAGTTCTGCACTCAAACCGTCATCACTGATTTGTCATTGATTTGTTGGCTATAGACGACTGCTTGCTCATATTAACGTTTTACTTGGCCAGTTTTCTTCTTATATGATTTTAGTAAGTTTGTAATGTTTGGATGACAATCAGATGTCATTGTGACTGTCCCCAGCCCTCAGTGAAGGAGTCGGTCAGTAAGTTCATGGCGTTCGTCCACACCAGCGTCAACCAAACGTCCCGACAGTACCTGGCCAGCGAGAGACGCTACAACTACACCACGCCCAAGTCCTTCCTGGAGCAGATCAAGCTGTACAGGAGCCTGCTGGGCCAAAAGAGTCAGGAGCTGAGAGCCAAGATGGAGCGGCTGGAGAACGGGCTGCAGAAGCTCAACTCCACCTCTGCACAGGTAAGAGCGTTGAGCACAAAACCAAATCAAAACTCAGGCAACTACTGAGGATTTCTTTCACTGCTCCAAATCTCGGAGTCTCAAAAGCTTCTTGTATCAGGTTATCAGTTTGTATTTCTCTCAAATGTGGCGTGTTTAATATGTGCGCTGTCAACCGAATCTTCTTTTTAATTAATAGAACACAAATCAGAAACGCAATACTGATCTGAAAAATTGTTGTTAGATATTTACCCCAAACCATTCCACCCCACCACATACTGACTAAATGTGTGTGCGTGTGCCCTGTGTAAATGATTAGATATTCATTCAGTCATATACCATACTTAGTTGTTAAGAGTTTGTTCGTTTGTTTAAAAGGAGAACAACAAATGCTGGGGAATGATGAGTATTTGTCATGGTCACTTGGATCTGAGCTGCATGCCTTAGCTAAAAAAAGATCAAATAAAAGATCAGGTGGATATCTTTAAACCTGTGAAGATGATTTACTATGTGTGTGATTGTTTATATGGAGTATCTACAGTATGTACTGCAGGTACATAGACAATTAATGGCACGTTTAGTCCAAGCCAAGTTTTGGATTGGAAAAAAACGGGACATTCTCTGGCTCCCGCTGTGAGCGACAACTGCCACTCATCCTTCTGCAGGCGGCTCGTGAGAGAGTTCAGCTCGGCGGGACAGAGGAATGTGTTATTGTGTATATTTTGTAATAATCCGGGAAATTTTCGTCATGAAACAAATACGGGAAAACGGTGGGAAAGAGGGGCAAAATACGGTATTTTCCTGGCCAAAACGTCACAAGTGGTTCAAGTGCATTTTTTTTATTTTGGCCCCTTTGTTCCTGTTTCTAATCTTTTCATGACAGTCCAAACCCATTTTCAAATGCGACCCAGGAAAAGTGCTAAATCCGATATCCGTATCTGATCTTTTGCAATGCAACTTCAGTCTGAACGGACAGGTCTACACGTCATCGATGCGCTACAAATGCCGTTCATTCTGCATTTAAGTTGACGGGAGCAGACAGGAAAACAACACGTGCACTTGAATAAAGTGAATAAAGTTAGCGTGAGTGAAGCCGCTCGCCGCACTTTCCACTGCTGAAATCCACAGGGGCAAGTTTCTGTTAAAGAGGGGGTATTATGCTTTTTTCAATCACATAGCACCAGTCTATATCACACTACAATGATGACCAAACCTTCTGTTGGTCTGTAAATGCAGTAAATTAGAATAACTGCCTTGTATAAAATTGCTCTCTCAAAATGGCTGTAGTGAATGTCTTGAAATAGGCCTCTGTCTCTTTAAGAACCTCTGAGCCTTTCCGACACGCCCCCTCCACACGCTGTCTGTGGCATCAGTGGGGAGGGGGTTCTGCTGAGGAGCAGTGGTTGGTTACTCGGCTGGTGACGAAAGGTCGGAGGCGTCTCCAGGAGGTGGGGGCGTTCCTAGGAGGACTCAGGCAAAGCTATCCCTAAAATGGCCGCCATCAGAGTTTTTACAGATTACTCAAAAATATGTGAATGTGCCAGGGCAACACTTCAGGCATGTTTTTAATGAGGGAATGACAGAATAACATGATGGAAAGCTTGAAAAAGTCGATTTTGCATAATACCCCCCCTTTAAAGGCATCACTGTCTCTGCGCAACAAAAGTCCATAGTAATAAAATTATTGCGCTGCCTACTGCTTAGATTTAACGAGCCACCTGGACGACTGAGAGTCCGCATTGCCCACTGGACCGGGCTCTCCTCGCAGACCTGTGCCCTGAGTGAGTGTGAGCGGTGGACGTGGGTCAGTGCAGTTAATTGTGTTTGTATGGGCCGCTTGTAGTAGCACTGTTCCCAATCTGTGTGTAATGACTGACACGGCGCTGTCTGCCCCGGCGTGAACACAATGAAAAGCAATTTGGAGGAGCGGTGGAGGGGGCGGCGCCGTGAAGCTGCCAGGACGTGTGTCAGCCTTTAATCCAGCCGATACCTGACGGCCTATTATGGAAAGTACACCAGCAGTTTTACCGTGCAGGGTCACAGTATAGGCTTGTGTGGCTCCGTGAAAAGCCGGTTAGGATTCTACAAAATTCCATCATTTACATTTTCAAAATAATGTGCATTTTAAAAAAGGCCAGAGTGGACACGCTGCAGAATCAATGCCTTGTAAACCCAAATATGATCAGTAGCACAGCTTTCAACTCTTTACTTTGAGCCAAGAGTCTTTCAGTTTTAGTTTGAGGGACTGTTTCTTCCTTGCAAACGTCTTCCAGAGTTATTTCTCTTTTATCCACAGATCTTCAATGATGTTTAGGTCAGGAGACTGTGAATGCCAGAGCCAAACCTTCACCTCTTCTTGTCGTCCATCGTGGATCGAGCTGTCTTTACGATCATTACTTGTTTAAGTTCAGCTTTTTCACAGATGGTGTTATGTTGGAAATCATCCATAAAAGGATCTACAGTATAAAGGATGTTCCCTGTGCCACTGGCTGCAATACAACCCCAAAGGATGACAGCTCCGCCCCCAGGATTAACAGCTGGACAGATGTTCTGTGCCCCTTCTTCTCCAAACAAGCATTTTACAAAAAGCAGAAGTTAAAAATAACTTTTTAGGTGAAATGAGCCTAAGGCCAAATGTATTTTTCAAAACCTTGTTCTTTGACCATGTTGTTTCCAGTGTGAGGTCCGTCTCTTTTCTCGTTTCTCTGTCTGTCTGCAGGACCAGACAGATAAGAAGTCGTGTTTGTTCCAAAACATACATGGCGTCCTAAACTAATACATGGAAAAGAATACTCAAACTTGCGTGACCGTGACTGCGCAGGCCTTTGTGAGTGGAGTTTGCTAGTTTCTCTCCCTGTGATTTTCCTCTGTGTGAAATCCTCCAGCCTGGTGATTCTGACCAGCCTCCACATCTGCAGATGGGCCCCCAGGCGCCATGCGGCTGCCCACTGCTGCTTCCACCCATCGCCCCTGTCGCCCCAGTCGCCCCAGTCCGTCTAATTTGTACCGACATCGTTCTTACGCCTGGCAAAAAGATCGCACCCGTCGAGTGTTATTTGGCTTCAGTCCTCACTTTGGAGGAATCCTGATTAATATGATTGTTTCCTCTTCTTCTTAAACTGAAGCACTTCAGAAGAACTCCAGAACTCTGGTCTCCTCTGGCCTCCTCTGGTCTCCTCTGGCCTCCTCTGGCGTCCTCTGGCCTCCTCTGGTCTCCTCTGGTCTCCTCTGGTCTCCTCTGGCCTCCTCTAGCCTCCTCTAGCCTCCTCTGGCCTCCTCTGGCCTCCTCTGGCCTCCTCTGGTCTCCTCTGGTCTCCTCTGGTCTCCTCTGGTCTCCTCTAGCCTCCTCTGGCCTCCTCTGGCCTCCTCTGGCCTCCTCTGGTCTCCTCTGTTCTCCTCTGGTCTCCTCTGGTCTCCTCTGGTCTCCTCTAGCCTCCTCTGGTCTCCTCTGGTCTCCTCTAGCCTCCTCTGGCCTCCTCTAGCCTCCTCTGGCCTCCTCTAGCCTCCTCTGGTCTCCTCTAGCCTCCTCTGGCCTCCTCTAGTCTCCTCTGGCCTCCTCTGGTCTCCTCTGGTCTCCTCTAGCCTCCTCTGGTCTCCTCCGGCCTCCTCTGGCCTCCTCTAGTCTCCTCTGGCCTCCTCTGGTCTCCTCTGGCCTCCTCTGGCCTCCTCTGGCCTCCTCTGGCCTCCTCTGGCCTCCTCTGTAGCAGCTTGTTGTGCGCGGTGCGTCTGATCGGCCTGTGTTCTGTCTAAAAGGCGTGACGGATGTTCCGGCCGCTCTTTTATCTCCTCCACTTTCTCTCTTCAAACCGAGGGCACTCTGTATTCTGAACACTGCTGCTCTCCGCCTCATAGCACCAATACAGAGAAGCTCCTCACAGATAACTCCTTCACTTTTTCATTGATGTTACAGATCTCCAGGCTTTCTATGAATATATTTGTCCGTTGCATCTTATGAGCATTTTTCTTCTACACATTTCCCATCACATTCTGCTGTGTTTTCTTTGTAAATCTGTAAATCTAGAAATATCCCAGTGTAATCTGATGAAAGGCTCTCATCCCATACGGTGCTTCTGTAACATATACATACAGTCATGATGACACGTGTGTTAATGGGCCATTGTTTTGTCGGATAATAGAAGATTGTATGATTGTGAGACTTTGTCCAGATTCAGTGATAGATTTTCTAATATATCTTTGTGAGGGCTGAGCAGGACGACCGGTTGATCTCTGAGCTGCTGAGAAAAGTGTTTATGTTTTGGTTTAGTGAAAATCTCAGACCAAAGGTATTTGTTATTTATTTCTATTTGCCGAATGTTTAACCAGGATTGTCCCCGTGAGATTCACACTCTCTTTTATCAAGGGAGTCCTGGCCCCAGTGCGGTCCCTATTGCACATATTTTTAGACAATATGTGGGAGGACATGCAGATTCCACACATCCGGCCGGGGAATCAAACCCGGGACCTTCTGGTGTGAGGCATGAGGACTAACTGCTGCGCCACCGTGCTGCCCAAGCACCATCACTTGCTTTACATTTGTCACACAACAGTGAGAAAGATTTCAAAAGTGGTATGTGTGAAGCCTGGTTACTCCCGACAGCAAACTGAACAAATGAACTCTTGTTGATACACCATCTTCAAATTACTTATATGTTTTTTGGTCTTTTTCGTCAAATGTTTACAAAAAAAGAACCCTTTTTGACTAGTTCGCATTAGCTTGCATTAGATTTTGTTTTCTGATTTCAAGAAAAAATAACATTCATATTTTCTACTTCGAGTGCTTCTTCATTCACAAGTGATTTAGTTTGAAGGAAAAGAAACGGCTGCTCTTCTTAATAGCGCTCTAAATGCCCCAAGGTGTTTTTCGATGTGCCCAGGGCCTAGTCAGTGCTTGTGTAAGGAAGTCTATTAAGAATGTTTTGTCTTTAAAACTTTTAAAAGAGAAAACAAATTACAATATTACAATATTACAGTTACACGCAGTAGAGCAGGGCAACACCTGGAACGTACTGGCCTCACTTTGTTTGAGAACCACTGTTTCATTTGCCATCGTCAGACTTTTGTGGACCAGTTAATCTGCTTTCACCAGCCCAGACAGCGTCCACCTTCTGGACCCTGCCCCACTCTTTGAGAACCGTGTCCTGTCACCACTCTCAATCTGGTCAATCTACAATTTCTGTTTGGCCTCGACCAGAATCAGGACGACTTTGGTGAAGGTGCTGAGACTTTTTATACACCAGTAAATGTCACACAAAGCCGTGGGTTGAGATGAAACAAAACACCGTTGGAGGTCTGTTTTTGAGGCGGATGTAACAATTTAAGATGGACATAGGTTTCTAGCTTTGATATTTCTTCCCCTCAGTGCATCAATCCCCATGTTTCTTTGAAGGGAAAGAAACGGCTGCTTTTCTTAATAGCGCTCTGAAATATTGTAAAAGTGCAGTTACTAAGCCCTAGTGCCCGGTGCCCACACCAGTACAGAGCTGTGGTTACATCCACACACAGACTGGTACTGGAGCGAGTGGGCCGGCTCCACTTCCTCCTGTCGCTCGTCATGCCCTGTTCTCCCGCTCGTGTAGGTCAGACGCTCGAAAAGCTGGATTCACACATCGTCTTCAGCAGGTAATTATTCACCGAGAGATTACACAGAGATGTCAAACTCTTCAGATGCTTCTGGTCTGAATGCAGCATTAGAACTACCCAGGGATCTTAGGTAAAACGTATATACTGTACTACTTCTGCAGGGCTCCAAAGTGCGACCATTTTAGTCACATATGTGGTGCAGAGTGGGGAGCGTGAAGGTTCAGAGTGAGGAGAGTGATGGTGCAGAGTGAGGAGAGTGAAGGTGCAGAGTGGGGAGAGTGGAGGTGCAGAGTGAGGAGATTGAAATTGCAGAGTGAGGAGAGTGAAGGTGCAGAGTGGGGAGAGTGGAGGTGCAGAGTGAGGAGAGTGAAGGTGCAGAGTGGGGAGAGTGCAGGTGCAGAGTGGGGAGAGTGAAGGTGCAGAGTGGGGAGAGTGAAGGTGCAGAGTGAGGAGAGTGCAGGTGCAGAGTGAGGAGAGTGAAGGTGCAGAGTGAGGAGAGTGAAGGTGCAGAGTGGGGAGAGTGGAGGTGCAGAGTGGGGAGAGCGAAGGTGCAGAGTGAGGAGAGTGAAGGTGCAGAGTGGGGAGCGTGAAGGTGCAGAGTGGGGAGCTTGAAGGTGCAGAGTGGGGAGAGCGAAGGTGCAGAGTGAGGAGAGTGAAGGTGCAGAGTGGGGAGAGTGAAGGTGCAGAGTGGGGAGAGTGAAGGTGCAGAGTGAGGAGAGTGAAGGTGCAGAGTGGGTAGAGTGAAGGTGCAGAGTGGGGAGAGTGAAGGTGCAGAGTGAGGAGAGTGAAGGTGCAGAGTGAGGAGAGTGAAGGTGCAGAGTGAGGAGAGTGAAGGTGCAGAGTGAGGAGAGTGAAGGTGCAGAGTGAGGAGAGTGAAGGCGCAGAGTGAGGAGAGTGAAGGTGCAGAGTGAGGAGAGTGAAGGTGCAGAGTGAGGAGAGGGAAGGTGCAGAGTGAGGAGAGCGAAGGCGCAGAGTGAGGAGAGGGAAGGTGCAGAGTGAGGAGAGTGAAGGTGCAGAGTGGGGAGAGTGAAGGTGCAGAGTGGGGAGAGTGAAGGTGCAGAGTGGGTAGAGTGAAGGTGCAGAGTGAGGAGAGTGAAGGTGCAGAGTGGGGAGAGTGAAGGTGCAGAGTGAGGAGAGTGAAGGTGCAGAGTGGGTAGAGTGAAGGTGCAGAGTGAGGAGAGTGCAGGTGCAGAGTGGGGAGAGTGAAGGTGCAGAGTGGGGAGAGTGAAGGTGCAGAGTGGGGAGAGTGAAGGTGCAGAGTGAGGAGAGTGAAGGTGCAGAGTGGGGAGAGTGAAGGTGCAGAGTGGGTAGAGTGAAGGTGCAGAGTGGGGAGAGTGAAGGTGCAGAGTGGGGAGAGTGAAGGTGCAGAGTGAGGAGAGTGAAGGTGCAGAGTGGGGAGAGTGGAGGTGCAGAGTGGGGAGATGATGAGTGCAGTGAAGAAGGAATGATCCATCTAAAATGCAACAGAAGAAGCTGTGATATGTTTCAATCAATCTATTCAGAAAAAGGAACACAAGGGCTACCAAGAAAAGTTCATTTGGAGCCTTGCCTCTGACTTTCTCTGCCATGAAAATGTCCTCCATTTTTGCCCCGAGGTATTTTTCGACACAGTGATGTGTCCAGGGCCTCGTCAGAGCTTGTGTAAGGAAGTCTATTAAGAATGTTTTGTCTTTAATAAGTTTAAAAGAGAAAACAAATGACAATATTACAATATTACAGTTACACGCAGGAGAGCAGGGCAACACCTGGAACATAATGGCCTCAATTTGGGCCCTGCACTGTTTGAGAACCACTGTTCATTTGCCATCGTCAGACTTTTGTGGGCCAGTTAATCTGCTTTCATCGGCCCAGACAGCGTCCACCTTCTGGACCCTGCCCCACTCTTTGAGAACCGTGTCCTGTCACCACTCTCAATCTGGTCAATCTCCAATTTCAGAATCAGGACGTCTTTGGTGAAGGTGCTGAGACTTTTAAACACAGCAAATGTCACACAAAGCCGTGGGTTGAGATGCAACAAAACACCGTTGGAGGTCTGTTTTTGAGGCGGATGTAACAACATAAGATGGATATCGGTTTCTGGCTTTGATATTTCTTCCCGTCCCTCAGAATGCACACCTGGATGCATTTGTGTGGATGTTTACCATGTCACACCTTCCCGAACACGTCCGCATGAATAATTCAGCGGCTCAGAGAGAGACGTCCTCGTTACAGCTGTGGCTCCATAGTATCAGACACGCACACGCACTTCTATATCACATGGCTCCGTCTGTTTTACATAAACATGCCCACTCAGTCCCACCTGCATGCATTCACACCGGCCGCTAAACCACGCACTGATGACGCAAATGAGCCGAGAGCCACGGAGCCAGACACCGGGCTGAGCGGGCGTGTGCGTGTGTGTGTGTGTGCATGTGCGTGTGCGTGTGGAGGGATGTATAGGGATGGAAAAGGCTTTCTAATTACAGCCCAACACGAGCTCCGGATAATGTTAATGCGTTTGTGTGTTTGTCACGATGTCAGAGCCACAGCCTGCTCTTATTAAACAGAGAGGGACTCACCGGGGACCGCAGGGCTCAGGATGCGCCGCCGACTGGGGGTGTTCGAGGGAAGGATATGAGGCAAATGTATGGATAAAAGTGCATTATTCAGAAGTAGATTACGTTTATTCTGTACATTGATGAACAAAACAGCTTCCACCTTAAAGAGGGGGGTATTCTGCTTTTTTCAATCACATAGCACCACACTACAATGATGACCAAACCTTCTGTTGGTCTGTAAATGCAGTAAATTAGAATAACTGCCTTGTATAAAATGTCTCTCTCAAAATAGCTGTAGTGAATGTCTTGAAATAGGCCTCTGTCTCTTTAAGAACCTCTGAGCCTTTCCGACACGCCCCCTCCACACGCTGTCTGTGGCATCAGTGGGGAGGGGGTTCTGCTGAGGAGCAGTGGTTGGTTACTCGGCTGGTGACGAAAGCTCGGAGGCGTCTCCAGGAGGTGGGGGCGTTCCTAGGAGGACTCAGGCAAACCTATCCCTAAAATGGCCGCCATCAGAGTTTTTACAGATGACTCAAAAATACGTGAATGTGCCAAGGCAACACTTCAGGCATGTTTTTAATGAGGGAATGACATAATAACATGATGGAAAGCTTGAAAAAGTCGATTTTGCATAATACCCCCCCTTTAACCGATCGCAGTTTTTTTCCAAATTGATTAGCTTTACCCAAATCTAAAATATTCATGACTGGAGAGCTCGCAGCCTATCGGCCAGAGTAATGCCTCATTTTAAAGCTAAGACCTACAAAACTGATTGTGACTGTTTTTGTTTTGTTGTCATTGCTTTCTTCATTGTTTTTTTGCTCTTTCTTTTTGATGCTTTTTGTCATGTTTTCGTCATGTTTTTTCAAAAAGCTTACAGATTTGGGTAAAGTCAAACTGGAGAAAATGTGCTCGGTTAAGGGAGGGGTTAAGAGAGCAACACATTGAGTGCCGCGCTGTTTTGGGGATTTAGCTGTTGAGTGCCAACAACCCAGAGCATTTTTCATGATATTTGTAGCACCACAGTGTATTCTTTGTTATAGCTATAGACACATGCTATGGCTCGATTGAAAGGGGAGACTCCAAGCTCTCCGTAGGTGAAAACAGTTTAATTCAATGTGCCTCAGTTCCTGAGAAATCTAAGCTAAACAGAGGCTAGTTTTGATCAAAATCACAGATTTTTTTCTAGAAATGGAGATAACGGGGGTTTTATGCAACACTCTCCTTTCTGATTAACCCCTTTCTCCTCTGGCACTAACGTTATGGGAAGATGCCTAAATATCTCAGTTTCAAGTCAATTTTCAAGGACAATATTGTTGACACGTTTTGAAGCAGCATCAGATTGCATCAGATTGATCGAGTATCAGCCTGGTTCTTGGATTGAAGACTTTAACAGGATGTTTCTCAGCCGTCCTTGGATCGATTGTAACCATTTAGAAACCCAGAGAAATGTTAAAATCTCAACTGTTTCGATCTGTCCATGTGAAGTGGCTCTGCTTTGTCTAACGCGCCCCTCAGACTAACACCACGCCCCCTCAGACTAATACCACGCCCCCTCAGACTAACATCACGCCCCCTCAGACTAATACCACGCCCCCTCAGACTAACACCACACCCCCTCAGACTAACACCACGCCCCCTCAGACTAACATCACGCCCCCTCGGACTAACACCACGCCCCCTCAGAGTAACACCACACCCCCTCAGACTAACACCACGCCCCCTCAGACTAACACCACGCCCCTCAGACTAACACCACGCCCCTCAGACTAACACCACGCCCCTCAGACTAACACCACGCCCCTCAGACTAACACCACGCCCCTCAGACTAACACCACGCCCCTCAGACTAACACCACACCCCCTCAGACTAACACCACGCCCCTCAGACTAACACCACGCCCCTCAGACTAACACCACGCCCCTCAGACTAACACCACACCCCCTCAGACTAACACCACGCCCCCTCAGACTAACACCACGCCCCTCAGACTAACACCACACCCCCTCAGACTAACACCACACCCCCTCAGACTAACACCACGCCCCTCAGACTAACACCACACCCCCTCAGACTAACACCACGCCCCTCAGACTAACACCACGCCCCCTCAGACTAACACCACGCCCCCTCAGACTAATACCACGCCCCCTCAGACTAACACCACACCCCCTCAGACTAACACCACACCCCCTCAGACTAACACCACACCCCCTCAGACTAACACCACACCCCCTCAGACTAACACCACGCCCCTCAGACTAACACCACGCCCCCTCAGACTAACACCACGCCCCCTCAGACTAATACCACGCCCCCTCAGACTAACACCACACCCCCTCAGACTAACACTACGCCCCCTCAGACTAACACCATGCCCCTCAGACTAACACCACGCCCCCTCAGACAAACACCACGCCCCCTCAGACTAACACCACTCCCCCTCAGACTAACACCATGCCCCCTCAGACTAACACCACTCCCCCTCAGACTAACACCATGCCCCCTCAGACTAACACCACGCCCCCTCAGACTAACACCACGCCCCCTCAGACTAACACCACGCCCCCTCAAACTAACATCACGCCCCTCAGACTAACACCGCACCCCTTCAGACTAACACCACGCCCCCTCAGAGTAACACCACGCCCCCTAAGAGTAACACCACGCCCCCTCAGACTAACACCACGCCCCCTCAGACTAACACCGCGCCCCCTCAGACTAACACCACACCCCCTCAGACTAACACCACGCCCCCTCGGACTAACACCACGCCCCCTCAGACTAACACCACGCCCCCTCAGACTAACACCACGCCCCCTCAGACTAACATCACGCCCCCTCGGACTAACACCACGCCCCTCAGACTAACACCACGCCCCCTCAGACTAACACCACACCCCCTCAGACTAGCACCACGGCCCCTCAGACTAACACCACACCCCCTCAGACTAACACCACACCCCCTCAGACTAACACCACGTCCCCTCAGACTAACACCACGCCCCCTCAGACTAACACCACGCCCCCTCAGACTAGCACCACGTCCCCTCAGACTAACACCACGCCCCCTCAGACTAACACCACGCCCCCTCAGACTAACATCACGCCCCTCAGACTAACACCGCACCCCCTCAGACTAACACCACGCCCCCTCAGACTAACACCACGCCCCCTCAGACTAACACCACTCCCCCTCAGACTAATACCACGCCCCCTCAGACTAACACCACGCCCCCTCAGACTAACACCACGCCCCCTCAGACTAACACCACGCCCCCTCAGACTAGCACCACGTCCCCTCAGACTAACACCACGCCCCCTCAGACTAACACCACGCCCCCTCAGACTAACACCACGCCCCCTCAGACTAACACCACGCCCCCTCAGACTAACACCACGCCTCCTCAGAGTAACACCACGCCCCCTCAGACTAACACCACGCCCCCTCAGACTAACACCACGCCCCCTCAGACTAACACCACGCCCCCTCAGTCTAACACCACGCCCCTCAGACTAACACCACGCCCCCTCAGACTAACACCACGCCTCCTCAGAGTAACACCACGCCCCCTCAGACTAACACCACGCCCCCTCAGACTAACATCACGCCCCTCAGACTAACACCGCACCCCCTCAGACTAACACCACGCCCCCTCAGAGTAACACCACGCCCCCTCAGAGTAACACCACTCCCCCTCAGACTAACACCATGCCTCCTCGGACAAACACCACGCCCCCTCAGACTAACACCGCGCCCCCTCAGACTAACACCATGCCCCCTCAGACTAACACCACGCCCCCTCAGACTAACACCACGCCCCCTCAGACTAGCACCACGTCCCCTCAGACTAAAAAAAAGAAAATAAACCATATATAAAATGTCCAGATCGTGACTTTTCACAAGTTTTTGATTGTTATTTAATTCACTTCTGTTCAACACAGAACTACCAAAATCACACATATGGTGTATTAGAGTGTCTAGTTCCTTAAAGGGGGGGTATTATGCAAAATCGACTTTTTCAAGCTTTACATCATGTTATTAAGTCATTCCCTCATTAAAACCATGCCTGAAGTGTTGCCTTGGCACATTCACGTATTTTCGAGTAATCTGTAGAAACTCTCGGATAAAACGCCTGATTCCTTCAGGAAACGCCCTCGACCTCCAGGATACGCCTCCGACCTTTCGTCACCAGCCGAGTAACCAACCACTGCTCCTCAGCAGAACCCCCTCCCCGCAGTGTCTAGCCCTAAGATGTAAACAGAGTCATCATGGAGGATTAGCTTCATGTGTTGTGAACCGGAGCCACAGCAGACTTTTACAAAGACACACATCAGTGTTTCTGTTACCGAAACACCCAGGATTCAAACCGGTGACAAGAACACGTATTTCAGTGTCTGGTTCTGCGCTGGGCCTTGATGATGCACAGAGCCTCCGGAGAAAGCTAATGCTAAGCTGAACCTCGAGTCATCACGTGGAAACGAGAAATATGCACACATAAAGTCAATAAAACCACCACACACATAAAGAACCGTTTAACAATGATCACACACGGAGCCTGGCTTGTTGATTTGGAAGTTTATTGCTCACATTTAATCTACAATGGGTCATAGCCGAGTGGTTTTCTCCCGGAGCTAACAAGCTAGCCGCGACAAGCTAACGGGAAAATTCACTGAATACAAGCAGCATATTATGCATTGAAAACGTCACTAAAACAGGCAACTGCTTGAAGCAGCCTTTATGATGATGACACACGGAGCCTGGCTTGTTGATTTCGTAGTTTATTGCTCACATTTCATCTACAGTGAGTCGTAGCCGAGTGGTTTCTCCCGGAGCTAAGGCACTATTAGCCGCGACAAGCTAACAACCTTCACCTTCACAACATTCATTGAAAACAGGCAGCATATTATGCACAAATAACGTCAATAAAGCAGCAACTACTCGAAGCAGCCTTTACGATGATCACACAATGAGCCTGGCTTTACACATTTGTGGTTTATTGCAGACTTTTCATCAACAATGAGCTGTAGTCGATTATAACAAGCTAACGGGTAACCTCGAAAAACCATTGTCCACCTGCACAGATAATGTCCGTCTTTTGAATCGTATGGGCTCCTGCAGATCCTGGTGTCGTCCATGGGGGTATAGTTAGAGATCCATAGGGCATGGCAGATGCAAAGAGAGAGCCTCCAAACAGCAGTTATTTTTCAGGCAAGAGCCCCTTCCAAGCGTCCGGTGTGGAAGGTTCGTCTCCAAATAATATCCTGTGTGGCCATTGTTCACAAAGTGATAAACAGTAGCTCCTTTCCAACAAAAATTAAAATGCACCGATCGTAGTTTCAATACTGTTGAGACAACAAGCGCAGTGTTGTTGTTTTTTTGTTTGTTTTTTTCTCGAGCGCAGTGTTGTTGTGATGCCACAGACAGCGTGTGGAGGGGGCGTGTCGGAAAGGGTCAGAGGTTCTTAAAGAGACAGGGGCCTATTTCAAGTCATTTGCTACCGCCATTTTGAAAGAGCAATTTTATACAAGGCAGTTCTTCTAATTTACTGCATTGACAGACCAACAGAAGGTTTCGTCATCATTGTAGTGTGCTAGAGACTGGTGCTATGTGGCTGAAAAAAGCATAATACCCCCTCTTTAAAAAAAAAGAAAAAAAAGCAAATACCGATCCAACACCCAAATGTTAACATGGGTGAAGATCACCCACAATTACAAAAGCTTGGCCCGAGACACAGGTGGAGTAAATGTCCACATACAAGAGACAAGCCTTTATAAAAGTTGCACAATGAACCTTTAATTATGAATTTTCCCAAATGAATTACATCATACAGTATGTTCTGACCAAACTCACTTTATCTGACCACACACATTACACTTGAATGAACTATTGTACGACAACAGCAAAAGTGCTGTGCTTTCTTGTTAAACATCTTGAATAGCAAAAGATAGTTTAAGTGCCTCTGACTGTGAGGAGATTTCCCCACAGATTTTGACACTAAAGTACAAGCAGCTCACAAACTCAACTCAATAAAAAGTGTGTTTGGAAGTGTGCAGTAAAAACACGTCTGTAATCCAGTGCCTTCTTTATTATTCTGTGTCTTTTGTTTTCACAAGTTTATTGAAGCAAATACAGTAACTCCTTTGATCAGAATGCCTACGCTCTGCATGGCATTTCGTACAACCCCAGGCTGCGCTGTCACTGAGCTTATTTCAGAGGTGTTTACATGAACTTGTCCCTTTATGACAGAGCAGAGCTGAGGTTGTGCAGCTCCAGGTTCACACAGACAGATGAGTGATGAGCTTTGGACCTGCTCTTCCGCATCCTCTCGCATCCCCGAGCGACTTGGTTGGACTCGGTTCCGCAGTTAATTATTGGCACTGGATTGTTAGGATTGGGTTTACATCGGAGGTGAGTCTGGTTACTTCAGTAGGCTTTTGGAAATGAATGCAAGTTTGTACACTGTCCCCAGTAGACACCTGAACCTGTGTGCGTGTGTGTGTGTGTGTGTGTGTGTGTGTCGGGGGGAGCTTTGTCAGTGTACAGCCGATGACTCATCCTCCCCCTAGGATACATTAGCTCCATGTTTTCTCCTCTCATTTCAGTTCTCGGAGCACCCACCTTATTCTGCGTCGTCTGATAAATGCCGCATGGGTCAACCTCACTCCCACGCACTTTTGGACACACTTGTTTCGCCTGAAAGCTGTTAATTTGTTACAATCCTTCCAGGGCAGCCCCGTATGAGGGATATTGTGAATTATCATGCCAGGCCCGCATAATATATCTCATATTATGTGAATTGCTGAAAACCCTTGGTGTGAGGAATAATAAGAAAGTGACCTTCTCAGTTCAGGGCTGACAGAAGGGTTAAAGGGACAGGCCACACTTTTTTCCATATTGTGATTTGTTCTTACCTGAGCTTAGTTCATATGTACCTGTCTGGTCTTTGTGCCTGTGGAAGAGCGTGGTCGCTTCTAATTTAACCCTGTTTGGAGCTATAGGAAGACATTGGGAGTAGGGCTGAAACGACTAATCGATTAATCGACGACTAATCGTTTATTGAAATAGTCGACAACTATTTTAGTAATCGATTAATCGTTTTCTGGTTCACACAGACTAAAATGGAGCAAAAATGACAGAAATGTAGTATTTTAGATGAAATCCTACTTTGTTGATATAGTTAGGGTCTGTGTACAGTTTGTTCATTGTAAATTTCATGAACAGAGCCAACAAACATTTCCCTTTAGTTTACTCCATCAACACATCTTCAAGCAGCGCCACTTAAAGGTGCACTGCGTAACATTTGGGACTATGCTGATGCGGCAAAACAAAAACATGCTCCTAATGACCAGCTCAACTCAGAAAATGCTGTTACTGCAGTGTGTAATAGAAGAGTGGATTTGGATGAAAAACTAGCTAGTTTAAATCTCAAATTCTACTGCCTTTCGTCACATCTCCATGGAGACGAGCTGGAGACGCACCCGCTCCCAGTAAAGTTTACAGTCATATCTTAGGAGAGGTGAGCCTCATAAATGTTTGTTTGTACATTTATGAGGTACTTTTCAATGATGAAAATATCTGTCATAAAATAAATGCTCGTATTTCAATTTTATTTAATGGGTAAAATTCTACGCGGTGTGGCTTTAAGCTATGCGTGATTAAAAAAATACACCAGTCACAGCCAAGCGATTACTCGATTAATCGTAAAAAATAATTGATAGATTAAATGATTACACAATAATCGTTAGTTGCAGCCCTACTTGGGAGGGGCCAAATGCTAACAACTTTGGTCCAGACAGGTACGTATCAACTCGTCTAAGCTCAGGTAAGAACATATCTCTGTGTGGAAAAAGGGTGGCCTGTCCCTTTAAGGAAGAACTAAAGCCACAACTCAGGACACATTTTAGCTGGAGAACTTAAAACTTTGCTCTCCGAAGCCCGTTGCACCTGACTGCTACTGCATCTGTTCGTGTTTTGGTTAAATGCGTGTTGTTTCCTCCAGCTCTCAGTGTCCATCAGGACTTTTGTTTGGCTGCTGTTTCCTTTAGCGCTGTGTTTGCCCTAAAAAGTCTGCGAGAGTGATTAGTCCATGAGATAAAAGACTGTCGCCGCACATAGCATTTCACCAGGGATAAATAACACCAGGTTTCCCTCATGGGCATAATAACTATGATGAAGAATAGACTTTAGCGGTAATTCTCGCACAGCCAGATGTCTCTTTGTTGCATGAATGAGTCTATACTTAGTCACCATGGCAATGTGAGCCAAAAACTCAGTCAAAGTGAACGCTCCACGTATCTGTGCACTAAAGCTCCGAGTACAGCGCCGGCTTTGATTCCAAACCCCATCTCGCCTCGCTAAACCGTCCCTCCTTCCTCGGTTTACCCTCACCTCACCCGCCGCTCTGTCTTATAAAAGCTCGGCGCATGTTTTCTGCCGTTCAGAACCTATTGAATTCCGTGCGTGTGTGTAGCTCCAATTAGGCGGACACCCTCCTGCCCGCCTATTCATCATGTTGATGGCTCACTTGGTACTTGTCTACAGCGGGACGCGCTCTGGAATCCTCGCTACAGCCCCGCCGAGCTGTCTTCCCCCAGGCCTGATCTCCTCTTTGTTAATTAGCTGAAAGACAGGCGTGAAGAAGAGGCTGTTTTTATTTCCCCGGTGCAACGTTTTGATAGAGCGGGAGGCCGTGCGGAGGGCTGTTTGACGGCGAGTTACGAGGAGTCCGACTGCCTTAATTCCTCCTTTTTACGAGCGTCCTTGGTCTGTGTGTTCTCCCATAACCACAGCTGCTAATATTGTTTTTATATTTCCCACATATCCATGCCCCGCTGCAAAAAAGAGCAGTTACAGGAGTGGAAATGGCTTTCAGGCAGTCGTTCAAAAGAAGAAAGGATCCAAAGGGGAAATCCTTCAACATTTTTCCTGCACTGGAATCTTTAACGAATGACTTCAAAATGTTTGAATTAGACATATTTTGATTTAGTTTTAACGGTTTTCAAAAATATTCAGATAAATCAACTTAATAGGGGGGGGGGGAAAGAATTAAATGTGTATGATAAGGCCAGGGAAATAATCATGTTATACACGCGTTCCAAATTATTATGCAAATTGTATTTCTGTGTCTAAAAGGTAAAAAAAAAATCATGGATGGGATTGTGTCTCAGGCTCTTTGAATCATTGACATCAATCTCAGACGCCTGGGAGGATTAGTTTTCAGGTTAAGCTCAGTTAAGGGAAAAAACTACTGAAAAAGGACGTTCCACTTTATTAAGCAGATCATCATTTTCAAGCAATATGGGAAAGAAAAAGGATCTCTCTGCTGATGGAAAGCGTGAAATAGTTGAATGCCTTGGTCTAGGTGTGAAAACCTTCGATATTTCATGAAAGATGAAGCGTAATCATCGTGCTGATAAGAGATTTGTGACTGATTCAGAGCACACACGGGTTTGTGCAGATAAAGGCACAACGAGGACGGTTTCTGCCAGATTTCAACCACATTTAAATGATCCTCTAACAGTTAAAGACTTGAAAATGATGCTGACTCTCATTTGAGTTGACAGTGTGGAAAATCAGCGAAAAATGTCATTTGCACAATCATTTGGAACGCGGTGTAGTTATAAAATGAGCACGTTTGAATAAATGCACCGAAGCGAGGAATTCCCTGGTCCCTCCCCAACTTCTGTTCCTTTAAAATAACAGGGCAGGTTTTCTCCACTGAGCTGTGGGCTGCTCACCAAACCACAGAGCTGTCTTTTCCCCGAGCTAACATCGTGCCTCTGTGTCCTCCTCCCGTGAGCGCCACGACTGCATTGCGATTGATTGATTGATTGATTGATGTATTACCTTGCTGAATAATAATCACAGCTGTGGGGGAGACAGAGCCACTGCAGTCCAAAAATACAATTTAAATACAAGCATTTATTTTATGACAGACATTTTCATCATAAATGTACAAACAAACATGAGCTTTTGCTGTGAGCGGCTCTCTTCTCATAAGACATGGCTGTAACTTTACCAGGAGTGGGTACGTCTCCAGCTCGTCTCCATGGAGATGTGACTAAAGTCAGCAGAATTTGAGATTTAAGCAGGCTAGGTCCTCCTCCATTCCTTAATTACCCAGTGGAGAAATGGCATTTTCTGTGTGGATCTGGTCATTAAGAGAATGTTTTTTACTGTGTAGTCCAAAATGCTACAGTGTGCCTTTAAGAATAATTCTCGGTAACGCTTTAGTATACAGCCCTCCGTTTCAGGTGTAAGTACAGGGTAGCAAGAAAGTAATTACACATGCAACTACGTGTCACGGTATTCATTTTCATTTTTTATTTATTTCATTCAAAAGTAACATCATACAATCATAACAAAACCGCCAAGCCAATACGGTATGAAGGAAACGGAACTATTAGTGGTGCTGAGCTGTCAGAGAGTGGTGGCAAAAGGGAATGTGATATTGTGTTACATTTTAATGTTGCAGGACAGTATTACTGTGGTGAAAGTGAAGACATGACCCCAGGCATTTTTATTGATTGTTCTTTTTTTTAAATATTGAAAGTAATTACACATGTAATTACATGTAACAAGCAGAAGCAAGAGTGAACAGAGAAAAATAAGAACAAGTGTCCAAAAGTGATCACGCTTAATCATGACATCACATTTCATGACATTTCTAAGTCAGACATTGCCCTTCTGTGCTGATGAGCAGCCTATTGTTTGTAGTTGTCGGGGAAACAGGAGGAAACCTATGCTCCATAATTGAACCCGGGACCTTCTAGCTGTGAAGCAAAAGCGCTAACCACTGCATCATCATATCACATGTACTTATGGTGTCCACGCACTTTGATAGTGTGATCATTTTTGGACTTATTTTTTCTCTTTTCACTGTGCTCTCCTGTACATACACATTAGTTACAGTTTACATGCACAATGGTGCTACTTTTCCTTGTTTCGCTTTATTTTTCATTCACTCTTGTTTCTTTATTAATGCACAATTTACAATACTATATTCCCTTTTGCCACAGCTGTGTGGCTGTGTGAGCTCAGCACCATTAATTGCTCTTTGAATATCTTTACTACACCTTAACACGTAGTTACACTTTGTACTGCCTTGTTACACATTGTTCCCCCTTGTTACACATGTAAGAGTACCTGTACTTACATGTGTAATTACTTTCTTGCTACCCCGTACTTACACCTGGAACGCGGGCTGTATTCTAAAGCGTTGCCTAATTCTCATAGTTTTTCGGCACGAACATAAGAAGGGAACTTATCCGAGTAGTCCTCATGACAGTGCTGGTTGCATTTAAGGAAGCTCTAGGATTTTTCTTCTGATTTGAGTAGAGAATGGTCCGTTAGCTAGTCAGTTGCTGATTTTGAACATATTCCTCCACTGCACGTTGAAACTCATTTAGCCTCGATCTGGAGGAGATCATGCTGGTATTGCACCGAAAAGTGTCTTTAATCCACCCTTCTCCCCCGTTAATCTTCACTTCATGCCCGACCTAGCGACAGTTGACAAAAAGTCACTAGAGAAGCCGCTGCAACACCGCCACACTGCAAAAAGTAATTAACTAGATCAGTATAAACACCTCATTTGAGCACAATAATCCAAATTTTTGTTGTTTTGACTAGTAAAGAAGTTGTTGGGCATTAGTCCTAGATTATTTCACTTGTTCTGAGATTTTTCTGACTCGTTTCGATAAATTTCGTCCTTATTTCAGGTCATTTTCTTTGCCAATGGGGAAAGAAAATTGGTCTTATCTCATTGGCAATTTTACTTTCTTATTTCAAGCGAGATTTACCCTAGAACTGGTCTGAAATGTCCTCAAACAAGCAAAGTAAACTTGGTCCGATCAGGAAAAGTGTCTAAATGAGTGAAAACCGCTCAAAACAAGAAACATTTCCTCAATTCAAGTCATTTAAGCCAATGCTTGATATTTACTTTTTGCAGTGCAATTACGCCCAGGGATCGAACCCGGGACCTTTCTGAGAGGTCGGAGCGCTAAAGGCGCACCACTCTGCCGCTCAAAATTAAAATGTTCATCCATTTATTGTTTTTAATATGGAATGTGTAACGAAACATTCTGGACCTTGAGACAGTCCATTCTCACAGCATCGGCCATGATCTTACATTCCTTTCATGTCCACACTGTATCTCTGCAGCGCATTCTCTCTCTCTTGCTCTTTTATCAGCCTGACAACGTGAGCTTTTCTCTTCCCTAACAGTTTAAAGGTCAGACACTATGTTTGCTCCACAGCTCCCTCCTGCAGAGCGCAGAATCCTCTGTGAAAAGGTTTGGGTCTGCGCTGTGACACCAGATCCTTTTTTTTATCGCTGTGCTTTTGAGGGCGCGCCGGGCAGCCATCTCGCTCTGTCTGAGATGGCACCGCAATAAGATGTAACAATGATAAAACAGAACATAAATGATGGCTCTTCCCGAAGCCTGCGAGATTCAATTAGACGATAGCAATAGATTCATTAGAGCGCATCATATATTCAGTGGCGCTGCTTATAGCGTTTAATGAGACTGAAACAGATGATTGTCAAATGGCCTTCTCCCTTGGTTATTGATTAGCCCTCACACAGAAGCTTTATTGCACTCCGTCTCGCAGCCTACAGAATACGTTGACATTTTCACTTTTCTCCGTCTGGATGCTGGAACCCAGGCTCCCCTTTGACGGATGAGCTGTTATTGCACTTGGCTTTCGCAGCTCAGTTTTCTCCAAACTCCTATCTGCGACGCTTTGTGCTATGGAAATGTGACAGAAGTACCATCAATTATCAGGGCGCTTTTCATTTGTCATTGCATCATGAGCCAGACACATTTACTTGTTTTGTCAAGTGGGTAATGGATGCACTCTCCCCCTTCGCTGCATGAAAGAATCAGGTTTAAATCCCAGAGTGCGGAGTTTGCATGTTTCCCCTGTTTATGAGCGGGTTTCTTCCAGTCACTCCGGTTTTCCATCGACCTACAACGCGAAGGGTCCTTGAGGGCAGCGCTGCAGTGTCTCACAGCTCCTGCATTAAAGCCACACTGCAGGACAGTCATCAGATGCAGGTAATATAATCTAATGGCTGAAATCTGCCTTGTTTGATGATGGTGGTCAGCAACCTCCAGTGGTTTACATTAGATCAGACATCACTGTAGTGTCTAAAGACTTTTAAGTAAATGGTTTTAAGCTGACAAAACATTATGTTCATAGACGTAATGAGTTTTCAAACCCACACATCCATCTTGTAAGGTCTGTTTTGAATCCACCTGTGAATCTATGTAACAACCGTGTGGCAGACAAGAAACTGGAGGGATGCTGGTATATATTTATAATACATACATTCACCTGTTCGGTTACACTTTACATTACGGGCCGCTAAGTCCTTGGTACTTACAGTGGTAAATACTAGTAATAATAGTGGTACTTCTAGGTACTTACAGTGGTGCTAATGGTGGTACTTAAAGGTGGAAATTCTAGGTACTTATGGTGGTACTTACAGTGGTAAATACTAGTAATAATAGTGGTACTTCTAGGTACTTATTGTGGTACTTACAGTGGTGCTTATGGTGGTACTTACAGTGGTAATTCTAGGTACTTATTGTGGTACTTAAAGGATACTATAGTGATGTACTTCTGTACTTCTAGAAACAGTGGTAACTCTTAGTAATGAAGGTTGTACTTCTTGTTTTCCCTAATGCTGTTTTATGTTGTTTTAGAGTCACACAGTCCTAGAAATGACTTCTGTTTGTAGAAGTACCTCATTTACTACCTATGAATTGCTGCTGTAGTATCCTTGAATTACCAGTAAGTACCATAGTAAATAGAAGTGCAACCTTCATTACTAATAGTTGTACCCCTGTATCTCTTAGTAATGAGAGATACAGTGGTAACTCTGTGACTCCCTAACCCTAACCCCAATTACTAGTAGTTACCACTTTTAGTGCCACAATAAGTACCACTGTCATTACTAGTAATTACCACTGTAAGTACCATGGACTTACCGGCCCGTAATGTAAAGTGTTACCATCTGTTCTAATGTTGATAGCGCGGTTAAGATTAATTTGTTACAGCATGTACCACATTTATGATCCTTTATGGTTTATACGTAAGTAAACGCTCTGTTTTGGAAATTGCGTAGAAGAGATGTAGGGTCAATCTGAGCTGCTGCGACTGCGCATGTTTCTGGAGGTTAAACCGGAGTACCCAGAGGACACCCGGTCGGCTGCCTTCAGTGCTCCTCTGAAACAGTGCACCCCAGAGTGTGGTGTCCCGTTCTGGTGAGCTCCTCCACCTCCTCTTTCCTCCTCCTTCTGCAGCTCTCTCCGGTCCCGCCGCCTCCTCTCGCTCCTACACATCTTCATCTTTTTCCTCCTCCTTCTCCCCCCTTCTTCACCCGAGAGCAGCCTGTGAAACTCCAGCAGCCTCTCACCGTGTTCTGGGAAGAGCACAGCAGACCAATGTGGCTTCGCTGCGATTCTGCCCAGATACCTCCTCGTTCACCCCTTTTTTGTTTCTCGTAGGGCCTCTTGTGATGCCTCCACTGTGCTGCAGGGGTGGGGTGTCTCAGAAGAAAAGCTTGTATCATCTTCTAAAATGATGTGGACAAACAGACACTGTGGAAAAAGGGAAGGCGCTGCTTGTTTACGCGCCGCCATGGAGACATACTTTTTGACCTGTTTTATCAGTCCCAAACCATTGACGAAGAGGTTAAAACTAGGTACATTTTCAATATGATTTGGTATTTATTTGCCTTTATGTCCCTATTTCTGCTGTCTATGGAGCTTTGAATAGTTTGTACGCATCTGCTGTGATCCCTCACATAAACACCATGTTGAAAGGTGGTGATATGTAGAGGTTATGCAGAACCATCCGCTGCACTAATCTGTCTCCTCAGATCTGTCCATTCACCCTCTCATTCCCTGTGCCGCTAAAACAAAGTGCAATGAATGTATTTTGTATTCTTTATATTGGTTAAAATAGAGGAAAAATGAGATAAGACAAATTGTTATTCCTATGATCTCACACATTCATTAAAGCTCTGTTTCTACTGCACATTCGGCTGTTTTGTCTTTCTGTCTAAGTGCAGTGAGACTTACAGAGATATTTCCGACATCTCAGTACAATTCGGTCAGAGCTGAAAACTTGAGCTTACATCATTGTGAACTTTCTTTTGAGGGATTCTTCAAGTATAAGGCACGGTACATATTCTTTTGGTTGCACAGATCACTAACCTTCGCCATGATGACATTTACTGCAATAGCTGAAAGAACAGGGTGTGTTAGAGGAAAACTCACTTATCATCTCCCATCAACAATGTTTTTTTCCCCCCGGGCTGGGAGCGCGTGGGCCACCAGTCCCCAGTGAGAGAGGGTCCCTGCTGGGGCTTTGGGGGAAATTAAAGGTCACATAGCCTGATAAATCTTTTAAACATGTCAACAATGGTACAGTATTTTGTTGTAGTCTCCCCTTTACTTCTATCTGCTGTCCTTTAGTTCACATATTTGCACAGTCCTAGCTGGGGCAGGTGAGAGGTGTGTTGACGAAGGTGAAAGGTGTGTTGGTGCAGGTGAAAGGTGCAGGTGAAAGGTGTGTTGATGCAGGTGAAAGGTGTGTTGATGCAGGTGAAAGGTGTGTTGGTGCAGGTGAAAGGTGCAGGTGAAAGGTGTGTTGATGCAGGTGAAAGGTGTGTTGGTGCAGGTGAAAGGTGCAGGTGAAAGGTGTGTTGATGCTGGTGAAAGGTGTGTTGATGCAGGTGAAAGGTGCAGGTGAAAGGTGTGTTGGTGCAGGTGAAAGGTGTGTTGGTGCAGGTGAAAGGTGTGTTGATGCTGGTGAAAGGTGTGTTGGTGCAGGTGAAAGGTGCAGGTGAAAGGTGTGTTGATGCTGGTGAAAGGTGTGTTGATGCAGGTGAAAGGTGCAGGTGAAAGGTGTGTTGATGCAGGTGAAAGGTGTGTTGATGCAGGTGAAAGGTGTGTTGATGCAGGTGAAAGGTGCAGGTGAAAGGTGTGTTGATGCAGGTGAAAGGTGTGTTGATGCAGGTGAAAGGTGCAGGTGAAAGGTGTGTTGATGCAGGTGAAAGGTGCAGGTGAAAGGTGTGTTGATGCAGGTGAAAGGTGCAGATGAAAGGTGTGTTGATGCAGGTGAAATGTGCAGGTGAAAGGTGTGTTGATGCAGGTGAAAGGTGCAGGTGAAAGGTGTGTTGATGCAGGTGAAAGGTGCAGATGAAAGGTGTGTTGATGCAGGTGAAAGGTGCAGGTGAAAGGTGTGTTGATGCAGGTGAAAGGTGCAGGTGAAAGGTGTGTTGATGCAGGTGAAAGGTGCAGATGAAAGGTGTGTTGATGCAGGTGAAAGGTGCAGATGAAAGGTGTGTTGATGCAGGTGAAAGGTGCAGGTGAAAGGTGTGTTGATGCAGGTGAAAGGTGTGTTGGGGCAGGTGAGAGGTGTGTTGGGGCAGGTGGGAGGTGTGTTGATGCAGGTGAAAGGTGTGTTGATGCAGGTGAAAGGTGCGTTGATGCAGGTGGGAGGTGTGTTGATGCAGGTGAAAGGTGCGTTGATGCAGGTGGGAGGTGTGTTGATGCAGGTGAAAGGTGCGTTGATGCAGGTGGGAGGTGTGTTAATGCAGGTGGGAGGTGTGTTGGGGCAGGTGGGAGGTGTGTTGGGGTGAAAGGTGTGTTGATGCAGGTGAAAGGTGTGTTGATGCAGGTGGGAGGTGTGTTGATGCAGGTGAGAGGTGTGTTGATGCAGGTGAGAGGTGTGTTGTGGCAGGTGAGAGGTGTGTTGGGGCAGGTGAGAGGTGTGTTGGGGCAGGTGAAAGGTGTGTTGATGCAGGTGAAAGGTGTGTTGGGGCAGGTGAAAGGTGTGTTGATGCAGGTGAAAGGTGTGTTGGGGCAGGTGAGAGGTGTGTTGTGGCAGGTGAGAGGTGTGTTGGGGCAGGTGAGAGGTGTGTTGATGCAGATGAAAGGTGTGTTGATGCAGGTGAGAGGTGTGTTGGGGCAGGTGGGAGGTGTGTTGTGGCAGGTGAGAGGTGTGTTGGGGCAGGTGAGAGGTGTGTTGGGGCAGGTGAAAGGTGTGTTGATGCAGGTGAGAGGTGTGTTGATGCAGGTGGGAGGTGTGTTGGGGCAGGTGGGAGGTGTGTTGATGCAGGTGGGAGGTGTGTTGATGCAGGTGAAAGGTGTGTTGATGCAGGTGAGAGGTGTGTTGATGCAGGTGGGAGGTGTGTTGGGGCAGGTGGGAGGTGTGTTGATGCAGGTGAAAGGTGTGTTGATGCAGGTGAAAGGTGTGTTGATGCAGGTGAGAGGTGTGTTGATGCAGATGGGAGGTGTGTTGGGGCAGGTGGGAGGTGTGTTGATGCAGGTGAAAGGTGTATTGGGGCAGGTGAAAGGTGTGTTGATGCAGGTGAAAGGTGTGTTGGGGCAGGTGAAAGGTGTGTTGATGCAGATGAAAGGTGTGTTGATGCAGGTGAGAGGTGTGTTGATGCAGGTGAAAGGTGTGTTGATGCAGGTGGAAGGTGTGTTGGGGCAGGTGAAAGGTGTGTTGATGCAGGTGAAAGGTGTGTTGATGCAGGTGGAAGGTGTGTTGGGGCAGGTGAAAGGTGTGTTGATGCAGGTGAAAGGTGTGTTGATGCAGGTGAAAGGTGTGTTGATGCAGGTGAAAGGTGTGTTGGTGCAGGTGAAAGGTGTGTTGATGCAGGTGAAAGGTGTGTTGATGCAGGTGAGAGGTGTGTTGGTGCAGGTGAGAGGTGTGTTGGTGCAGGTGAGAGGTGTGTTGGTGCAGGTGAGAGGTGTGTTGGTGCAGGTGAGAGGTGTGTTGGTGCAGGTGAGAGGTGTGTTGGTGCAGGTGAGAGGTGTGTTGGTGCAGGTGGGAGGTGTGTTGGTGCAGGTGGGAGGTGTGTTGGTGCAGGTGAAAGGTGTGTTGGGGCAGGTGGGAGGTGTGTTGGTGCAGGTGAAAGGTGTGTTGGTGCAGGTGAGAGGTGTGTTGGTGCAGGTGAGAGGTGTGTTGGTGCAGGTGGGAGGTGTGTTGGTGCAGGTGAAAGGTGTGTTGGTGCAGGTGGGAGGTGTGTTGGTGCAGGTGAGAGGTGTGTTAGTGCAGGTGGGAGGTGTGTTGGTGCAGGTGAGAGGTGTGTTAGTGCAGGTGGGAGGTGTGTTGACGCAGGTGGGAGGTGGGTTGTGGGTGCACTATGAGGCGGGGGAAGTGTGGAGCTTGTCTCAATTGCACAGGTAGCACATTGTTTCCAATGCTGCGCATTCAGTGATGTGGGAATGCAACAATTCAGGGCCGGCAACTTGATCAACTGACTGACATCACCATCAAAATACTGTAATTTCCGGACTACAAGCCGCCACCTTTTTCACATGCTTTGAATTCTGCGGTTTATGCAATGATGAAGCTGATTCATAGATTTTTATGGTCATCCTGAATATTGTGTCATGTCCAGTAACAATGCACCTCGGCCTAGAGATTAGATTTTAGGCCCTAGTCCGGCCCGACACAAAATTTGGGCGGGGACGAGTCGAGATGTCATGCATGACTGTCAGGTTTGGGTAGGGTCGGGCTTCAAGGTCTTTCTTTTTTTTTAATAGATTTTTTATTGTTAATGTCATGATCATTTCTAATAAAAATCGAACCTGCCCACACCGAGTTCTCTTAAAATATTTGACCATGCACAAACAGAAAAGTCCAGTATTTTCAATGCACTTGTAACAGTGTGGACAGCTGTGGCTTATAGTTGGTGTGGCCTAATATTATATTAAAAACAATAGTCTTTATAAGTTTAATTGGTGCACTCAATAGTCCGAAAATGACGGTAATGCAGCAGAGCCTCCATGTACACAGGTTATATATTTCTCCTTCAACAGCTGACCAAAGGGTTAGACTTTGTGATGCCATGTTAATATTTTTAGTCTATCAGAATTGTTTTTTGAAAAAAGATTGTCCAGTTTAGTAAGTGAACATGCAATACTTAGTGTTGGGGCAAAATTTTATATGAGCAAAGATTCAATTTGTTTGAGACAATTTGAAGAAGACGAAATGCAAAGTAAATTTTCAAAAACTTAATTAAGTCAAGTAAACACACCTTAACCTGGTACTCCTGCTGTAAGTACAGGGTGGTTGCCATGGAAACACAATACCCCTGCAGGCATATGTGGGATATTAAAAGATGATTTTGCATTAGAAACCTCTGCATTACTTGTGACTAAGAGTGGCTGCCTGTCGTATTGCCATTCCATATTTCTCTACTATGGGATGGCTGTGACGGTGTGGAAGAGCTGCACGCACAGCATGTTCCCTAAATACAAATTCTAGCCCATTTATTTGATCAAGGCCGCTAAAAAAATAAAATAAAATTGTGTTATATCTGCAAATGGCTTAAAATCTGACCTCCTTGTTCCACTCATTTTATAAATTGGCTGTTGCAAATTGTCGGTGCCACTGCAACGTCAAACATAAAAGATAAATGCTGCAAACTTTGTTCCCAAATACTGTTAGAATTGACTGCATGTTGCCATAATATCAATGGACTTGTGTTTGATGCACTTCACCAGTAGATTACTGAGGATTATGAGCTGTGTATCAAACATTAATGAAAGGCTTTACATTAAACACTATGAAGCCAAAGTCAACTCAAGGGAAGGAACAAAGGTTGTTGGGAAACATGCTGCAAAACCAGCTGTCAGTGCACGGGGTCACATAATGAAATGTTTTGTGTAATGTACCTGCAGATGAAATGCTCATCCTTGTGGGAAGAGATGGGTACTTTTAAACGGTACCTACGTGGTACTGACCGAAAGGCTCTGGTCAGGGGTGGTATCGCAAAAAAAAATAAAAATTTGGTGTCGAGTTTTGGTACTTTACTCTCCATACAATGCCTCTCGAAAGTACTAATACGCCTGAACCTTTGCACATTTTGTCATGTTTACAACCATAAACATAAAGATTTGATTTTGATTTTTTTACTGAAAGTTCACACACATGGAACAGACAACTGTGAAGTGAAAGCAAAATGATACATGATTCTGTTATTTTTCAAAACATAGAAAAGTGAAAAGTGGGGCGTGCATAAGTATTCATACAGCACTTTTCTGAGTGCATTAAATTGCCTTTATAACATTCCTAATGACGGCAGAATGTTCACACCTTGGCCTAACCATAAATAGAGGCCACCTGTGTGTAATCTACTCTCAGTATAACTACAGCTGTTCTGTGAGGGCCTCAGAGATATGGTCAGAGTGTATTGGTCACTAAACAACATCATGAAGGTCAATGAGCACCAGAGAGGTCAGGGATAAAGCTGTGGAGAAGTTTAAAGCAGTGTTAAGTTATACAAAGATTTCCCAAGATTTGAACATCTCGCAGTATAGCTCAACTGCCAACATAGTCTTTTTATCGCTGCTTAAGTGGAAATTAAGTTAAAACATGGAGTTACAGGAGACGCTCATAGACTGTAGAAAATAATGGACGTCTTATGCTCACTCCTCCCCGTTTACCAGAATGACCACGGCCGTGGGGCAATTCATGGCGGATTTACAGACTCCTCCTCCCCAGCTCTGACGAAGCATGTTCCTAAAAAGGACATACGGGCGGGATTTTCACCGTAGACTCGGCCCTTGCGTGACGTGTAACTCGCGCTGCTCCAATGCTAACAGTCCGAGCCTCGTTAAATACGAGATTTCAAAAAATCATATTACGAAAACCAGCCTGGTTTCATATATTGTTATTAACCCAGCGTTATCTCAGGAGGAAGATCTAGCCTAGTCTAGTGTTGAAACAATTGAAACCAGGCTTTAAAGTAGTTTTTAACGTGTCTAAAGTCCAATGCTTTTCAATGGGGGCCTAGTGGCGATATGGAGGTACTGCAGCAACGGCGGAGCAATGGCGGCCCCCACGTTTGTGGTCAAAAAGCAGGGCAGCCAGCGGCCATTGGAGACGCTGCAGAGGCCTGTGTAGCTTTCAGTGCGGTTTTATGACATCCTGAACGATACTTGTATTATACACGTTATTTCAATTTAATTCAAACAACATAAGTATTGAAAAAAAATGCCCTTAAAGCTCCGGTATTGAAAAACTTGTATTGTTAAAGTAGTGGTAAAAAAACGGTACCCAGCCCTACTTGTGGGTAGTAATGGGCAAAATAAAGCAGGCTCTGAAGCGTATGTCGAGCTAATGTGGGCGTGCCATATGGATCTTCATGTGTCATAAACCAGGAGATCACGTGATCGACGTCTCGGTTTGTGGAAATTCTCAATTCATGGGTTTACTGTGTAGTACATGTTCAGTTTTTGGGTCTGGGAGTAACTATGGTGCCTGAGACAGACATTATGAACTGAACCTGTAATCTCTGCCTCAGGTGTGTGTGGGTGTGTTTGGTCTGTGCTTTTTTGATGTATTTGCTTTCATTGTCTGTTCTGTGTTGTTTTTTGTTTTGTTTTGCAACCTGCCCTGGGCTTTACAGTACTGAAATCAAAAGCTATTTCAATCAAAAAAATCTTAACAGGTCAAGTTATAGTATCACTTTTTAGGTTCATTTTGTCAGACACTAAGGTTCGAGATGTTAAAGATCTTTTACCTTTACATGTTTCAGCCGCCATCTGCAGGCAGCAGGGGGCGTGACCAGTCTGTCGGACCTGTTGGGACCGTCAGACTGGTCACGCCTCGGAAGTAAGAACAGCTGATAAGTGACGCGTCACCGCACGCCAGTGATACTTCTGATGACGGCCTGCAGATGGCGCTGAAACATGTAAAGGTAAAAGATCTTTAACATCTCTAACCTTAGTGTCTGACAAAACCAACCTAAAAAGTGATACTAGAACACAAGTAGACACAATGAACGTTACGAAGTTTATAGGTCAAGTTATATTTTAACATAGGAGCCCTTCTTTGAGCAGCTTAAATTAAACTTGAGAGTTTTTGGAGAGTTTTTGCTTGGATTTGTTCGCAGGAGGTCAGAATAGCCTCCCAGAGCTGCTGTTTGGATGAAAACAACATGGTGCATGAAGATGATTATGTTCGGGAAAGCACTGCTCTTCTTTTTGTAGCATAGACGAAAGTGGTCAGTCAGAATCTCCACATATTTTTCAGAGGTCATTTTCACACCTTCAGGGATCCTAAAGGGGCCGGCCAGCCCTCTCCCCATGATTCTGGCCCAAAACATGACTCCGCCCCCTCCTTGCTGACGTCACAGCCTTGTTGGGACATTGTGGCCATTCACCAACTATGCACTACTCCATCCATCTGACTATCCAGGGTCACACGGCCTCATCAGTGAACAAGACTGTTTGAAAATGAGTCCTCATGTATTTCTGAGCCACTGTAGCCGTTTCTGTTCATCAGCTTCAATGAACAGTTTAGGGGAGGCCGGATAGAAGGTTTATGCACAGCTGCAGCCTCTGGAGGGTCCTACACCTTGATGTTTGGGAGACTCCAGAGGCACCAGCAGCTTCAAATACCTGTATGCTGCTTTGTAGCAGCTGTTCTCTTAAGCTGATGTATTTGTCTGGCAGAAACCGTCCATATTGTGCCTTTATCTGCACAAACCTGAGTGTGCTCTGAATAAGCCACAAATCTCTTATCAGTACAATACGCTTCATCTTTCATGAAATATTGAAGGTTTTCATACCTAGACCAAGTCATTCAACTATTTCACGCTTTTCAACAGCATAGAGATCTTTTTTCTTTCCCATATTGCTTGAAAATGATGATCTGCTTGATAATGTGGAACGTCCTTTTTCAGTAGATTTTCCCTTAACTTGTTTTACCTTTATGGCACTGAAATACAATTTGCATAATGATTTGGAACACAGTGTAAGTCTGAAAATGACTTAATTTCTTCAGAACTTTAGAATGTCTATAAGATTAAACAATAATATCATCCCAAGGTTGATATGCCCCTATATTAGCTAATAGCAATATCAGGAGCATCATTTGAGGCTATATAATATTTATTCATTCAGTGTAGCACAGTCCCCTCAGTTCTACTGGCAGACGAGTAAAGCCATAGACATACTGTACATAGGAATGAACAGGGATGGGTGCATGGTCTGTCTGCCCTGGTGCACGCCTCCTCTCCCTGCTTTAATATTGCTCCCGACGCAGACTGTAATTAAACAGCAGCAGTTTGTAACTTTGTGTCTTCCGCTGTCCCGGAGAACAGGTACGAGAGGTTGCTAACGTATTGATCCTGCCTGCGCTGTGATCACATCAGCCATGCACGCGAGCAGGAGCCCGGCACCGTGGGATTCCTGAACAGTGAAATGTGAAAAGTTAATGTTCATTATTTCCCCTTTACATGGAGGTGTCGCTGGCACTGACTGTGGTGTGCACTGTGGGCTTTGGGACGTGGGCTTTGAAACAATGACTGATCGTACATCACATCAAACTCTGAAAAATCAGAGTGAAATGCTGTAAAATTGTAAAATGTACAGGACAAGTGTTTCCTGACAAATGACAGACACCCGGAGCAGGATCAAGGCGCCAAAGCCAGAACTATAGCAGGAGAAGATTCACAGTCGCAGTAACCGGTGTTATGAATGAACTGTCAGCCTGGATGGGAAGCTAATTATTTCTAGCAATTATGGACGACAGGAGCGCAGTTGGTCCCAAACTCTTACACAGGCTGACAGTTCCTCCTGCTTTACATAACATAGAGTATATTCAGTTTGTCCTCCAGCAATAACAGAGCTGTCTTTTCAGTATTGAATGTTATATAAAAGTCTAAATAAGCAGGTATAAGTGAACGAAATATGTTGGGCAATCCACCCCACAGTCAGCCAGTGTCCCACCATCCGGCACCGCTCTGGATCCTCTCCACACTCCCCCCGTGCCCCTTGAGCCCACACATATGTAGCATGTTGAAGCTCCTCTGAATGTTCCGCTCCTCGCTTCTCACACACAGCCAATCCGCTCGGGCCCTCTCTGACCCTTCTCTGACCCCTCTCTGACCCCTCTCTGACCCCTCTCTCTTCTCTGATAGGTGGATGACCTCAAGGCCAAGCTGGCTGCTCAGGAAGTGGAACTGAAGCAGAAGAACGCAGACGCTGACAGGCTGATCCAGGCGAGGACCCACTCCCCATCTCTCTGCTGGCATTCCCCTTTCACTCTCCCATCTCCCTCCCCTCGACCTCCCAGCTCTCCCAGCCTCCCCTCTCTCCCCCCTCAACCTCCCTGCTCTCTCCCCTCCTCTATCAGCTTCCCTGCCCTCAACCTCCCTGCTCTCCCCCTCTCACTCAACCTCTCTGCTCTCCCTCCCCTCTGCTCCCTGCTCTCCCCCTCTCTCTCCCATCTCCCTCTCCTCAACCTCCCTGCTCTGCCCCTCGCTTATCCCCCTCTCTCACAGCACCTCCTCCCCTCGACCTCCCAGCTCTCCCAGCCTCCCCTCTCTCCCCCCCTCCTTAGCCTCCACCCTGCTCTCCCCCCTCAACCTCCCTGCTCTCCCCCCTCTCACTCAAACTCTCTGCTCTCCCCCCTCCCTCAACCTCTCTGCTCTCCCTCCCCTCTGCTCCCTGCTCTCCCCCTCTCTCTCCCATCTCCCTCTCCTCAACCTCCCTGCTCTGCCCCTCGCTTATCCCCCTCTCTCACAGCACCTCCTCCCCTCGACCTCCCAGCTCTCCCAGCCTCCCCTCTCTCCCCCCCTCCTTAGCCTCCACCCTGCTCTCCCCCCTCAACCTCACTGCTCTCCCCCCTCTCACTCAAACTCTCTGCTCTCCCCCCTCCCTCCTGACTCCCTCCCCTCTGCTCCCTGCTCTCCCCCTCTCTCTCCCATCTCCCTCTCCTCAACCTCACTGCTCTGCCCCTCGCTTTCTCCCCCTCTCTCTCAGCACCTCCTCCCCTCTCCTCCCTGCTCACCTCCCTCTCTCCTTCTCCTCAGCCTTCCTCCTCTCCCTCCCTCCCTCCATCCTTCCTCTCCTCAGCCCCCTCGTCTTTCTCTCCACCCCTCCACTGCTCTCCCCCTCTCTCTCTCTCTCTCTCCCTCTCTCTCCTCAACCTCCCTGCTCTCCCCCTCTCTCTCCCCCTCTCTCTCCCCCTCTCTCTCCACTCCTCCTCCCCTCGCCTCCCTGCTTTCTCCCTCCCTCCCGTCTCCCTCCCCTCTGCCTCCCTGCTCTCCCCCTCTCTCTCCACTCCTCCTCCCCTCTCCTCCCTGCTTTCTCCCTCCCTCCCGTCTCCCTCTCCTCAGCCTCCCTGCTCTCCCCCTCTCTCTCCCCCTCTCTCTCCACTCCTCCCCCCCTCTCCTCCCTGCTTTCTCCCTCCCTCCCGTCTCCCTCCCCTCTGCCTCCCTGCTCTCCCCCCCTCCCTCCCCCCCGTGGTCACTGCACAGGGCTGTATCTCATGTCGGATGCACTGCTGTCAGACGGGCGTAGATATATTTGAGCCAGTGCAATCACAAATACATCAGGCTGAATAGACTTGTAACAAATAGAGACTGACTGGGCATCAATAAGAGTTGCTATAAATAAATGCTGTGCTCACTGTTGCCTTTTCCCCTCATCCTCAATCAGCACCTACGACTGGCTCAGAATGGACCAGATCCTAAATTAGATGCATACAATTAATTTCCTAATAAGTCTGGAATAGCTGCTGATCAGACTGGTTCCGTTCTATTCAAAGGCAACATTATGTTGTCCGACAAATGTTCTTAAGTCTCCAGGCACAGCTTTGAACACAGAGGTCAGAATTCTCAAGAAGAATGCATTGTTTAAGAGAGGTGTGAAATAGGACATTTTATGAGGAAAGAACAACCTTCAATGAACCGTCAAGGTGGTCTTAGTTCAGTTCTTTCTCTGTGGACAGCAGCCTCCTCTGCCTCGAGCCAAAACCACAACATGGAGGGAACTGTGAGCTAATGAGTCTGAGGCACAGCCTGGTCACGTCAATAGGCTGGTCAGGATCTGATCCCAGGTCAGTGTAGGCAGCGTTGATGCTGATGTCATTACATAATAGAAACTATTAAACTAGCTGAGTGTAGTTTTTTAGACATACTGGCCCAGTATGGGCTGATGCATTATAATGAATAATAAATCAGCAAACCATAGCAAATATGTGAATATGTCAAGCTCCATCTCAGTGTGCCAGAATGATGACATGTAGTTAGATTCCCTGTCAGAACCATAAAACCTTAAAGAAATAGGCCACCGTTTTTACATACTGAGATATGTTCTTACCTAACCTTAGACATGTTAATATATACCAGTCTGGTATAAGCAGATAAAAAGGGGGACTATAAAAAGAGGCGTAAGGATACGAGGAGCAAAACGTCCGCGCAGTAACTCCTAAAGACTTCCCCCGCTCACTTCCGTCAATAACCTTTAGGAGTTACTGCGCGGACGTTTTGCTCCTCGTATCCTTACGCCTCTTTTTATAGTCCCCCTTTTTATTTGCTTATAAAATCGACATGTTACATTTCTGTGTGAATATACTTCGCATGAAAACACTTCACGTAACTTTATTTAAATAGGGAACACGTGGAAGAGCTTGGTAGCTTCTATCGTGAGCTTTTTTGGAGCTATATGACATGTGGGAGAGGCTGCGTATGTGCTCCGTTTGCGTGACAGAGCGCACGGACAAAGACCAGACGGGGATATATTAACATGTCTAAAGTGAGGTAAGCACATATCTTAGTATGTAAAAACGGTCGCCTATTCCTTTAAAGACTTGGCCACCCCACTGAAAAAGTCGACCTTTTCAGTAACTAAAAAAGGAATATCACTGAACAAAACCGATTTGAACTTGTGATAAAGTCTGAAAAAGCAGGACTAAACCAGAGAGGACCTTCACAGGCCCATGTGTTTGAGTGTACGTGTGTGCTGATGCAGGAGGTGGGAGTGGAGACAGAGAAAGTGTCCAAGGAGAAGGCAGTTGCAGATGAGGAAGAGCAGAAGGTGGCGGCCATCGCTGTGGTGGTCAGTGGGAAGCAGAGGGACTGTGAAGAGGACTTAGCCAAGGCTGAGCCTGCACTGCTGGCAGCTCAGGACGCCCTCAACACCCTCAACAAGGTCGGTTTCATCTGCTCCAGTAGATCTTTCTGTGGATTCTTTATGACAAAAAAAAGGTTTAAAGCCATGTTGTTTCTTCATCAAAACATACTTGAAGTAGCACGTCATGCATGAGACTGAAGTCTGAAAAGTATTGCAGCCAGTGCTGGTGGTCCGGTGGCCATTAATGAACACACATGGGACTCATGCATGTAAACACACATGTAAACACACATGTAAACACACATATAAACACACATGTAAACACATGCATGTAAACACACATATAAACACACATGTAAACACATACATGTAAACTCACATATAAACACATGCATGTAAACACACATATAAACACACATATAAACACATGCATGTAAACACACATGTAAACACATGCATGTAAACACACATGTAAACACACATATAAACACATGCATGTAAACACACATGTAAACACACATATAAACACATGCATGTAAACACACATATAAACACACATATAAACACACATATAAACACACATATAAACACATGCATGTAAACATGCTGTATATACAAATGCATAAAGGTTAAGGTGCATTTGTATTTAATATAATAGTCGTCAGTCTGCAGTTGAACATCCTTTGTTGCTGCTGGTAAAACTTAAATGGCGACCCACTCTCAGATCTTGAGGCTCGGCCAGAATCAAGATTGCCTATTTTGCATGTTTTGGATTGAGCGTTAACCATTCGTTAACTACCAATCAAAGGTTCTCTGTGGTGTTGAGACGCTTGACAAGCACAACACTAACCTAAGGCAGTAATTATTTATTCCTATTAAATTGCTGCAAAGCAATTTAATACCGTTGCCGTCATATTGATATTGATGTAATTTATCATTTCAAAAGGCTTCATCCACCGCCGTTACCAGAAAAGGGTGCAGACACTAATCCAACTGTGTGCGCTGAAGTGTTGTACATATTTAAGAGCTAACATGTGAAACACCGGCGCTCAGGTTTATTTAAGCAGCTGATCTTCATGCCTGTATAAAGCCATGTTGAATAGGAGGATTTAGCAGTCTTATCTGGAATAGTGCGCATTATGTGCACTGCGGATGTGAGTGCACCCGTGGGTTTAGGCCTTGTCGGGGGATTTCCTCTCCACCCACTGGTTTAAAGGTGCTGTGTGTTCAAACAGGCAGAACAGACAGCTCCATCAGTGATCACTGCTCAGTCTGCGCACACAGCTTCTGCTTCCTCTTCTAATCAGCCTGTTTGTCTGTCTCTCCTCCAGCACATCTTCAAACTCAATTACAATCACCGCAGTCACTCTAACCAAAGTCTACACTTTGGTAAATGTTGTCCAAACAGAATCTTTTCCTACAAAATACTCATATCTACATAAAATGAGACAAAACTATTTCTGTCAGTCATATTTTAAACACAAAACCTGCAGATGTTTGTTTTCCCTCTTTTCGCGTGATCTGTTTTCAGACAATGTCCATGTCTCAGGAGGAGGCCAGTATTTCCGTATTGCATAATGTTTTAAAAAGACACATTTTCATTTTATGTTTTATTTACACCTGCCCAAAAGGTGTCCTGCCTGCCAGAAGACTTCTTATTTTAACCGAGTAAAAGTGTCTTTGATCTGTTTCGACAACAGAAAATACCAAAATAGAAAGTGAAACTAAGAGTGTTTTTATACATGTTGGAGAGCCTAGTGGGTCGGTCTGAGACCGCCCTAGTTTCTACTGCATTTACTTAAAGTTAGTTCAGTCCGTGTTCACAGGCACCTAACCTCGCACCATCAGCCACATAACAACGATCATGAACCTGTCAACGCACGGACTTCCCTGATGTCACACGGTGGTCATGTCTCTCTCTTGGCCCTTGAGCTTGACTGCACAGAAAGAAGGAAACGAGGGGCAGAAGAGAGACAAACCTGATGATATAAAGTCGATCCATTTTGCCTCGTCAGAGCAGTAATCCACACGCTTAGCTCTATTCATTCTTTCTTCTCGCAAAAAAGAGCCGTGAAAGCGAGGGCAGTTCGGCCGCCTTCACACCACACCCGCTCCGGCCCAGAGTGTGACAAAAGCCGCTCCCAGACCACCTGTTTTAGCCGGTCTCGGAGCGGCTGTTTAGACCGGTCTAAAGTGCTGCGGTTGGGTTCACACTGACCCACAAGTCTCGAAAACTGAACAATGCATGACGCAGTAGTCCAAATAGTCCTGTTTGCAATAAATACATTCAGAAAAGGGGAGGAGCTCTAGCTACAGGTAATCCAGGAGACACACATCATTTATTTAGCACTAAATATTCTAATATTTAGCCACATTCAAAGAGAGAGTATACTACTCACTCTCTGAGTCAGTAGTATACTCTCTGTGAAAGTGTATACTCTCTGTGTATGTGTATACTCTCTGTGAAAGTGTATACTCTGTGAAAGTGTATACTCTGTGAAAGTGTATACTCTGTGAAAGTGTATACTCTGTGAAAGTGTATACTCTGTGAAAGTGTGTACTCTGCATTTGACCGCGTGCATGTGGTTTCAGAACAACCTGACAGAGCTGAAGTCGTTTGGCTCTCCCGTGTCCGCGGTCACTAACGTCACGGCCGCAGTGATGGTCCTGAGCGCGCCCAACGGGAAAGTGCCCAAAGACCGCAGCTGGAAGGCCGCCAAGATCATGATGGCCAAAGTGGACGCCTTCCTGGATTCTCTCATCAACTTCAACAAGGAGAACATCCCCGAGGCCTGTCTCAAAGCCATCCAGCCCTACCTGCAGGTCAGTGCTGCTACTTTTGTGTTCTTTTGAGTAAACGAGTTGTTTGCCTTCCTGTAAATATTGGAGAAAAGTGAACAGAGCGCCGTGTATTACTTGTATTACCAAAGAGCCCTGCATCAGCGCCCTCTGAGCAGCCCAGCCTGGAGCGCAGAGCCGGGGCGAGCCTGCAGTCGCACAGGCCCATCACGGCCGCCCACTCTCCAAACGACAGGCACAAAATGAAGCAGTTAATTAAGTGTAGTGGAGGTAGTGCTCTGATGATGGAGTTCAGTGGAGCGGAGACTAGCTATGTCTGAGCAGATAACGCGCACCAGCCGCTCTGATGTGCTGCTGTAAAAAAAAAAAAGTCACTTTAATTAAGACAAATTGTGAGCGCAAATGCAAACTCATGCTTTGAAGCCACTCCACAAGGTTTAGCATTTAATATGTCATTAGAGCTATATGCCCAACAATTCAACTGCACATTCACAAATAGCAGTGGTAAAGAATTAAAAAAAGTCGGAGAACAAATCAAACTAAGTGCTGTGTATTTTAAAGTTCACTCTAACTTTTGATTTTGCCCTGTTAAGTTGTGCCGTTTCTCACTCTGGATGACACAGATAAAAGGCAGCAGATCAATTTGTACCATACATCCAATTATTACGTTTGACGGGAGAAGTTAATGAGCAGAATAACTGGCAACATGATTTCAGACGTTTGTGTCTGTGGAGGCTCCTAATGCAGAGAAAAGGACGATGAGAGCCTTCTCTGAGTAATCATATGAAGAGATCAGCTGCAAGGTTTTTGTTTGGCTTTTTGTCACTCATAATTACATAAAGACATTGTGTTGTTTCCTTTGTTTTTGGAATAGAACTCTTCATAGTAGGGTCTTCTGCCTCTCTGACCCATATTTCTAGTTTTAGGTTCATGAAGCGTAGGCAGGTTTCATTTCGGCCCTCCATTTGTGTTGAAAGAATGCTTCTCTTTCTATATCCAAATATAGCCTCTTTGGCCCTGTCCACACGAAGTCAAGCTCAGGACTAAACCGGCATTTTGAGGGTCTGTAAACGAACATTTTCCAAACTAGGTCCCAGTGTGGAAAGATCTCAAAACGTCGTTTACGTTGCTCCATCGTTACGGTGAACTAAAACGATGACATCACAGTGCCAGTGTTGGGTCTGTTTTCCATAACATACTGACCTTATGATTAGTTTTCCTCTGCTCCTCTACGCTCTACCATGGTCCACAAGCCGCAGGAGACAAGTAGTAAACAGTAAAGGTCCGGTGACTGACAGGTTTTTCTGCTTTAGTCCCATTACGTCCGAAGATTAATCGCCTCTTCGTCTCTTCTGGACAAACTAAATCCATGAATGTGTTTCATTGTCACTGTTTACATTCCACAAAGGTTTACTGTGCATGAGCTATCACCATCTTGTTCTTTTATCTGTGGTAGCGTCACGGCGCCACACACATGTGGACGCACACATTTACTGAGTATAGAGTTTCTGAAATTAGAATAGAAGTGGATATAGTCTTTGATAGATACATGAAGGTACAGTCTGGAATTGTGCGATTTGACTCCGGCAAAACCAAGACAAGCCAATCATGGCAAGGGAGGCGGGAGTTAATGGTGCGTCATCTTCCACGCTAGGATTTCCCATCAAATACAGTGCTCCTCCGGACCATAACGACAACAGTGAAGATGGCGGCCGCGACACAACCATCTTTTAGCAGTGCCCTTTCTTCTGTTTTAAATGAGCTGGACTTGTCCTTAAGGCGAGACACGCCAGGTCAAAGTATTGATTCAGCTGCTGCGGCGCATTGAAAGGCCGTCTTTCCCGCGGCTATTCATTCATATTGACAGATTTTACATCCACGTGTGATGTGAAGGGTCCCCGTGATGACGCTTTCACCCAAATATGGTGTTTTTCCTCCTACGAGACGCTGGAGCAGAAGAGTGGAAGAACGGGCCGCGCATGCACACTTGGTAAAAGACTTCAGAGCTGGTTTTCTCTGAATGAGAGAAGCCGCACTCGGGCAGAGCCCTTATAGAAGCTCCCACAGACTCCAAACTTTCCTGTCTGAGGCTTAACAATATTTTGCAGGGTTTTTTTCTGAGGGATTTTTTAATATCTAACTCCAAGGCTGATTTATTCAGCTTTGAACCCAAAAAAAACATGATGATTTGTTAATTGAAAAACTTAACAATATATCCAAAATCCCCTCTGAAAAAATCTTAGTCACTAAGACGTCAATAAAATGAAACCATCCATCCATCCATCCATCCATCCATTTTCTTCCGCTTTATCCGGGGCCGGGTCGCGGGGGCAGCAGTCTCAGCAGAGATGCCCAAACTTCCCGATCCACACACACCTCCTCCAGCTGTTCTGGGGGGACCCCGAGGCGACACCAGGCCAGCTCGGAGACATAGTCCCACCACCGTGTCCTGGGTCTTCCACGAGGCCTTGTCCCACTAGGACATGCCTGGAACACCTCCCGCGGGAGGCGACCAGGAGGCATCCGGAACAGATGCCCGAGCCACCTCAGCTGGCTCCTTTCGACGTGAAGGAGCAGCGACTCTACTCCGAGCTCCTCCCGGGTAGCTGAGCTCCTCACCCGATCTCGGAGGGTGCGCCCAGCCACCCTGCGAAGGAAACTCATTTCGGCCGCTTGTATTCGCGATCTTGTCCTTTCGGTCATTACCCAAATCTCATGACCATAGGTGAGGGTGGGAACGTAGATCGATCGGTAAATCGAGAGCTTTGCCCTCCGACTCAGCTCCCTCTTCACCACGACAGACCGATACAGCGACCGCATCACTGCTGACGCCGCACCGATCCGTCTGTCGATCTCACGCTCCATCCGTCCCTCACTCGTGAACAAGATCCCGAGATACTTGAACTCCTCCACTTGAGGCAAGGACTCCCCACCGACCTGAAGAGGGGAAGCCACCTTTTTCCGGTGGAGAACCATGGCCTCGGATTTGGAGGTGCTGATTCTCATCCCGGCCGCTACACACTCGGCTGCAAACCGCCCCAGAGCGTGCTGGAGGTCCTGGTTCGTTGAAGCCATCAGAACAACATCATCCGCAAACAGCAGAGATGAGACTCTGAGGCTCCCAAACCGGACACCCTCCGGCCCCTGGCTGCGCCTAGAAATTCTGTCCATAAAAGTAATGAACAGAACCGGTGACACAGGGCAGCCCTGGCGGAGGCCAACACGCACCGGGAACAGGTCTGACTTACTGCCGGCAATGCGAACCAAGCTCCTGCTGCGGTCATACAGGGAACGGACAGCCCTTAACAGAGGGCCCCGGACCCCATACTCCCGGAGCACCCCCCACAGGGCACCACGAGGGACGCGGTCGAACGCTTTCTCCAGATCCACAAAACACATGTGGACTGGTTGGGCGAACTCCCATGAACCCTCAAGCACCCGACGGAGGGTATAGAGTTGGTCCAGTGTGCCACGACCAGGACGAAAACCGCATTGTTCCTCCTGGATCCGAGGTTCAACTATCGGCCGGATCCTCCTCTCCAGCACCCTGGAGTAGACCTTACCGGGGAGGCTAAGGAGGGTGATTCCTCTGTAATTGGAACACACCCTCCGATCCCCCTTCTTAAAGAGAGGGACCACCACCCCGGTCTGCCAATCCAGAGGCACTGTCCCCGACCGCCACGCGATGTTGCAGAGACGTGTCAGCCAAGACAGTCCTACAACATCCAGAGACTTAAGGTACTCAGGGCGAATCTCATCCACCCCCGGAGCCTTGCCACCGAGGAGCTTTCTCACCACCTCGGTGACTTCAGCCCCGGTGATGGGCGAGCCCACCTCCGAGCCCCCAGCCTCTGCTTCCTCATTGGAAGACGTGACGACGGGATTGAGGAGGTCCTCGAAGTACTCCTTCCACCGCCCGACGACATCCCCAGTCGAGGTCAGCAGCTCCCCACCCGCACTGTAAACAGTGTTGGTGAAGCACTGCTTCCCCCTCCTGAGGCGCCGGATGGTTTGCCAGAATCTCTTCGAGGCCGACCGATAGTCTTCCTCCATGGCCTCCCCGAACTCCTCCCAGACACGAGTTTTTGCCTCTGCGACCGCCCGAGCCGCAGCACGCTTGGCCTGCCGGTACCTCTCAGCTGCCTCAGGAGTCCCACAAGCCAACAAGGCCAGGTAGGACTCCTTCTTCAGCTTGACGGCATCCCTTACTTCCGGGCGCCACCACCGGGTTCGGGGATTGCCGCCGCGACAGGCACCAGAGACCTTACGGCCACAACTACGAGCAGCCGCATCGACAATGGAGGAGGAGAACATGGTCCACTCGGACTCCATGTCCCCCGCCTCCCCCGGAATCTGGGTGAAGCTCTTCCGGAGGTGGGAGTTGAAGACCCCACTGACAGAGGGATCCGCCAGACGTTCCCAGCAGACCCTCACAACACGCTTGGGCCTGCCAGGTCTGACCGGCTTCCTCCCCTGCCAGCGGATCCAGCTCACCACCAGGTGGTGATCAGTTGACAGCTCAGCCCCTCTCTTCACCCGAGTGTCCGAGACACGCGGCCGGAGATCAGATGACACAACTACAAAGTCGATCATCGACCTCCTGCCTAGGGTGTCCTGGTGCCACGTGCACTTATGGACACCCTTGTGCTCGAACATGGTGTTCGTTATGGACAAACCGTGACTAGCACAGAAGTCCAATAACAGAACACCACTCGGGTTCAGATCGGGGAGGCCGTTCCTCCCAATCACTCCCTCCCAGGTCTCACTGTCGTTACCCACGTGGGCGTTGAAGTCCCCCAGCAGAACAGTGGAGTCCCCAGTCGGAGCACTATCTAGTACCCCTCCCAGGGACTCCAAGAAGGCCGGGTACTCTGCACCGATGTTGGGCCCGTAGGCCGAGACAACGGTGAGAGACCTGTCCCCGACCCGAAGGCGTAGGGACGCGACCCTCTCGTCCACCGGGGTGAACTCCAACACGTGACGGCTGAGCTGGGGGGATATGAGCAAACCCACCCCAGCCCGCCGCCTCTCCCCGCGGGCAACTCCAGAAAAATGGAGAGTCCAGCCTCTCTCCAGGAGTTGGGATCCGGAACCCAAGCTGTGCGTGGAGGTGAGCCCGACTATATCTAGCCGGTATCTCTCAACCTCCCGCACAAGCTCAGGCTCCTTCCCCCCCAGCGAGGTGACGTTCCATGTCCCGAACGCCAGAAGCTGTGCATGTGGACCGGGTCGTCGAGGCACCCGGCCTCGACTGCCACCCAGTCCTCTCTGCACCCGACCCCTACGGATCCCTCTGCGGGTGGTGAGTCCACAGGAGGGCGGGCCCACGCCGTCTCCTCGGGCTGTACCCGGCCGGGCCCCGTGGGCAAAGGCCCGGCCACCAGGCGCTCGAGTTCGAGCCCCAACCCCAGGCCTGGCTCCAGGGTGGGGCCCCGGCTGCGCCATGCCGGGCGGCGTCACGGTCCTTGTTCTTTCATTGTCCATAGGAGTCTTGTGAGCTGCTCTTCGTCTGACCCGTCTCCTCGGACCTGTTTGCCATGGGAAACCATACATTTTAATGTGGCTCAATCCATTATTTACATTTCGTTGCCCAAAATATAGGCAATTTTCATGCATAAAATGCCTTATTTTTATATTAAAACACAAAATGACAGAAACAATGCAATACATTTTTTTCTCATATTTATATCAGTGATGATCAGCAAAAGTTTCAAATTGATATCTCTACATTTATTTTTTTTCCCTATCCACCTGCAGTGTGGCCTTAAAGCCACAGCAGAAGCTGCTCTGAGGGCTTTCACCGAACATTTGCTCAACTGCATGTGTGGATACAAACGTTAACGCAAAGCGTAGGTCACTTTGTGTTTGATTAGTTTGGTCTTCAAACTACGATCGTTTGCCCCGCCTCGAGTCTCTACAATTCCAGACTGTCTTTATATATATTTATAAATACATAAATAAAGTCAGTCTGGCTTTATGCCAGGCGGCTCTTTAACCACTCCCTGGCCAATATCCAGGCCTCATTGTCCTCGAACGGTTTGGCTGGTGGCTTTAAAGGAATAGGCCACCGTTTTTACATACTGAGATAAGTTCTTACCTCACTTTAGCCGAGTTAATATATCCCCGTCTGGTCTTTGTCCGTTTAACCTAAAGGTTATTGACGGAAGTGAGCGGGGAAGTCTTTAGGAGTTACTGCGCGGACGTTTTGCTCCTCGTATCATTACGCCTCACAATATAGTCCCCCTTTTTATTTGCTTATAAAATCGACATGCTACATTTCTGTGTAAATATACTTCGCATGAAAACACTTCACGTAACTTTATTTAAATAGGGAACACGTGGAAGAGCTTGGTAGCTTCTATCGTGAGCTTTTTTGGAGCTATGTGACATGTGGGAGAGGCTGCGTATGTGCTCCGTTTGCCTGGCAGAGCGCACGGACAAAGACCAGACGGGGATATATTAACTCGGCTAAAGTGAGGTAAGAGCATATCTCAGTATGTAAAAACGGTGGCCTATTCCTTTAAGATGGAGATATGTGGTCAAAATAACAAGAATAATTAAACAGTCTCTGCTTAAACTAATAATAATAATAAAATAATTTACATTTGATCATATTTTTATTGGCCATCTCACTGAAGTGCAGCACTTTTGTAGAATAGAAAAAAAGAATTCACAGGTTTATCAAGATATTTTGCAGAAAGACCTGAGACATTTACAACAGCCTGGAATAAGTAATGGCTCGGTTCCACCTACCCTACTCTACTCTACCCTGCTCTACTTTGCCTGCATTAGGTAGGGCTGGTGGAAACGAACCATTAGTGAACCCTTGTATTAAGAAGTGGCTGACCAGTCTTTTGTGGCACTAACTGCTTTCCTGTAGTTGCCGATCAGACGCTCACAACGATCAGGATGAATCTCTTTCCTCTTTACAAAACTGCTGCAGTTCAGTCAGATTCAGGCGGTGTACTTACTTATTCCACGCTCTCCTGTGAATGTTCACATGTTATGGCCAATAAAAATATGATAAAATGTTAATGTTTGGGTGGTATTAGTTTAAGCAGACACTGTTTAATCATTCTTATGGTTTTAATAAAGATCAAACTACCTTTAGTGACCAATTTAGGCAGAAATGTGAGAAACAGTATACTTACTTTTCTTGCCACTGTACACAACAGTGATGTGGTGTCTTCAACTAAACAGCCTAGTCCAGATGATTTATGATATGTACATTGTTTTTGTGTGTTCAGGACAAAGAGTTCCAGCCGGTTCTGGTGGCCTCCAAGTCCCAGGCTGCAGCGGGCCTGTGCTCCTGGGTCCTGAACATTGTCAAATTCTACGAGGTGTACTGTGAGGTGGAGCCCAAACGCCAGGCTTTGAGCAAGGCCAACGCTGAGCTGGCCGCCGCCCAGGACAAACTCACCGTCATCAAGAGCAAGATCACTGTGAGTATGGCACACTTCAACTCAAACAGACTGGATATTCAGCTATGTGTCTGCGATAACTGCACGTTTGGAACTACTACAACTGCTGCTTTCAGATTTGCATGTGACCATCGACAGTAATGACTTCACGTGCTTTTCATTCGTTTTTCAACTGAACCCCACATCCCCCACATATACACCCCCAAGAACCCCCACCTAGCCCCCATACACCCCCACATATACACATATATGGGTGAGCGCTTTCTTGAACGGCAGAGTTGGCCAATCGACAGAGTGTTGAGAGCGTTTGTAAAGCTTTTAGCGCTCTTTAAAGCAGGTAACATGTGCACTTAGTCTCGTGTTCTCTTGTTCTTTCCGTTGCGGCGTTTAGCGAGCGTTACAAACTTTAGCTTCATTCAGGGGTGTACAGAGTAAAGCTTTTAGGCAATAAACGCAGTGATCATATATTTTTAATGGGCGACACCAGGATCCTGTCAGACAGAATGAATGCAGACACACACTCAAAATGTCTCTATTTGGCAGGAAGACAATGTGTGTCATCCTGTGGGTGTGTGTGTCTGTGTGTCTGTGTGTGTGTGTGTGTGTGTGTCTGTGCATGTGTGTGTCTGTTTGTGTGTGTGTGTCTGTGTGTGTGTTTGTGTGTGTGTGTATGTGCGTGTGTGTGTGTGTGCGTGTGTGTGTGTGTGCGTGTGTCTGTTCTTGTAAGGCATCACATGTGGGGACTTCCACCTGTATACACACCAGCCATGTGGGGACCTAAAACCTTATGAGGACCTCATTCGCACAATGCTTTTAAACGGTTAGAAACAGTCTAAAGATGGGTCACATGACCTTTTCCTAAGAAGTCCCCAGAATGTCTATAACCTGAACTAGTGTTAGTGCATGCGACCCTAGTGGACACACTCAGGTACTGCAGTCCTCATATGACACCATGTTCTGGTAGTGTGTATCAAGGTCCTCACAAGACAGCGCCCCCACAAGATGGCTGTTGGTACTGCATCAGTCCTCATATGACACCATGTCCTGGTGTGTGTCTGTGTGTGTGTGTCTGTGTGTGTGTGTGTTTGTGTCTGTGTGCGTATCTGTGTGTATGTGTCCGCGTGTGAGTGTCTGCGTGTGCGTGTGCGTGTGTGTGTGTGTGTGTGTGTGTGTGCGTGCGTGTGTGTGTGTGTGTGCGTGCGTGTGCGTGTGTGTGTGTGTGCGTGTGTGTGTGTGTGTCTGTGTGTGTGTGTCTGTTTGAGTGTGTGTCTGTGTGTGTGTGTGTGTGTGTGTGTGCGTGTGTGTGTGCGTGCATGTGTATGTGTGTGTGTGTGTGTGTCTCTGTGTGTGTCTCTGTGTGTGTCTCTGTGTGTGTCTCTGTGTGTGTCTCTGTGTGCGTCTCTGTGTGCGTCTCTGTGTGTGTCTCTGTGTGTGTCTCTGTGTGCGTGCATGTGTATGTGTGTGTGTCTCTGTGTGTGTCTCTGTGTGCGTCTCTGTGTGTGTCTCTGTGTGTGTCTCTGTGTGCGTCTCTGTGTGTGTCTCTGTGTGTGTCTCTGTGTGCGTGCATGTGTATGTGTGTGTGTCTCTGTGTGTGTCTCTGTGTGTGTCTCTGTGTGCGTCTCTGTGTGTGTCTCTGTGTGTGTCTCTGTGTGTGTGCATGTGTATGTGTGTGTGTCTCTGTGTGCGTCTCTGTGTGCGTCTCTGTGTGTGTCTCTGTGTGTGTCTCTGTGTGCGTGCATGTGTATGTGTGTGTGTCTCTGTGTGTGTCTCTGTGTGCGTCTCTGTGTGCGTCTCTGTGTGTGTCTCTGTGTGTGTCTCTGTGTGCGTCTCTGTGTGCGTCTCTGTGTGTGTCTCTGTGCGTCTCTGTGTGTGTCTCTGTGTGCGTCTCTGTGTGTGTCTCTGTGTGCGTGCATGTGTATGTGTGTGCGTCTCTGTGTGCGTCTCTGTGTGTGTCTCTGTGTGCGTCTCTGTGTGCGTCTCTGTGTGCGTCTCTGTGTGCGTCTCTGTGTGTGTCTCTGTGTGCGTCTCTGTGTGCGTCTCTGTGTGCGTCTCTGTGTGCGTCTCTGTGTGCGTCTCTGTGTGCGTCTCTGTGTGTGCGTCTCTGTGTGCGTCTCTGTGTGTGTCTCTGTGTGTGTCTCTGTGTGCGTCTCTGTGTGTGTCTCTGTGTGCGTCTCTGTGTGTGTCTCTGTGTGCGTCTCTGTGTGTGTCTCTGTGTGCGTCTCTGTGTGTGTCTCTGTGTGCGTCTCTGTGTGCGTCTCTGTGTGTGTCTCTGTGTGTGTCTCTGTGTGCGTCTCTGTGTGTGTCTGTGTGTGCGTGCGTGTGTGTGTCTCTGTGTGTGTCTCTGTGTGTGTCTCTGTGTGTGTCTCTGTGTGTGTCTCTGTGTGCGTCTCTGTGTGTGTCTCTGTGTGTGTCTCTGTGTGTGTCTCTGTGTGCGTCTCTGTGTGCGTCTCTGTGTGCGTCTCTGTGTGCGTCTCTGTGTGCGTCTCTGTGTGCGTCTCTGTGTGTGCGTCTCTGTGTGCGTCTCTGTGTGTGTCTCTGTGTGTGTCTCTGTGTGCGTCTCTGTGTGTGTCTCTGTGTGCGTCTCTGTGTGCGTCTCTGTGTGCGTCTCTGTGTGCGTCTCTGTGTGTGTCTCTGTGTGTGTCTCTGTGTGTGTCTCTGTGTGTGTCTCTGTGTGCGTCTCTGTGTGCGTCTCTGTGTGCGTCTCTGTGTGCGTCTCTGTGTGTGTCTCTGTGTGTGTCTCTGTGTGTGTCTCTGTGTGTGTCTCTGTGTGCGTCTCTGTGTGCGTCTCTGTGTGTGTCTCTGTGTGCGTCTCTGTGTGCGTCTCTGTGTGTGTCTCTGTGTGCGTCTCTGTGTGCGTCTCTGTGTGCGTCTCTGTGTGTGTCTCTGTGTGCGTCTCTGTGTGCGTCTCTGTGTGTGTCTCTGTGTGCGTCTCTGTGTGCGTCTCTGTGTGTGTCTCTGTGTGCGTCTCTGTGTGCGTCTCTGTGTGCGTCTCTGTGTGCGTCTCTGTGTGCGTCTCTGTGTGCGTCTCTGTGTGCGTCTCTGTGTGCGTCTCTGTGTGCGTCTCTGTGTGTGTCTCTGTGTGCGTCTCTGTGTGTGTCTCTGTGTGTGTCTCTGTGTGCGTCTCTGTGTGTGTCTCTGTGTGTGTCTCTGGAGCATCTAAAGTGGCGTCGCTCGGTGATTAAAAACAAAGCCCGCCCGGCTCTGTGCTCTTTGAAGCGCTGCTGTTTTCCAGCCTGGAGTTTAACACAAAAGCACACTGACACGGGCGCTAAAGTCAGTCTGCAAACTCCAAATTAGACGCTGACTTCCCCACTCGCCGCTGGAAAAAAACCTCGCTCTTTACTTTGAAAAGCCTCTCAAAACATCAGGGAGGATAAACAACTCTATTGGCGCCCAGAGATACGCGAGGGACGATCAATGTGATGTGACTAAAATAAAACGGCAATAATAAACAGCCAGGATATGAATATTTCTATCAAAGCGTGAATGACAGTTGACACATGAGCTGCTCCCGGAATGAAATGGCACCAGTGTATTCCGTCAATACGAAGCCGGTGCAGGGGCTAGTAAAGGCTTTTACTGCTCATTAATCTAAACCCAATCCATTCTCCTCAAACCACCTATTGATAAAAGTAGCTCTAAATAATCATTTCCGCAGCGGAGGTGGGGAGAACAGCCAAATATTTTTTTCAAATAGGATTACTGAATTACACGACAACAGGAGCAACTTTAAAGGGAGTATAGGGAGTTTAAAAAGGTAAAAATTAAGTATTTTCCTCCCCCTACATGTTCCAGCCATGCATGTCCTAATGTGTAGAATGAGCTCAGACCTGTTCACCACAACTGCCTCTAAAATCCTGCACTGTCACTTAAAAAGGTGTCATTTCGGGTCCAAATTGCCGTCATGCACAAGCTTAATATAGAAGGTGCAGTAAGGTACAGTAAAGACCTCTCCCACTCTCATGACCATCTCATGGTCTACAGTGAGAGTGAGAGTGTGAGTGCGGGACATCGGATGGCTATAATCTGGTGTGCCGTGTTTACATGCATGAGTCCCATGTGTGTTCATTGACAGACACTATCACAACCAAATAAACAAAACAATTAGAATACCCCAACCAAAAGCACATTGCAAACAATTTCATTCAGTTTTGAAAGAAACAAAAAGAGACCGTTTGAAGGGACCTAAGGGGGATATGGCAGTGAATGGTTCCAGGGCCCCACAGGAGAAGGAGCTATGGTAGCACTTTATAATAACTACACCTTATTTAGCCTTTACAAAGGATGAGTTAACAGTTAATTAATCATGAACGATGCATTAGTTAAGTGTGACTAACACTTAATAACTACTTACTAAAGGAATAAGTCAGATTCATTGTGACTTAGGCATTAAATGTTGTAGTTAAGTAGTTATTAAGTGTTAAAGTAGTAGTAGTAGTGTTAACTAATGAATTGTTCACGATGAATTAAGTGTGAACTCATTATTTATTAAGGCTAAATAAGGTGTAGTTATTATAAAGTGTTACCGGAACTATTTACTTATGTTTGGAGTTGAGTTTGCTATGTCACTGTGTCACATGACAACGTATAGTCAAAACCTTCCAAATAATTGATCCTGGAGCGTCCTCGAGACCACTGTGACCACTCGTACAGCCGCCGGGTCACTACAAGGTCAAATACGCATACATATCAACTTTTTTTTATCCCCCACATAAAAAAGTTTGCACCTTGCATTATGCACCTTTAAGAAGACCTTTACTGAGAGGGACCACTCACAATGTCCTGATTTATTTCTGGATTTTGATTTTGCAAATCCTCACACAAACCATTATAATAGCTCATATCGATATTACAGCACCATTTACAAACAAAAATGTGAAGAAATGTAATACAGAAATACAGCATTTCCTCATGAAAAAGCACAGCATTTACTGGGCTCCTTTCTTTGTACTGATCAAATAAACATCTATCTTCATCTATTTGAGTGACCGGGACGGACCAGCTGGAGGTTTTTGGTCTTATGCTGTGCTCAGACCGCATGCTTCTCAATCGTCACAATCGTCCCCGAGTGTCAAGACGCACATCAGCTCAAAGTGTGTTCTGAAGCATTGCCGCGTCTTGGAAGGAGCTCTTGACTGAAAAATAACTGCTGTTTTGGGGCTAACTAGTCCCTCTTTGCTACTGCCATGTCCTGTTGATCTTTAACTATAGCCCAATGCCAGGATATCGCTAGTACAGTATTGTACTGGGGATATCCTGGCTCGGTGTGTGATCATCTGAAAGGCTACTTTACGTAGTTACTGGCTTTATTGACGTCATTAGTGCATAAAACACATTTTCACAGGATCGTTCCGAGCTAGCAGATGGTTAGCAGCTAACTCCGGATGCTTACTAACTGGCTACGGTCAATTGTAGATGACATGTGAGCAATAAAGTACAAAATCACCCAGCCCAGCTCAGCGTGTGATCATTGTTGCTTTATGTATATGGCGGGTTTATTGACCCATGTCCAGTTGTGCACACGGAAAGCCTACTTTTCTTTGGACTTATGCTGCTTTTGGCACTTTTGCAGTCAGCGCTGGGGAACCCCCACAGTGGCACACAGGGTCCCATTGTCTATACGGGGAAGCAGCTCCTTGGACTTAAGGACTGGGAGAAGCCGGTGATCCCCACCGAGATGTGAAGGGGCGAAGTGGAGAAGACCCTTTTCCCTTCCATCCATCATCTTGGGTAATGTGCGCTCCATCTCGAATCAAAACAGAGGAGCTGGCCACGCTAACCCGCCATCAAAGGGCTTATTGGGAGTGCAGACACATGTGCTTTACGGAGACGTGGTTGAATGGGAATATACCGGACTCTGTGGTTTCCCTGGATGGATTCAAGCAGACGCGCACAGACCATGTGGTGCAGAGCGGGGGATTAATGGTGTTTGTGACCCGGACCACGTCTTTGTGATGGAACATATGTGCACCCGGGACCTGGAGATGATCGTCGTCAGCATGAGGCCTAGGTATCTACTGAGGGAGCTTTCACACACGGTGGTGATGTGTTTATAGATTCCCCCCTCGGCTGACTCCGCCGCAGCCTATAAGCGCATCCACAACACCGTGAACCAGATGCAAATGCAACACCCCCGCGCACTGCTACTCTGTAATCACGCCTCCCTCTCCGCCACCCTCCCAACTTTTACACAGTGCGGAAAGTGCCACACAGGGGACAATAGGACGCTGGACTTACTGTATGTGAAGGGCGCTTACACCTCCACCCCCTCCCCCCGCTCAGACGCCCAGACCACAATCTCGTCTACCTGAGACCGAAATACACACCACAGGTGCGAAGGGAACCAGCACAGAAGAGGTCTGTGAAAGTGTGGAGTGAAGAGGCTGAAGAGAGACTTAGGGACTGTTTCCAGACCACAGACTGGAACATGATCTGCAGCTCTCATGGAGATGACATCGACGGCCTGACCCACTGCATCACAGACTACATCAACTTCTGTGTGGAAAACACTGCCCCAACCTGGAAGGTATGGTGGTTCTCCAACAACCACCCCTGGGTGACCCCTGAGCTTAAAGCCCTCCTGAACCAGAAGAAAAGGGCTTTCAACTCAGGGGACAGAGAGGAGCAGAGGAGAGTCCAGCACATAGACTGTATATATAAATGGACAGCTTCTCCTCAATCCTCCCCGTTTACCATAATGACCACGCTCGTGGGGGAAATCATGGCGGATTTACAGACTCCCCCTCCCCAGCTCTCACGGAGCATGTTCCTAAAAAGGACAAAAGCGAGATTTTCACTGTAGACTCGGCCTTTGCGTGACGTGTAGCTCGCGCAGCTCCAATGCTAACAGTCCGACCCTCATTAAGTACGAGATTTAAAAAATTCTTCTTACGAAAACCACCCTGGTCCCCTTAATTGTAACTAACCCAGCGTTATCACAGGAGGAATATCTGGCTCTAGATAGTTAAAAAAAAAATTGGGAACATGGGCTTTAAAGTTGTTTTTAACATGTCTAAAATCCAATGATTTTCAATGGGGGACCAGCGGCGATATGGAGGTACTACAGCAATGGCGGAGCAATGGCGGCCTCTAGTGTAGTGGGCATAAAGCAGAGCAGCCAGAGGCCATTGGTCCAGCATGAACTTCAGTGGAGGATCAGGAAGGTAAAGAAGCGCTATGGGGAGAAGTTGGAGCAGAAGCTGGAGCAGAAGCTGGAGCAGAAGTTGGAGCAGAAGCTGGAGCAGAAGCTGGAGCAGAAGCTGGAGCAGAAGCTGGAGCAGAAGCTGGAGCAGAAGCTGGAGCAGAAGCTGGAGCAGAAGCTGGAGCAGAAGTTGGAGCAGAAGCTGGAGCAGAAGTTGGAGCAGAAGCTGGAGCAGAAGCTGGAGCAGAAGCTGGAGCAGAAGCTGGAGCAGAAGCTGGAGCAGAAGCTGGGAGAGGGCAACGCGCAGGACGTGTGGAGGGGACTGAAGAACATCTCCGGATTTGGACAGAGTGCCACTGCCAGAGGGACAGCTGATGGAGACCAGTGCGGGGCGGATGAATTCAACGAACATTTCAACCGTTTTGATTCTCCCCCCACTCCCTCTGCCCCCCTCCCTGCTCTCTCCTCTTCACACGTCTCATGTCCAGTGGACACTGCCCCTTCACCTGCCCCCTGCACCCAAGTCTCCAGCCCCCACCATACGGACTTCCTCCAGCACCAGTACCTGCTGCAGCTTGCAAACAAGCCCGACATCAGAATAGAGGACGCTGTCATCTACCTACTGGAGTGGGTGCTCACCCACCCAACTCTGTGAGAATCATGTTCTTCAACGTTCTCTTCAACACCATCAGACCGGCACTGCTGCGGGGGAAGCTGGAGGACACAGGAGTGGATGAACATCTCACTGCATGGACCATCGACCTCACGATGGTCGTCTGCAGCACTGGAGCCCCTCAGGGCACCGTCCTCTCACCGTTTCTCTTCACCATCTACACGTCGGACTTCACATACAACACGGACAGTTGTCATCTCCGACGACTCCGCCATCGTGGGCCGTGTTTCTGAGGAGAATGACCTGGAGCACCGGCCAGTTATCATGGACTTTGTGGACTGGTGTGAGCGCAACCACCTGTGCTTGAACATCAGTAAGACGAAGGAGATGGTGATCGACTTCACGAGGAAGCCACTACCGCACACACTGCTGAACATCCAGGGGGAGGACACTGAGGAGGTGGACAGTTTCAAGCACCTGGGTGTTCACCTCAACAATAAACTGGACTAACAAGAAGGGCCAAAGTGGCCTCCACCTTCTGAGGAGACTGAGGTGCTTTGGAGTGAGCACTACGCACTGCTCTCCACTACGCTGCCGTGTGCGTGTACATCACTTTATCAACCACTTGCACTTGCACAAACATGCACTACTAATACTGACTATAACAGTTTTTGTTATCTGTTTACTTAATTATTTACTGCTTATACTTTTTGTCCCCACAAAGTCCTTGGTAGTCATTGTATATAAGATACCACTATTTACTATTTACTGTATTATTTTTTTTTACTTTTCTTGCTTTGTCAAAAATTCAGCAATCCCAACTCTAGTGTCAGCCGTTTTGGCGGCCGGGGCATCAGCCGAGAGGGAGAGATGTTGCCTCAAAAGTTAGGTTTAAACCAGGGAATATGAGTAAATCCAAGTCACTCCTCCCAGCTCAGCACAGCAGTGTGGGACATTTGGTACATCAGAGCACTGCAGAGGCCCAGCAGTGCTCACCACAAGCCCATAATAAGATCCAGCATGAGTCTTCCATCACATCACCAGAGCAGGAGAGGGGAGAGGGGGAGACTGAGCAGAGAGAGTTTTTAGCTCACATCAGACTAATCTACTCAACCTGTGCGGCCTGACTAGCATTAATCCTGTTTGTCCTTGTGCTAATTGCTTCTCGCTGCGCAGTTCCGCGGTGAGAAAGGGGAGCGTTCACTCCGTGCACATATCTTCGGAAAGCTGTTTTATCACAGGACACAGCCGTAACAAAGGCATTATTACCAGCGACCGTTCCTCTATCAGCAAAGCCTCCCCGCTCTTGTTCATAATTGAACTCAACGATCAATGATTTATGCTGTGTTTTACATGCAGGGACTTCTGGCACAGTGAGTCCGTCCATCAAAGCAAAGCTCATGTCGTTTCTTCTGCTTATTAACAGCAAAACATCACATTTTGATTTCAAGCGGTTTAGAATCTAATTCCACACATGCCCCAGTCTGTTACAATAATGTGATTTTGTGATATCATGAAGCATAATACAGCGGCGCACGTCGACACTGGAGGCAAAGCAAGTGAAATGCCTTGCCCAAGGACACAGTGACAAAGTGTTTGGGTTAAAGCAGGGATATTCGATTATATTATTTAGTGGGCTGGGTTTTTCAAAGGTCATTGTCCTCTGAGGGAAGAGTCGTGACTTGGACTGGAGTCTGACTTTAGTCACTGTTTTGACTTCACAAAGACTCAACGTGGACTTGGTTTTAGATAAACTATTGTAATAACACCCCTCACATAAAAAGCTATTTATATCCCTGTGTAACAGCACCGACAGTAAAAACCCCAGCTGGGAGATCAAATGACCCACTCTGATGACATTTTCCTCCAAAGACTAGGACTACGACTTGACTTGGACTTGAGGTGTCCTTGTGCAAGACACTTTCAGCTTTACTCCAGACTCTGTTTGTCTGTCTGTACGAACGGGTGGTGGAATATACGTCACATAACATTGATAACAGTTATGGAGCTTAGCACTGTGGCCTCACTGAAGGAAGATGTGAGTCTTTCTGTGAGGAGTTTGCATGTTCTCCCTGTGTCTGTGTAGGTTTCCATGGAGTGCTCCCATTAACATGCACAATAGGGTCCCTCCCCAGGGGCCGGACTTCGATAAAACGAGATTCTGAATCTCCGTGGGCTTTTAGATTTAAAATAATATCATAACTGAAGAATGAATCCCATTGAATATAAATCCAACGTTAGCTAGTATTATTTATCATCCATCCATCCATCCATCCATCCATCCATCCATCCATTTTCTTCTTCTTTATCCGGGCCGTATCGTCCTGCCCTAAATATAATGAGGAAATACAAGTGACAGTAAGTGATTGTTTGCAAAGGAGTAAGTATAATGCTGTGTTTGTCTGTGTGTGCGGTCAGCTGCTGAATGAGAACCTGTCCAAGCTGACAGCCAAGTTTGAGCGCGCCACGGCCGAGAAGCTCAAGTGCCAACAGGAGGCAGAGGCGACGGCGCGCACCATCTCACTGGCCAACCGCCTGGTAAGAAGGAGAATATCCCAAACTACACACCATTCATCTGCCTGTCACATTCACACACACACACACACACACACACACATGGGGAAACCTCCATGGATAATTTTCTGGTATTGCATGGTTGTTATTGTTAAGTTTGTGTCCCTTATCCCTGGCTGCTGTCTGTCTGAACTGAAAACACAAACTACAACCGTTTAAAAGTGCTGTCGTTGAAGGTTCCTGTGGTCATGTGAGCCATACATTTTAAAATCCAGAAAATGGTTTGCACATTATGTAAAATGTCATGTTGGGAGCATGTGAAGTAAGATAGGTAATACAGAAGTAGTAAGATAGGTTTAGAAAGGCTTTTTTTTAATATCAGAGTACGAAAAAGACAAAACTTACCCTGTACGATGCTTATTTTAATAATAATAATGCATTGGTTTTATATAGCGCTTTTCTGGACACTCAAAGACGCTTTACATTGCACTATTCGTTCACTCCATACTCGGTGCCACAGCTGCCCTGGGGTAGACTGACGGAAGCGAGGCAACCAGTCTGCGCCATCGGCCCCTCCGACCACCACCCCACTCACTCACTCACTCACTACATTCGCTAGGCTTCCTGGTGTTCCCAAACGGTCTCCCATCCCAAGTACCGACCAGGCCCTTCCCTGCTTAGCTTCCAAGGTCTGACGGGATTGGGCAGAGCAAAGGCGGTGTGGCCTATGAGGACATAGATAACCAGGAAGTAGCTACAACAGCCAGCGTTCCCTTGCACATTCATTCACAAATACTGACAGATTTTACATCCTTGTCTCATGAAGGGGTGACACTATATTCCAAATATGGTCATGTCCTAGAATAGAATAGAAAAACTGCATAAACTGCATGTCTACCATGCACAATGATGGCAGGAATCTGTCTTGCTCATACATTCATTCACGTGCATTTGCCCAGCGAATATAATCAAAATGTTTTTGCTCCACTCATGCAACGACCTCACCCCTGTAGTAGCTCCTACAGACCCCACACTTTACAGTCTTGTACTGAGCAATAATGCAAAGGTTCTTTTCAGACGGGTTGATATCAAATTCCTAGCCTGATTTATTGAGCTTTGAACACAAAAAAACACAGATTCACAGATTTGTTCACTGATGATTAGCTTATTCAAAAACGAAATCTTAGTAACTAAAATGCAAACAAAATGGTATGTATGCTCTACAGGGCAGGGGCCGGATTCAATCATCTCCCTGTGGGCCTGATTTGTATAGATAGATAGATAGGTAGGTAGGTAGGTAGGTAGGTAGGTAGGTAGGTAGGTAGGTAGGTAGGTAGGTAGGTAGGTAGGTAGGTAGATAGATAGATAGATAGATAGATAGATAGATAGATAGATAGATAGATAGATAGATAGATAGATAGATAGATAGATAGATAGATAGATAGATAGATAGATAGATAGATGTTAATAATGTTAATATAATATTTACAAGTCATGTAGTATGAAGGCATGAAAAAGCCTGTTCTCAAACTGAGCATTGCTTCCCTTGTGCTGTAACTGATGTGTGGCTGAAACAGACAGTGCTACACGCCTGGATGCATCAGCTGCATCAATCCTCCGGTTGTAACCGTGGAGGTAAAGTACAACGATCACTCCTATAGTTTGTACCATGCACTCTCTTTGAACATATTTGAACACACAGAATGCATCTCCTCTGCAGATGCGTGCTCCCTCAGACAGCAGCTCAGCTCAGTGCTGTTAGCGTGTTAGCATGTAAATTATTTAAACAAGATTCCAAAACACCGAGCACCACCGCTGCCGTACCTCGGGTTTAGTCAATCCCCAATATCCATGCAAATGTGGCTAAAGTTGCTGAAGTACAGAGAAAGTGCAGGCTGCGAGGCGGAGATGAGGCCAGGCTTATTGATCCCTGAAGGAAGGAGCTCCACCGCTGCTCGCGGGGCAGAGCTGTTTGTGCACGTGCACAGGTGATGGAGGAGAGAAACGCTCATAAGAAACAGAATGAGGGAAGCAAAGGTCATGCCGGTGCATTTGTACAATCTCCTCCATGTTCATGAGTCGCAGCTAACCCCAGGACACAGGGAGAGTGCATAAATAACATTCATCCATAAATATCTCACTGCAATCATGATTTACCAAGGCTATAGGCAAGACAAGACATGATATGTGCACATCCCAAAACACATTTGAAAGCTTAGAACCTCTGACATTCAGGCTGTTAAACTATGTGGAGTATTTAAAAGTTCATAGAGTGAGCCCTTTTAGCTTTAGTGGAACCCTCAGAGTGGACTCATTCAGTTTTCTGGTTAGATTATATAAAATGCAACCTGTAAAATGGTTTGTATATGAATAAATCACATTTGTTTGCAGTAGTATCAGTATGATATTCATATCTGGGGACTTGGTAGCATTTTTGAAAAAACATGGAATGAAACCATGCATATCCTAAATTTAAGGTAAGGTGCAAGAATTCCAACCTTTCTGATGTTTGCTTATTGTCAGTGGGCGTTTTATCTTCAGGAGAAATACATGTACAAGTAAAAGTAAGTAATAATATCTGAGCAGAAGGTTAGAAGTGTTGGCCTGGCTGTGTTTGCAGGTGGGCGGTCTGGCGTCAGAGAACGTGCGCTGGGCCGAGGCAGTGCAGAGCTTTAAGCAGCAGGAGAGCACCCTCTGTGGAGACGTCCTGCTCATCACCGCCTTCGTGTCCTACCTGGGCTACTTCACCAAGAGCTACAGGCTCCAGCTGATGGAGCAGAGCTGGAGACCCTTTATCAGCCAGCTGCAGGTCTGGAGCTCATTGCTATTCAACTATCTGCCAAAATACATACAACACAATCTTGTTGTCATGGCGACGTGAGAACAGGAAGTGACCTCCCTTTCTCCTGGTGAAAAGGAGGCATAGGCACGCAAGGTGTCCTATAAATCGTTTTTTATTGTGTCCCAGATGCCCATCCCGGTGACCCCTTCCCTGGACCCTCTGACCATGCTGACCGATGATGCAGATGTGGCAGTGTGGCAGAACCAGGGTCTGCCGGCTGACCGCATGTCCACTGAGAACGCCACCATCCTCACCTCCTGCCAGCGCTGGCCCCTCATGGTGGACCCCCAACTGCAGGGCATCAAGTGGATCAAGAGCCGCTATGGAGAGAGCCTGCACATCATCCGCATCGGCCAGAGGGGGTCAGCGTCTGCTCCATTTGACCTTATTAGGACTGGCAAAAAGTCACAATATTATTGTTCGCTCATTACTTGTACCTGACTCTTTATGGCAGTAAATAAAGCTGATAACTTGTTTATAGAACTCCTTTCAGGTTCACAGCCTTGGCCTGATTTGTAACAGCCCACTGTATGTGATGGCAGATACCTGGATGCCATCGAGAGGGCTCTGGCTGCAGGAGACACAGTCCTGATTGAGAACGTAGAGGAGACACTGGACCCTGTCCTTGGGCCACTGCTGGGCCGAGAGACCATCAAGAAGGGCAGGTAGGCGTGGATCAGGAGCTCTCATTATCACTTGTACACATAAGGTGGATAATAACTTTACATAAAACATCAATATAATCATCAATTACTTACATTCAAAGTGAGGAGTGTATAAATATTCAGCCTGGATTTGAAGAGTCTGAGACGCAGCCTCAGTGTGTTTAGCCTTGACTTCTGGACTAGCAGAGACCCTTACCTCCCTGAAGTTCTCAGAGCCTGAGACAGTTCATGTGCCTCTGACATTTGGTGCTAGACCGTGAAGAGACCTGAGCACTGGACTAATGTGGTCATTCCTGGTCAGTGATAGATAGACACTCTTGAATACTAGCACTCTTGTGGGAAAACTGTGTAAACTTATTTTCCCTGATAAAACCCACCTCATCCAGGATTAGAGGAGCCATGCATCACACCAAAGGACGTCGTCTAGAACACCACAACGTGCAGCAGAGTTAATGTTGAGATTCTCAATGGCCATTAAGGCCACACTGTTGAACCTTCCAAGTCATAGGCGGCGTGAAAGCAACTAAACTGTTTCAAAAACATAAACAGGCCTGCAGTATAAACATGCTCCTGCTGATCAGTGAGACACACACTTTGGGTAATTTAACAAAACATTAGGAGGATGCCTAAATGTAGTAACTGCAAAAAAGCAATATCTGCATGAGGTCAGAGGAGAGATCTCTTTGATTGATACAATCAGCTTTAATGCTAGAAGGATCATGAGGTGAGAGACGTCCTCAACACAAGCCTACAGTTCACTTATAACAGGGGTGTCCAAACTTTTTTCATGGGGGGCCGCATACTGAAGCGTACACAGGGTGAAGGGCCATAGATCGGTGGTTAGTGCCGCAAAACCTTTGACTAGCAGAGGTTTAAATTGCGCCCCACACCTTTATTTATGCTCAAAACCTTCATGCCAGCTCTGTCTCACAGTACAAGGTTAGTTGTTTGGTTAGAATTGTGTAGAATTATTACATTTCAAATAAAAAAGGACTATCTCTGATGATGTGTCCCGATTCAGCAAGAAGGCAGAGGGCCACCAAAAATTGGTCAGAGGGCTGCATTTGGCCCCCGGGCCGCACTTTGGACACCCCTGGTTTATAATAATGCACACATTTTACCTTCTGATGTGGGCCTTACGTTGTTTATTTCTTTATCTGCTTCATCTTATCCACTTGAACAGTTCAGTGACCTTTGCGGTTTTAACTCATTAAAAACGGAATGGGATTCATGCACCACTTTGCTTTTTGTTATTGTTTTTAAAATTGGTGGTTGCATTTTTGAATGTGTTTTTTCCTCTTGTCTTTATCTTTTAATAGCCTCTATCAACTAATTATGATGTGACGCTTATTTGAATAGGCCCATTCAAGCCAAGACAAATGAATACTATAGCACACTAATTGTTGTTTTGGTTAATACGGCCTTCGTTCCCTTTGTAACAGTTGGATTTATTGTTGTGCCGGTTTTAGTGACACTTTGTGCTGCCACTGACAGATTCACAATATACTGATAAAATGGATGTCCTTGTTCCAGTTAGTTTGTCTTTGTTAGCGCGGCTCATTTCCACACAGCCCGTAAACGCTGAGTAAAACATCTCTGTGTTTGTAACAACGGATATCCATCTACATAAAGACCCATCGTTGACGTCATAGTTTGTTGTTGTTAGAGCATTCTGTATGTGCACAGTGATAGAAACCTACAATGCTGATTGAAACAGCTTCACACGGCCGTGCCCTTTCTTAAACACTTCCACTCTGATGCATAAACTCGCAAAATGTATATGTTATTTATGATTTACTTACAGTATATGGGAAATAACATGCATTTTCTTCCCCATGCCAGACTAGGTAAAACTACCTCATGGTGAAAAATGTGTCAGTGCATTAGTTTGAATTACAAACATAAACTAAACTTTTTTAGAAGCGGTTTGAATTACAATGTAAGTCTATGGGGTCAAAGGGCCCACAATGCCAATACGTTTTAGTAACCTGGTGACAGAAAGTTGGCAATGAAAGGGTTAAAATATTTTAAAAGTTTATTCCTGTATAACTTTGGGTCAGAAAGTTGGCAAGTAAAGTGTCACATCTTTTAAAAAAGAAACACCCACAATGCCACTATTTTACTAAAATTGCTACATAAACAAATTTCAGCTTTAAAGCAGTACTAAGTAACGTGTTTACCTTAATAAATCCTTTCCGTGGTCCCTGTGGGGGTAATACAAGTGTTTATGGGATGATTGGAGAGTCTTTCATCTCCCCCTGGTGTCTCTGGACAGAAAACCATGTTTGCAACTTGACTGCCCCCGGTGCGGAGAAAGCGATACACACTAATGTAATCACGAAGAAGCTAACATGCTAACGGGCAAAGCTAACTGCGGGCTAATGTCACTTTAAACAGTATTTACAGCCAGGTTTGAGTGAAAAAAAATATTTCCATTGTATAATTGGATGCACAGTAACCCTCTCTCCCTTCGCCTTTCCTGTCAGCGTAGTATTTACTCTCCAAGACAATTAATACGTAAAAAAATCGTAACTTGCTACGACACCTGCAGTTGCGTTTATGGCCTCTAGGGAGAAGAGTTACTTAGTACTGCTTTAAAGCCTTCAGGGTCTTCTTTCACAGACATCTGACCGCAGCAGTCAGAATAAAGATTTCCCATTTTGCAAATACAATTTTAAAAATATATCTTTTTTTCTGTTTTTGGACCATGGACTACAGTATAGTGACTTTGCGACAGAGAGTTGGCAGAGAAAGGGTTAAAATGTTAAAAAGTAATTTGTTTTTATACATATTTAAAGATGAGAGTCAGACCTTCATAATGAAAAGAAAAGGTTTTGAAAAATGGCAGACCCCCATAGCGTTATCCTCCACAACGTAGCTTTAACGGTGTGATTGAGGGTTGAATATGAAAGTACCAGTCACCAAACAATACAGCTTTAAAGTGTATTGTTAAAGTCACAGTAGGCAGTGGAGAGAGGAGACAGAAGATGCTTTAGTCTGACATTAAACAGTCCAGTCACGGCACTGTTAATGCATGGACCGCTTTTTTTAAGTTGGCTTGGTGGCAAATAGAGCTTGACCTTCCCCAAAAGTCTCAGGTGGAAAAAGCACCGTTTTAAAAGCACTATCGATGAACGTCAAGACGATAGGTGACCACATGCTCCAGTGAAAACAGGAAGTGCAGGTTGACCAAATACTACGATTTCTGTTTTCTTGTACTTTAAGATAGATGAACCTGTGCACTGAAACCTTTATTATTTGAACTGCATTAGTAGATAATCTGTTGTCCTTGTGAGGAAATTCATTTAACACATACAGAAAGACAACATTAGCCACAAGAATAATAAAAACACGCCTTACCATCCAGCTCATCATGTCCGGCTTCAAAAAAGTGAAACAATTAGATACATTTCATGGATAATAAACTCTCTAGTCAGACCAGCTGTACAGAGTGTAGCATTTCAGTATTTAGCTACTTAATTACTACTTCATTCTTTACTGTCTGTTTAGTATCAGAATGACTTATGTATGTTACTGTATGTTTTCTGTGTGCAGTTTTTTTTAGCAATGGCTGTTCTTAAAATGTGCCACAGAAGCAGAGTGGATTGAATATCCATGTGGTGCATCATAACTGAGCCAGTTCTGACGTCTCCCTTACCCACTCAGGTACATAAAGATAGGGGACAAGGAGTGCGAGTACAACCCCCGTTTCCGGCTCATCCTGCAAACCAAGCTGGCCAGCCCCCACTACCAGCCCGAGCTGCAGGCCCAGTGCACACTCATCAACTTCACTGTGACCAGGGACGGGCTGGAAGAGCAGCTGCTGGCCGCCGTGGTCAGCATGGAGCGGCCTGACCTCGAGCAGCTCAAGGTACGGCTGAAAGATCCTAAAGATGGAGTGGTCACTTTTTGAGGTGCTGTTGTTTCACATTTCATTCTGGAGGTGTTATCAACACGTTGTGTTTATTCATAATGATTAATACTATTATTTAGAGTTGACTAAGCCTCTTAAATGAGAGATGAAACGTCTTTAACTTGTCCTGATGAATACTTTTGTTTGCTAGTATGGAACACGTCTCAGATCTCATGAACCTTTTACAAACATGCACGTTCAGATGGATCCCAGACGGCTAGTGTGAGAAGACCCTCCCAGATTCCGACTCGGAGGAGATACTCCCAGGCCCTGGTGCTCAGTGTGGCTTGTGTTTTCCGAGAAAAGTGATGGTCCGTGGCACAGATGGTGATGTGTGCGCTGTGTCTCTCTCGGGGGGAGTGCACTCCTCTCAAAACATCCTCCACGTCTTTGTGCTTTACTTATCTCTGAAGAACTTTTCTCATTTCTCCAGTTAGCTTTGAGTTGTTAGCCGCCACGCCATAAAATTCTCATCCTCTGCTGCCCTGATCTTGGTTGTTCTTGTGCAAAATACCACTGTGCTGCGAAGTTATTTTGACATACAGTATCTACTAAAAATAGCAGTTATTTAGGTCATGCTATGACACTCTAAATGGCCCTGTCTCCAGAAAATATTATACTGTATGTGGCAAATCTGATTTCAGAATTGGTTGAAAGACTGGTTGTTTTGTTTTTCCAAAAAAGCTTAAGGCTAGAGCTGATTGATCTGAGGACTGCAGAGCTTGTCTGTGGAGTCGGAGTTATTGATTTACAGCTTTGTAAGTGTGATTTAGACACAGTTATCTCCCTCCTTCCAGCCTTTTCACAGACACCACTGTGCGCCAATGTGCGTCTTACTGTCAGTGGTCCCGAGTGAGGCTTTGTGGCAGTCGCAATCCTGGCCCAACAAAGACTCCATTAATGAAATGACTTAGGAGCCTCTCCTGATATGCTCCGTGTTCAGATATGTGTTGGAAGATGTTCTGCTCAGTAGGACCACCTACTAAGTATTGCAATGGATACAGTGTGTATCCTTTGGGCTACCAAGTGGTGGCGCTGTTTTGCACACTTTCAGACAAATCAGATAACTGGAGTAATCCGACTTGGATTTGGAGTCAAAGTGCATGGCCCTCCTGGGCTCAGTGGATCCACCGCAGGTTTAGTGACACAAAGGTGCAGGGCCATGGCCCTGTTAACGTCACTAATTGTAGAGATCACTAGCCTGGTATCCAGAATGATTCCCCTCAGTATATTTTATACTCAGGGATCAGTCTGGGCAGGGCGCTCGCTTTCGCCGCTGCTGCACAAACTCACATGAGTTTGTGAGAATGGTTCATTTGCGGTCACGTGTTGGTCGTGAGCAGCGTCACTCTTGGAACACGGAAGTTCCTCAATAACAATCTACGGATGGTGTACAGGAGAACTGAGCGTTTTTTTTTTCTAATCAGCAGTAAATGAACAACACACATCGGATTTTTGTGATTCATAATTTCTGTTTGACTATTAACGTAAAACCGCTAATAACCCCTCTGACTGCCCTTCGCTGATTGGTTCACTCCGCTTCCTGTTTGCTTTCATATGTTCCGCTGTGGAAATCAAGTTGATGCAGACTCTTACCAGACTCAATCGCTGGTACAGCAGTGAGTCTGCATCTTTCTAGGCAAAGTGATCACAGCAAGTATTCAAAGAAGTTGACACAAACCTTTTCAAGAATGACAAACCCGTCTAACTCCCAGTACTCTGAGACGCTGCTCCATGGGCTTTAGGTTCAGGATAAACCATGACCCTGTTAGCAGTGACAAACACTGACCAATCAGCTCAGAGTATGCTGCAGGAGGACAGTTTTACACTTTGATGCCGTATTACAACTTCACTAGCCTCATGTCAAGTCTGCCTTTAGATCCACCACACACTGATCCCTTTTCTTTTTCCGATGTGATACTCAGAGCACATGGCTAATTAGACAGAAGAAACAAAGTCCATGAGCTTTAAGCTGCTCCTTCATTCGTCCTTATTATTAATATTACCATAATTATTATTTGTATTACGATTAGTTCATATTTTTTATTTTAGACTCAGAGTTCTTTGGCCAAATTTCAGACCAGAGGTAACATGAATCCTTTCAGTCTTTCAGGTTGGAGATAGCATTAGCCACACACTGTAAACAACTGTGTTGGCCCTGATTTACAAAATATGAGAGGAAATCAATGTAACAGTCCACAGTTCTGCCCATAATGTATGACTCTACTTTAAGGTGCACAAATGCAGAGCAGATCATTCTATAGGTAATAGTTGCGTCTCCACTGTTCGAAAAGCTCAAATATTTCGTCTGAGCAGGTTTGTCACTCTGCTCATCTGTGTCACATACGTTTTTACATTACATGTGTTCAATGAATCATCAATGCTTATCAATATTTCACAGAGAATCAGAGGTGTGTCTAAAGGAAGAACAGCCAAGTTCCTCTGTGTTTTCTGTGTTGACTGTAGTGCTGCTGAGGAGAGAGAAGTGATGCCAAATCTGTGACTGACAGATTCAAGGCCGATCTGTGCATTTTCCAGTGTCATCGGCCTTTCATCAATGTTAAACTCCTCTCGCTCATCGCTCCAACTGCAGCTGTCTTTATTTTCTTCTTATCTGTTCAGCAGCTTCTCTGTTTGTGTGTTAAGCGTATGTGCGTGTCCACGTTGTGCGCAGTTCCTCGTCTATTCCACAGACCGTGAGAATGCTGAAGTGACTTGGATGTAAAAAACAGCTCTTTCTTCACAATGAGTGTCTGCACATCATTGTTGGTTTTCTGCTGAAACAGTGCAGGAGTGTTTACATCTGCTGCACATCTGTCAATGTGGGCTTATTATTATCGGCCTAAAAAAGAATCGCCATGCTTCCGATATTGCGATATTATCAGATTGATGAATCAGTTCAGATATTTGCTGTTACAGTCAGTGCTGCTGCAGATTACTACAAAGTAATCTGATAACTGATTACTCCTTTAAAAGTAACTTAGTTACTTTCAGAATCAAGTAATCACTAAAGTAACTAAGTGAGATTACACGTGACTTCATTGGTTGCATTTAGCAGCTGCTGACTGTTTGAGCTTTGTCTTTTGTCCACATGAAGCTACCATAGTTTGGGTACGTGACCACCAACGTTACTGTTATTGACTGAGTTAGAGATTACGACTCTTAACTCATGACACTGACTTGAACCACCTCCTCCTGCTCTCTGCTGCCACCAGAGTGTACAGTGAATATTTTTACCTTTATTTGACACAAACTCAAAATCGTGACTATTTGCATCTCTCTCCTCCTCCTGTTTACGTTGGAGGTCCTCAGGCTCAAGACATAAGATAAGATAAGATGGTACTTTATTGATCTCACAGATGGAGAAATTGCATTCGATGAGAGAGCATCCGGCAGCAGCACCATTCAGTGCGCACCACTCTTTTTTTTCCACGTTTCCAGTGACACGTTACGTCACTCCTTACTATATTTAATGAGGACATAGTGTAGTTACATTAAAAAGTGACTGTCCCGGATTTAGCACTATGCTCATTTTCCAGACACCTATATGTAGTTCATTGTTTATCCTTCATGTAGCTAACCATCAATGTTAGGAGTGTGTTGTTGCCTTGTCTCAGGCGATACGATACATATCCCGATACACAGGTTGCGATGCAATATTATATATCTCGATACTGAAGTATTAGACAATTACTGCGATTATTTTTTACAACTTTGGAAAAAACTTTTCAGTAAACTAGTCTACCTTCATTAGATTTGTATCAAATACATTCTATCTATCTGGTGATTATGTAACTTTGAACGGAAAACAGACTCTTGGAAACCTAGCAATGAAACCAACTCAACTGGGGATGCATGTTTTCTATATTCTATAGTTGTTAGTCCTTATAGCGATCAGCAATAAGTTATGGATGAAACCAGACGGGGTATTTAAAACCTGATCTACTCCATAACGGGTGTGACTCGTAGATCATCGGCATCACCGTGACTATAGCCTCATCTCTTCGAAATCTTTTAGTGTTAGCAGTGCTACACAAACGAAGCCGAGGGGAAACTAAGCACAGCAGCTCATGTTAAACTGGTGTCATAGTACTGCAGTGGCGACACAAGTTTAACATGAGCTGCTGTATTTAGTTTTCCATCGGCTTTGTTTAATTCCGTAATACAATTCTACGAAGTTAAATCCTCTCCGAACGAAACGGTGACAAACTCGCAACATCTGCACAAAGGCTCTCGTAATAATCCAGGTCTCTGTCTTTGCTGTAAAAGCCAAACTGAGGCCAAATGAGGCGTCTCAGAGCTCTTTCTTTTCCATGGTAGAACTCTTCCTGAGTTTCTCTAACTCTCACTAGTTTGTAGTGTTACTCAGGCGGGACGCGCAGTACGCTGCCATCTAGCGGGTGGGAGTAAAAGTGCAGGACCAAAGCGAGACGCTGCTATGAATATTCCCCCCAAAATAGATGTTTAAATATCGATACACCGCTTTTTGGATCAATACGAGAATCGCGCGACGTAATATTGCGATATATCGGCGGATCGATGTTTTTCAACACCCCTAATCAATGTGTTACGTTAGCATACTGTACGCCGGTTCAGCCTGTTGATCTTTCTTCATTAGGCAAGTTATGGCAAGTGCGTGTTTTACTCCAGAGCGTCTGGATAATACTGTACTCGTTACTGAATTGTCGTCAGCCTGGTTACTGTGACATCCCTGTACCTGGTTACAGATTTAATAACATCTCTTGTACCTGGAGAGATATTTCAAATGTTATGTAGTTGTAAAGCTGAGAGAAGTGCAGGCGAAGTGGAGGACAAATAAAGTCAGCTCAGTAAAGAGAGGAGTCCACCATGTGTGATCTCACACTCTCTCCACACTCAGGTCCGATTAGCAAACGTCCCTTCAGTGGATGGTACATTCCAAAGGCTTAGACAGAGAATATTTGATGCGACATAAATGTTGTATGCGACGCAGTTTATCTTTCACCCTCTCCCCGACGCCTCTCCTGCCCGCCACATTACGAGACCATGCATGATTAATAACTTCTGAAATTACCCAAATTAAAGCGACGCAGGAGCCGCGTCCCCGAGCTCAGTCATTTAGCCCTCTCAATATCAAAATGCGCATCACCAAAACATCTTCTTTTCATCCAGGAAATTATCTCTACGATAATTATCCCAGGCTCTTACACCAACACACATTTTAACAAGCTTTGTGAATGTGCCAAAGTAAGTCAAAAGTTTCAAATGATGTGCGAAAATTCAATCAGCCGGCGCTATTAAATTCCTGTGAGGGGATTTATGTGCGTCAAATCGATCAGCTGCTGAAATTCTATCATAAATTGCTGTGATTGGAGTGTAACGTCAGCCCTTAGCTGCAGCAGGGCCAGGGTTTGGGAGCGCGAGGGCTCATCTTTGTTATTGTAATTGATTGGTTCGTAGGCAGTGTTGTGATTGGCCTGTCTCGGTTTGAAATGCGCTCATTTAAAACACTGCGGCTGTGTCATTAGCGCTGAGGCCGTGAAGGCTGTATCCACAAACAGTAACACAGAACCATGACTCCATCGTCCTCAGGCTGGTCCCTCACAGAACACAGCTTTGTCAAACAGCACTTTTACATCTCCACTAAAGCGCTCCGTCTTCCTCTGAGCTCTGCACATATCCTTAAAATCCTATCAATGAGGATCAGGATAAATCTATGCGTTAAGCTCATGGCAAACACAGATCCCTCCAGGGGCTGGGACGTGGTTAGAGGAACCGTTTCAGACCTAGGACTTTAGTGACGTGGTTGCATAGAAGAGACGTGTGCAACGCAAGCATATTTATAACACAATATCCATCCGCTCATTTTAAAGCCCATTCAACTCACTATCTTTATCTTTGATGTGCAGGGATAATAGATCCAAGAGGAGCTCCTCTTAACCAGAACTAAGCACTACATCTAGTGCGATAACTATCAGAAATTATTTATGAACCTACGAGGGCAGATTTGTTGCAGGCAATATCGACTTGGAGAGAAGAAAGCTCAAGACTTATCAAACTAAACCACACCCGAGACTCAACCAGAGGGAAAAGTCAGTTCACATGTATTCAACTGGAGGAAAAAGAAGCCTAATAGGGATTATGTACTGTATTTACAGAGGGAGTGAATAGTGGCTCACTGAGCTGAGGGGACAGGGGAGGCGGGGGGGGGGGGGGGGGGGGGTTGGGGGGAGAACTGTCCTGTGTGGAGACGCCTATAGTACCACCTCGAAGCATCTTCCAGTGGGACATACCCGAAGCACCTCTTCAGGGAGGAGTTTCATGCAGAGGAACAGCCAGTGTTAATTTTGACAACATATTTTATTTTAGTTTTAGTCTTTTGACTGAATGTAATTTCATTTTAGTCGAGATTTAGTCAAATTTTTTTTTACAAATTTTAGTCTAGTTTTGGTCGACTAAAATTGCATGTCAATTTAGTCGACTAAAATGAAGACTAATTTAGTCGACTTATATTTATAATATTCATTATAATCATATTTAATCGTGGTCCTCTGCTTCATGGAGCTGCTCCACATGAATAAAGCTCAGAGCTGATCATTTGGCAGTGATTTTAAATGATATGAGGCTTTTTTCAGACGGTCAATAGAAGTTTGGATGATTTTAGTCTCTCCTTTTCATTTTTATTTAGTCTTATTTTAGTCGACTCAAATATCTGGACATTTTAGTCTCATGAGAAACTTTTAATTTAATCGTCAAAAATATCACTTTGACTAAAATTAAGACTAAATATTTTAGTCAACGAAATTAACACTGGGAACAGCAGCCCCAATCCCAGCGTGTCTGAAAAATGATTTTGTTTCATTTCGTGTCCATTGCTGTTGTTGGTGTAGTCGATGAGACGCCTCTGAGCTCCTTGCAGAGTACACAGAGCCACTCTCTCCCACTCCTGTACTCAGGTGCTCAATTACCACCCATTTCAAAACAAGTGCCGTTCTACAGGCGCCAAAGGCTTGCGTTTATTCGCCTCTGTGGAAACTTGTGAATTGCCTAATAACATAATACGTCAACGAGCAGACCTTAACAGACCCCTTCATCTTTGCTGCGATTAAAGGATGGGAGAGTCCAGTGTTTTCCGGGAAACATTGGCTAATCTCGTGTTTGTGTGCTCTGCCTGTTTGTCTGTGCCTGTGCATGAGCAGCTGAACCCGAGCCTGCGGCAGATAACAAACAGCACATTTACAGCATGTTTAATGAGGCTAGGCTAACACATGCTAAAGTTTGTTAGGGAAACAGCTAATACAGGACGACCCTTTTACCTCACTGCATTGAACTGAGAAAATATGTGTGTGTGATCTGGTTATAAATATGGCCCAGTTATGGAACATGTGATATTTCTCACAAAGACGCCCTGTAATTGTAAGTGATAATAGATGTTGGCGTGTGCTCCATCTGAGGAAGGAACATATTCCACAATTTTCAGTTCTTTGTGTTTTTATCCAGTCAATCGAAGTCACTTTGCGTGTCTGTAGAAGAGATGTGAGGTGACTGAGTTCTGTAGTGCTGGGCAGTAAATAGAATGAAACTGAAAAGGCCACAACATTAAAAGAGTGATGAAATGAACAGATGAACACAGTGGACAAATACATGAGTATACTAACAGCAATAATAATGTTCATGACTACATCAGAAAAGAACCTAATATGGCAGTGCACAAACCCAACCCCACAACACATTATCCCTCAGCTTTTAACCCACAACAAAACTCTCACATCGATATAACACATCACTAAGTGAGCTGGTAGTAAGCTCTTTCTTAATGCATCACACCCGAGCAGGCAGACATGCACATGTCAGTTAAGAGGGATCAATGTGTTGCCAATCTAGTGTCCAACAGCCCATGGAACTGTATAAAAATAATAACATTATTAAAAAAAAATGAAAAAAAAGTGATGGAAATAAACCTTATGGAGAACAAAAAGTGTTATAAATGTACAATGTCATTTTCCCCCTGCAGCTGCCTGTCATCTCTGAAGAGGCCGGTAATGGATGATACTGTGGAATGTTGTGGGCTTCCCTTGTTTGCAAGACCAGCCACCCAGCTTGTTAAACTGGATATAGCACGGGTAGGAAAAATACAAGCTTTTATAAAATGATATCAGAGCATAGTCCAGTGGCTTTTAGAGCTAAACCATCCATGTGATTATTTGTAAAATGATTAGGTGGCAGTAAAATAATGAGATTCTGATAGCCCAACATCAGCGGTGGCCTGCTGCATGTGCAGGGTGTCACTGACCGGTGCAGGTGGACGTGGGAGAAACTGTCTGTAGCAAAAGAAACTGCGTGTCCGGGTTCCCCCTCTTTACTGAAATCATTTTCAAGGTCATTTCAAAGTGCAAAAAAAATCGAAATAACTGATCACATATACGAATACCTGCCCTCTCCAGTTCCTGTTCCGTGATCAAAGAATGTAGTCCATGGTGACAGTTGTTTAGGCCTGAAGAGAAACCGAGGGTACACATCATGCAGTGTTTCCCACAGATTTCAAGGACACTGTGGTGGGGGTGAACGCCGCAAGGGGGGAGGGCATTTTAAACAATAAAAAAATAACTCTTTTTGGCCATTATGCTGTTGTGAAAAAGTAATTTCTAGTTGGTGCAAAAACATGACATGTCACCTTCACAGTAAATTGTTGTAAACTGATGTACATTGATAAATAACTTGCAACCAATAAATCAAGAACACCCAGGGTTACCACAACTAACCACATTTATTATTTAAAAATGAATTGACAACTTTCGTAATTAGTATCAACATATACAAATCATTGTGTGTCTGTGTCTGTGCAGAGGTTTTAAGAATTATAAGGTTCAAAGTTCACAACAACAACAGTTAAGGGCCGACATTTGTGCTTTTTCTTTCATTTAGAGGAAACTTAAATCATATTTGATGTAATATTTGACCAGAGCATTTTTTTTATTTATTTCTGTGATGAAACTGTAGCTCAGGAAGGTAAATCTGTTTTCTGTGTGGCTTCACATCATTATTGTGGTTCATGTTTGAGTCATTAAAGTCAGTGGCTGCAGTAGGAGTGTGCGTGTAGTCCAACATTACATGGGTGATGTAGTTTTCATGAAACAGCTGATGGTGATGTCACTTTCCATCGCTGGGTGAGGACAGTCGGATTGGTCAAACAGCTCTGAAGCTCTAGTTCACTGACGAGAGGGATCTAACAGTTGACCATATCACGTCATAAGTGTTAGGATCAGGACATAGGAGCTACATATTTGAGCATTTCGGATGGAGCACTGGTTTAGTCCAGGCATGGTCCTGTTCGAGAAACAGCAGCGCTATTTGTGCCTAACGATTGCATGCGCATATTTAATTTGATAATTAGCATCTTCTCGGTTTTAATTTTTAGCAAGCCATATTTCAATTATTCTTTGGCCGTTTCTAAAAATATGAAAAGTGTCAAGGAGCCCAGAGGCTGCAGCTTCTCTTCCTGTTCCGCTGGGTGAGCGTGTAGAGGGAGAGACGCAGCTGCAGGACTGAGGGAGTCACCGTCGGGTGCAAAGCTTGGATCCAAATTTCGGGTTCGGACGGGTCGGTGCGTGGGTCCGGATCCAGACCAAGGTCCGCCATTTCGTGACCTCTGGTTTAGTAAACTTTGTTTTGAAGCATGGAGCGTGTGTGTGCTGTTCTCATTGGTTTCCTTTTCGATTGTGTTTCCTCTTCTGGTCAATCACAGCTAATCTCCAAATTCCAGAATACCGGAAAATAAAACTCCTGCTATGAATGTACAGTATAACCTCCAAACATATAGAGTACTTTCAGTGTGAAAAGACATGGCCTCTCTCCACAGCGTCCCCTCTTTGCAGATACAGTGCCTCTCGAAAGTATTCATACACCTTGAACTTTTGCACATTTTGTCATGTTTACAACCCTAAACATAAAGATTTTATTTAGATTTGTTTTACTGAACGTTCACACACAAGTAACCGACAACTGTGAAGTGAAAGTGAAATGATACATGATTCTGATATTTTTCAAAAAATAGAAAAGTGAAAAGTGGGGCTTGCATAAGTATTCATACAGCATGAATGAATACTTTGTGGAACCCCCTTTTACTGCAATAACAGCAGCAAGTCTTTTGGGGTTTGACTCTACAAGATTTGCACATGTAGAGACTGACATTTTAGCCCATTCCTCTTTAAAAAACAACTCAAGCTCTGTCACATTAGAAGGAGAGCGTTTGTGAACAGCAGTTTTCAGATTATTCCACAGATTTTCAATAGGATTTAGGTCAGGACTTTGACTGGGCCATTCTAACACATTAATATGTTTTTATTGAACCATTCCATTGTAGATTTATCTTTGTGTGTCGGGTCATTGTCCTGCTGAAGGTGAATCTCCGCCCCAGCCTCAGTTCTCTTGCTGACTCAGCAGGTTTTCCTCCAAAATGTCCCTGTATTTGGCTCCATCCATCTTCACAACTATTCTTACAATCTCCACAGATTGAGGAAAAGCTGAGGAAAAGCAGCCCCACAGCATGATGCTCCCCTCCGTATATTTGACACTGGGGATGGTGCACTCAGGACCATGAGCAGTGTTAGGTTTGCTCCATACATAACGTTTTGCATTTGGGCCAAAAAGTTACACTTTTGTCTCATCTGACCAAATCACCTTCTTCCACATGGAGCTATGTCCTCCATATGACTTCTAGCAAACTTCAAACGGGATTTCTTATGGCCTCCTTTCAATAATGGCTTTCTTCCATGAAGGCCAGATTTGTGTAGAGTACGACTTATAGTTGTCCCATGTCCAGATTCCCCCAGCTCAGCAGCAGGACTTCACAGCTCCTCCAGAGTTATCATGGGGCACTTGGTTGCATTTCTTACCAGTGCTCTCCTTGTTCAGTCTGTTAGTTTAGGTGGACGGCCGTGTCTTGGTAAGTTGGCAGTGGTGCTATACTCTTTCCATTTCTGAATGATGGATTGAACAGTTGCCCCGGGAGATGTTTAAATCTTGGGAAATCTTTGTATAACTTAACACTGCTTTAAACTTCTCCACAGCTTTATCCCTGACCTCTCTGGTGCTCCTTGGCCTTCATGATGTTGTTTAGTGACCATAGCTCTGAGGCCCTCACAGAACAGCTGTAATTATACTGTAGAGTAGATTACGCACAGGCCTCTATTTAATGGTTAGGCCAAGGTGTGAACATTCTGGAGTCATTAGGAATGTTGCAAAGGCAATTTAATGCACTCAGAAAATGCTGTATGAATACTTATACACGCCCCACTTTTCACTTTTCTATTTTTTTTTTTTTTAAATAACAGAATCATGTATCATTTTGCTTTCACTTCACAGTTACGTGTGTGTGAACGTTCAGTAAAAAAATAAAAATAAAATGTTTATGTTTAGGGTTGTAAACATGACAAAATGTGCAAAAGTTCAAGGTGTATGAATACTTTCGAGCGGCACTGTATTTAGGCTTATATTTGAGTGCACAAGCCTCCACACTGACTCCATGTTGATCTCCGCAGTGTGGAGTGGTCCGTTTGTTTGTGGGAGGAGATGCAGCACTGATCCGTTCTGCTCGGCTGCTCTCCTCTGCACCTCGGAGTTGCACTTGTCAGTCAGCCTCTGCGCTAATGGCCCCAGCACATTGTGTTCTCTGCAGCCCGGCCCTGGCAGCTCTCCGGGGCAGCTTCCCTCCGCTCTATAATGAGTGAACCTCCTCCATCCACCGCATCCCTCCGCCGTGTGAATGTAAAAGGCCGGTAATTAAGTGTGGACTGGCCTGATCAAAGCCGCCGAGCCTAACGAAGCCTGGCTGCCGTCTCATCGACAATCTGCTGGCTGCACGTCAGACGGAGCAACGGATCGGCTCACGGATCTACTGTACCGGCGCAATTAGAGCGGGCGCTGACACCCCCACTGTTCCTTAAATGGGACGCGCTCGTCCAAAGGCAAAGACAATCGTGCGCTGGACACCAGTCTTATGTGCGTTTTTGTTTTGTCTTATTTCCTGATGCAAAATGGACTTTCCTAGCATTGTGCATGATTCTGAGGGGCGTAGGGCCGGGGGTATTACATTTTCTTTGATACCAGTGCTTTAACGATACAACACCAGAGCAATACTTTTTTGATACCTATACTAAAACATTTGTCATCTAGTATAATACAACAGATTACTAATGTTGAAAGAAACTTCCTTTAACTATAAAAGGGGAAAACTTTTTTTTCCCACATTTTGTGATTTATTTTTCCCAATGTTCTGTTTTCCCCATTTCCCCCCCCCCACATTTTTCCCTGAAATGTCCTCAAAATGTTGCCAACTTCATCACTTTTTAGTACATAGTAACACCATGTTTAATTGACAATCTGAAGACTGTGGCCGCATTCAAAACCATCAAATTATAGCCTCGACACTGTGTTCCAAATTATTATGCAAATTGTATTTCAGTGTCAAAAAGGTAAAAAAAATAAAAAAAAATAAAAAGGTTTTCAATGAAACTCATGGATGGTAATTGTGTCTCGGGGCTCTTTGAATCACTGACATCAATCTCAGAGACCTGGGATGATTAGTTTTCAGGTTAAGCCCAGTTAAGGGAAAAACTACTGAAAAAGGACATTCCACATTATTAAGCAGACCATCATTTTCAAGCAATATGGGAAAGAAAAAGGATCTCTCTGCTGATGAAAAGCGTGAAATAGTTGAATGCCTTGGTCTAGGTATGAAAACCTTTGATATTTCATGAAAGATTAAGCGAAATCATCATACTGATAAGAGATTTGTGGATGATTCAGAGCACACACGGGTTTGTGCAGATAAAGGCACAATGAGGACGGTTTCAGCCAGACAAATACATCAGATTAAGAGAACAGCTGCTACAAAGTACAGACAGGTATTTGAAGCTGCTGGTGAATATACCTTCTATCTGTCCTCCCCTAAACTGTTAATGAGCGTTCAGCTCACGAACAGTCTTGTTCACTGATGAGGCCGTGTGACCCTGGGTGGTCAGATGGATGGAGTAGTGGATGGTTGGTGAATGGCCACCATGTCCCAACAAGGCTGTGACGTCAGCAGTGGAGTCATGTTTTGGGCCAGAATCATGGTGAGAGAGCTGGTCGGCCCTTTAGGCTCCCTGAAGGTGTGAAAATGAACAAGATCATCCTCCTGCATGACAACGCACCATGTCCTGCTGTAAAGAATACCTCTGCATCACTGGCTGCTCTGGGCATAAAAGGAACGAAACTCATGATGTGGACCCCCTCCTCCCCTGACCTCAACCCTATTGAGAACCTTTGGAGGCGCAACAAAAAAAAACTTCTATGAGGGTGGGAGGCAGTTTTCATCCAAACAGCAGCTCTGGGAGGCTATTCTGACATCCTGCAAAGTCCTATGTTAAAATATAACTTGACCTTTTAAGATGTTTTTGATTGAAATAGCTTTTGGTTTTTTTTAAATATGACCTGCTGCAAATTCAACAAATGACCATCTTCAGTTCATTACAAGCTTTAAAATGTATTGAAACGATGAGTTGCATAATAATTTGGAACAGTAGATTTTGAGTTATTTAGTATATTTTATTTTGAAAAAAAGAAATATTGTTTTCACTGGGAGATTTTTTTCAACCACATTTAAATGATCCTCTAACAGTTAAAAACTTGGAAATTATGCTGACTTTGAGTTGACAGTGTAGAAAATCAAAGAAAAATGTCATTTGCATAATAATTTGGAACGCGGTGTATGTCCTAACCCGAGCTCCTGACCCTTAACCTTTCATGGGGTCGACTGTTAGATCTCTATGCAGTTAGTGAACGTTTGCCTCAGCAGCATTTGTCCAATTTGACTGTCCTTACCCAGCGGAAGAGGAAGTGACATCACCACAGCTGCTGTTCTTCTTCTTTAAGGTTATTGGCGGACTGCAGGCAAACAAAAGTGCATGCCGTCACCTTCTGTTTTGCATATGCAACAAAATAGTGTCCAAAAAAAGACTCTTAAGGAGAACAAGGAGATCCAAATGAGCCGTTACATTTCCCTTTAGCCTTATTTTATCTCAACAGCTGTTTCATAAAGCCACATTATGCAAATTAGCCATGCGGCTTAAGTTTGGCTTGTGCAGACTCTTATTCCATATTTTTTTTATTAAATGTGCGCCTGTCAATCAACAGTGGTTGCACATGAATCACTCGAGGGTGGGGCCGAGGGGAGTGGGGGGATTTGCGGCGCGGTGGCTTATGGGATGGCACATAGCTCCTAATCACTGGTTAGTTAGCATCAGAGGTCCCTATGCTAAAGTGGCTATGATAGTTAGCATTGAGGCTCCTTTCTCTAACTCCTTCCTACTGACAGCCCAATTCGGAGGCTTCTTATCATGGCGGACGCTGACGCACATCCGGTTTGGCGTTAGACCTCTTACCAATCTGCTCGTTTCGGATCCATGAAAAGAGCTTTTGCGCCTTTGGAGAGTTTCAAGTGCTCACTGAAGACTCACTTTTTTGCACTGGCCTTCGGCACGAGCTGAGCTGAACATTTTCTCGTGTTGATTTTATTTTCTATTTGTACACAATGTTAATTGTTTTATTTTATGAACCTGTACAGCACTTTGGGGCAGTGCCTGCTGTTTGTAAATGTGCTCTATAAATACATTTGGCCTTGACCTTGACCTTTAAAGGAACAGGCCACCATTTTTCCATACTGAGATATGTTCTTACCTGAGTTTAGACGAGTTGATACGTACCTGTCTGGTCTTTGTGCCTGTGGAAGAGATTGGTCACTTCTAACTTCACACCCGCTTGGAGCTATAGGAATACACTGGGAGAGGCCAAATGCTAACAGCATCTTCGGTCTTTTTGAGTGACTGAGGGCACACAAAAGCACCAGACAGGCAGGTATCAACTCGTCTAAGCTCAGGTAAGATCATATATCAGTATGGGAGAACGGTGGCCTGTTCCTTTAAGGTTCTCTTTCCTTCAAAATGGTCCTACGACCCACATTTGAATCCTGACCCTTCAGCCGGGAAACAAAAATGTGTTGCTTATTTGAATATCGACGTTCTTTATTATTTTTGGATGACATTTTCTCCCTGGGTAAAGCATTTGACCTCATTTCTTGATGACTTGTCACTTTTGAAGAACACTCGTCCCCTCGGCCAGTGAGCTGTAGATGTCACGGCCCGTTCTGCAGGCAGCACTTCGCTCCTGACCTGAAGGTTTCCATCCTCTCTCCGATCGGCCTTTTTAATGAACGGCGAGCGCAACGACAAGAGACGAGAGCGAGGAGTTATTTTAAGCCTCCACGTCCCCTCAGCAGAAATCCAACCAAGAAGAAGCGCAATGCGATTTAATGAAGCTTGTTTAATTAGCATTTAGTCCGTGGTAAAAGTGTGGGGCGAAAACAGGATCTGGGCTCACTTATCATTTTAATTAGCTCTTGAGTTTGTCTGGAGAGGCGCGGCGACAGAGCAGGGGGCTGTATCATCTGTGCCTCCGAATAGAGCTCTCAATAGTGTTTTGTTGGCGGTAAACAAGCCGCGCTGATAACAGTGATGGTCCAGATAGCACAAATTGGCTGGGGCTGTTTGTATCCGTCCGATGACTGGCTGCCTTTATGGCCTTAATGAGTTTAGCAGTGGCTGACGTGCAGGTGAGAGAGCCAGCGTTTAGCAGGAGCCGCCGAGCTGCTCTTTTCCGAGGGAATAACCTTTTCTGATACACGTCGGCCGGGCAGAGATGGCCAGTCCCCGGGTAACGTTTAGACCAGGGGTGCCCAATTTTTTTTCTCTGAGGGCCAAAATGAAAAAGTGCCTGCATGTCGCGGGCCAAACACGGCGATGTCAAACACAAAAAACACATAACTGCAAATTACAAAGCTACTTTATTTTATTTACTTTTTATTTTTTCGATTGAATCAAATGCAAATGTGGGCTATCTATGCAAATAACATGCTATAATAAAACAAATGGCAACTATGGCAAAAATCAAATTTTAGTAGAACAAAATCAACAATTGTAGCAATTTAGTCAAAAAAAAAAAAAACACCTGTATCTACAGCACCTACAGTAACTTTACCTCATTCGTTAACTCAAAGAAAATGCCACATTAGATTATTTTGAAACTGTAAGTTCAGCATCAATTATTTTATAAGTCCATTTTTAACATATAATGTTGCATATACAACAGCCTTTGCAATAAAAGTTGGATAACTGTGAAAGTTGCTGCTACAACGCTCTGTGATTGATAAATACCAAGACACCACAACAGTGTTTCCTTAACTTTGTGAAAGGAGTGAAACAGCGCCCCCAATTTGACTCGGATGGTCAAAAAGTGTACTGCATCCATATTTACCATTGAGAATGAATGGAAGAGAGTTAGTATTAACCACACGCAGAGCAAAAGTAGGTCACTCTCTGGTGGGCCAACAGAATTGTTTCGGTGGGCCAAATTTGGCCCGCAGGCCCCACTTTGGGCCCCCTGGTTTAGACGTTGTTGTACTTAAAACAGTAGTGAATAGTACTTTTTTCTTCCAACTGAGAAAAGCTATTTTGGATTGAGTAAAACATTTGGCTGCTCCTAAATCTGCGAGAGATAAATACGTCACATTGACGTTTGCTCGTATTAAGTATGAGTCATTTTACTCACACTACTTTTTGCCTTATTCTGTGAACTGCCGTTGTAGTTTCTGCATTCCACTTCATTTTACTGGATACTTTTGTACATCTTCGTACAAAAGTGTTTTTGTGGAGGTTCAGTGGATTTTTTACTGCAGAGAGTCCGTGTTAGCAATGAAGGCCAGCGTACTCGAGCTCCATTGATTTGTTGTGTTTGCTTGTATTTTGTTTTCACTGAGGTCTATTCCCCCACTGCCAGCAGAGGGCACACCAGCAGCATTACTCATTAATAGCCTTGTTTGTCTGAATGTTAGGTCCTCAAAAGCAGGTTTATGAAACACAAATATACACGATGCGTCCGCTTTAAAGTGAATATTCGGCAGCTGAACGCACGTCTGCACTGTGTCTACTCCACACAGTCTCACACGCTTTTAATGAGAGGCAAAACGTTCCGCTCCCCAAATTACCTTAACCGGCGCGCTCCGTGGCTCTGCGTAATCATTCGGTCCAAAATGATAGATGTAATATTGCATTTTAATCCCAATTACAGACTTCTGCTGAGTGGCTAATTGTTTGTTTTTCCCGAGCACAGCTAATTACACTACAATGTGCCAGGAGGGAGTGGATGCTTTGGAAGCGGCTCATGATTGGTCCATTCGGGCGTATGCGGGTCTGGGATGGAGGCTTTCGATTGGTCCACTTGGGTGTGTTTGAGTCATTTTGGAATCGGGGTTAAGGAGCAGCTCATGAATCACATCGTCCACTTCATCTGCTTTCTAATGATGGGAGTGATTATAGCAGAACCTTCAAGCCTGACTGCCTGACATAAAGAGGCATACTGCTCATTACATGGCAAAGAATAGAAAACATAAGCACTGCAAATACAACATGATTTAGCATTTAATTACTTAAAACCATGTCTGTGTGTGGAAAAGGGCTATGTTGGTTTGTCTCTCCAAGTTTGGTTGGAGCGCTCTCCGCTTGGAACGGGGGATTTCAAACTACGAGCCTCCATGTTTAGGTGACAGCCAATGGCTCAGATAATTCCATCCTATAACCGAGAGGCTGGCAGTTCCAATCTTGACTCCTGCAACTGTGTCCTTGGGTGAAAAGCTTCACCCAGCGCCTTTGTGAATGTAGTGTGTGATTGTAGTGTGTGATTGTAGTGTGTGATTGTAGTGTGTGAATGTAGTGTGTGTTTATTTGTAGTTTTCAATAAAAACATTTTTTGTCTTGCTCCCATTTCTTCTTGCTTCACACTGAAGTTACTGGGAACCTTACTAAGATCCAAACATGCAAAATGTGAATTTTTTGACTGGTCTGAGGCGTTTGATGGGGACTGAGTGAGTTGGCATCCTGTAAGGGGGCAACGCCACCATTCGACAATCCTACAGAGGATGAACAACTCACCCAGAAGAAACCTTCACTGCTACAAAACTGACCAGAAAGAGAAAGCAGACTCCCCTACACGGCTGCTCTCCAATTAAATATTAGACGATATTATTGTCTCTCTTGTGAAGACTTCTAGATTTCATTTGGTTTGTTTTAATATTTGCTCACAGAACATTTGTCTCAACTGTTTAATCCAGTGTTTGTTCCGTGCTTGTACGTGCACAGTGACCTGTAAGCGATCTTGGCGGGTTACACACAAAGACATAGTCATAATTCATATTCATATCTCAAGCACAAGGCTCAGGGTTTCCCACTCATGGTCTGAGCTGATAAACATTTTATGGAGCTGTGCAAAAGAAGTCGGCTTTGTTTCTGAAATTACAAACAGCCCTTTGTTGATGTGCAATCATGGCTAGTTCACAAATAGTATTTGAGTTCGACTAATGGCCAGCGTTTGTGTTCTAATGTAGTGTAAAGTCTCCTTTGAGACGCACTGCCATCAATACAGTCCCTTCTCAATGATGCGTCTGTCTGGGCTGTTGTGGAGCTGAAGACCTGGGTCATAACAAATATTAGCACCACACTGTTTATGCACGAGTGTTTCTAGCTCTCATAATGGAAGTGTTTACCCACTGAGCTGAAGAGAGAGTCAAACTGGGTCCCTTTCAAACACAAACATAAAGACTCTTCATCAGAGGTCAGAAATGAGACCACTGACCGTCTGCTGTGTTGATGTTGTGTTCCATTGTATTATTATGATGTTTGTATTCACTTTTTACGTAAAGGTCCAACCAGTCAAGCCTAAATTTAAGCCTTAGAATTAGCTTAGGCTAAAATGTGTCCAGGGCTTTCAGGAAAAAACATTTTTTGAAACAAAAGGCTACTTTTTTTGTTCCCTTTGAGAAAAATGAATTGGAAATTGACTTCCAGAACCGAGAGGTGTGTGGGCATATATTTTGTTCTTGGATTGACAGTTTTGTGATGTTATTATTATTCAATGACATTGAAATGGTAGAACAGTATAACTGTTGCCCTGCAGCCGCACTAAATGGGCCATGAGGCTGAATCAACTCTCCTGCAATTGTCTTTTATTCTTTTTTCTTTTCATTTTCAACTCAGGAACAGGAACAATAGACCCCATGTCCTTCTAAAACTGGATCGGGTCAGTACACTGACCAAGCGGCTGAACAGGTTTTGCTGTATGTTTATGAGTGAAATGAATCTTATTGTTCATAATGGATGATTTGGGCTTTCTTCCAAACAGCATCGGCCTGTAGCGTCATGTCCAACCAAGCATGATAGTGAAAGTAAGGGTATGAGCCTAAACAATGGCTTTTCATTGGACATTTTGCAAAATAACTTATCACCCATTCCCCACTCTTCTATTAGCCAGCACACACCCCTCCTTTAAGCAGATAATTCCCCCTATGGTGAGAGTAGCCCTTTAAGATTTAACAAGGCAGAGTCTTAATTAGTTTCCACATCAGTGTAAAAGAAGCTCTCATGGCCACAAACGGAGAAAGTGTCATAAAAAGCACAATTAAGCAGTGTGATCCGTTTGACACTGGCTCCCACCCTGTGTTTAGCCCCGAGCGCGGGGGGCGGAGCGGCTTGGCCCAGGCCATCGGCACAATTATAGGGGGCAGGAGAGGCGGATTAGCACAAACAGTCAGGGATCCCATCAGTCGCTAAACACGGTGCTATTATCAGCCACAGCCGCGCACTGGCACAACCACTCACCGGGCGCTTCTAATAAAAGACATTCCAATATCGCAAAGTCATTACCAAGCACAAACACCACCAGGCCATACGGACCGAGTGGGCTGAGGCAATAAAGATGCTTAACACCGACATTTGATCCTTCGCTCTGGCTGTTTATCACGTACTTTGGAAATGCAACTTTTTCATTTTCCATCATTCGCAGTACAGGTCTTATAATGCTATTTGTCCTTTATTTAGCCAGATGTTCCAGGTCATTCTGAAATGTTCCACATGAGAATCTTGTTTTCAAGGGACATGTTCTTGTACATGTTTTGTGTAGTTGGGGAAACTGAGAGAGAAACCTCAGCAGGAGAACGTGCAAACTTCAGACTGAGAAGCCCCTCCTGGCCTGAGATCATACCTGAGACCTTCTAGCTCTGAAGCAAAACCACTAATCACTGTGCCACTGCGCCTCAGCTGACTCATGCATGTAAAGATTAGATTCTTCATACTCCTCGTGTTACTAACAAATGTCCACAGTGTTGAAGACAGTGTGGTCACTCAAACAGCGATCACTCTCCTGTCTCCTGGACAATTCAGGCCTTTCTGGGACTGTCTGTGAATACTGGGTGACCCACCATCTTCTTACGGGTCTGCTCCCAGAGAGGTCCTCCAAAGAAAGTACAGTACACCTTTAAAATTCTGATTATTGCATCAAAAAAGGCCATTATAAGGATGTGGCTTTAAAAGGAATCTCCCCATGCGGAGCTGTGGCTCGAGGCTAATACTGTACAAGATATATATTCAACAAACTCTGTTGCCATTGGCACTTAAATCACTTTACATCAAGGGACCGCTCACCCAGTCACTCATTCATGCACCAGGGTCAGACACAGCAGAGATCCCAGTTATAGCACGAGCCGCTCTACTTTCTGTGTCACTGATATCAAGCTATAATGAGAAGTACAAATAAAAAGTATAGAAAAAAAGAGAAAACTCCCATGTGGCACTTTCTGCACGTGAGCTCTTTATTTCACCTTTAAGGAAAACTTCAATAGTTCTAGTGATTATCAAGCACAGTGTGGGATGAGGCAATAACCGCGCTTAACCAGGCCCTGACAACACAAAGAAAGTGTGTGTGTTTCCGACTAGAACAAAGCCCAGAAGAAAGTGTTAGCGCCTTATTAGCAGACTGAGCGCTAATCCGCCTGATGAGCCGACAGGAGGCTCTGTCTGTGGACTCAAATCAGATGATTCATAGTTTTCCTGCAGCATCAAAGAGCTTCTCTCTGAGCGCTCCGATCGACAGCCTCATCAGCCGTCGGGGTCTGGGCTGGGTTTGATGTGAGTACCCGCTCAGGGAGTGGGGTAATCCCGGGTCCACGCTACCTTCACAGCTCGGTCTGCTGATGGCCAGAGCATCGATCAGAGCGGCCTTTGAGGCGTCCGGCAGGAATATGACTATTGATCAGTAACGTCATCCTGCTGCTTATAGTCCTGTTTACTGTGTGACTCCACTAGTCAGCCTGTCAGTGCTCTGCTTACATAGGTTCAGTAGGTGTAAACGTTTTCTATAGAAAGCTCTGGGAAATATGGAAGTATCAGGATGAATCCAGGTGGATACAAAATGTTTCTAAAGTAAATAGATCAACATTGAAGTTGCTCTCAGTAAAATGTATTTTATTATTTCATCATATTTACTTTATATCTGAGGACTATTGAAGCGGTCTTTTCATCACCTTTACTTCCTTGTTCTTTACAGGGTGTTCAAAGGTCCCATATGTGAAAGTGGATAAGACTTCCCTAAGCCTGTCTCTGTGTCTGTGTCTCTGTGTCTCTGTGTATCTGTTTCTCAGTGTCTCAGTGTCTCAGTGTCTCAGTATCTCTGTGTCTGTGTCTCTGTGTCTCTGTGTCTCAGTGTATGTGTGTCTCTGTGTCTCTGTGCATGTGTGTCTCTGTGTCTCAGTGTCTCTGTGTATGTGTGTCTCTGTGTCTCTGTGCATGTGTGTCTCTGTGTATGTGTGTCTCTGTGTCTCTGTGTCTCTGTGTATGTGTGTCTCTGTGTCTCTGTGCATGTGTGTCTCTGTGTCTCAGTGTCTCAGTGTCTCTGTGTCTCTGTGTCTGTGTCTCTGTGCCTCTGTGTATCTGTGTCTCAGTGTCTCAGTGTCTCAGTATCTCTGTGTCTCTGTGTCTCTGTGTCTCAGTGTCTCAGTGTCTCAGTGTCTCTGTGTCTCTGTGTCTCTGTGTCTGTGTCTCTGTGTCTCTGTGTATCTGTGTCTCAGTGTCTCAGTGTCTCAGTGTCTCAGTGTCTCTGTGTCTCTGTGTATCTGTGTATCTGTGTCTCAGTGTCTCAGTGTCTCTGTGTCTCTGTGTCTCTGTGTCTCAGTGTCTCAGTATCTCTGTGTCTGTGTCTCTGTGTCTCTGTGTATCTGTGTCTCAGTGTCTCTGTGTCTCTGTGTCTCAGTGTCTCTGTGTCTGTGTCTCTGTGTCTCAGTGTCTCAGTGTCTCAGTGTCTCTGTGTCTCTGTGTCTCTGTGTCTCAGTGTCTCAGTATCTCTGTGTCTGTGTCTCTGTGTCTCTGTGTATCTGTGTCTCAGTGTCTCTGTGTCTCTGTGTCTCAGTGTCTCTGTGTCTGTGTCTCTGTGTCTCAGTGTCTCTGTGTCTGTGTCTCTGTGTCTCAGTGTCTCTGTGTCTGTGTCTCTGTGTCTCAGTGTCTCTGTGTCTGTGTCTCTGTGTCTCAGTGTCTCTGTGTCTGTGTCTCTGTGTCTCAGTGTCTCTGTGTCTGTGTCTCTGTGTCTCAGTGTCTCTGTGTCTCAGTGTCTCAGTGTCTCAGTGTCTCAGTGTCTCTGTGTCTGTGTCTCTGTGTCTCTGTGTCTCTGTGTCTGTGTCTCTGTGTCTCTGTGTATCTGTGTCTCAGTGTCTCAGTGTCTGTGTCTCTGTGTCTCTGTGTATCTGTGTCTCAGTGTCTCTGTGTCTCTGTGTCTCTGTGTCTCTGTGTCTCTGTGTCTCTGTGTCTCAGTGTCTCAGTGTCTCAGTGTCTCAGTGTCTCAGTGTCTCAGTGTCTCTGTGTCTCTGTGTCTCTGTGTCTGTGTCTCTGTGTCTCTGTGTCTCAGTATCTCTGTGTCTCAGTGTCTCAGTGTCTCAGTATCTCTGTGTCTCTGTGTCTCTGTGTCTCAGTGTCTCAGTGTCTCTGTGTCTCAGTATGTGTGGCTCAGTGTCTCAGTGTCTCAGTATCTCAGTGTCTCAGTGTCTCAGTGTCTCTGTGTCTCTGTGTCTGTGTCTCTGTGTCTCTGTGTCTCAGTATCTCTGTGTCTCAGTGTCTCAGTGTCTCAGTATCTCTGTGTCTCTGTGTCTCTGTGTCTCAGTGTCTCAGTGTCTCTGTGTCTCAGTATGTGTGGCTCAGTGTCTCAGTGTCTCAGTATCTCTGTGGCTCAGTGTCTCAGTGTCTCAGTATCTCTGTGTCTCTGTGTCTCAGTGTCTCTGTGTCTCTGTGTCTCTGTATGTGTGGCTCAGTGTCTGTGTCTCTGTGTCTCTGTGTCTCTGTGTCTCAGTATCTCTGTGTCTCAGTGTCTCAGTGTCTGTGTCTCAGTGTCTCAGTATCTCAGTATCTCTGTGTCTCAGTGTCTCAGTGTCTCAGTGTCTGTGTCTCAGTGTTTCAGTATCTCAGTATCTCAGTATCTCAGTATCTCTGTGTCTCTGTGTTTTTAGTCGGACCTGACCAAAGAGCAGAACGGCTTTAAGATCACTCTGAAGACTCTGGAGGACAACCTTCTGTCCCGCCTGTCCTCCGCCTCGGGGGACTTCCTGGGGGACACGGAGCTGGTGGAGAACCTGGAGATCACCAAACGCACGGCCGCCGACATACAGGAGAAGGTACTGTGTACTACCCAGAAGTACTACCCAGAAGTACTACCCAGAAGTACTACCCAGAAGTACTTTTGTTACATGCCGTGGGAGATGCTGAAAGTTTTGGGTCATTTGGTCTTCTTTCAATCAAATCCCCCCTAAAAACAAACAAATTGCCTCATCTACAAAAAAGAGTTTGCAAATGCATTGTTCTCACATCATGGAACAAAAACATTTCAGAAGGATTTGTTTGCTTGTAGATTCTAGCTGATGTGTTGAGCTTTGAACAAAAACAGTGATTCCCACTCCTGATTGGCTAGAATAATATCTTCATAAATATGTACTGATGTTTGTGTATTACCTTTAAGATCAACAGGCTATGAATAAAAAGGAAATTGTTTTTAGCGCTAATTACTTTTTAGGAAAGATGAAGGTAGTACTGAGTTGGTAAAAGTGGTTTAGGTTTTATTTCTCCAGGTGTAGGAGAGGCTGTGCTGGTGTGACTTTGAAAAGTCAGTGAGACGTTCCTCAGTGCTGTGCGTTTGGGCCGGAGCCGCCTGAGGAAGGTCTAGTTGCCGAAACGTTGCATCACTTGGAATAAATATCTCGGATTGTAAGACACAGAGAGGCATTTATCAAGACAGGTGGCAATTAGCCAGTGCAAGCTGGAAACTCAGACAGTTTCTCATTTGAAATGGCCTTTGTCATCGGCCCCAGAGCTGATCTGTGGATATGTAAATGCTGCGTGGGTGAAACAAGCACAACTGACTCGGCTGAGCCACTGTTGCCCCTGAGCAAACGTCATGACCCCCTGACGTGTGAGGCTGTTCAGAGCTTTACATGAAAGTCCCCTGTCTCTGGGCCTGATTTACTAAGCCTGGTGCTAAATCACGATATGTTGACTTCAAAAATGTTGAGAAATGAAAATGTTCATTTTCTGTTTTCTGTTATTTATTCATCAATAATAGGTATTAAAATCTAAACGCTTTTTTGGCTCAGCTCAGATATCAAAGGCTTAAGTTCTATTATATTTTTATAAGTTATTTGATATATTTGGTACCACCCTGTTACCACCATTCAAATACATGACAAAAGTAACTGGGTTGCAAATTTGTGTTAGTGTTAGCTTTTTCTCAGTAATAGAAACTAGCTCTTTAGCTAGCTGCTACTACTGACCAAGAAGACAGACTTTCTTAAGTACATTTGTGAATAAAAATAATGAATGCATTTGTTTTGTCCTAAAAATTGCGTAACATGTGCATGAGGCAGAGTGAGACATTGACATAAGGCGAACACAGTTACACAAATATGAAAAGTAGAGCTTTGCTGTTGAAAAGTGTTTAATGATGTCAGTTCTATTGTGTCATGTGACTTCTTCTACTATGCTAAAAAAAAAAGTTCAGCTAACAGGGCTACATGCATGTTGTGGGACACACATTTGTTGCATAATAATTCATATTTAAAATATTTTGGTGATTAAAATACATGTTTACACAGTGACAACAAACATCACTGAAAATTAAAAAAAAAAAATAATGCAAAAGAAAATTAATTTAAAATGTAAGTTAAAAAAAATGTAAAAGTCAGCATTTTAGGGGGCACTCCAGACATATATGGTGTTTAATTTTTTTTTCTATAATTAACATTTTGTTAATTATAGTATAGTTTACTCCAATGCTGCTTTAACATTTTGTACATGGATTATGGGAAATTTCAAGGCTGGGAAACAAAATGTCCTCCAATAATGAACCAGAGCTGTTTTATGGGCGTGTTGCACCTGATTTACCATGAGACACTGTGTGTGTGTAAATGAGTTTACTGCGTGTATTTAAGTCCTCATGGATAAATGGCTGATAATGACTTTATTGAAATACGAATAATCATTATTATAGAAAAATCTATTTACTGATCCGGATCTTTATTCTTTGGCTTTAGAGAAATAGCCCCACTGCCTGTGATGTCTGTCTCCATGTTCGCGCTGATGTTTCGGCACAGGGGAAATGCCGTCTGCACATCCAGCTGCTGATACGCGCTGGGTACTTCCCTACGCACAGGCCATGCGGGAGTGTGGCTAAACTGCACCAAACCAGTGCTGCTGAACGTGGGACAGAAGATTATGAGGTCTCCTCGAAAGTCAAAGGAAACACACGGCTCGCACTCGCACACTGGAGACGCCCCAGGACGAAAGGAAGAGGCAAACAGAGGAACACGAGCTGTGTCTCCTTCGGTGTGGTCAATACGAGCTTTTACAAGGACTTTAAAAGGACATGGGAAGTCGTCCTGAAGCTGTTTGATGGACAGCTGATGAATCGCTCCTTCATTCATCCATCCATTTTCTTCCACTTGTCCATTGCCGGGTTGTGGGGGCAGCTGTTGGAGTTGCCCAAATCACACTGCACCAGCCCCTTATGGCTCCTCCTGCAGGTGGTGGGTCCACAGAAGGACGGCCTCATGGTTCAAACCGGGCCTGTTGGTCTCTCATAAGGAGCTTCTGAACTGCTCTTTGTCTGACCCGTCACCTAGGACCTGTTTGCCATGTGAGACCCTACAAGGGGCACGAAGCCCCCGACAACAGAGCTCCAGGATCATTCGGGCACTCAAACCCCTCCACCACGTCAGGGTGGCGCTTCCAGGAGGGGTGAATCTCTCCTGTTCAATGGAATGCATAAGAAAGCCAAAGTCAAAAGCCTCGGAGGAAACAAGCAGCCTGTTGTCTTTAGAACCCTTCACCTTCAAAACACTTCTATGACTTTATCTTTGTAAACGAGCACATTTACAGCAGCTTCTCAAACTCATTTCTCATTTGCATCGTCTCCACCTCAAATTTTGTGGTACAATCACCCTGTTTAGCATATTCATGAGGCCAAATGCACTGGCTTTTCCCTCTGCTTTAGTACACACTATCATTATCATTGTTTGTAAAGGCTTAGTAAATCAGGCCCTTTGAGTTTCTCACATCATCGGACCAAGTGCATAGAATCATGTTTTGCTTCCACGTTCATTTGAGTGAGTGGATTTGAACCAACATTTCATTGACTCTTCCAGCCCAGGAGTTTGATTTGGCCCATTTCACAGCCACAGGTTTAGCTCACGTAGAACGTCGTTTGCTTTCGTATCTGAGATTTCCCTTTTCACTCGGGCTGTCACATAATCTGGGCCTGACACATCTCCACAGTCAGCAGACCGTCTGATACAAATCAAACACTGATGCCTTTTCTGCTCGCTCCGTCCACCTCTGTGCTCTCCTCTGCCGTGTGAAGACGCCTGATTGGACTCACTTTATTCATGTCTTAACTATTAACAGTAGTCCAGGTCAATCTTGCAGCCCAGTGAAATGCATATTCGCCCGATTACCCAGCATGCCATTGGTTAGCTAAGCTGAAGTTTGAGTGTGCAGACAGTTTCTGGAGTGAGTGTAGTGAGGCTGAACTTCTGCTGCACTGCAGATAAAAGCTGCTGTCACTCTGCAGATGTTCAGACTTTAACATAATTGCTCTTCTAGGTTCTTCTTTTAAACAATGTCTACAACTGTCACGACTGTCACAGGGAGACGATGATGAAAGCTCTTTCTGAGCTGTGCAAAAAGAAAGTGCAATTATCAATCATGTCTTAAATATTATGAAACAGGGGCTGCAGGATTAGGTGCAGACCCGGAGACATCTGCAGTTCTTTGGTAAAACAGAGTTTAATGTTTACTGCAGACACAAATCACAGTCCGCTTTTCCTACATTGCTATACATTTAGATCACACAAACTGTTCCCCCTTTATCTCTAAATATATGAATAAATAATTCATCTTAACCTTTTGTGTGGCAGTTTAGTGGTATTATTATTATCATCATCTGTCCACACTCGGGATGTCAAGATGTTTTACGATTCTCACGATTCTCCGGTTTACCGCTGAAACCTCTGAGTGGAGGTGTTACGCGAGGCACGGGCCTCTGCACGGCACAAGCAGCGAGTAAACTCACTGGTAAGTGCATACTGCTGAGCACTCCCTAGTGGACAGTTTACACATTACAGGCAATATTAAATAAAAAGGAAATAAGCACAGAAATAGCAGTTTGGGGGCAATCTTGTCTCTCAGCACCCCCTTGCCAAAAGATCTTCCCACGGCTCTGCTAAAAGATGTCCAGGTGGTTGTCGCTGATGGACATGCAAAGCCTCTTGTTGGAGAAGTAAAGCCAAAGGCAGTAATACGCTGAACATGGCAATAATACAGTCTTACAATAATACAATACAATATGGAATAATGCAAAATCATTCAAACTGCAGAATTTCTCCTCTGCATTCACGTTATGATTTTCTTAACAACACAAAAGGCACTTAAGAATAGGCACAATATAATGGAAAATAACTTGGCAGGGAGAGAGGCTGTGTGGTCCACAACACAGCTATGTGGTCCACATCCACAACGCGGCTGTGTGGTCCACATCGCGGCTGTGTGGTCCACAACGCGGCTGTGCGGTCCACAACGCGGCTGTGTGGTCCACAACACAGCTATGTGGTCCACATCCACAACGCGGCTGTGTGGTCCACATCGCGGCTGTGTGGTCCACAACGCGGCTGTGCGGTCCACAACGCGGCTGTGCGGTCCACAACGCGGCTGTGTGGTCCACAACGCGGCTGTGCGGTCCACATCGCGGCTGTGTGGTCCACATCGCGGCTGTGTGGTCCACAACGCGGCTGTGTGGTCCACAACGCGGCTGTGTGATCCACATCGCGGCTGTGTCATCCACATCCACAACGCGGCTGTGCGGTCCACAACGCGGCTGTGCGGTCCACATCGCGGCTGTGCGGTCCACATCGCGGCTGTGTGGTCCACATCGCGGCTGTGTGGTCCACAACGCGGCTGTGCGGTCCACAACGCGGCTGTGCGGTCCACAACGCGGCTGTGCGGTCCACAACGCGGCTGTGCGGTCCACATCGCGGCTGTGCGGTCCACATCGCGGCTGTGCGGTCCACATCGCGGCTGTGTGGTCCACATCGCGGCTGTGTGGTCCACAACGCGGCTGTGCGGTCCACATCGCGGCTGTGCGGTCCACATCGCGGCTGTGTGATCCACAACGCGGCCGTGTGGTCCACATCGCGGCTGTGTGGTCCACATCGCGGCTGTGTGATCCACAACGCGGCCGTGTGGTCCACATCGCGGCTGTGTGGTCCACAACGCGGCTGTGTGATCCACAACGCGGCCGTGTGGTCCACATCGCGGCTGTGTGGTCCACAACGCGGCTGTGTGGTCCACATCGCGGCTGTGTCATCCACATCCACATCGCGGCTGTGTGGTCCACATCGCGGCTGTGTGGTCCACATCGCGGCTGTGTGGTCCACATCGCGGCTGTGCGGCTGCAGCTCTGCGAGCCCATCAGTGCTGCCAGGTGCGCTCAACACTTCACTGTGGGTTTGACAATGAAGTATAAAACAGCCTTTACATAAGTTCAAGTATTACAAAGTTTTTTTCAAATACAAAAACAAAAAATCTCAGTTGTTTAACTGTAAAATTGTAATATTTCCTCTCACAGTTCTCTTGGCCAAAATGTGAAATGGTGACGTCCACAGTCGACACAGTAAAGTCCTCTTCATATCAGATTTGTGCCGCTAAGGATGTGTGTTCGTTCTCACGGTGGATCAGGTGAACACACCGTTAACATAGTGTGTATAAACTAAGCAGTATTTAGCACCTGGCTCTATCTTGTCAATGCAGAAAACAATGTTCTGCTCCTCATGTTCATGTCTCCACAGTCATGCTCTACAATGCACTGACTCTGGCCTGGAGCCTCTGTGTTGAATTGTAACTGTGCCCAGTCATAGGTGTGAGGTGTATTTGGACTCTTCTCTGTGCCCACTGTGATTTCCCCTGTGCTGTTGCTGTCTTTACTGCAGGTAAAGGAAGCCAAGGTGACAGAGGCCAAAATCAATGAAGCTCGGGAGCACTACCGGCCAGCCGCAGCCCGCGCCTCCGTATTGTACTTCATAATGAACGACCTCAATAAAATCCACCCCATGTACCAGTTCTCTCTCAAGGTAGGCCCCGCTCTCCTGGCCCTGGTGCCCCGCAGAGACACTTCTTCCTCCCTGTGTTTTATGCTCTTTGGCTCTCATCGTGTTTGTGGCTCCCTAATGTGGTTATGTAGAGCCTAATGTGTCTCATACTGCCGGCCCGTGCGCACACTCTGAGATATGGTTTGCAATCAGCAGTGGTTCGGCGGGAAGCCGCCCTGGACCACTTATTTCCTCACCTAATCAAATGGAACCACATTGTAAGTGGGTATACCTTTGACCTTCGCTGCAAAATAGAATGTAATCATATGCATTGCTCAGAGCAGCCCGGCGTGACGCTGCCAAATCAATAGCACAAAAGAGAGGGTTCTTTCTGAAATAATAACACACAAATACTGTTCTGTACCGCAGTCACAGTGAAAGGTAGTGGCTGCGGGGTGCGCTCACCCTGGTGATGATGGAGGAAGTACTCAGGCAGGAAACAATGCAGTAGACTGGGTAGAGTATGAAAGCACAAAACAATAACCCTAACAGTCATTCTATTACCCATTTCAAATGCTCATTTCAATAACAAATACAACACTTGAAGGAACAGGCCACCGATTCTCCATTCTGTGATGTGTTCTTGCCTTAGCTTAGACGAGTTGATGCGTACCTGTCTGGTCTTTTTCACGCTCAGTCACGCAAAAAAGACCAAAGATGTTTGCATTTAGCCTCTCCCGGCATATTCCGCAGGAGCACTTCAACGTCCGCGCAGTGATATCTTCAGAATTCTTTAGGAGTGAAGATGTTACTGTGCAGACGTCGAAGTGCTCCTAAGGTCTTATTACCCCTTTAATCCATTTAGAAAATCGACAGTCGTTTAATTTTGTGTAATTATACTTGGATCGTGTAACTGTATTTAAAGGGGAAACGTGGACGAGCGCGGTCGCTTCTAACTTCATCCCGTTTGGCTCCATTGGAACATGCTGGGAGAGGCTAAATGCTAACAACATCTTTGGTCTTTTTGCGTGACTTAGCTCAGGTAAGAACATATATCAGTGTGTAAAAAACGTTGCCTGTTCCTTTAAAGCGGGGTGTCAAACTCGTTTGGGTCGTGGGCCGAAGTTCAGACCTCCCTGGCAGGTAGCGGGCCACGGGCCGCATATATTGTAAAGGACTGTGGCCTCATAATAACAACAGCTTACACCTATTGTAGCCACAGTCGCCCTTGGACAGACTGACCATATAATATGCTGTTTATATCCTGACCTCTTATTATGTCAGTGCCCTCTGCTGGACACGTGTGGAATTCTTTCCTTTTTTTTAATTTAAGCTGCCCCCTAGTGGCTGGAGTGAGCAAAAATCCTGCACTGGAATGGGTTAGAGACGTACTTTTTTTTGACATGCTCAGGAATTCATGCTCCTCAAAGGGCCACATTAAATCATCTCATGGGCCGCATGTGGCCCGCAGGCCTTGACTTGACACATGTGCTTTAAAGGTTCCACAGAAACATACATGTTTTTAATGACAGGAGAAACCTATGCAGACACAGGGAGAACATGCTAACGCCACATAGGAAGCTCCCTCTGGCCCTGAATAAAGTCAAGGACATAAAGCGCCACTGTACTGCCCGCATTAGTCAGATTAGTCTAGTCTTGGATTAGTCTGAGATTAGTCTACTGTGTGCAATACGAGGGTGCATAAAAGTACATTTAAACTACTGTCAGACATCTGTACCTCCAAATCAACGAAGAAGGTGCTGTTAGTATTTTACAATTTATTTAGAAAGTGGAACTACCTCATATTCACACTTCCCGCTGCTGTGTTCTGAAAATTTCTCTTTATTACGGACCACACGTCACCATCTATGCCGAAGCTCACTATGAGCAATCAATATAATATGCTGATTAACATCGCTAGCTTAAACTAATCAAAGCTTGATCTATCTTGGATTCGTACTCTTGGACAGAGGGGAGCAAACCATGGCCCGTGGGCCACATCTGGTCCGCCTATCAATTTAATCCGGCCTACGGCTGATCTTCATTTGGTTCCTCCTGTAGCCTTGGTCTTGTTTAGTTCGGTTGGACCTGTTATTGGCCTGGTTTACATGTATTTAGTCCTGGTTTAGATCCAAATATTTACATACAAATTAACTGTACCAGCAATTCAAAATACACAACTTAGTACAATTTACAACAGGAGAAAGTTGAGCAGAATGAAGTTCCAGTTATCCTTCTGACTGAGCTCAGATTTGTTATGTGGCCACTAGTAAAGTTGAATTGCCCACATTGCTGTAGGACAGTCCATGGTTGGGGACAAATGCTTGGATTCTGTCATTGAGTGTGTAATATACACTGTATAAAAAAACATTATAACAAGAAAAGTAATGAGAAAGAAAAAAGAATAAAAATACATCACCTTTAAATGTGGGTACTCGCATCATAAACTCAGTTGAACAAAAGTCTCTGTAATGCTGTAATGCGTATAGTTAAATTGCTGTGTCATTGTCATTGCTGTGATACCTCCCCCTAGTGGCCATTGGCGACTCCAGAAGGTTTACTATAACATGGAAACCAATGGGGACTTTCACATGTCAAAAACAACATAAAGCCTGGCTCCAAAGTCTTTTATTGTTTCTAAAAATGCAGTTTCTTCCCGTGACAAACGTATTCAACATTTTGGTAACTCTAGAGCAGGGGTGCCCAAACTTTTTGTCTCCGAGGGCCAAAATTAAAAAGTGCCTGTGGGTCGCGGGCCAAACACGGCGATGTCGAGCGTGAAACACTTATAACTGCAAATAATAATAGTTACTTTATTTTATTTTTCAGTTCATATTTGCATTTGATTCTATCTACATTAATACAAATGTTAACTATGGCAAAATCCTAGTTTTAGCAGAACAATTGTAGCAAAATGTAACAGTTTTACAGAAGCCTACCTACAGTGACTTTACCTCATTCATTTGTTAACTCAAAGAAAATGCTACATTTGATCATTTTGAAAGAAAACCTTTGTTGATGTCAACAACTTTTTCAATAAAAGTTGGAAAACTGAGAAAGTTGATGCTACAACGCTCTGTGATAAACAACAACACTACAACAGTGTTTCCTTAAAGGGGGGGTATTATGCAAAATCGACTCTTTCAAGCTTTATATCATGTTATTATGTCCCTCATTAAAAACATGCCTGAAGTGTTGCCTTGGCACATTCACGTATTTCTGAGTAATCTGTAAAAACTCTGATGGCGGCCATTTTAGGGATAGGTTTGCCTGAGTCCTCCTAGGAACGCCCCCACCTCCTGGAGACGCCTCCGAGCTTTCGTCACCAGCCGAGTAACCAACCACTGCTCCTCAGCAGAACCCCAGTTATTCTAATTTACTGCATTTACAGACCAACATAAGGTTCCGTCATCATTATAGTGTGCTATAGACTGGTGCTATGTGATTGATAAAAGCATAATACCCCCCTCTTTAACTTTGCGAAAGGAGTGAAACAGCGCCCCCATTTTGACGCTGGTGGCCAAAAAGTGCACTGCATCCAAATTTAACAATGAGAATGAATGGGAGAGAGTTGGTATTAACCAGACGCTGCGCAAAAGTAGGTCACCCTCTGGCGGCCCAACGGAATTGTTCCAGCGGGCTAAATTTGGCCCGCGGGCCCCACTTTGGGCACCCCTGCTCTAGAGTGTGCGCTGTATTCCAGTCCCATAGTCAAGCTTCTTTCTGTCCTTTATTTCCTTTATTTCCTTTATGTCCCAGTCCTGAACATCATCAAACAATTGCACAACTTGTCTACCATAATCCACCTTTGGGCAAATGAGAAAATGTCGTGATTGTATACAATAATTGCAGCTCATTATAATAGATTGGGGGGCATTGCAGAATGACAAAGCTCTTCTTCTGCTTGATTACATTTCATTTACTAAGGCGTTTGTTTTGTTTTGGCCACGCAGCCTCTATTATGTGTCTGGCATCCCTATGTAATGAATGAATTCCCTTTTATATTAACATTAGCAGTAGCGATAGCATTTATATTTACCTAATCACAGTCCGTGGCAAATAAAATGAACATTACTACTATATGTTTAATAGAGTAAACAAACGGGAAGCACGGCACTGGGGAATTTGTCTTGATGTAACTAATCAATGTTTTATGTGCAGGGGTCAAACGGCTGCATAATGTACTGTGCTCATAAAGACCGTTGGAATTATGGGCCACTCCAACAGCGCACGGCGCAGCGTTTTAGCACCTTCACCGCAGCCAATTCAATTAGTGCTTCTCTGAAAGGGTTTACGGGTCTTTTCAGGAGAAAGCTTTTAGCAGCCGTCATGCGAGTGACTGATTACGGAGCTGTTCTGGGGAGGAAAGGCTGGACCTGGAACCAGAGACCAAAGTCAAGGCAGAACCTTCTAGCTTTGCAGTTTGGAACTCTCCAAACATGTGCAGGAATGTATGGGCTTTTGTAGTTTTTCAGCAGATCGTCTCCCAGTTCACATGCAGCATGTTAGTCATGACAATTCTACAATATCCACATCAACATACAAGTATAAACCATTGCTAGAAAGCTGAGAGTGGTTACGGCTTCTGCTCAAATGGAACACTGTTCTGTCCCCAGCGTTGTGAGTGTTGTCGTCTGTGCACTTTCACATGACCTCGGTGCAGCAGTTAGCACTTGTGCTTCAGCTAGTAGGTCGATTCCCACCTGGATGGGGCCTTTCTGTGTGGAGTTTGCATGTGCTCCTTGGATCTGCGTAGGTTGTTATAGTCTGTTTACTTATTATTTACTGTTTATACTTTTTGTCCCCACAATGTCCTTGGTAGTCATTGTATTTAAGATATCACTATTTACTATTTATTTTTTTTCCCCTTACATTTCCTGCCTATTTGCACACCCTGAGTGTTTCTAAGAGCTGAATGTAACGAGTAATTGTCTCCATTGTGAGATCAATAAAGGCTTATCTTATCTTATCTTATCTTAGGTTCCCCCTGGGTACTCCGGTTTACCCTAGCAATAAAAACATGCACAAAAGACCAGGATGAATGATTGAAGGAATGATGGTGGAGCAGATGTGTGCCTTCGTGACTGCACTTCTGTCAGACTCCTCCAAGGGAAACTGAAGCTACATACAGTGGGGAAAAAAAGTATTTGGCCAAAATCCAATAGAATGTCTATGTGAAACTGACCAAATACTTTTTTTTTCCCCACTGTATGTAGCTTACCACCACCGTGAATGGAGTGAATGTAAAATTGCCTCATGTAAAGTACTTTGTGACTATGGCTGTGAAAGGCGCTATACAAAAAAAAGTCCATTCCTTTCCAACCAAAACAGTACAGATGTACATTGTTGGGCATCTTTCTCAGACTGTTGCCTGTTGCTTTTGTTCATCATTGTTTCTTTAAGCATAAAATCCATCATACAAAATGTAAATGGCGGCGCTGATGGATCGCTCCCTCCATCCATCACAATGTTCGGATCAATAGAGTGTTTTATTTCCCCATGCTACCTCTGAGCTGAGACGCATACATTACAAAACAGGAGGCAGCCGATCATATTTGCAAACACATTTTGGAGCTCCTCGATATTCAGCGTCTCTGCTTTGTAGGAACAACAGCGGCGCCGGGTTGTCAGCTTGTGTAACAGGATTGTTAGGTGTGCATAGATCAATATCGTAATACTTTTGTAAAACTCCTCCCCAGTCCATGCTAATGCCATTGATCACAGTTGCAGTGATGTAGTGAGACGTCCAAACAGTTTGCCTCCTTTGTTCTCATTCCCGTCTCCCTGCTCATATTCATCACATTTGCTTTTATGGCAGGCATTTATATCAATTAAAGAAAAGCAGCATGCACTTTGACTTTCTTGTTTTTGACGACGACTATAGTATGTAATTCAGTTCAATTCATCTTTTTTTATTTGAGCATCTGAGTTCCACAAAGTTCTTCATAGAAACAGAGTTCAGCACAGTAATCGAAACCAAAGAAAGGATACATGCGTAGGTGAATATCTAAATAAATAAATAAATAACGTGGATATGATGCTCAAAAGGAGTAGGCAGGAGCATTAGCTTGTTAGCGCCTTCCCCTTTTGTACTTAAGAAATTGATGCATTCATTTACTATGCACAACAGAAGATATGACATATAGTAACTTTGTCATATTCCAGTGACTATATAATCATCGATATTTACGTCACAAACATTCTGCTGATCCCAAGACAGGGAAAAAAAACTCAATAATTACGAATACTCATCACTGCCAATAACAACGAGTCACTAATCTTTTAAGTTTAAGTAACATTTGTTCCTTGTTGTTCTTAATTAAATGCTTTTAATGGACACAACATTATTGATTGTATTATTTACGACCACATTATATGATTCATTAATAAATATAATTTATTTCATATTTTTTGCCATTATATCATTATTGATTAATTTATTCATTTGTTATACTATTTTCTTATTATTATGATTGCTGTTTTTTATTCATTATCAGTCACTTCATTGTCACCATCTACAGCAGACTATGTGACAGTGAGAGCCCTATTCTGTGAGGTGCATTAAAAAGCAGAGTGTGGGTCAGTAGGGAGGGGCAGTGACCCCCAATCAACCAATGAGTTTAATGAGCCCATTGTGAGGAGGGGGGGGCCCTTCTCTCCAACAGGTCCATGTCTCGCCTGCCCTGACCCTTTGTATAGTTGAGAAGCAGTTATGGTGACAACCATTACTGAAGGTTTCTCTTTGTTACACTTGGTTTAGTTATGAAACATCAGAAAAAGTATTGGCGATAGTAAACGATCTAAGTATCTAACAGTGATCTGCATTTGTACTTATAGCAAAATATAGCCATATATATAGTCATATAGAGCCTTAACTTCAGATTCACATACAGTAGCGACTACAAAACAGAGATATGTGAATAAAACAAAACAAAAACTAGAGTAATAGACAGTTAAATACACTATATACATAAGCGGATACAATCTTTTTTTCTTTTCTTTTTTTTTCCTCCTCTGCAAAACTACAGAGCACAGTGTGATCAGATCAATAAACAGTGATACTTCATCTTTAGTTTGTCAGTTACAGTGATACAACATGAATAGATTACTTCCATTTCCACACTCAAGGACATTCCTCCGTCCTGTACTCAGACAATATGAGTTGTTTATACTTTGATTTGAATTGATAAACGGATGAGCATTGCTTGACCCATCCTGAATGACATGGTTCAGGATAGGTTAAACATTCTCACGTATCCTGCAAAATCGCAAAATGTCTCCGAACAGTTTCAAAGGAAAACTGAAAATAATGTATCAGCAAAATGCCCTTGACAAATGGCAGGAAGTCGTGCAGCGGCCTGTGTAAGCAACAATTGTAGATGTCTCTATGATATAGGGTGCACATGCACAAGGAGTAGATTACTATTTTATGTCCTGATGGAGGACTTCACAAACCCATCAGAGAATAGACTCAGAAGGACAAGTCAGCTTTACCAATACTGTAAGTTTGTCTTCATGAAAATGATTCTTTACTAGATGGGACAGCGCAGAGTGACAGGAGGTGAAGAACAGGGAGACAGTCAGCAAACCTTCTGAGCCAGGACCCCCGACCCTGAGGCTGGAAGAGAGTCCAGCAGACATGCACAACAGGGCACATTTTGAAAGATTTGATAATATCCTATACCGAGCCTAAATAATATTTATTTTATCTCAAACAATATACAGTATTTTAACTCAAAATTCAAATGAAATGAAATAAAATCAAGAATGAATTCACCGTTTCACTCGCAGTGTTCTGCTTTAAATTTGTCAATAAAAGAAAACTCACAAACTCTCCTGTCGTACCTCATGTGAAAGGGCTTACTCACTTTGAAAATGAATAAATATGGTTTGCATTACAGAACATGGCACAGTGTTCCACACAGAGCACTTTTACAAAGAAAAGCAGTTTCTGCCCCTCAGCCCTTGTTAATATAGAAATGTTCTCGCTCCTATCTCAGCAGGTACATAATTATGTTGTTAATGAGTTGTGAAAGTTATTAAAACACAAAGTACAAATATCCCTGGACAAATACCTTTGTGGGAGCTGAACTCTGACTTTGCCTCTGGGCTGTGTGCTTACAGTATTTGTTTGGAAAGTTTGGAAAAGTACTCTCTGTGCTACATAATGCCAGAGCCAAAACGTGGCAGTTGCATTATAAATGAGAAGAAAAGTTCCCCTTCAAAGGGTGAATATTGTATGTTTTTTATATTGTAAGTTCAATAGAAATAAACCGTAAACCAAGTCTCATGAACTCAAATTCAAAACTTGCGAGGGTGCGTGGCATTATTAGTATTAGAGATCCTAGCTGCAGCGAGATGAGGCTCACTCTGCGACTCGCGTTCAGAAATATCAAACACTGTCTGACATCTGTCGAAGCTTGTCTTTGGTCACGATGCTTGTATTTTAAATATTTGTCCCTGTGTCATTGTATGGCCAAAATGGTGCAGTGTACACCACCATGTACTTAAATCTATCAAAGCTGAGTTGTGCCTGTAGTACCTTTTATAAACCACTGACAATGCATGTTACATACACTGCCTTAAAGAGACTAGATGCAAGTTGGTCATTTTTATACTCACTACTGGCACCTCAGGTCATACGTGTAACTGCAGCTTCTACATTAAGCTCGTGCATGACGGCACTTTGGACCCAAATTAACACCTTTTTGAGTGACAGTGCAGGATTTTAGAGGCAGTTGTGGTGAACAGGTCTGAGCTCATTCTACATATTAGGACATCGCTGGAACATACTGTACATGGAAAATGCATATTTTTTTAGTCCCCTTATAGTCCCTTTAAAGGAAGACCAAACCAGATCTACACACACTAAATTAGAACAATGATGAAAGTCCAAAAGATTTTGAATTGACTTGGAGCACAGATTGGGGAATAAAATAGAAAACAAGATTTCCCTTTTGTGCAACAGCATGCTAACAAACCAATGGTGTTGTAATGAATGTACTTTGGCAGTTGAAGAAGTAACGGCCACATTTAACAACTCAAAGCTGCATGAAAGGAGTGAAATACAAAGAAAAATGCTATTTCCTGGCCAAAAGCTCAAAACGTTTGTTTTGATATGGTTGATGAAAAGTCGATTTAATTAGTTGTTGTATGATGAGTGATTGGAATTGACTGCAGACCTTTGTGTCCCCAGGCCTTCAGTGTGGTCTTCCAGAAGGCAGTGGAGCGGGCACCCCCTGACGAGGCTCTGAAGCAGCGTGTGTCCAACCTGATCAGCAGCATCACCTGGTCTGTCTTTCAGTACACCACCAGAGGGCTGTTCGAGTACGACAAACTCACCTACACGGCTCAGCTCGCCTTCCAGGTACTGTTCGAGTACGACAAACTCACCTACACGGCTCAGCTCGCCTTCCAGGTACTGTTCGAGTACGACAAACTCACCTACACGGCTCAGCTCGCCTTCCAGATACTGTTCGAGTACGACAAACTCACCTACACGGCTCAGCTCGCCTTCCAGGTACTGTTCGAGTACGACAAACTCACCTACACGGCTCAGCTCGCCTTCCAGGTACTGTTCGAGTATGACAAACTCACATACACGGCTCAGCTCGCCTTCCAGGTACTGTTCGAGTACGACAAACTCACCTACACGGCTCAGCTCGCCTTCCAGGTACTGTTCGAGTACGACAAACTCACCTACACGGCTCAGCTCGCCTTCCAGGTACTGTTCGAGTACGACAAACTCACATACACAGCTCAGCTCGCCTTCCAGGTACTGTTCGTGTACGACAAACTCACCTACACGGCTCAGCTCGCCTTCCAGGTACTGTTCGAGTACGACAAACTCACCTACACAGCTCAGCTCGCCTTCCAGGTACTGTTCGAGTACGACAAACTCACATACACGGCTCAGCTCGCCTTCCAGGTACTGTTCGAGTACGACAAACTCACATACACAGCTCAGCTCGCCTTCCAGGTACTGTTCGTGTACGACAAACTCACCTACACGGCTCAGCTCGCCTTCCAGGTACTGTTCGAGTACGACAAACTCACCTACACAGCTCAGCTCGCCTTCCAGGTACTGATCAAGTACGACAAACTCACATACACGGCTCAGCTCGCCTTCCAGGTACTGTTCGAGTACGACAAACTCACATACACGGCTCAGCTCGCCTTCCAGGTACTGTTCGAGTACGACAAACTCACATACACGGCTCAGCTCGCCTTCCAGGTACTGTTCGAGTACGACAAACTCACCTACACGGCTCAGCTCGCCTTCCAGGTACTGTTCGAGTACGACAAACTCACATACACGGCTCAGCTCGCCTTCCAGGTACTGTTCAAGTACGACAAACTCACATACACGGCTCAGCTCGCCTTCCAGGTACTGTTCGAGTACGACAAACTCACATACACGGCTCAGCTCGCCTTCCAGGTACTGTTCGAGTACGACAAACTCACATACACGGCTCAGCTCGCCTTCCAGGTACTGTTCGAGTACGACAAACTCACATACACAGCTCAGCTCGCCTTCCAGGTACTGTTCGAGTACGACAAACTCACATACACGGCTCAGCTCGTCTTCCAGGTACTGTTCAAGTACGACAAACTCACCTACCCGGCTCAGCTCGTCTTCCAGGTACTGTTCGAGTACGACAAACTCACCTACCCGGCTCAGCTCGTCTTCCAGGTACTGTTCGTGTACGACAAACTCACCTACACGGCTCAGCTCGCCTTCCAGGTACTGTTCGAGTACGACAAACTCACATACACGGCACAGCTCGCCTTCCAGGTACTGTTCAAGTACGACAAAGTTTGAAATGGATAATATTCACCACCAAATCCCCTGTATGTGCCGGGTTAATGGAACATGAGCAGTTTGTTTCTACATGGTGCTCTATAGAAAAATATTTTCTGGGCCAGTGGAGCTTTCTGCTGCTGTAGCACAAAGTGTCCGCAAAGAGTGGGGCTGACCACTTTTGTTACAGTTTATCCATGATCCAGGTAAGACACACTTATACAGGGTTATGAGAGGTTATGAGGATCCCCTTGAAAATGTGATCGTTCATTTCAAGGGGTTATTAATAAAATAATTGTCAAATATGATCATTCCGCTTTGTTCTCTAGGACCCGAAATGAAAGAGCAGGGTTTATAAACCACATATTACACTAAGATGCCTGGGCTATGGAGACGTCTTTGACTTGCAAAATGTACTGAGAACATACATATATAAAAAGCATGACTTTGAAGGCCCTTTCCCTGTTTTGTTATAATAAAGAAAGAGAGAAGACGCCACTATAACAAATGTTAGTTGTGGTCCAAACCCATTCCTAACTTTTTTATTTGTAGCATCCCAATTCTTCATGGGGCAAGTTTATTGGCACGTTTCATAACTTTCAGGGTAATTTTTCAGCATCACAGTCACAGAAATTCTAGATTACCAGGCTGCGAGTTGAAGAGATTGATACTTTATAATTAGATGCATAGTGTATATTTGCAATTGTGTAAGTTTACAATATACTAAAAGAGGACAAACTCATTTTGTTCCATTACTAGAACAAAAATCAGGTAGAGTGCCTTTAATAAACCCACATTTCTCTGATGTCCTCAAACTCCCCGTTCTGCCTGCTCTGTCTGGCCCGGGTTGGTTGGGGTGTCTAACCGTGCAGAGAGGAGGTGCTTTGTGATATGTCATGTGACACTTGTTTGTCCACAGATCCTCCTGATGAATAAAGAGATCAGTCCTCTGGAGCTAGACTTCCTCCTCAGGTACCCGGTACAGCCAGGCCTGACATCTCCTGTGGACTTCCTGTCCCACCACTCCTGGGGAGGCATTAAGGTACTCCCCCACACACGACCAGGACAGCAACAAAAACACAGCCTTCTCCTCACCACAACTCTTGTTCTCAAAGTGCACATACAAATCCAAATCCAGCTGAAAGGTTTGAACTGAAGGTGATTATTTGTGCTAAAGGCTCAGAGGCTACACCATGTGAGTGTGTTTCCAAAGTGTTAAAGGGCTATGTTCATATAATCTGTAGGGAGCATATCCCACTTGTGTATCGCCTTTGTTTGTTATTTATTGAAGAAATAAATCAACAATGTTGACCCTCCTTCACAGAAATGTAGTGAAATTTTGACAGCTAGCATATTTTTGAGTGATCTGAAATAATTTGGATTTTTATCCCACTGTAAACAGTCTTTCTTGCTTTAAAGAGCAGATAAGGCATTTATGTTAAATAATTGTGTAATGAATCTAAATACAAATGGGCTGGACTGAGCATTTTTCTTCATATGAAAGATCAGCAGACCCTTTTAAATTGATTTCCAGTGAAATCGATTCAAATCGTCCATACTGTGTTAAAAAACGAAAGAGAGAATCACCCAGCCCTACAATAGCCCAGGATGAATGATGTGTGTGAGTGAATGACTGCTGGTGGTCAGAGCGTGATGGACCATTGGACCAGATGTGTACAGTCGCACTTCAGTTAGTCTGCCCCAGGGGAAACTGTGGCTTCACACACTGTAGCTTAGCATCAATGTGTGTGGAGTGAACGAAGAACAAATCTCCTAAATCTCATAAAGCTTTGGGCGTAAACATGAGCCTGAGCACAAAAATGAGCTCATTTGGAACGTTCAGGCTTCAAATTAGCAGCACTTTTTCTTTTAAGATCAGTTATGATATGTTTTGATATGTTTCAGTTTGCAGATATAGTGTGATACAAATTCACACAAATTTTTCTCTGTATAATGTCAACCAAAATTATCCTGAGCAGTGCTCAGCATTGTCAAAAAACCTAAAAAACCTAAAACAGATACCAATACTTTGTCCAAAAATCCTAAAACTAAGATCCTAGGGAAAAAAGTTAAAAAACAAACACAAAGGCAGTAGCAATACCGTCATTTTAGATTGAGGGAGACAAAAGGGCGCAAAGCGCCCCCTTGCCTTGGGCAGGGCGGACGGCGAGGGCCGATTATCGCCGCTTTGCTGCGATATTTAGACTATTGCTCTATTGTGACAGAATCTTGCAATGTTTTGTGGGTTCATGTATCAGTGTAGATCTTTGAAAGTGTTTAGGACGGGGGTATTTAAGCTCAGTGAACCATGCAGTGTTTGTACTAGAAAAGGAATATTTGCTGTGCCAACTAAAGACTTTCACTTGATGCCCAATACATGGGGGTATTGAAATGTGTAAGTAATGAATAAAAAAAAGTATTTCCTAATTATGTATGACGAGTCAATAGGAATGTAGCCATTTTTCAGCTGATTATAAAAAGCCAGATAATAATATGTAGTGCACACATTTGCCTCAGGGTTTGGACCCAGACAGTTCGAATAATGTGCAGCAAAGAGGAAATGCATATTTAATCCTTTCTGTTGTAGGAGGCAAAAGCAAGTGATTTCATTGGATTTCAGTTTAGATATTTTGTGCTTTACACAGCAACTTAATGACAGAACATATAAAAGCCTCTTTTCAGCACTTTGTCAACCTAATGCTGTGTACAGAATGTCATCTTCATAGACTCCTGTTGTTGCTTCAGTGGGACTGATAATTGAATGTGTTCAGGGTGTTTTTGGAGGTGGTTGAAGGTCATTGGCTCAATATCGCCAACAGTCTGCCTCAGATATATCTCACACCACCGGTTTATGTATGAATACAGCGGAAGAGTTTGATCTGAACAATGGGTACTGTATGAAAGTAGTTTTCAAACTGCTTTCAATTATTGTGTACGACATTCTGACCAACTGCACAAGTGCGTCATAAATAAAGGTGGTATTGCATGGTGTCACTTTGAATTAAAGTGATAGTTAAGTCAGCCTCCTCCCATCCTCATTTAACCTGAAAGACACGCCTAGTTTACAAAAGAAGAGGAAGAAATGTCAGTGATCTAGCTTCTGATTGGACCTGACAGGCCGGTTCACAGGAAAGCTCGTCTTATTGGTCAAAGTTTGGCACCAGGGACTCTGATTAGTCAATGAAATCAGCAAAGGGAGGGGATTTAGAAAACATAGAATTTGCATTACTTAAAATTGTTAGTAAAACATTTCACTTTGTTTATGTTGCAGAACCTATTTCTAGTCAGATCATAATAAAGTATCATAATTATAGGGAGTTTTGAAAAATACTCCCATCTGTGCAGCTCAGCTTGCTAGTGCATTTAGCTGAGTTATATCACAAGACACTTGTCTTACATAATTACATGATCCTTCAACAAACACCTCCGATGGTTGTTGCTCACTGCACTCTTCCTTACATGGAGCCCAGGACAGTGCTCTGTCTGTGTCGGGGTCTTGTGCTCAGGTAATATAATATCAAACTACACTTGTTTTATGTTGACGATTGGTCATTTATGTGACAGACAGTGCTTATCTTAAAACATTAGCCTCTTCTGTAAACATTCTACTTTTATTTCCTCAATATAAAACAATGGCATATTCATTAGATAAGTTCCCTACACCTTTAACTAACATGAAAACATGGTTGCCCAGATTGGTTCATATGTGCATAAGTTCAGCTTTTCCAACTCTAGCATCTGCTGCTCTGGACACTGCTGCTCCAACTGCACTGTGGTCTCTCTAGACACGCCTATGCACACGTCCACCAAAAGCTGAGCATGTAAATCAGACGCCCCCTGTGCTCAAAGCGTCGGACACACCATGAGAGTAAATGTTGCTTGACTCTGCTGTCAGACGGGTAACTGTGATGATGCTCGTGTCACTCCACATGAAAGGCTCTCTCCGTGACAGAATCAGCAGCTCTAGTGCTCTACAAACAGAAGTCCATGTGGGTGTGGGGGGTGGAGGCAGTCCTCTGAGCCTCTGTGTCTCTCCACTGTCTCCACTGTCTGTGCCGTCACTGCCCATCCAGGGAGAGCTACTTCACTCTGTCTGGAAATATTAAGCTCCCTGGGCCTGGTGTGCTCTTTCATTCCATGATGCAACTCATGCAGCGCTCACTCTCTCAGAAAGAATTTCGCATTAAATCAGGAACATCTCTCTGAGTTTTAGTTTGGCACTTGCTATGTGCCCTGGGGGATGATTGTTTTTATCATTAGTTTCTTTTTTCATTTTGAAATCTTTCAAATGAAAAGACGTCAGAATATGTCACACTCCTCCTCACACCTTTTACACGGGTGCACACGCCCTAGGTCACTGTCACACCATGAGACACTTTTGAGCAGCACAGCAGGGCAGTTTGGCCCACCCACATATACAAACATTTGGCTTGCACTGCTCCGGTGTGGGGCCCTCAGTAGCATCCGCATGGCATCATTATACGCTACAGTTAGCTTTTGCATGCTACTCTTTTTGTAGCGCCTCCACAGGAAGGCAGTATACTTGAGAGTGCAAGACGCCTGAAAGACTCTGACTCTCTCTTCCAAACCTGTGGATCAGCATGTTGGCCTGTCCATAGAGCGACACTGTCTGTAAATGTCTCTGTCATCAGACAAGTCTGCAGTCACATAGTTCCCCAAATATTTACATTCATCAGTGACCCTGATGGCAATAGCCTGATAAAGAAGAGAATGTCAGTTTGGAGTCCTCTCTGCTCCGGGCTTTTCTTTGAGTTGTATTTGAGATCAAAGTCTGTTCCACACATGCAACAGGTCTTAAAACACAGCACTATATGGACAGCGTACATTAGGTGGTTAATGGTATTGTTCCACAATATTTTAAAATCCTTGACAAGTCGTCCATATAGACCATAAATAAAAATGGAGACAAAATGCTGCCCTATCTAACTCCATTGGACACACACACAGATGCAGATAAGCAATTTCCCCATTTTACACACTGATGTTCATGATTTACATAGTCCAATGCCTTTGAGGCATCAAAAAAACACATACAAATAACTGTTGTATTGTGTCTATTGTACAAATGCAAGAATTCTTTCAAAGCAAAAATGCACATGTCGGTTCCATGTTTGGGTTTAAAGACAAACTGGTTATCAGAGGTCAGCAAAAAATCTTCCAACTTATTCAGAGATTTTTTCCCTTTTTTTAAATTTAAATGTATACTTTCACATGCCGCTAGAGGGCGCTGCAGGGTCATCGAGCAGCAGAAAGAAAGTTTGCAGTGAGTGAGAGAGCGGAGGTTACTGCACTGAAGTAAACAAAACAATCACGGGCTAAAAGCTCGATGGCCACAGCTAGAGGAACGAGTTCACAGATGAGAGCTTAAAAACATGCTGCTGGGAGAGGCTTGTCAACGCTGCAGTTACATCTCCGTGCCCAGGGAGTTGCCAAGGCGATTGATTTGGGTTTTTGAGAGTTTGTTCTTTATGCTATAGTTATCTGAACTGTTTATGTGACGTTAACACACCAGACACATATTTAGTTCATTGTTTATGCTTCATGTAGCTAAACATCAATGTGTTACGTTAGCATACCGTACGCCTATTCAGCTTATTGTCTTTTCTTCATTAGGCAATGTTTGACTAGTGCGTCTTATACTCCGACGTATAGTACGGAAAACACGGTATTAACAATCCATTCCATTTGTAAAGATGCATAGACTATCACTCCTGTAGAGTGACTCTAGTGACCCAGTGCTGTTTTAGTTTTTTTCTCAGAATGTGCTTGCTCAAGCTAATCCCTCTCTTTTCTGAGCCTCCCTTGCTCATGCCCTCAGCATTGGCTACACTCAAGAGGCTGGGTTGTGTCTTTATAAAGGGAGGGGAATAAGCAGGTTCACTATGTCACCATCCAAATATTTTGGTAAGTGCAGTACAGTCCTAACAGGGAGCTCAGGCGTCTGTAAACACACCTGGAGCTGGGCTGGTGTTCCTCTGTCAGTGTTGAAAGTGTTGGTGAGGACGTGAGGCAGTATCTCTGTCACAGCAGCTGTTTGTGCTCTGGGACACACTCATGAATGTTTCAGAGTCCTCCTCCAGAGTGAACTAAAGCTGACCTCTGTGGACTCTCCCACTGCTGCTGCTGCTGCTGTTTACCAAACATCTGAACAACTCAAACAGCAGCACACCTAAGGCCGCGCTGGGTTGGCTTTGTAGAGCACGCCGTCCTGTTCCTACCAGCGATTAAAGGGATATTGCAGGATTGTTGACGTGGGGCCTGATTTCCTTGTTATCCAGAGTGTTGTTGATTTCTGGAGATATTTTCTTTTTTGCAATTCATGCAGTCCTTATATTTGAAGAGCTAAGAGGCGCTAGGCTAGCACATTTCTATGGTATCAGCTAGCCTGCATTAAAAACAGTCTGACCCGCTCCACAGAGCACCTGAGGCAAATCACTTACAACGCCAGGCTAACCATGTAAAGGTCTGTGTCCATAGAATAATTTTTGGAATATTACTGACATGAATTACCGCATTTTGAGGGATTATTTTCTAGCAGATCACTGTGTAGCTTACAACCACGAAGCTGATGCTGCTCAAATATAAATGCAAAACAGTTATAATGATTCTATTAACACAGATATTTAAATGTTTTAGCCTGGCGTTATAAGTGATTTGCCTCAGGTGCTCTGTGGAGTGGGTCAGACTGTTTTTTAATGCAGGCTAGCTGATACCATAGACTTGCACTAGCATTGCGCCACTAAGCTATTCAAATATAAGAACTGCATGAATAACAAAAAATTTAAAAATCCAGAAATCAGCAACACTCTGGATAACTAGGAAATGAGGCCCTATGTCAAAAATCATGAAAAATCCCTTTAAGGATGTAACAATATCAAAAACTCACTTTACAATATGATATCGATATTGATCTCACGGTACGATGTTTACTGTGATATTGTAGAGAGGCTCTTGCAGATGGCTCGTTGTCTGTCCACCCTCTCCTGACTTAAGGGGCACGATCTCAACTTGGATGGTGTTTTCATGCTCACGCCGTGTGTGAACAGCATGCAGTGAGCTCTCCTATTGGCTCAACAACGGTTGTTGTGGTGACGCAGCGCAAAGGGTCATGGTCTATGTAGTTTACAATGCGTCATTGTGTGGGAGCGGCTTATTCTTTTTGTTTTCTGACGGATACCTGCTCTTTTTAACACCGTAGCACGACCGCAGCGATACTGAGGCACTTTTACTACCGCGATATCGTGATATTGCGATATTGTCAATATTGCTACATCCCTACCAGCGATTGGTTTGTTTATTTAAGAACGCAGACATTTTTGATCCAATGCTGCGCCCCCGTGGGCGGCACGGTGGCGCACGCCTCACAGCAAGAAGGTCCCGGGTTCGATTCCCATCTGGACGGGGCCTTTCTGTGTGGAGTTTGCATGTTCTCCCCGTGTTTGCATAGGTTTCCCCTACCACTAAAAACATGTACAATAGATACTATCCTGGTTAAATAAAGGTCAATAAAAGAAAATTAAAAAAAAGGCAATGGAGAAAAGATTCAGGGCTCTTATTTTTAAACAATCAATCAATATTTGTTTGTAAAGCGCTTTTCACACGCTCAGTGAGTCTCAAAGCACTGAACTTGATCAAGCACATCATACTTTTAAAAGTGAAAACAATGAAAACTGCAAATCCTAAGCACAGATATTAAATGTGTGTTAGCTTCTCTATCTCTATAGTGTCTGGGGCAGTCCACAGGAGGCTGAAGGCCCTTCCGTCAAGTCAACTTTTATGAACCCTAGGCACCACGGTCTCTAAGGTGTAGGAGCCGTTCCATTTAAGGCTCAAGGAATAAGTGCCTCCCAGGAGCCAATGGAGAGAAGTAAGGAACTGTCTGTGCAGACAGCCAACAGCGGATTACAGTGTATCGTTCTGAAGAAACAAAGGCATGAATACATTTTTTTATAATAACATTTATATTATATATTTATATATTTATTTTATAATAAAAAATAAAAATAAAAATAAAAAAAACCTTCCTCACCCTCCGCGGGCGGTCTCTTTTACCTCCAAGCTCAGGAGCTTGTCCGATACAACAGTCCGATACAGCGACCGCATCACTGCTGACGCCGCACCGATTCGTCTGTCGATCTCACGCTCCATCCATCCCTCACCCCCCCAGATACCCCCAAACTGGAGGAGGAAAAAGAAAGACCGATGGGTGAGGAAGACGTTTTTTATATATGTTTTGTTTTTGTTATTTGGTTCTCCACACAATAATCCAATCACAAAGTAGAATGAGCCCCACAGGTTGCCAGATCCCATGGCTAAAACCAGTTTGAAAAATAAAATCCCAGCTCCTGTTCCTGATCAAGTCCTAATTAGTGCTAGTGCAGTGTTTCTCACTGACAGTTGTGAAATGTTCTTCTAAAACATCCCTGTGGAGAAAATGGGATGTTTCAAAGGCATTAGGAAAGTTAGAAATGAACTAACAATTGAAATTTTTCAATAAAAATGGATCAATGTGAAGTGACCGCTCTGACCACCACCAGTCAGTTGGTCGGTCGTGCACAGAACCCTGCAGTATTTGTTCCATCCTTCAAACAGTGCCTCAGGGTGACCTGTCAGGACACTGTGCTGCCCAAGGACCTCTCGCCAGGCTTTTATCCAGGATGTTCACAGGATCACACAGATACCATAGTCGTCCCATGAGTATTAATGTTATCTCAACCCAGCACTTGATTTGGTTTGACTTTTAGAAGTTGTGAAAAGCTGGTGGCAGGGCCAGCCTGATAGTTTAGTCATAGCAGTTTGAATAGGTCTGTGGTATTGCTGCTCATTGATGATGCAGCATTAGCCGAGCTGGACCCCTGGAGAGCCTCTGTCCTGCCCTCCCAGGAGCTCAGCAGACTCAGCCCGCAGAGGTAATTATCCAGCCTGAGCTGCTCGTCTCCTTCGGCCATTCCTCACAAATCAATGCTGCGTTTAAGTGTTCCCCTCCAGCTGGGCACGGGCAAAACACACCGCACCAAACTCTAAAGCCTGTTAAATGTAGCTCAAACTTTTATGCAGTGCGCACCACTTTCTCAGACACCGGCTTTGATTTCCAGGGCTGTTGTTGCCGTCTCAGGGTATTTCTCCATATTGCAAAGTGCTGCCGATGCATCAGCGTCCAGGTCGATTCACCTTGTGCATTTACACATAGATTGAGCACCCAGCGTAGAAAGATAGATGGATGTTTTTCCAAAGAATACAATTTAAACATATTTTTACAACTTTTGCAAGCTAAGGTTGGTTAGGATCAGATAAGCTGAGAGGACTTTCAAAAGACAATCTGAGTAAAACAAGTTTTCTGGCCACCCATCTGGATGTGTCCTCTTGTGCGGAGGGTAGTCGTCATCCATTGAAGGAATCATGACCTAACAACGCAGGTTTTGGTGACGGGGGAATTCAGTGGCATATGCAGACGTTCTTCACTGAGAAGGCCCTCATGAGGCCATCGGTGCTTATGCTAGTGTGGGACCAGGACCAGTTCAAGTCTTCAAGGCTTTAAATCAAATGTAAATAGAGAATCACTTAGTTACAATATCTGTAAAACGTCTATGAAAAAAGTGAATGGATGGTGAGCACTAATGCTGCATTACAGTAAAATAAATACATATATAAACTGTACACCATGTTCCAAATAATTATGCAAATTGTATTTCAGTGCCATAAAGATAAAACAATCACTGACATCAATCTCAGACGCCTGGGATGATTAGTTGTCAGGTAAGTCCGGTTAAGGTAAAACAAATACTGAAAAAGGACATTCCACATTATAAAGCAGACCACCATTTTCAAGCAATATGGGAAAGAAAAAGTTCACTGATGAGGCCGTGTAACCCTGGATGGTCAGATGGATGGAGTAGTGGATGGTTGGTGAATGGCCACCATGTCCCAACAAGGCTGTGACGTCAGCAAGGAGGGGGCGGAGTCAGGTTTTGGGCCAGAATCATGGTGAGAGAGCTGGTCGGCCACTTTAGGTTCCCTGAAGGTGTGAAAATGACCTTTGAAAAATATGAGTGGTCAGTTTCTGACTGACCACTGTCTTCTATGGTAACAAGATCATCTTCATGCATGACAACGCACCATGTCCTGCTGTAAAGAATACCTCTGCATCACTGGCTGCTATGGGCGTAAAAGGAGAGAAACTCATGATGTGGACCCCCTCCTCCCCTGACATCAATGTTTTTTGTTTGAAATAGCATTTGATTTCAGTAAATATGACCTCCTAATGCTGCAAATTCAACAAATGACAATTTTCAGTTAATTAAAACCTTTTAAATGTATCTAAACTTTGAGTTGCATAATAATTTGGAACGGTAGATTTGGAGATTTTTACTATATTTGTTTTACCGCCTTCCAAAGAACTCTAAAAAGACCCATCCTTTCATAGAACTCTAAATAGACCCCTCTTTTAAAAGAACTCTGAAAAGACCCCGCCTTTCAAAGAACTCTAAAAAGACCCCGCCTTTCACAGAAGTGTTTGCAAAAGAAGAGCTGAGTGAACGTGCATGCTCTGTTTTCCGCTGCGGTGATGGTGTGTCTGTCAGGGAAGTTCAAACGAGCTCCTACTGCTCCCTCCCGCGCGCCCACATCCTGTCTACTCAGCACTTTGTGGAATAAAGATTATTTATATTAGACAGATAAGCACTTCTGTCGGCTTTTGTAGCTTTTATTTATCCGTCAGACTTCTGCAAGCACAGTCATTTCCTTTGTTGCGTATTGTAAAAATGTTTATGAATCGGGAGCGCTTTTTTAATGTGCTGCGGTTGTGTTTTCCTTGTGGCCAGTCCTTGTGCGCCATGGACGAGTTCAGGAACCTGGACAGAGACATCGAGGGCTCAGCCAAGCGCTGGAGGAAGTTTGTGGAGTCGGAGTGTCCGGAGAAGGAGAAGTTCCCCCAGGAGTGGAAGAACAAGACGTCCCTGCAGAGGCTGTGTATGATGAGAGCGCTGAGGCCCGACCGCATGACCTACGCTGTCAGGTACCACCAACACAAAACAGATTTATTAACAAAAGATTTATTCCCAAGCTTGATTTATGGTAAACTGCCCAAAGCCAGTTTGAAATGATTGAACTCGGTCTGAAAGGCTCTGGTTTCAGTCATTGGGAAGAGGATGGACACTTGGGGGATATTTGCTGTAGCCGATCACAGCCAAGAGTCAAACCCCAGCGAAACAGCTACCACTGCTTTGCTAGGGTTTGGGCGGCACATTAACGCAGCAGTTAGCGCTCTTGCTTCACAGCGAGACGGTCCCGGGTTCGATTCTCACCAGGGATGGGGCCTTTCTGTGTGGAGTTTGCATGTTCTCCCCATAGGTTTCCTTCGGGTACTCCGGTTTCTCCTACCACTAAAAACCTGTACAATTGGACAGGATGAATGAGAGTGTGTTTTAGAGTGCGAGTGTGGGACAACGGATGGAAATTAGCCCAAGGCTGCAATCCGGTGTGGCGTGTTTACAATGCATGAGTGTCGTCTCCAAAGTTTCCAGCAATTTCATAATATTTGGAAAAGATGTGGCAATTTGAATTTAGGAACTCAAAAAATGTCAAAGGGGATAAAATGGCCTCTTAACTTTTGGGCTGTTCTCACCTCTCTTTGCTGCTTGGATTAACAATAGGGCTCATTTACATCTCATTTAAATAAACCATACAGCTTCAGAGAAAAGCAAGAAAAATGTGCCTTTAAAGAAGAAAAAAAAGGTTTGCAAGCAGGTAATATATAAATATCTCTTGCATAAATCCACTTCCCATAGAGCCTACCTCTACAGCAACTAGCAACACAATCACAACTAGCAACATTATCCCAACACACACGCATGTGACCAGAGGGAAAGAAGAACACACACACACGGTCATTAGTGCCATGGACAATGACTATTATCCGTAACCTGCACACACAGCTGACGACAAAAACAAAACACAAACAAATCCAACCCACTGAACACACCATGTTAGCTTACAGCACAACAATGGCCTCATCAAAAACCAAAGCGGCCACAAGCGAGAAAAAAAAACTTTCACTCACCCGTCTGATGTAACCTTTGCGTGCCTTCTGCTCAGCAAACTCGTTCACTATTGTGTTAAAATCCAGTTTCCTCGCTCAGTTACAGTGCCTCTCGAAAGTACTGATACACCTTGAACTTTTGCACATTTTGTCATGTTTACAACCATAAACATGAAGATTTGATTTTGATTTTTTTTTACTGAAAGTTCACACACAAGTAACAGACAACTGTGAAGTGAAAGAAAATGATACATGATTCTGTTATTTTTCCCAAAAAATGTGGAACCCCTTTTGCTGCAATAACAGCAGGTCAGACACATTCATATATGTTCTCATATCTTCCACATGGAGCTGTGTATGACATATGACTTTTAGCGAACTTCAAACGGGATTTCGTATGGCCTCCTTTCAATAATGGCCTTCTTCTTGCCACTCGTCCATGAAGGCCAGATTTGTGCCAGATTTTGAGTACTACGTGAGATGTTCAAATCTTGGGAAATCTTTGTATAACTTAACGCTGCTTTAAACTTCTCCACAGCTTTATCCCTGACCTCTCTGGTGCTCCTTGACCTTCATGATGTTGTTTAGTGAACACAGCTCTGAGGCCCTCACAGAGCAGCTGTAATTATACTGAGAGTAGATTACGCACAGGTGGCCTCTGTTTAATGGTTAGGTTAACATTCTGCCGTCATTAGGAATGTTATAAAGGCAATTTAATGCACTCAGAAAAATGCTGTATGAATACTTATGCAAGCCCCACTTCTCACTTTTCTATGTTTTGAAAAAACAAATGACAAATGATATCCGCATGAACACCAACGCAGGTAAGGTCTCAGTTTTAGTTCTGCTGGACCTGAGCGCTGCCTTTGACACAGTGGACCACGGGATCTTACTTAGCAGGCTAGAAAACTGGGTGGGAATCTCTGGTACTGCTCTAAACTGGTTTAAGTCCTATCTCGAGGACAGGACGTACTTTGTTGAAATTGGCAACTGTGTCTCAGACAAAATTGCCATGACCTGTGGAGTCCCCCAGGGGTCAATCTTGGGACCCCTCTTATTCAACTTGTACATGCTTCCATTGGGTCAGCTAATAAACAGCAACAATGTGTCGTACCACAACTATGCAGATGACACTCAAATCTACGTGTCACTGACGGCTGGTGAACATGGGCCTGTAGATACACTCTGTCACTGCATCCAACAGATCAGTTTGTGGATGCAAAACAACTTTCTCCAACTAAACTCAGACAAAACTGAGATCATTGTTTTTGGCCCACAGGCTCAAAGACAAAGTGTTGTCAGTCACCTTGAGTCTCTCTCTCTAAAACCAAAAAATCAGGTTAGAAATCTAGGAGTGATCATGGACTCAGACCTGAACTTAAACAGCCACATCAAAGCAATAACATCAGCAGCTTTTTACCATCTGAAAAACATTGCTAAGATCAGAGGAATAGTGTCAAAACCAGACTTAGAGAGACTTATCCATGCATTTGTCTCCAGCAGGTTAGACTACTGTAACGGCCTACTCACTGGCCTCTCTAAACGAGCTATCAGACAGCTACAGTACATCCAGAACGCTGCTGCTCGAGTCCTGACAAGAACCAGGAAATATGACCATATTAGTCCAGTGCTCCGGTCTCTGCACTGGCTTCCTGTCACTCAGAGAATAGACTTTAAAACAGCTCTGCTCGTGTACAAGTCTTTTCATGGTTTAGCTCCAAAGTACATCTCTGACATGTTACAGCCGTATGAACCATCTCGGGCCCTGAGAACTTCAGGGAGGGGCCTCCTGGTGGTTCCCAGAGTCAATAATAAACACGGTGAGGCTGCGTTTCAGTTTCATGCAGCTAAAATCTGGAACAGTCTTCACGAGGATGTGAGACAGGCCTCAACTCTGACAATGTTCAAATCCAGGCTGAAAACAGTTCTTTTTACCAATGCATATGACTGAAAGTATTTTATCTGCACTCTCGCCTTTTACTGTAATTGATTAATTTTATGTTGATGTTTTTATTGATTCTATTTGTTTTCAACTGTGAAGCACTTTGAATTGCCTTGTGTATGAATTGTGCTCTACAAATAAACTTGCCTTGCCTTGCCTTGAAAAATAGCAGAATCATGTATCATTTTGCTTTCACTTCACAGTTGTCTGTTACTTGAGTGTGAACTTTCAGTGAAAAGTACAAATATTTATGTTTATGGTTGTAAATATGACAAAATGTGCAGAAGTTCAAGTTTTTTTTTTGTACTGTATTTTCACTGCAGAGTTATGCAAATCCGTGTTGGCTCTGGAGACGTGATGGTCTGCAGGGTGCTGTGCATGCTTACAAAGCAAACTGCCAAACTGGTTACAAAGTGGCTTAAGGAGATCAAAGTCGATGTTTTGAAGTGGTCACCACAAACCCAGTTGAAAGTGTGTTGGCCTACAACCAGTTCTGTTTGGGAGAATGGACCAACATTTCTGCCAACTATTGTGAGAAGCTTGTGGAAGGAAAACCAAACCGTTTGACCCACGTTATACAGTTTAAAGGCACTGCTACCAAATGTTCATGAAATGAATGTAAACTTTTGGTTTTGTAAAAAGTAACACAACATCTCTCAGTCTTCTGGCATTTAGCAAATAGGAATCATTTTTAAAATTCAACAAAAAAAAAAAAAAGTTAATACTGGTTTCATATCAGACAGTGAGAAAAAAATGTGTTTGTGAACATATGTATGGTTCTCACAGTTGAGTTGCCTCTTCACGGCACTATTATTATGGTGAATGGTCTCTCTTTACCTACATTAGCCATCAAAGCCTTTATTTTGTAAATTTTGAGTGACTTTTTATTTTTGTTTGCATACATCCTTACACAATAGCCAGTCAAATGTTATGTACAATTAGTTGGGTTGTGTGGCTCATACAGCATGGTTTTAGAAGGGATTTTCTATCAAAACTTGGTATTATTTGTGTTTCTCTGACACAAATACACAAGTGAGTGGGCAGTTTACACAGTGCATTATGTTTAGAAGCTGCACTGCGCTGAACGCAGAGAGCATCAGGGCTCACCTAGATGCTCTCTGCTCCTCGTGGCCTGCAGCTGGGCATCAGAAACTGCCACGACTTCAGGGCGGGTCAATTGTGTCAATTGTACAGTGTGTATGATGCCATATTCCGGGGGCAGTAAGAGGAACCACAGGTATTATTACTACAGGGAATCTTAAACTTCCAAAATAAATGCAGTCTTTATTTACCAAATACACCTGGTTTGTGTTGTGGATTTGACTGTGATGATTCCGCATGGATAAGCCTCTTCCAGTGTAGTGACAGACTTTATACCCATTTTGCAGAGTATATGAAAATTCCCCACAGCCTTGAGCGGCCTAGCACCTGCTAACCCTTTCTTCTGAGCCGCAGTCCCCTCCTCGCCCGGGCCGCCGTGTCCTTGGGCAGTAATTGGAAGAGCGCACAGGGATAAAACATTGGAGACATCTCTCCCTGAGCAGAGCAGCAGTTTAATAATGCTCCCACTGCTTTTGTAAAGCTTCTGCCACCACTTACCCCCCACACCTGCTGCGTAATCACATTCAAATGACCCATTGTTCCCCACAGTTTAGCTTTAGCACAGTCTTACTGATTCAGGGATTGGACTGTCAAATGATGAGGTCACACATTATGCTAACTCAACCTTTTGGAGCTTTGAATCATTTTAGAGTATTGTTCCCTCTATGATGGGGTTTACGGCTGTGAATCTTTGGGATCTGTTCATTTCCTGTTCAAAAGACAGGCTATTTTTTATATATATATTCAACAATGACAGTGTAATAAATTATATTACCATTCTTTTCAAATGATAAATGATGTTTATTGTGTTCATTCAGTCAAATCTGTGTAAGTAGCATTAAAAGCTGAGAGAAAAATATGTACACTTATTTATTTAACCCATGAAGCCGCACTGAAACTGCAGAGTGACTCATTCTTAAACTCCCCACCTGGTCCACAAATCCACCACAGAGCTTTCTGACTGTGAGGCGAGAGCGCAGACTTAAGTAACCTTGACTACGATGATTCATGTATACATCTGTTTGACGTTTTTTTGTCCGTCTGCAACAAAGCCTTTGTGATGATGTCGCAAAGTCATTAAAAGTCTCCTTCCTAGTAGAGCAGCCCTTCCATTCATATTTAAAGTTAACAAATCCTGTGAAACAACAATGAAATGTGCTGAATAGTATTTATAACAAGAGGGATGAATTAGGCATGTCCATTACCCCGTGGTGACCGCACATGAAAGTGGCGTTTTGTATGCTGATCCGTTATTTATGTGTCATCTCCCGCTGGTCCGCTCTGCCGGCACATGGTGTTCTGCATGCTCCACTTAATGTCATTCTGAAAAGTGGTCTTCATAAAGGACAGGAGCTGCACGACGGGAGAACGTGGAGGAGAGGCAGAACTGGTCGAGTCACGCTCTCCTCAGATGAGAGGAATATGACTTTATCAGTTCAACTACCATATGCATAACAAGGCAAATACTAACAAAGAGGCCGACACAACTGTAGATGCAGGAAGACTTGGGGGGGTTGAACATGTAACTGAATCGCTTGGGCCCTGGATACTGCGGAAGCAGGAGGAAATAGACTTACATGAACCGCTCACCTCTGACCATATCGATATGTCTCATTTTTCAATCAATGTGTGTGCTGCTGTCATAATGAACATTTACTGGCAGCACAGTTCTATGGTATCGCAGTCCTGTGGTAAATGTTGCAGTGCTTCACTTGATCCCCCGTTTGGATGAACACATTCCCCCATCTCTCAGCTTTTCAGGGTGAAGGATCCAGGAACCATTTTGGAGGATCCGGCAAAGATTTGAGATAATACAATCAATAATAGAATAGATAATAATATCGATAACATAAGAGTGTTCCTGAAACTACACATTTATAAATGAAGCACTGACTGTGTTGCAATAAGGACTTTGTTGTTCAGTTGGTTCATAATGCAGCTGCCTGGTTACTGACTGGAACAACACGTGACCAACACATGACACAGTCATGCTACCTTTGATACATTGTTCCTGCCAAATTAAGTACAATGTAATTGGCTTTGTAACAATGTGTAATAACTTGTACCTAAGGGTCAGATACTTAGTACTTTGCAGGTACATAATGTAATAAGACATAAGACCCTAACCCTAAAGGTCAGGGCTTAAAATGTCTTATTACATTATGTACCTGTAAAGTACTAATACACATTATTCCATTGTTAATAATTAAGTTGTAAATGTGCTTTAGAAATAAAGTTGACATTCATAGGTGATACACAGATCACAGTTCAGTTTGATGCGGCCTGCGATTCACTGATAACATTTCCCGATGAACCAAATCACTTTGAAGATGTATCTCTTTTGTTATTGTGAGAAGTTTGATTCATAGACAGATGCAAAGATACATCAGTGACTTATAGAGCTTATATAGTGCTTTTCTTATACTTATATAGTGCTTTTCCACCTACATTTGACTCAAAGCGCTTTACAGCAAGCAACCACTCACCCAGTCACACTCTCATCACCAGATTACATCAATGAGTGACACATGACCTTTAAACCCTGCCGTCAATCTGACATTTTGATCACAATTGTTGGGAATCAGCACAGGGTGATGTAAATTCCCCTGCCCCAGAGACGCTCACAGAGAGGAGAGTGTGTGTAAAAGGTCATCAGCGCCGCTCTGGACAAGTGTGTCCCTTAACGTCCTGCTCGGGATGATGTCGATCTCTCCGACTTGAATTCATCCTGTTGCAAGTTTCTGATGAAAGAGCGCTGAAATGGCCCTTCCTGTGCAGGGACTTTGCGGAGGAGAAGCTGGGCAGCGCGTACGTGAGTGGGCGCTCGCTGGACTTCGCTGTGTCCTTTGAAGAGTCTGGACCGGCCACGCCCATGTTCTTCATCCTGTCTCCCGGAGTGGACCCTCTCAAGGACGTGGAGAAGCACGGTTAGCCTGACATTACATACACTCGTCTGTACATGCCCTCAGAGGCTCCTCAGCTCTTTCTTCAGCTTCTGATGAGAGGAGCACTTACACACCACATTCAACTCACTAGTCATTCAAGCCTGGCTCTATATAACATCCTGTTTCAGGGTTAAACACGCTTTCTTTTTGCTTCTATTTCTTTCAATTTCCCCTATATTAATCATTTCTTGACATTTGAGATCAACCTCAAATTGTAAATGTGCAGATCTTCCACACATTGTTGTTCTGTTTGCTGGTTCTATATGACAACTATTTTAGTATAGGTATCGTAAAAAGGTATTGGTATTGAAAACCAAGTATAGTTAAAGTACTGGTATTGAGAGAAATGTTACGGTACCCACAAGGTTTTCTACTATTTTGTTTATGATCGTGGTTGAAGTTTATAGAGACCTGTTCATCCGGGGCCATGTCCATACATTAATTTTGGCTTCAATAAATGATTTAGTATTTTTTTTTGTGACCTGTTTCAGAGGTGTGATGGCCACCTTCATTGGAGGCGTCACCTGACGTGTGTCTTTTATCAGCTGTTGTTCCCAGGCGTGGCCCACAAAAGGATCATAAGCTGTCATTTGTAGTCTGTTGTTGGACATTTCTCCTCTCATCCAAGAAGTGAATTGAACAGTATCAAATAAAGGGTTAGGGTTTTTAACCAAAAAGCCTGTTTTGTTTTGGCTTTTCTTTCAAAGAGTTAGATAAATTCAACTGGACATTTTGTCCTTGTTGCCTGACGTTTTGAGAATCATCCAAATTCTCTTTTTCACAGGTCTCTGTTCCTAAACTTTTTGAGACCAAAGCTGGATGAGAGGCAAAACAGTCAACACTTAAACTGCAGAGTAACCTTAGTTTGCAATGGAGACACGTGTCTGTAAATAAGTTTTCTCATGGACTATGCCTATTGTCTACACGAAAAGAGCTGAATCATACGAGTAACACTTCATGTGTGGACTCGTTTATCAGTATGATGGACAACACTGAGAAAGCATAGTCAGACTCGTACAATGCCGCGAGTTCATGTCCCAGGTCACACACTGCTGGCAATAAACTCCTTCTGCACAAGACATCCAGACTCTCCCTTTTGTCTCTGGAAATGTCTCCAGCAGAGGTCATTTCACCCAGAGTGCTTGAGTTGATGAAATAACGCCGCTTTAAAACCTGAACCACATTGATATGCACCAGCGCAGCGCCCGTCCCGCCCTTGGATCCCGTTTCCTTCACCCCACATAGCCCCTGCCGAGCGGCTTGTTGTCAGAGCCGCTCCATCTCTGATATGCCTGTGATAGTTAGCGTATAGGAACAGTGCTGTGCACGCTGATATGAAGCCAGTCCATGAAGGATTACCACAAAGGTCACACTATATGAGACGCGCCACGCTCTGTTTGGTCAAGCACTCGGCAAATGTCACTGACTTTTACACTTGCTCTGCATCGCATCCACCAAAACTCCACCACAGGCCTTTGGATTTTCACATAGAAATAACAATTCAAAAGGACGAGAGCTGGACACTGCTGCGCCAAATCCTCCCGTCTTTGAGCTTAATGAAATATTCACAGGCAGAGAGAGATTTCCGGACTGTCTGTACCGAGTTCTGCTGGCTCGGTGCTCGCCTTTGTCTGACTTCCCAGGGACAGGAGCGTGTTCCTGAAAACGAAATCACCCCATTGGTCTGGACTCTGCAGACGCTCAGCGATGCTCTCAGTGCAGATGCTCTCAGTGTAGATGCTCTCAGTGTAGATGCTCTCAGTGTAGATGCTCTCAGTGCAGATGCTCTCGGTGCAGATGCTCTCAGTGCAGATGTTCTCAGTGCAGATGCTCTCAGTGCAGATGTTCTCAGTGCAGATGCTCTCAGTGCAGATGCTCTCAGTGCAGATGTTCTCAGTGCAGATGTTCTCAGTGCAGATGCTCTCAGTGCAGATGCTCTCGGTGCAGATGCTCTCGGCGCAGATGCTCTCATTGTAGATGCTCTCAGTGCAGATGCTCTCAGTGCAGATGTTCTCAGTGCAGATGTTCTCAGTGCAGATGCTCTCAGTGCAGATGCTCTCAGTGCAGATGCTCTCAGCGTAGATTCTCTCAGTGCAGATGCTCTCAGTGCAGATGCTCTCAGTGCAGATGCTCTCAGCGTAGATTCTCTCAGTGCAGATGCTCTCAGTGCAGATGCTCTCAGTGCAGATGCTCTCAGCGTAGATTCTCTCAGTGCAGATGCTCTCAGTGCAGATGCTCTCAGCGTAGATGCTCTCAGCGTAGATTCTCTCAGTGCAGATGCTCTCGGCGCAGATTCTCTCAGCGTAGATGCTCTCAGCGTAGATTCTCTCAGTGCAGATGCTCTCAGCGTAGATTCTCTCAGTGCAGATGCTCTCGGCGCAGATGCTCTCGGCGCAGATGCTCTCGGCGTAGATGCTCTCAGCGTAGATGCTCTCAGTGCAGATGTTCTCAGTGCAGAAGCTCTCAGTGCAGATGCTCTCAGTGCAGATGCTCTCAGTGCAGATGCTCTCGCCGCAGATGCTCTCAGTGCAGAAGCTCTCAGTGCAGATGCTCTCAGCGTAGATTCTCTCAGTGCAGATGCTCTCTGCGCAGATGCTCTCAGTGCAGATGCTCTCGGCGCAGATGCTCTCGGCGCAGATGCTCTCAGCGTAGATTCTCTCAGTGCAGATGCTCTCAGTGCAGATGTTCTCAGTGCAGATGCTCTCAGCGTAGATTCTCTCAGTGCAGATGCTCTCGGCGCAGATGCTCTCAGTGCAGATTCTCTCAGCGTAGATGCTCTCAGCGTAGATGCTCTCAGCGTAGATTCTCTCAGCGTAGATGCTCTCAGCTTAGATTCTCTCAGTGCAGATGCTCTCAGTGCAGATGTTCTCAGTGCAGATGCTCTCAGCGTAGATTCTCTCAGTGCAGATGCTCTCGGCGCAGATTCTCTCAGCGTAGATGCTCTCAGCGTAGATGCTCTCAGCGTAGATGCTCTCAGCTTAGATGCTCTCAGCGTAGATTCTCTCTGCGTAGATGCTCTCAGCGTAGATTCTCTCAGTGCAGATGCTCTCAGTGCAGATGCTCTCGGCGCAGATGCTCTCAGTGCAGATGCTCTCAGCGTAGATGCTCTCAGTGCAGATGTTCTCAGTGCAGATGCTCTCAGTGCAGATGCTCTCAGTGCAGATGCTCTCAGTGCAGATGCTCTCAGTGCAGATGTTCTCAGTGCAGATCCTCTCAGTACAGACTCTCTCAGTACAGATACTCTCAGTGCAGATGCTCTCAGTGCAGATGTTCTCAGTGCAGATGTTCTCAGTGTAGATGCTCTCAGTGCACTTACGCATGATCAGCTCCGATGTTATGTATTTTACAGCACAGTTGTAGCAGGGTGGAAATAGCATGGTCACTGAGGAGATGGTGCTGTCAATCGAGTCATGTTATACTTAAATGATTATTCATTCACAAATAAACATCCTTCATTAACACTAAATAAGTAATAATAGAGGTTATGCATGTTTTGTCATAACATAGCAACAGCATGGCAGTTATCAGCAGCAGATTGAGTGGTGAGTCTACAAAGTCTTAGGCTGTGTCCGAATGTCCACACTATTCCCTATAGTGCACTTCACCGTGGTCACAGCGTGTTATAGTGGTGCCGAATGTCCAAAGAGAACAAAATAGTGCACTCAAACTTTCCCTGTTGGCGTTCTGGACACGGGGCTCACTACTTTCTTCACGTTTCATGTGGGGAGAGAGTAGTGGGCTACATACATAGTCTACTATCACAAACACAAATTAGTAATTACACATGTTCAGGTAATTACACAGTAAAGTGCAAGGATTAATAAAGTGTAACAAAGCTGTAGAACGTGTAAAAGGGTGTAAAACATGTAGTTGCAGGTGTTTTGGCCGTCATATCGATGTGCCAGCTTTATAAAGTGTCATAAATTGAGTAACTATTGTGCAAATACATCGTACCTAATCTGTAGCTCCTCGTGAGTGTATTCTTTAATCTTAAGTGAGACGCTATGGTCTGTAACTACAAGAAGCAAGAGGGAACAGAGAAAAATAAAGAGTAACGAGGTGTAATGTGTAATTACGGCATTTGTGGTTTCTGTCCCACACTGTTTTACTGGATGCCTTTGTAGGTCCTTGCCGTGTTTTTGTGGGGTTCACTGCAGAGAGTCCATAATGGTCCTGAAGAAAGCAGTTTTTAAAAAAGTTAACAGCTAGCTTCTCAGCTAAACCCATTTGAGATCTACAAATTTCTTCTTCGAGACACTGAAGAGGCACCAAGAGCCCCCACCACTGCAGCACAGAGGAGGCGTCACAAGAGGAGCTATAGGAAACGAGGAAGAGACAAACAAGGAGGTATCCGATAAGCTCTTCCCAGGAGATGGGGAAAGACTGTTGTGAAGCGGAGGGAGCTGTGCAGGAAGAAGACCAGTGCAGGACGCCACACTCTGAAACAGGGACACACCCAGGAGGGGCTTCACCGTTTCAGAAGGTCAGAGGAGACTGAAGGCAGCCAGCCAGGTTTTCTGAGGGTGCTATGGCTTCCTCTGCCTCCAAAAACATGCTGGTCAGGTTGATCCACAGTGGCCGTGCGGCTCAGTCGCAGCGGCTCAGGACTAACACCTGAACACTTTCATTGTACACTTGTGCAATGACAAATAAAGCACTTACTTACGTACTATGTTCACCTTTATTGCATCTTGTATGCCTTTGTTGGTCTCCAACAGGCGGCCTGCAGGCCAAATCCGGCCCGCGAGATGATTCAATTTGGCCCCTGACTTGTGGAGCACAAATTATATGCATATGTCAAAAAAATAGGGAAGTCTCTAACCAATTCCGGTACGGAGTTATTAATTTTTAAATAAATAATCAGAGTGCTCACTTCAGCCACGAGGGGGCAGCTTAAATAAAGAAAGGAAAGAATAACACACGTGTCCAGCAGAGGGCACTAACATAAGAAGACATCAGGATATAAACAACATATTATAATCACGTGGTAAATGGACAGTCTGGCCCAGGGCGGCTGTGGCTACAATAGTAGCTTACCACCAGTGCTGAGTGAATAAATAATGACTACAGTGTAGCAGAGACTTGTGACACAGGCTTGTAAAGTGCAAGTGTGAGCCGAGGCTACAGTCCTGTCCTGTCAGGCTCATTAATGTTCATTCATTGAAAACAACATATACCACTGGAGCTTTTGTTTATGGAGCCCGGCGATGCACACCCGGTTGGCCCCCAGCAAAATTTACTTGGAAACCTGGGCCCTACACCTACTGTGCATGTTGTTCACCGTTGTTACACTTTGTACACCTTATTAAATATTGTACTTACATGTGTAATTACTTTCTTATTATATGTATTGTACCTACTCATGGAACCTCTAAAGTGCTGCCCTATTTGGATTTAACATGTAGAGTTAATTATAAGCATTTGGGCACATTTTATGAATGAACCTATTATTATTTTGCAAATCTACAAGAAGTGTATTTTTTCTACTGCATTAGCATTAGCATTAGCATGTGTTGGTCGTTTTACCGTGTGATGACTGTGCCGTCATTAAGAGAGTGTGTGGCAGTCAGTCAGGGTAAGGTTTGGACTGGTTCATGTTCAGCCTCTCACCTGCTCTCACAGAGCTCAGACACATGCAATACTTAAACAGCACAGTATACGTGTATATATACCGTATATTAACTTACTACCAAACAAACCCGTTTCAGGATGTCAGCATTAACATTAGTTACTGCCCAATATAATATAAAATAGTGACTATACGAGTATTTTTGAAAACCCGGATGTATGGGCGTTCTGTTTCCTGTGGTCGATCTGATGTGGAGCTTGATACAGACGGATGTTCTGAGCTGAACATAGAGTTGACCCGAACATGGACAAGCTGAGAGACCAATCATTCTACTCAGTTCTAAGAATACAGTGACAGAGTGATTAAAGATACAGCCTGCACCTTCAAAGGTCCTGTCAGCTGATGAGTCACACAGGTCATGAAGCCAGTGTAAACCTGGGCGGAGCCAATATCCACAAACAATATGGTTCTCAAACTTTCATCAAATATTTGACTTTCCAAATACCACCAGGCCACATTATATTCCATCACTAAACCGGGACTAAAACACACCTAAATAGGACTTATTTCTGTCCAAACTGAGTGTAAACCATGAATAAACCATAGAACAGAACGGAAGTACCTGAAGTATCACAGTTTGAGAAGCAGAAGTTGAAGAGCTTTTAGAATAAAAAAGTGGCACAGATTGATGCTCTCTGTGGTAGTGACTGTTTCCTGTTCAAATCAAATGCAAAAACTAAGTAAAAGTCAAGCCAATTGTTTTTAGGTTGTTTTCGATTGTGGAGGTATGTTATGGTAGAAATATCAACAGAAATCTCCAGTGAAGTCTTTACATATTCCAAGTCATCTACAACTGCGTGTGTTTTGCATTTTAAAGGGATATTTCAGGCCTCATTTCCTAGTTATCCAGAGTGTTGCTGATTTCTGGATTTCTTTTTTTTGTAATTTATGCAGTTCTTATATTTGAAGAGTTACGTGGTGCTAGGCTTGTGCTAGCACATTTCTATGGTATCAGCTAGCCTGCATTAAAAACAGTGTGACCCGCTCCACAGAGCACCTGAGGCAAATCACTTACAGTATAACACCAGACTAACCGTAAAAATGTCTGTGTCGATTTTTGGAATATAATTGACCTTGCATCACATGAATGATTGCATTTTGAGGGACTATTTTCTAGCAGATCACTCCGCCACTGCGTAGCTTATACAACCACGAAGCTGATGCTGCTCAAATAAGGTATTTTAAATGCAAAATGGTCAAAATGATTCTGTTTTTAATGCAGTGTAGCTGATGTCGTAGAAATGTGCTAGCCTTGCATTAGCCTAGCGCCACGAAACTCTTCAAATATAAGAACTGCTTGAATTACAAACAAAAATATCTCCAGAAATCAGCAACACTCTGGAGAACTAGGAAATGAGGCCCTATGTCATAAATCCTGAAATAACCCTTTAAGGGTTGAATATGAATTATTACAGTGAGACATGGCTAACTCCATATACAGGAATAAACAAGGACAGGAAACAGTTGTTACTCTTTAAGTTAGTGCCATGTTACTATGGAGTATTCTATGCACAGTCCATGTGAAAAATGTTTAAAAACCCTCAAACTGATGCCATTTGTCTACGGATAAGACTGTTGTTCTCACAATGGAGAAATGCACTTGTTACAGCAGTTCAGATGAGAACAAACAATGCTGAATGAATGAAAATTTAAAAAAAAAGACAATAGACAAATAAACAATAGATTAGTCACATTTTTGAAAATGTGATCATTGTGAATAATCATAGTTAATTTGAATGTAATGATTACAGGAATAGGTTTTGTAAAATTGAGATGGAGAGCAGCTGAAAATGTCATTCTGGTAACTATGGTAACTGTCAAAATGCAGATTTCCAGACTCAGTTTTTTGCTAATATCTCTCCTTCCTGGGCCAATTCACATGAAGCAAAAACCGTCTCAATGTTGTCTCTTCCAGCACATATGAACTATGGTGAATCTAATCTAAAGGCGTCCAAAAGATTTGACAATATTCAAAAACACGTGCATGATGTTGGTCAGTAGGACTAGAATAATGTGGCAGGTTTGTGAATCCAATCACTTCACACATATGACATAATTACAACTAGTGATCAGTATCAACATTAACACATTTTATTTTTGAAATTTCTTTCAAAAACTGTTTCTCTCCCATAGAGTTGTATGGGCACCTGCTCTATTGTCAATCACAATTCATGAACACATTTTGCCCAATAATTCCTATTTGGGCCTCTCCTAAGCCTTGCAAGCAGGGCTAAGGTTACGAGCACACTGGTGTGTGTTGGGTTCATTATGATGAAGCCACAGTCTGTGCTGTAGTTAAGTCTGCTGATGTGTACAACAGTGCCACTAATGGAGCATCTGCACTGCTGCTCTCTGGAGTCTTTAAGCACGTTTACTTTACAGCCCTCACACGGACACTATATTTTACACTCAACATCTTCCCTGCAGACGACTGCTGCTCCATTTCACCATCAGCCTTTAGAATAGAGCCTTGTTCTATAACATGCCATTTTTATTACATTTTCTTCTGTGTTCAGGAAGGAAACTGGGATTCACGTTTGACAACAAGAACTTTCACAACGTGTCGCTGGGCCAGGGCCAGGAGGCGGTGGCAGAGCAGGCACTGGCCATCGCCGCGAAGGAGGGCCACTGGGTCATTCTGCAGGTACGTGCTCTCATACCAGGTTTTACAGCGTTTAGTATCTGCATTAACGAGTAATCCAATGAATGACTTCCTCCATTTCTGCTCATTCTGCTCGTTTATTTATATCAAAAGGTCATTTATGTAGAAAGATTACATAACAAAAGACAGTTTATTAATACAATATAAAAAGGCAGTTTACAAATAAGGTGCAATATGCAAATACAAAGTGCAAATTACCAACTTGTGTGCAATGTCAGCTAGTTGTAATATTATAAAGTGCAGAAGATATATGGGGTGCAACAGTTTTTTTTTTCTTTTCTTTTTTAAAGTTCTTGAAAACACAGTACAGTGTAATAGGCATCAAATGGTACCCGTGACGGTATCATCTGATGGCCAAATACCCGTCTGGTCCGGTTAGTCTGGGCAGGACTGGTGGTCTGAAAGCCGGTCTTTAGCCGTAAGAAGCTGTGAAAATCTGCGTTGTTCTTTAGATTGTCTGGGAGCCCATTCCACTCTGTGACGGCTTTATAGGAAAATTCTGATTGGGAAAAGGCAGACTTTCTTTAAGGAACATTGCAGTCACCCCTGCATACAGACCTTAATGCTCTGTTTGTTAGCTGAGAGCATAGCTGTATGTATGTTTTTAAAGGGGGTGGGGCAGCATCATCTAAGCTTAGTTTTTATCGAGGATTTTCCAGGCCTGATTATGTAATGATCTAAGGGGGTTTAAAATGGTTTGTTTGATTTGAGACCATGATGACATACAGTACAATATATGCGATATAATCCTTGCATTAACTTTCAAAACACACATGTTTTTAAAAAATTAGTACAGGGTCTAAGATCACACATAGGTATTTACTTTGAATTCTTTTGTTTGAAAAGTACATTGTGACCGTTGTGTCTGTATTCAGCATATGGGAGGCTTTGTTTATGGCCACAGATAGTTTAGCAGTGACAGAAATGACATTGGAGCCATGAGTATATAAAACCGTGTCATCAGCGTACATCAAGACCTCCACGCCATTGCAGATGGAAGGTGGATCATTGATGAACAAAGTGAAGAGCAACGGCCCCAGAATAGACCCTTGGGGTACCCCTGTAGTGCAGGATCTGAACGGTGAAGTTTCATAATCTTTTTTTATACACTGGTAACTACTGCTAGGTATGATTGAAGCCAATTGATTGAAATTGTACAGTTTTGCACTGAGTGGTTAACGGTGTCGAATGCCTTACGTAGATCCAGGAAAACGGCCCCAGCGGCCCCTCCCTTGCCCAGACTGGATTTGATCACCTCGAGGAAATAACAACAAGCTGTGTCGGTGGAGTGTTTGGAACGGAAGCCAAATTGCATGGGGTGTAACATATTTCCATTGTCAAGGTGCTCAATCCGCTGTTCTGCAACATGTTTTTAATATCTTTAGAAAGTGCAGGGAGTTCTTAATGTCCTTTCTGTTTCCTGATTTAAAAATGGGTGTAACAATTGCAGTTTTACAGGACGAAGGGAATACACACTGAACGATTGATTAATTATGTGCGCAATTGGTTCTGCAAAGACCTCTTTATATTTCTTTAGTAACAGCAAATCAAATCCCCATGAGTCTTTTGCGAGTGATGTCATAACTTTGTTGACCTTGCCTTCACTCACGCATTCAAAGTCCAGTACTTCCACCAGGTTGTAAGTCCTCCACCGGGACCAGCGGCCGGGGCCCCAGCAATGGCTGCAGGTGGTGTTAAAAGCAGCTCTGAGGGTTTAATCAGTTCCAGGATCGAGGTGATGAAGTCGTCATTAAACATGTTAGCAACCGTGTTAGCAACTGTCCTTTGCAGGGGCTTGCGTTCCAGGTGCGAGTGTTTCATTGTTGTCAAAGTTTATGTTAAGTCCAATAGGTCCATTTCCAGTCCGCTCTCTCCCAGAGAAATTGTCAATACACTTCCATATCATGTTACTATTCCCTTTGGCCTGTTTGATTATGTCTATGAAGTCTGCTTTTGCACTTCTGAGCTGTGCTGTGACTGTGTTTCTCAGGCTTTTAAACTGGTCTAACCTTGACTTGAGATGACTTTTTTAGGGCAGCGTCTCTATCCTTCTTTAAGCGCCATAACCTCTCACTGAGCCATGGTAAGGTTTTTTTTTACTTAGAGATAATTTGAGTAATTGCATTTTTAAGAGTGCTACCAGCCTGCTCCCTGTCCTGGCCACAAACTAAATCATTTTGAACAGTAGTTTTTATTTCAGTATCCAAGAGCTCCATGTTACGCTTCGGAATCACGCTTTTCTCTATTTTGATTTCTATAATGATAATGTTAGATTATGGTCCGATAAACCGGTTATTAAATTCTACGTTTTCTTGACTTATCAGTGAATACCCGATATAGCAGCGTTTTAGTGGAGCTAGTTATTCTAGTTGGATTCTTTATCACTTGAGTTGGGTGCCTTAACTTATTGGAACATGTTTTATCCAACTTATTTTATGTTGAAATCACCCATGAAAATAGTTTCCTTGTTGCATCCTTCTCATTAGGCGGCCTATATAATACTACAACATTGAAGGGGGGCTATTATGTAAAATCGACTTTTTTCAAATCATTTTTAAATCATGTTATTATATCATTCCCTCATTAAAACATGCCTGAAGTGTTGGTCAGACGCTGGATCGAATCATATCCTGTGTGGCCATTGTTCATAAAGTGATAAAACGTAGCTCCTTTCCAACAGCGAAATGAAAATGCATCGAAAATCGATCGTAGTTTCGATGCATGCAGTAGTGTTGTGATGATGCCACAGACAGCGCTGAAGGGGGCGTGTCTGAAAGGGCCGGGGCTTCTTAAAGAGACAGAGGCCAATTTCAAAACGTTTGGTGCAGCCATTTTGAGAGAGCAATTTTATTCAAGGCAGTTATATTAATTTAATGCATTTACAGACCAACATGAGGTTGCATCATCATTGTACGCTGTGTTCCAAATTATTATGCAAATGACATTTTTCTAAGCTTTTCTAAATTGTCAACTCAAATGAGAGTCAGCATAATAATGTTCAAGTCTTTAACTGGTAGAGGATCATTTAAATGTGGTTGAAAAAATCTCCCAGTAATAACAAAAATAAATATAGTAAAAACCTCAAAATCTACTGTTCCAATACATTTTAAAGCTTGTAATTAACTGAAAATGGTCATTTGTAGAATTTGTCGCATTAGGAGGTCATATTTACTGAAATCAAAAGCTATTTCAATCAAAAACATGTTAACAGGTCAAGTTATATTTTACCATAGGAGCCCTTCTTTGAGCAGCTTCAACATTCTTAAATCCATTAAACGTGTGAGTTTTTGGACAGTTTCTGCTTGGATTCATTTGCAGGATGTTAGAATAGCCTCCCAGAGCTGTTGTTTGGATGAAAACTGCCTCCCACCCTCATAGATTTTTTGTTGAGGCTCCAAAGGTTCTCAATAGGGTTGAGGTCAGGGGAGGAGGGCGTCCACATCATGAGTTTCTAGACGACATAGAAGTTAGTGGTCAGTCACAATTTGCATAATAATTTGGAACGCAGTGTAGTGTGCTATAGACTATGTGATTGAAAAAAGCACAATACCCCCTCTTTAAAAGACATTTCATGGGATAGACAAATCGTAACTCCCACACTTTCCAGGCCATTTTCGGGAAGAACCATCTGCTTGCTTTGGATATTCCTTTTAACATACAGCAGCACACCGCCTCCTTTTTCATGTGGTCTGTCTCTTCTAAATATTCGGAATAGTATAGGCACATGCAGGGGTATTTGTTTTTCAACCGTGTTTCGGTGAGCCCTAAGTAGTCCAGATTTGAGTCATATAATAGTTTTTCCAGTTGTTCCATTTTAGATGGCAGACTTCTGATATTGATTTTGCATGGTTAACTGTCTGTTTGCTACCTTAGTGGTTGTAGGTTTCGGTGGTGGAAGTTTTATTAGCCCTGTCGCTAGTCCGATGAGCCCCGCTGCTCATGGTCGTAGCTCCGGTGCTAGCCAGCTGCCCGGTGCGTGGTGTGGGCAGAGTCCCTCTCCTCCTTCCCGTCTCTCTCCTTCTCCTCATGGTTCATAAACATCACGCTGCATTTGCAAAGGCTACTTTTTAAGCACAAAGAGGAACTAAACTGCTTTTTTATCTGCTGTAAATTAAACGCTGTCCTGAGAGAAAGAGTGAATAGTGATGTTCTCTGTGTGGCGCCGCTATCAAAGGCTGGCCATGCTGCTTAAACGTGACAACACAGCAGCACATGCGCCCGCCCCCGCACCTGCACCACCTCCCTCCCGGACTCTGCTATTTTTATAACCACATTTTGTATCCGATAGACTAACCCTATAGGTTGGATTGTTTATTAGAGATAATAATGATATTCATAAAATAATAATAATTATCTATTATAGAAAACGCTATCTCAATGGCCGCCGCCTGGGCGCCGCCATGTTTATTTCCCATACCGACTTTGAAGCTAAGCAGGGAAGGGCCTGGTTAGGACTGGGATGGGAGACCGTTTGGGAACACCAGGAAGCCTGGCGACAGTACTGAGTGTGTGCGTGGTTGGTGGTGCTGCAACCCGCTGTCACAAAAACGCCAGTGCACGAGATCTGACTGCCGTGCGTGTGCGCGCATCCAAACAGGGCGCTGTGTGTGTGCGCGCGTGTGTGTGTGTTCGTGCGTGCGTGTATGTATGTGTGCGCGCGCATCCAAACAGGGCGATGTGTGCGTGTGTGGGCGTGTGTGTATGTGTGTGCGTGCGTGCCCAAAACCTGCTCAAACACGAGCCTCTAATCAAACACGCTGCTCCGACTGATTTATCCTCCGTGTGAGTAAAAGCGAAAATGAAACTATAACTTAACGAGCGCATGGCCTGCACTGCGTAGTTTTTTTTCTTTTTTTTTTACTTTGCTGCTGTACCATTTGTTTTCTATTTTGCTTTCACGTATTGTGAGCCCAGAGGTACATTTTATTCTAAAGCAGCTTTGAACGCATTGCCAATTTGATTGTAAGGTTATAAATACTGTCTAATAACGATCATTAGGCTATTTCAGTTCAAAACCTACTCATTATTTTTTTTATTGTACACTACCGTGATGCTCCAAACCACGGGTCCTGCACCGTGAACCAAACCGTTAAAGCTGAACCCCTAATATTTATCAATAATTATTCCACTGTCTCTTGAATCCTGTTCCCCGAGTTTAGAGAAAATATTGTCGTAGTTTATAAGAAAGGAGCACGGGTGCATCAAACACTCCAATTGCAGTTTCTTTGACATTGTTTTTTGCCTTCATTCTTTTACTCATTTGTAGTGGCCATAGTTTTTGGAATGGGTTGGGAACCACTGGTCTACAGCTGAACTGTGTGACGGGTTGGACATTTCTTTGTAATCACTCACAATCTCTGAATATCAAATGTGGAGACTAGCGAGGCCCGGCCAAAGGCCGGGTCTCAGCTAGTTATTATTATAAAAAAGAAAGATCTTGAAGCCTGACCCAAACCCGACTGTCATGCGTGACATCTCGGCCCGACTTTTGGGTCGGACATGGGCGGGGCTTGGGCTCGGGCTTAAAATCTAATCTCTAGTTGGTGCAGATGTGTGCAGCCACCAATGGGCGAGGTAAGCGCTTCCTTTTGGTTCTCATGGTGTGGTAATGCAATAACACCCCCCAGTGGCCACGAGCGACTCAAGAAAATGTGCTGTAAGAGGATATTTAATGGGAACTTTACACGTGTCAAAAACAAATTTAAAGTCCGGCTCTAATGACTTTTTTGAGAGTGTCATATTTTTAGCTTCCCCTTTTGTTGTTGTATGCATTTAATGATGTGGAAAATAAATCAATAATGTAGAAAATAGCATGCAACGTTACATTTGAAGTCCATTTGATGTCATTCCTAATACTGTAGTGGCTTGGCACAATCAATGGCATTTAGAATTTCATAAAGAGAGAAGAAGGTATAAAACATTTTTAGATTTTATTTTATTTTACAGTGCATGGAGCACATGGTTTAACTCCCTTTTGTACAGTATGGCAGAATAACCACTCTTTTGACAAACTTAGTGAATGTATTTCATCTTTGTGAGCTTGCTAAACATTTCTGTAGAATATCTTGGCTGACTGATGTAGCCCATTGATTCCTGAAAATGTTTATGACTACAGCTCACGTCACTCCTCTTTAGTCACTGAAAACTGATTGTACAGAAAACAAGAAATGGTTATTCTCCCATTTCAACCAATTTTCCTTCAATCTTTCATGCACTTGACATATGAATGCACCTGTCATGTGGAACGAAAAGGCCGCCTGAATTTATTTGCAATTATCTTGCAGGAAGTGGTATGTCTAGTGGTATGTGGAGAGTCTAAGGACAGGGCACGCCCACGCCGCTCATTGGTATCCTATTGGACATTATATTTGCCTGGATTCACCTGAACATTTAATTGTCATATTTATTGCTCTGTTTTATTGCCTTAATGTTTGGTGCAGCTGTGAGGCGACTTCTGTTGTGATATTGGGCTATACAAAACCATTAAACTTGAAACTTGAAACTCGTGAATTATCCACACATTAAGGGGTTAAAGTGCTGTATATAACACATATTCCTATAGCCACACATTAAGGGGTTAAAGTACTGTATATAACACATATCCTATAGCCACACATTAAGGGGTTAAAGTACTGTATATAACACATATCCCTATAGTCACACATTAAGGGGTTAAAGTACTGTATATAACACATATCCTATAGCCACACATTAAGGGGTTAAAGTACTGTATATAACACATATCCTATAGCCACACATTAAGGGGTTAAAGTGCTGTATATAACACATATCCGTATAGCCACACATTAAGGGGTTAAAGTACTGTATATAACACATATCCCTATAGTCACACATTAAGGGGTTAAAGTACTGTATATAACACATATCCTATAGCCACACATTAAGGGGTTAAAGTACTGTATATAACACATATCCTATAGCCACACATTAAGGGGTTAAAGTACTGTATATAACACATATTCCTATAGCCACACATTAAGGGGTTAAAGTACTGTATATAACACATATCCTATAGCCACACATTAAGGGGTTAAAGTACTGTATATAACACATATCCTATAGCCACACATTAAGGGGTTAAAGTGCTGTATATAACACATATCCTATAGCCACACATTAAGGGGTTAAAGTACTGTATATAACACATATCCCTATAGCCACACATTAAGGGGTTAAAGTGCTGTATATAACACATATCCCTATAGTTACACATTAAGGGGTTAAAGTACTGTATATAACACATATTCCTATAGCCACACATTAAGGGGTTAAAGTACTGTATATAACACATATCCTATAGCCACACATTAAGGGGTTAAAGTACTGTATATAACACATATCCTATAGCCACACATTAAGGGGTTAAAGTGCTGTATATAACACATATCCCTATAGCCACACATTAAGGGGTTAAAGTACTGTATATAACACATATCCTATAGCCACACATTAAGGGGTTAAAGTACTGTATATAACACATATCCCTATAGCCACACATTAAGGGGTTAAAGTGCTGTATATAACACATATTCCTATAGCCACACATTAAGGGGTTAAAGTGCTGTATATAACACATATTCCTATAGCCACACATTAAGGGGTTAAAGTGCTGTATATAACACATATTCCTATAGCCACACATTAAGGGGTTAAAGTGCTGTATATAACACATATTCCTATAGCCACACATTAAGGGGTTAAAGTGCTGTATATAACACATATTCCTATAGCCACACATTAAGGGGTTAATGTGCTGTATATAACACATATCCTATAGCCACACATTAAGGGGTTAAAGTGCTGTATATAACACATATCCTATAGCCACACATTAAGGGGTTAAAGTACTGTATATAACACATATCCCTATAGTCACACATTAAGGGGTTAAAGTACTGTATATAACACATATTCCTATAGCCACACATTAAGGGGTTAAAGTACTGTATATAACACATATCCTATAGCCACACATTAAGGGGTTAAAGTACTGTATATAACACATATTCCTATAGTCACACATTAAGGGGTTAAAGTGCTGTATATAACACATATCCTATAGCCACACATTAAGGGGTTAAAGTACTGTATATAACACATATCCCTATAGCCACACATTAAGGGGTTAAAGTACTGTATATAACACATATTCCTATAGCCACACATTAAGGAGTTAAAGTGCTGTATATAACACATATCCTATAGCCACACATTAAGGGGTTAAAGTGCTGTATATAACACATATCCTATAGCCACACATTAAGGGGTTAAAGTGCTGTATATAACACATATTCCTATAGCCACACATTAAGGGGTTAAAGTACTGTATATAACACATATCCTATAGCCACACATTAAAGGGTTAAAGTGCTGTATATAACACATATCCTATAGCCACACATTAAGGGGTTAAAGTGCTATATATAACACATATCCTATAGCCACACATTAAGGGGTTAAAGTGCTGTATATAACACATATCCCTATCGCCACACATTAAGGGGTTAAAGTGCTGTATATAACACATATTCCTATAGCCACACATTAAGGGGTTAAAGTACTGTATATAACACATATCCCTATAACCACACATTAAGGGGTTAAAGTGCTGTATATAACACATATCCTATAGCCACACATTAAGGGGTTAAAGTACTGTATATAACACATATTCCTATAGCCACACATTAAGGGGTTAAAGTGCTGTATATAACACATATCCCTATAGCCACACGGGCTGACAGGGAGGGCATAGGTCGATGCCTATCACAAGGATCGTATGACACTTGTGAGAAGAGCCAGAATGGAACCCCCGCCCCCTGCACTGTCCTCTGCTGCTGCAGTGACAGCGCAGCTTTACCCCGCGCCCACACCACCTCACAGACCGCATCCAATTATAGATGCCGCCCATCAAACAGGAGGAGAGTTCTTCAGGAGAGTCTCCGCCGGGACAGAGACCACCCACTCCTGTCCGACGGCAGCACCTCGTGAAGAAGGGCTCGCGCAAGTTTACACAGTTAATCACAAGCCAATCAGAATCTAGCTACTGTTGTTTGAAGAAAACCTGTCAGCGACCCCAAAGTATCAGTATGCTGGGCTCATGTTACCTGATGAAGTCATTATCTCAATAAGGACCCATGTAATCACCAAATATTGAATCTGATCATTATTTGTATTGACTGGATTCACAAATCTCACGCTTTCATCTCTGAAAGTCCGTTCAGCTCAAGCGCTGTGATTCATGCTGACAGAGCAGACGCTGAACTTTGTGCTGGATGTTTCATGTGGACCGCAACGTGGGCAATATATCGTCTACATTTAAGATAATATCGAAATTGCTATTTGGAGGATATGCAGATTTACAACATCGAGTTCATCTCCAATTTTAAGAAACCAACATAAAAGGGATATTTCAGGATTTTTGACATAGGGCCTCATTTCCTAGTTGTCCCGAGTGTTGCTGATTTCGGATAATATTTTTTTTTTGTAATTCATGCATTTCTTATATTTGAGGAGTTTTGTAGCGATAGGCTAGTGCAAGGCTAGTGCATTTCTATGGTAACGGCTAGCCTGCATTAAAAACATGTCTGACCCGCTCCACAGAGCACCTGAGGCAAATCCCTTATAACACCAGACTAACCATACAAAATGTTTGTGTCTATAGAATCATTTTAACCATTTTGCATTTAAAATACCTTATATTTGAGCAGCATCAGCTTCGTGGTTGTATGAGCTACGCAGCGGCGGAGTGATCTGCTAGAAAATAGTCCCTCAAAATGCGATAATTCATGTGATCCAATTTCCTTTATATTCCGAAAATTATTCTCTGGACACGGACATTTATATGGTTAGTCTGGTGTTTTAAGTGATTTGCCTCAGGTGCTCTGTGGAGCGGGTCAGGCTGTTTTGTTGAAATCAACAACACTCTGGATAACTCGGAAATGAGGCCCTGTGTCAAAAATCCTGAAATATCCCTATCTAAAGTTACCAAAACGGCTGCTGAAAAACTAAAATAAAATGTACTTGTGTTGTTTTTTCTGCTCTCATATCTTTTTTGAGCAACAAAGCAATCTAAATTAAATCTAGATGTTTGCCCATTTCTGATGGTATCGCTTCATAATCATTACCGAAAAATTTGGAGATATTAATTTTTGTCAATATCGCCCACCCCTTGTGGACTGAGTAATTACAGATGAAAAATCTGCTTTTGGTTGGTTACTATAGTTACCACCATAAAATTCTTCTCTGCCCACCACCTCGGATTTAAATTATTACTGTTTTTTATCAAGTGGTAATGTCAGGAGCTCAGTTACCCGGGAGGAGCTCGGAGTAGAGTCGCTGCTCCTTCACGTCGAAAGGAGCAGCTGAGGTGGCTCGGGCATCTGTTTCGGATGCCTCCTGGTCGCCTCCCGCGGGAGGTGTTCCAGGCATGTCCTAGTGGGACAAGGCCTTGTGGAAGACCCAGGACACGCTGGTGGGACTATGTCTCCGAGCTGGCCTGGTGTCGCCTCGGGCTCCCCCCAGAACAGCTGGCGGAGGCGTGTGTGGACCGGGAAGTTTGGGCATCTCTGCTGAGACTGCTGCCCCCGCGACCCGGCCCCGGATAAAGCGGAAGAAAATGGATGGATGGATGGATGGATGGATAATGTCATGTGCAAATAATGCAGGAGTTAGACCCTGATAATTCTATTTTTGGAAAATATTTGAAATCTGAAAAAAAGAGAAAAAGAACCCAGAGAGCATTCATGTCAATCTTTAGTTTTAATCGGCTTGGACACATTTCAGTGTTGTGGTAATGCTCCTGATCCTGTTTCAAACGTGCACAGTGAACTGAATCTTTATTTTGAAATATAACTCTCAAATCTAACAGCACAGCCTTGTCTTCCAGAGCGAGTGCAGCCCCGTTTCAGCCAATAACGCGCGACAAAGCACCGTCGGACGGTCGTTCTCCGAGCCCCTCCGTAATGTGCTTTTCCTCCCTGAGAACCATTCCCCTCCCCGTGTTTGCCTTCGAGTGCTCGATCACGGTGCGTTTCATTGCATACCGGATAAGATGTTTACTCTCGTCTCGGCTTCGTCGTGCACAGAAAAGACTATTTCATTTTCCAGCTAAAATTTCCTGAGTGCGAGGGGCCGCCGCATTATACAATACAATATGTCTGTGCTCTTTATCTGCGGGGCAAGGCTGGTGTTTGCATTCTGAGTGGACACGAGGGCAGAATGGTAATGCGGCCGGTGTGGACGGACACGGTGAGCGGAGAGCTGGGGGAGAGGACGGCCACCAGCGCTTGTTTAATTAACCTGTGCATGAGAGGTTCCATCACAGCGCCGGGAAAGACCTGTCCCCCTGGCAACAGCAGACTCTCTCTGTCTCCCTGCTTTCACCCGCCCTCTCCCCTCCTCACCCATCCATCCCCCACTCCCTCTCTCTCCCTTACCCCTCCCTCTATCTCCCACCCTCTCCTCACCCATCCATCCCCCACTCCCTCTCTCTCCCTTACCCCTCCCTCTCTCTCCACCCTCTCCTCACCCATCCACCCCCTCTCCCCTCTCTCTCTTTTACTCCCTTCTCACCCATCCGCCTCCGTATTCCCTCCCTCTCTGTCCACTCTCTCTCTTGCTTCCTCCTCATCCATCCATCCATCCCCCACTCCCTCACCCCCTCTCTCTTACTCCCTGCTCATCCATCCACCTCTCTCTCTCTCTGTCCACTCTCTCTTACTTCCTCCTCACCCATCCATCCCCCACTCCCTCTCCCCCCTCTCTTACTTCCTCCTCACCCATCCACCACTGTCTCTCCTCTCTCTATCTTACCCCTCCCTCTCTTTCCACTCCCTCCTCACCCATCTCCCCCATCTCCCCTCCCTCACTGTCCGCTCTCTTTCCCTTACTTCCTCCTCACCCATCCATCCCTCTCTTTTTCTCTTACTCCTTCCTCACCCATCCACCCCTCTCTTTCTCTGTCCGCTCTCTCTCTTACTACCTCCTCACCCATCCACCTCCGTCTCCCCTCTCTCTCTGTCCGCCCTCTCTCTTACTTCCTCCTCACCCATCCTCCCCCTCCCTCTCTCCATTCTCTCTCCACCCATCCACCCCCTCTCTCCACTCTCTCTCCACTCTCTCTCTTACTCTCCCCCCCTCCCTCCCCATGGGCAGTACTCTAGGAAAGGGGTGTGCAGCATTTCCACTGTGTTTGTGCCGACTGTTGTTTTCAGATCATCTGACACGTCCGACAGACTCAGGGGACAGAGCCGCCAAATCCACCACAGAGAACCAGATGAGCCTTAATACAGCAGGACATGGTCCTCCTCTGCATCGTATACTCACTGTCCTCCTCTGCATCGTATATTCACTGTCCTCCTCTGCATCGTATGTCCACTGTCCTCCTCTGCATCGTATGTCCACTGTCCTCCTCTGCATCGTATGTCCACTGTCCTCCTCTGCATCGTATATTCACTGTCCTCCTCTGCATCGTATGTCCACTGTCGTCCTCTGCATCGTATACTCACTGTCCTCCTCTGCATCGTATACTCACTGTCCTCCTCTGCATCGTATGTCCACTGTCCTCCTCTGCATCGTATATTCACTGTCCTCCTCTGCATCGTATGTCCACTGTCCTCCTCTGCATCGTATATTCACTGTCCTCCTCTGCCTCATATGTCCACCGCTGCACCATATACTCACTGTCGTCCTCTGCATCATATACTCACTGTCCTCCTCTGCATCATATACTTACTGTCCTCCTCTGCATGGTATACTCACTGTCCTCCTCTGCATCATATACTTACTGTCCTCCTCTGCATCGTATACTCACTGTCCTCTGCATCATATACTCACTGCCCTCCTCTGCATCATATACTCACTGTCCTCTGCATCATATACTCACTGTCCTCCTCTGCATCATATACTCACTGTCCTCCTCTGCATCATATACTCACTGTCCTCCTCTGCATCATATACTTACTGTCCTCCTCTGCATCGTATACTCACTGTCCTCCTCTGCATCATATACTTACTGTCCTCCTCTGCATCATATACTTACTGTCCTCCTCTGCATCATATACTTACTGTCCTCCTCTGCATGGTATACTCACTGTCCTCCTCTGCATCATATACTTACTGTCCTCCTCTGCATCATATACTTACTGTCCTCCTCTGCATCGTATACTCACTGTCCTCCTCTGCATCATATACTTACTGTCCTCCTCTGCATCATATACTCACTGTCCTCCTCTGCATCATATACTTACTGTCCTCCTCTGCATCATATACTTACTGTCCTCCTCTGCATCGTATACTCACTGTCCTCCTCTGCATCATATACTTACTGTCCTCCTCTGCATCGTATACTCACTGTCCTCCTCTGCATCATATACTTACTGTCCTCCTCTGCATCATATACTCACTGTCCTCCTCTGCATCGTATACTCACTGTCCTCCTCTGCATCATATACTTACTGTCCTCCTCTGCATCATATACTTACTGTCCTCCTCTGCATCATATACTCACTGTCCTCCTCTGCACCATATACTTACTGTCCTCCTCTGCATCATATACTCACTGTCCTCCTCTGCATCATATACTCACTGTCCTCCTCTGCATTGTATACTCACTGTCCTCCTCTGCATCATATACTTACTGTCCTCCTCTGCATCATATACTCACTGTCCTCCTCTGCATCATATACTCACTGTCCTCCTCTGCATCGTATACTCACTGTCCTCCTCTGCATCATATACTCACTGTCCTCCTCTGCATCATATACTCACTGTCCTCCTCTGCATCATATACTTACTGTCCTCCTCTGCATCATATACTCACTGTCCTCCTCTGCATCGTATACTCACTGTCCTCCTCTGCATCGTATACTCACTGTCCTCCTCTGCATCATATACTTACTGTCCTCCTCTGCATCATATACTCACTGTCTTCCTCTGCATCATATACTTACTGTCGTCCTCTGCATCGTATACTCACTGTCCTCCTCTGCATCATATACTTACTGTCGTCCTCTGCATCGTATACTCACTGTCCTCCTCTGCATCATATACTTACTGTCCTCCTCTGCATCATATACTCACTGTCCTCCTCTGCATCATATACTCACTGTCCTCCTCTGCATCATATACTTACTGTCGTCCTCTGCATCATATACTCACTGTCCTCCTCTGCATCATATACTTACTGTCCTCCTCTGCATCGTATACTCACTGTCCTCCTCTGCATCATATACTTACTGTCCTCCTCTGCATCGTATACTTACTGTCCTCCTCTGCATCATATACTTACTGTCCTCCTCTGCATCATATACTCACTGTCCTCCTCTGCATGGTATACTCACTGTCCTCCTCTGCATCGTATACTTACTGTCCTCCTCTGCATCATATACTTACTGTCCTCCTCTGCATCGTATACTCACTGTCCTCCTCTGCATCATATACTTACTGTCCTCCTCTGCATCATATACTCACTGTCCTCCTCTGCATCATATACTTACTGTCCTCCTCTGCATCATATACTTACTGTCCTCCTCTGCATCGTATACTCACTGTCCTCCTCTGCATCATATACTTACTGTCCTCCTCTGCATCGTATACTCACTGTCCTCCTCTGCATCATATACTTACTGTCCTCCTCTGCATCATATACTCACTGTCCTCCTCTGCATCGTATACTCACTGTCCTCCTCTGCATCATATACTTACTGTCCTCCTCTGCATCATATACTTACTGTCCTCCTCTGCATCATATACTCACTGTCCTCCTCTGCACCATATACTTACTGTCCTCCTCTGCATCATATACTCACTGTCCTCCTCTGCATCATATACTTACTGTCGTCCTCTGCATCGTATACTCACTGTCCTCCTCTGCATCGTATACTCACTGTCCTCCTCTGCATCATATACTTACTGTCCTCCTCTGCACCATATACTTACTGTCCTCCTCTGCATCATATACTCACTGTCCTCCTCTGCATCGTATACTCACTGTCCTCCTCTGCATCATATACTTACTGTCCTCCTCTGCATCATATACTCACTGTCCTCCTCTGCATCGTATACTCACTGTCCTCCTCTGCATCATATACTTACTGTCCTCCTCTGCATCATATACTCACTGTCCTCCTCTGCATCGTATACTCACTGTCCTCCTCTGCATCATATACTCACTGTCCTCCTCTGCATCGTATACTCACTGTCCTCCTCTGCATCATATACTTACTGTCGTCCTCTGCATCATATACTCACTGTCCTCCTCTGCATCATATACTTACTGTCGTCCTCTGCATCATATACTCACTGTCCTCCTCTGCATCATATACTTACTGTCCTCCTCTGCATCGTATACTCACTGTCCTCCTCTGCATCATATACTCACTGTCCTCCTCTGCATCATATACTCACTGTCCTCCTCTGCATCATATACTTACTGTCCTCCTCTGCATCATATACTTACTGTCCTCTGCATCGTATACTCACTGTCCTCCTCTGCATCATATACTCACTGTCCTCCTCTGCATCGTATACTCACTGTCCTCCTCTGCATTGTATACTCACTGTCCTCCTCTGCATCGTATACTCACTGTCCTCCTCTGCACCATATAATCACTGTCCTCCTCTGCATCATATACTCACTGTCGTCCTCTGCACCATATACTTACTGTCCTCCTCTGCATCATATACTTACTGTCCTCCTCTGCACCATATACTTACTGTCGTCCTCTGCATCATATACTTACTGCCCTCCTCTGCACCATATACTTACTGTCCTCCTCTGCATCATATACTTACTGTCCTCCTCTGCATCATATACTTACTGCCCTCCTCTGCACCATATACTTACTGTCCTCCTCTGCATCATATACTTACTGCCCTCCTCTGCACCATATACTTACTGTCCTCCTCTGCATCATATACTTACTGTCGTCCTCTGCATCATATACTTACTGCCCTCCTCTGCACCATATACTTACTGTCCTCCTCTGCACCATATACTTACTGTCCTCCTCTGCATCATATACTTACTGTCCTCCTCTGCATCATATACTTACTGTCCTCCTCTGCATCATATACTCACTGTCCTCCTCTGCATCGTATACTCACTGTCCTCCTCTGCATCATATACTCACTGTCCTCCTCTGCATCGTATACTCACTGTCGTCCTCTGCATCATATACTCACTGTCCTCTGCATCGTATACTCACTGTCCTCCTCTGCATCATATACTCACTGTCGTCCTCTGCATCATATACTCACTGTCGTCCTCTGCATCATATACTCACTGTCCTCTGCATCGTATACTCACTGTCCTCCTCTGCATCATATACTCACTGTCCTCCTCTGCATCATATACTTACTGTCCTCCTCTGCATCATATACTCACTGTCCTCCTCTGCATCATATACTTACTGTCCTCCTCTGCATCATATACTCACTGTCCTCCTCTGCATCATATACTTACTGTCCTCCTCTGCATCATATACTCACTGTCCTCCTCTGCATCATATACTCACTGTCCTCCTCTGCATCATACACTTACTGTCCTCCTCTGCATCATATACTCACTGTCCTCCTCTGCATCATATACTTACTGTCCTCCTCTGCATCATATACTCACTGTCCTCCTCTGCATCATATACTCACTGTCCTCTGCATCATATACTCACTGTCCTCCTCTGCATCATATACTCACTGTCGTCCTCTGCATCATATACTCACTGTCCTCCTCTGCATCATATACTTACTGTCCTCCTCTGCATCATATACTCACTGTCCTCCTCTGCATCATATACTCACTGTCCTCCTCTGCATCATATACTCACTGTCGTCCTCTGCATCATATACTCACTGTCCTCCTCTGCATCATATACTTACTGTCCTCCTCTGCATCATATACTCACTGTCGTCCTCTGCATCATATACTCACTGTCCTCCTCTGCATCATATACTCACTGTCCTCCTCTGCATCGTATACTCACTGTCCTCCTCTGCATTGTATACTCACTGTCCTCCTCTGCATCATATACTCACTGTCCTCCTCTGCATTGTATGTCCTCCTTAGCATCATTTACTCACTGTCCTCTGCACCATATACTCACTGTCCTCCTCTGCACCATATACTCACTGTCCTCCTCTGCATCATATACTAACTGTCGTCCTCTGCATCATATACTTACTGTCCTCCTCTGCATCATATACTCACTGTCTTCCTCTGCATCGTATACTCACTGTCCTCTGCATCATATACTCACTGTCCTCCTCTGCATCATATACTCACTGTCCTCCTCTGCATCATATACTTACTTTTGTCCTCTGCATCATATACTTACTGTCGTCCTCTGCGTCATATTAACCTTATTCCGCCTCGCCCACTTTTGCCTCTTTTTGCCTTGTCACGGCGCCCACGCGAGCCTCCGGAATACGGTGAATACAGACTGCAAGTTTAGCTTCAGTGCCTGTTGTGACCATAGTACAATTAGGGTCATTAGATGTTCCATCTTGAAGAAGCAGGATGACAGCGCCACCTGCAGTCCTCTTCTAAACTGTGTCCCAGGTGTGAGAAAGTGGGTATGCCCCCTCGTCCCCGTTCACTGTCTGGGGAGCGTGATTCCATTTGAGCCTCATGTGTTCAATCACATGCACTGCTCTTCTCCTTCACAGCCGCTCATCTCTCCCTCTCTGGTCATCCTTTAGCCACTACTGCCATCATCCACTTTCATTCAGCTTTTTCCCGCTGCTTACACTCACACAGCGCCTCAAACTGCTTTGTTCAAGCCGTTTCCTTGGAGAAAGAGAACATCCCGATGGTTTCAGAGCAGCAGGACTCAGCTAGCCATATGATTCTACATACAGTCACGTGCCCCACGCAGCTGATGAACTCAACTTGGCCTGGCCCAAAGGACACAATGGGGAAATCTAAGCCCAAGCCCGACGCCGGGTCTGGCTTGGGACCTTGGGCTCAGACCAAGAATCGACGCTGATTGGACAGTCCCTAGGCATCTCTCCAACCTTTACGGTTCAACTTAACTATTTATCATCATTATTATTTAACAAGAGGATTTAGGGCAGGATCTATGAGGTACATGCATATTTAAAGTCAGCACATGGGTTTGAGAATGCAGCAGACTCTATGAAGAAAGAAAGCAAATGCATTTCTCTTTGGGGAAAAAAAAGAATAAAACCCTTTCTGTACACAAGGGCTGAACGCATTGCAACTGTTGATGGCATTTATTATTGATGTTGACCTGCTAGACTAGCACGATAATCACATGCATTTCAGAACATGTGTGACCTACGACCTATGCAACGTTTAGCAGATTGGCAGATTTTAGACATGTTTGTTTGCAGAGGACATTCAGTCAACTGTCTGTGCTGGCGCTCAGTGTGGGACAGATTTTTCAGTAGCCGATCGTTTCCGTTACGTCTCACTCGGTGTATTGCACTGTTCGCGTGACACAAGCCCCCCCCCCAAAGTGCTTCACCCACCGTTAGCCACGACTTCCCCGGAAGCACCAAGCACTCAGTCTCACACAGGCGAAGGGAGCGAAGTGTCTTGCCCAGGGACACAGTTTGGTGACATTTCAGGTTTTCACTGCTGACCTACAGATGTGTGGATGAACGTGGTGGTTGATTCAGATTCAGGAAACTTAAGGCGAGACACTGCAGGTGAATGGGGAAAAAAAATAAATTTACAGATATCAATTTGAAACTGTTGCTGTCGATCACTGGCATAAATGTAAGAAAAAAATACATTGCAAGTTTTCTGTCATTTTATCTTTTCATATAAGAACAAGGTGTTTTATGGCTAAAAATGCCCCAAATTTCCCATCTTTTCGGCGACGAGATCTAAATAATGGATAGAGCTACATTCAAATGTATGGTTTCATTTTATTGGTAAATGAGTTACCAAGACTTTCTCAGAGGGGATTTTGGATTTCTTGTTTAATTTTAAAATAAGCTGTTTTTAGTGGAAAAAATTGTAAAAATGTAGTTTTCGCCTCATTTTTTGACATTCAAAACTCAATAAATGGGGCTTAGGGATTAAATAATAAAAAATCCCTCCGAAAAAATCTTCCAAATATTGTTCAGTCCAAGGCTGGAAAATGTGAAGTCTTTAGGTCCGACTGACGTGGACATAGTGTCGCCACAATGACAGAAAAATGTGTTTTGAGAAAAAGGCCCTTGAATTTGCATTCTCCCATATAAGTCTATGGGGGAACATTGAATCAGCGCAACATTTAAGCATGTTATTGTGAAGATTAGGCATATTTTCTGTTTCCGGGTGAAAGCTTATATGTTCAGAGACCAATTTAGCCCAAAACCTGAAAACTGATTTTTTTTTTGTTTTGCCTGTAGTGTCTCCCCTTAATTGATCCCAAAAGGCAATTCAATCGTACCAAACCTCAGAACATTTCGCGAACGCGTCACAGTGTCAGTCCCAACAGTTCAGACAAGAGTAAAGAAAAACAATGGTTATACAACAATGATAAAAATGAAGCACATTTGAAATTGTCTATGTTCCGAGATAGTCCATAGAAACGACAATGTGGACAATGGGAATTCTGTCCAGTTTATATTTGAGAATCAAAAAACAAACTGAACTGAAATGATTGAGATAAAGCTAATGTGTGTTTTGATAATTATGCAAACGTCTTCCTGCTAATCAAACATGAATCTGTGTGCCTGTTCCAGAGGTCCGGAACTGTCTCCCCCGTGGTGTTGTTCAGTCTAATTAATTTGAGCCGTTATACCGTATTATTTTAAAAGCATGCCAACCACTCAGTTTGCCACAAACCTTTGTTAGTATTACATTAAAGGAATTATCTCGATTTCAAAGTGGTTATGACAGCCACTTGCATTTGCCTGATCAGAAAGCCCACAGAGCCCAGCCTTTTGGCTTGCCAGATCCTATTGCTGAAACTGGCAGGTCCAAAAAGCTTCAGCCAGGCAAAAGCAAAGCTGATTGTGTTTTTAAATAGTTGGTGTCCATTTGCTATTTCGATCTTCTCCCTCTGCGTCGGGATCGCAGGTGAAGATACGATCCTCTCTGCACTCTTGCTCTAATGTATTTCCGTCCTTGATGGATACAGCGCTGCCACTCAGCCGATTGGAGAACTGTAATACCTGCCTGATATCCCGCTCCCTCCAGCCCCTCCTCCAGGCTTTCCCTCTCCCTGCCCACCTCTGGCCTTCCTCTCACGGGCCCGCTCCCCTCTCCGAGCCGGGGTCTGCACCGGTGGGTAATTATCCCCCTCGAGAGAGAGGGATAGAGAGGCAATCAGTGCCATAAATTGGACTTGAATATCCCGGCTCTGAGAATAGAGTGGCCCAAACTCGCCGGGTCCTTCCAAGCATTTACCGCTAAAGCCGGCCCATTTGCAGATGTGACTGAGAGAGAGGAGAGAGGCAGAGGAAAGATGTCTGTTCACTTGACTTTGTGCTGGAGAGGAGAGGAGTGCTTTAGGAACATGAATCTTTTATGGACTCTCTCAGACTTCAACAAGATTGTGCAGTTTTAAAGTGGACATTTCTTGCATAATTGTGGCTTATTATCCTGCTCTCGGACGCCTCAGCGTTTATGTTTCACAGTTTATCATTTAAATCAATGTGCTTTATGGAAAAGATACATTTTTGTAAATTGAAAAAATTGCGTAGGGAATAATGGCAGGCTTATTTATAAGGTTGGGTTATTTATTTTTCTGCCAGATAAATGTTGATGCCTGTACCAGCAGGTCCTTGTGTTGCATCGAGCATCAATATGTGCCCCCATTCTTTGTGCATGTAGTGGATGTGCATCGTGGTAAGACTTAAGACTTGGTTCTTTCATTTGGTTCTTTATCACATGTGATAGAACTGACAGTAAAGCTAACTAAATGGAATTGAATGTTTTTCCAATTCAGCTGCACTTACAGAGAATTAACACTGATCCAATAGCCAATACACATGAGTTATTCTTTCACTCAGCTGCACATGAGGCTCTGGTGTGACCAGCAGCAAGAGTCAGGAGGCACCCACTCCTTCACATGGAGGAGTGAGGTTCCACTCCCATTCCTCTTGTTCTGCTTGGAACATTGATACGATCAGAGAACAGAGAACAGAACAGACAACAGAACAGAACAGAACAGAGGACAGAACAGAGAACAGAACAGAGAACAGAACAGAGAACAGAACAGAGAACAGAACAGAGAACAGAACAGAGAACAGAACAGAGAACAGAACAGATAACAGAACAGAGAACAGAGAACAGAACAGAACAGAACAGAGAACATAACAGAGAACAGAACAGAGAGCAGGACAGAGAGCAGAACAGAGAGCAGAACAGAGAACAGAACAGAGAGCAGAACAGAGAGCAGAACAGAGAACAGAACAGAGAACAGAGAACAGAACAGAACAGAGGACATAACAGAGAGCAGAACAGAGAACAGAACAGAGAGCAGAACAGAGAGCAGAACAGAGAACAGAACAGAGAGCAGAACAGAGAGCAGAACAGAGAACAGAACAGAGAACAGAACAGAGAGCAGAACAGAGAGCAGAACAGAGAACAGAACAGAGAACAGAACAGAGAACAGAACAGAGAGCAGAACAGAGAACAGAACAGAGAACATAACAGAGAGCAGAACAGAGAGCAGAACAGAGAGCAGAACAGAGAGCAGAACAGAGAACAGAACAGAGACCAGAACAGAGAGAAGAACAGAGAGCAGAACAGAGAACAGAACAGAGAACAGAACAGAGAACAGAACAGAGAGCAGAACAGAGAACAGAACAGATAACAGAACAGAGAACAGAACAGAGAACAGAACAGAGAGCAGAACAGAGAGCAGAACAGAGAACAGAACAGATAACAGAACAGATAACAGAACAGAGAACAGAACAGAGAACAGAACAGAGAACAGAACAGAGAACAGAACAGATAACAGAACAGATAACAGAACAGAGAACAGAACAGAACAGAGAACATAACAGAGAACAGAACAGAGAGCAGGACAGAGAGCAGAACAGAGAACAGAACAGAGAGCAGAACAGAGAACAGAACAGAGAACAGAGAACAGAACAGAACAGAGGACATAACAGAGAGCAGAACAGAGAACAGAACAGAGAACAGAACAGAGAGCAGAACAGAGAGCAGAACAGAGAACAGAGAACAGAGAACAGAGAACAGAACAGAACAGAGGACATAACAGAGAGCAGAACAGAGAGCAGAACAGAGAGCAGAACAGAGAACAGAACAGAGAACAGAACAGATAACAGAACAGAGAACAGAGAACAGAGAACAGAACAGAACAGAGGACATAACAGAGAGCAGAACAGAGAGCAGAACAGAGAGCAGAACAGAGAACAGAACAGAGAACAGAACAGAGAACAGAACAGATAACAGAACAGATAACAGAACAGAGAACAGAACAGAGAACAGAACAGAGAGCAGAACAGAGAGCAGAACAGAGAACAGAACAGAGAACAGAACAGAGAACAGAACAGAGAGCAGAACAGAGAGCAGAACAGAGAACAGAACAGAGAGCAGAACAGAGAACAGAACAGAGAACAGAACAGAGAACAGAACAGAGAACAGAACAGAGAACAGAACAGATAACAGAACAGAGAACAGAGAACAGAACAGAACAGAGAACATAACAGAGAACAGAACAGAGAGCAGGACAGAGAGCAGAACAGAGAGCAGAACAGAGAACAGAACAGAGAACAGAACAGAGAGCAGAACAGAGAACAGAACAGAGAACAGAGAACAGAGAACAGAACAGAACAGAGGACATAACAGAGAGCAGAACAGAGAGCAGAACAGAGAACAGAACAGAGAGCAGAACAGAGAGCAGAACAGAGAACAGAACAGAGAACAGAACAGAGAGCAGAACAGAGAACAGAACAGAGAGCAGAACAGAGAGCAGAACAGAGAACAGAACAGAGAACAGAACAGAGAACAGAACAGAGAACAGAACAGAGAGCAGAACAGAGAGCAGAACAGAGAACAGAACAGATAACAGAACAGAGAACAGAACAGAGAACAGAACAGAGAACAGAACAGAGAACAGAACAGATAACAGAACAGAGAACAGAGAACAGAACAGAACAGAGAACATAACAGAGAACAGAACAGAGAGCAGGACAGAGAGCAGAACAGAGAGCAGAACAGAGAACAGAACAGAGAACAGAACAGAGAGCAGAACAGAGAACAGAACAGAGAACAGAGAACAGAGAACAGAACAGAACAGAGGACATAACAGAGAGCAGAACAGAGAGCAGAACAGAGAACAGAACAGAGAGCAGAACAGAGAGCAGAACAGAGAACAGAACAGAGAACAGAACAGAGAGCAGAACAGAGAGCAGAACAGAGAACAGAACAGAGAACAGAACAGAGAGCAGAACAGAGAACAGAACAGAGAACATAACAGAGAGCAGAACAGAGAACAGGACAGAGAGCAGAACAGAGAACAGAACAGAGAGCAGAACAGAGAACAGAACAGATAACAGAACAGAGAACAGAACAGAGAACAGAACAGAGAGCAGAACAGAGAGCAGAACAGAGAGCAGAACAGAGAACAGAACAGAGAACAGAACAGAGAACAGAATAGAAATGGCACAGGGCACAAAGGAGTTCCCGTATACATTCATCTTAGTAGTGGCACAGTGGATGGCAACCACTGCATCACCGTGTCGCCGTGTCTGACCCAGACTGGGACGCATGAGCTTGGGTACTTTTTTACATTTATCTGGACTTAGATCAGCATAATCAGCGGAGTCTAGAGCTTAGTATGTTACATGTATGTCCAACCTTTAGGCATCCTTTCATCCACTGTGAGTCAAACACTGTCCTGCGAGAAAGAGGCAAGGCAAGATAAGGCAAGGCAACTTTATTTAAATTGCACATTTCATACACAAGGCAGAGAGGGCAGAGGGAGAGAACACCCTGATGGTCTTGCTGTAGCGCAGGTGGCTGTCCATGTTCATAAAAAGAGATTATGTAATCTCAATGGGACTCTCCTGGTTAAATCATAGTCAAATAATAAATATAACTTTATTATTATTGGTAGACTTCTCTCATGATGCTAAAGGAGCTGTGAGGTGAGGGAGATGAGGGAGGTGAGGGAGGTGCGGCGCCAGCCTCCTTCTGCAGCACAAAGCCCACTGCTGTGTGCGAGTGTGGCTCCTCACGGGTTGCATTATGGGAATGTAACGGTGCCGGACCGGCCAAACGGGATCACTTAGAGTCGCTTTAAGTTATTGAACATGTCAATGTTGCACAGTAGGTCCCCTTTACTGTGCAGCTGAACCTCTTTGCCCCGGGATACCCTTTCTTAGACCCATATTTTTTCACACCAGGGGAAATGATACTGAATGAAAGGGATCGAACAGATAATATTTCCACTTTCTGATGGCATTGCCTGTTCTCCTGGAGAAGCTCTGTGACTCCCTTCAGAATTCAGAGTAAAGAAAATACATGTCTGGTTGACTCAAGATTTAATTTTAGATTATTGAAATCACAGTCTCTTCATATAGGCCAGGGTTGTGTTGGAAGATCACTGCTGTTCAAATGTTTGAAAGCTAAGGATGAGCTCAGACGTACAGTACTCTGTGGGCCTCTTACAGTTGACAGGAGTTTAGTTACTTCTCTCAGGTGTTTATACATTTATTAGATTTTGTCAGACTTCAGGGCTTTTCTAAGGATGAAGAATCAACCCATTGTAGGTGTGTAGGTGTTGTACTGCGATGGTTGTTAGGATTTTGAGTTTTGGAGTTTCAGTGGTTCTTGTGTAGAAACACAATATAGAATATTCTGTTGTATTGTACACTGTTGTATTCCTACATTGCATCGCTAGATCAGCTAACCTAGAAACAGCGAGCTAACTTTGCCTGGCAGAAACAAGCTCTGCACCTGCCCCTGTATTTTTAAGTTATTATTGTGGTATTCTGTCATGTCTTGCTATATGCATTTTGCATCACCTAATATTGAATGTGAGGATGTTTCTTTATTTTGTGCAGCGCTAATTGCAGGTTTTAGCCAAACAGTTTTGTCAGTGATAACCATTTAATGGATTTACAAAAACACAGCAGAGCAGTTCCAGGCTGAGGACATCACCTCATGACATCAGCAGGTGGAATGCAAGTGTTTGGAGAACTAGACAGACTGATAATAGAGAAACATAGAAATGTGTCCTGCGTTTGACCCATCTATCAGTGAGCGCCCTGGGACCCAGATCTTGCTTCATGGTCAGAAGTACGCAAGTGCTAATGTTGCTAACTAGCCGCTAACTCGCAGTGATTCTTACCTAGTCTTATGCCCAGGGGCTTATTCATCTGAAAAACGATAAAGGCCTCAGAAAATCCCAAATAAAGAGATACAGCATGTTTATATTGAGTGAAAATGAGCTGCAGCAAAACTGTAGCTCCTGGATAAGTTACTATAATACTATAATACACACGAGAAAATCCACACGGAGCTGAAGTAAAGGCGAAAAGAGGCCATTTAGCTGCAGTAATATACGGTATCGGCAAGTACTTAAATCAAAGTACTCGTACTCGTATCGGTTTTAGAAAAAGTGGTATCGGTGCATCCCTAGACTAAACCTCACAAAAACACAGCAAAGACGGACAAACGTGTCCTGTAAAACAATGTGGAACGAAAAAGGCAGCTGTACCAAGAGAGAGGGAGGTTGCTGCTTGTTTACGTGTCCCCATGATGAAGATCTTGCCATGGATTTGCCTCTTGTGCATGTTTTGGGTTGAGGACACTGGGAGATCATACAGACTTCACACAGAAGCGCCCAAGTGGTTCTAAAGTCAAAACCTGGGACCTTCTCCATGTGAGCACAAACCATTAAGCCACTTCAATCACTGACACCTCAATATTTAAATGAAACAAAGAATGTAAGCAATTAGAGAGAAAAGTGGAACTAAATGATGTGGAGAGTGTCACCTTATACTGAATGAAACAAAACACAGCTCCCGGTGTGGTTTGGACCAGGGATCCCCATTACCGTGTGCCTAAAAGCACAACATAAGGTGGACTTAACTCCTGGTTTAATAAGCAGACCCTGAAGCCGAGCGTTCATCATCCTCTCGGGCAGCAGACCTAATGACACATTGCAGTCTATTTCCATGGTAAACAACATCGATTGCTGAAATTATTGATGTTCCACACAAAGTGGCCCTCTTGTTTCTTCAGTAATTATTCCCAAAGCAGCTGCGTGTCGCTGTGTCAACACTGTCCGTCAGTCTGCAGCACAGGAGCGCCTTGTTAGCTCCATGCACAGGGGAAACTGGACCCAATGTGAAAGCAGCACTTTTTACCTTAGATAAAGAAGGGTAAATGTATTATATATGATATTGTAGGGTTAATTATAAACTAACCCTGTCATTTAAACATGCTCTGAAATGCCTGGGTTTCTTGTGTGAGCTGTTCTGTTCAGTCCTTGTTTATGCCCCTGGACATGTTGAAATATGCACAGTGAGACCTTGAGTCGGAATTAGATATGAAACTGTTAGAAATACTCAAATCCTTGCGGTATGTAACAAGCTCACAAGCTTTATTGAACATGGCAGTACACGAGGAAAGGGCTTTAGAGCAGGGAGAGACGTTCAGCAACTTGTCAAATCCACCACAATTGATTTATTAAATTGTTTATTCATTTATTTATACTTTTTTTTTGTGATGATTCATCCAATCAGAATCAGAAACCAGAAGAATGAGGCCCACACTTCGGTTTCCTAATCCTAAGACAACAAAAGGTGCTGACAGAACTCCAGAGGAGCGTAGACAAGCTGCTCTGAAATGCTCTAGAGACGGGGTGCCCAAACTTTTTGTCTCCGAGGGCCAAAATGAAAAGTTCCTGTGAGTTGCGGGCCAAACAAAAGACATATAACTGCTAATAATAGCCTAATAGTTACTTAATGTAATTTTTCGGAAGCCTATACATTTGCATTTGAATATGTCTATGCAAATATTATGCTACATTAAAACAAATGTTAAATATGGCAAAAGCCTAGTTTTAGTAGAACAAATCATCTATTGTAGCCAAACTGTAAACAACACCACCTGTATCTGCAGTCCTTACAGTGATTCATTTGTTAACTCAAAGAAAATGTCACATTACATTTTTTTGAAAGCAATTTTTAACATGTGCCTTTGTTAATGTCAACAACCTTTGCAATAAAAGCTGGAAAACTGGGAAAGTCGATGCTACAACAGCGCCCCCAATTTGACACTGGTGGCCAAAAAGTGTACTGCATCAACATTTACCATTGAGAATGAATGGGAGAGAGTTAGTATTATTAACCATAAGCAACGCAAAAGTAGGTCACTCTCTGGCGGGCCAACGGAATTCTTCCGGTGGGCCAAATTTGGCCCGTGGGCCCCACTTTGGGCACCCCTGCTCTAAAGGCTCTTCTTTGCCACTGCTGCTAAGTCTAAGGTTCATTCTGCTGATTGTACGTTGTTGATCATTTAACTGTTGATGAGCTCAGGAAGGAATGTTTACATCTCAGGTCCAGGCACTGTTTACTGGAGGATTATGTATTAAGTATTAAGTATATAGCATTGACTATGGGACATGTCCCCTCGCTGCCCGGTCCAGTGCAGGGGACATGTCGTTTGCTGGGTCCAGTATGAGGGACATGTCCCCTCGCTGGTCGGTGCGGAGGACATGTCCTCACTCAGTACAGTCTGGGGAACATGTCCTCGGCCCAGTGCGGGGGACGTGTCCTCACTTAGTACAGTCTGGGGAACATGTCCCCCGTGCGGGGGACGTGTCCTCACTCAGTACAGTCTGGGGAACATGTCTTCAGTCCAGTGCGGGGGACGTGTCCTCACTTAGTACAGTCTGGGGAACATGTCCTCGGTCCAGTGCGGGGGACATGTCCTCACTTAGTACAGTCTGGGGAACATGTCCTCGGTCCAGTGCGGGGGACGTGTCCTCACTTAGTACAGTCTGGGGAACATGTCCTCAGCCCAGTGCGGGGGACATGTCCTCACTTAGTACAGTCTGGGGAACATGACCTCAACCCAGTGCGGGGGACGTGTCCTCACTTAGTACAGTCTGGGGAACATGTCCTCAGCCCAGTGCGGGGGACGTGTCCTCACTTAGTACAGTCTGGGGAACATGTCCTCAGCCCAGTGCGGGGGACATGTCCTCACTTAGTACAGTCTGGAGAACATGTCCTCAGTCCAGTGCGGGGGACATGTCCTCACTTAGTACAGTCTGGAGAACATGTCCTCAGTCCAGTGCGGGGGACATGTCCTCACTTAGTACAGTCTGGAGAACATGTCCTCAGCCCAGTGCGGGGGACATGTCCTCACTTAGTACAGTCTGGGGAACATGTCCTCACTCAGTACAGTCTGGGGAACATGTCCTCAGCCCAGTGCGGGGGACATGTCCTCACTCAGTACAGTCTGGGGAACATGTCCTCGGCCCAGTGCGGGGGACGTGTCCTCACTTACAGTCTGGGGAACATGTCCTCTGTCCAGTGCGGGGGACGTGTCCTCACTTACAGTCTGGGGAACATGTCCTCGGTCCAGTGCGGGGGACGTGTCCTCACTTACAGTCTGGGGAACATGTCCTCTGTCCAGTGCGGGGGACGTGTCCTCACTTACAGTCTGGGGAACATGTCCTCTGTCCAGTGCGGGGGACGTGTCCTCACTTACAGTCTGGGGAACATGTCTCTGTCCAGTGCGGGGGACATGTCCTCAACCCAGTGCGGGGGACGTGTCCTCACTTAGTACAGTCTGGGGAACATGTCCTCAGTCCAGTGCGGGGGACGTGTCCTCACTTAGTACAGTCTGGGGAACATGTCCTCGGCCCAGTGCGGGGGACGGGTCCTCACTTACAGTCTGGGGAACATGTCCTCTGTCCAGTGCAGGGGACATGTCTTCAACCCAGTCTGGGGAACATGTCCTCAGTCAGTACAGTCTGGGGAACATGTCCTCGGTCCAGTGCGGGGGACATGTCCTCACTTAGTACAGTCTGGAGAACATGTCCTCAGTGCAGTGCGGGGGACGTGTCCTCACTTAGTACAGTCTGGAGAACATGTCCTCAGTCCAGTGCGGGGGATGTGTCCTCACTTAGTACAGTCTGGAGAACATGTCCTCAGTGCAGTGCGGGGGACGTGTCCTCACTTAGTACAGTCTGGGGAACATGTCCTCGGCCCAGTGCGGGGGACGTGTCCTCACTTAGTACAGTCTGGGGAACATGTCCTTGGCCCAGTGCGGGGGACGTGTCCTCACTTAGTACAGTCTGGGGGACATGTCCTCACTCAGTACAGTCTGGGGAACATGTCCTCGGCCCAGTGCGGGGGACGTGTCCTCAGTCAGTACAGTCTGAGGGACATGTCCTCAGTACAGTCTGGGGAACATGTCCTCAGTACAGTCTGGGGAACATGTCCTCGGCCCAGTGCGGGGGACGTGTCCTCAGTCAGTACAGTCTGAGGGACATGTCCTCAGTACAGTCTGAGGGACATGTCCTCAGTACAGTCTGAGGGACATGTCCTCAGTACAGTCTGGGGGACATGTCCTCAGTACAGTCTGGGGAACATGTCCTCGGCCCAGTGCGGGGGACGTGTCCTCACTCAGTACAGTCTGGGGAACATGTCCTCAGTACAGTCTGAGGGACATGTCCTCAGTACAGTCTGGGGAACATGTCCTCGGCCCAGTGCGGGGGACGTGTCCTCAGTCAGTACAGTCTGAGGGACATGTCCTCAGTACAGTCTGAGGGACATGTCCTCAGTACAGTCTGGGGAACATGTCCTCGGCCCAGTGCGGGGGACGTGTCCTCACTCAGTACAGTCTGGGGAACATGTCCTCAGTACAGTCTGAGGGACATGTCCTCAGTACAGTCTGGGGAACATGTCCTCGGCCCAGTGCGTGGGACGTGTCCCGTCTCCTCAGTGATGTTTGACGGCGATGCATCAGAGCCTCGCCTCTGGTGCTTTGTAATGGCTTCCACACTCACTTTGATATTATTATGTAAATGTGTTATCAGCGCGTCATCAGCCGGGCTGCGAGGCGCTTACTGAGGAGACAGAATGTTGCACCTGAAAGTTAATTAAAAAGCCATAAAGTGTGTCTGCTGGTGCTGTTTGTTTGTCAGAGCCCCCCCTGGAGCCCCCCCACAGCCCACGATGAATGCTTTCATTACAGTGACAAGTTCTGGGGCAGTCTCTCTCTGCCACGCGCTGCTCCTTTTATTACCCCGCGCTTTCTGCCGCTCTGGAAAGGGCCGTATTGATGAAAAGCTGTTTAGATTTAGGCTTTTAATTTGAAACGAACCGAGGCCACGAGCGGCAAAACTAATTATGTGTAGAGCAAATAAACCTTTTCACAAGTGACGGAATTAAAGGAACGGCACACTTTAATTGGTTTAGTAACTCTTCCTTTTTCCACCACAGGATCAAAAGAGCAGAAGGGACATTTAGGGCAGAGTTATTTTAATTACAAAGGACGGCTGTCTATACACTGCCAAAATATTACAGACACATATACCAACATTTTTTGAATCCCGTATCTGCTTAACGGTATTATTCAATGCCAGAAGAGCACATAACTGCTGTAGAATTCTGCACTAATGGTTTGGAAAGTTCGAAAAGAGTGTCTGTGAACTTATTTTGAAAGCTTCTGCAATATGTTGGATTACAGTGAAACTCCACTGTAAACCAACCCTGTTATGCTGATGAGCGTAGTGTTCTAAGAGTCCATGTAAACTCCTTGTGAAACAGACCACACCCCCCGGCCTCTCGATCGCCCTCCAAGTGCAGGTTTTTCATCATCATTATCATCAATAAGCAGCAGCAGTGGTGGTTTGTGCTCGTGCTTCACAGCCAGAAGGTCCCGGGTTTGATCCCCAGCGGGACAGTACGACTAGAGCCGTGTGCAAAAGGTGAATGGGGTGTGTGTGTGGTGGGAGGAGCCGATGCCGCAGTTTGGAAGCCTCACTTTCGTCAGTCAACCCCAGGGCAGATGTGGCTACTAACACCACCCAGTATGGAGTGAATGAATAATGCACGGAAATGTGAAGCAGTTTGGAGCATCTTATTATCTCACGGAACAAAGATTGTTTGCTGCAGAGCCAGATTTGGACCCGGGGCCTGACATTGCCTTGCTCTAGGGGTTAAAGCTGCAGGGAATAGAATGTTCATTGTGACAGCCTTTACGCTGTGTGTTCGACTCCTGGCTCTTACATTTTGCTGAATGTCTGTTTCTCCAGGAGCTAAAAAGCTAGCCTCGAGGAGCTAACAGCTAGGTCGGAATGATTCGTAAAAATCAAGCAGCATATTATGCACAAATAACATCAATAAAACAGGCAACTACTTGAACCTTTACGATGATCACACATGGAGCCTGGCTTTACACATTTGTGGTTTATTGCAGACTTTTCATCAACAATGAGCTGTAGCAGATTTTAACATTAGCACATAACCTCGAATAACCATTGTCCACCTGCACAGATCATGTCCCTGGTGTCGTCCATGGGAGTATAGGTAAAGATCCACAGGGCATGGCAGCAGCAAAGAGGGACTAGAGCCTCCAAACAGCAGTTGTTTTTCAGGCTAGAGCTCCTTCGTGTGGACACGGAGCCCCTGAACTCTCAAAGGTTCGTCTCCAAAGTCACTTTCCGGGTCAGACGGTGGATCAAAGCCTACGTGGCCATTGTTCACATTTTACTGTTGGAAATAAGTGACAAAGTGTCGCTTATTTCCAACAGTAAAATTATGCACCGAAAATCTATGGTAGTTTCGATGCGTGTGGAGGAGACGAGAGAATGCAGTAGTGTTGTGATGATGCCACAGACAGCGTGCTGAAGGGGGCGTGTCATAAAGGGTCAGGGCGTCTTAAAGAGACAGAGGCCAATTTCAAAACGTTCGCTACAGCAATTTTGCGAGAGCAAATTTATTTATTTTTATTTACTGCATTTATAGACCAACATAAGGTTGCGTTATTATTGTAGTGTGCTAAAGACTATGTGATTGAAAATAACAACGAAAAAAGAAAATAACCCAAATCAATAAATAATACTGAGCAGACAGAGACAATACTCTTCAACAATCACAACCAATTTTTTGTCCTTGATGATTCCACAGAGTGTTTGAACAGCCAAAAACAACATCAGACAAAAGAACATCAGACTCATTTGGGAAGTTTATCACTCGTCAAAAATGTTACTAAGTGGCACTTCTAACCTGCAGAGTGTGTTCACTTGAAGCCTATATTCCCCTGTTCAGTCTGCAGCAGAGTCTGTAGTGGTGCTCAAGGACACACTCTTTCAGCTCCTTTACTGAACCTTCATGAATGAATGAGCTGTGACGCAGCTCCTTTAGTGAAGCTTAGTGAATGACTGAGCTGTGATGCAGCTCCTTTAGTGAAGCTTAGTGAATGACTGAGCTGTGATGCAGCTCCTTTAGTGAAGCTTAGTGAATGAATGAGCTGTGACGCAGCTCCTTTAGTGAAGCTTAGTGAATGAATGAGCTGTGATGCAGCTCCTTTAGTGAAGCTTAGTGAATGAATGAGCTGTGACGCAGCTCCTTTAGTGAAGCTTAGTGAATGAATGAGCTGTGATGCAGCTCCTTTAGTGAAGCTTAGTGAATGAATGAGCTGTGATGCAGCTCCTTTATTTATTTTTATTTATTTATGTTTTATTTGGTAGGGACAGTGCAAGTTAATGAACAAGCCACACCGGATTGTAGCCTTAGGCTAATTTTCATCCGTCGTCCCCCATGCGCACTCTCAAACACACTCTCATACATCCTGGCCTATTGTACATGTTTTTAGTGGTAGGGGAAACCGGAGTACCCGGAGGAAACCTACGCAGACACGGGGAGAACATGCAAACTCCACACAGAAAGACCCCGTCCTTGGTGGGAATCGAACCCGGACCTTCTAGCTGTGAAGCACAAGCACTAACCGCTGTGCTACCGTGCCGCCACTGCTTTAGTGAAGCTTAGTGAATGAATGAGCTGTGACATAGCTCCTTTAGTGAAGCTTAGTGAATGAATGAGCTGTGACGCAGCTCCTTTAGTGAAGCTTAGTGAATGAATGAGCTGTGACATAGCTCCTTTAGTGAAGCTTAGTGAATGACTGAGCTGTGATGCAGCTCCTTTAGTGAAGCAGAGTGAATGAATGAGCTGTGATGCAGCTCCTTTAGTGAAGCTTAGTGAATGAATGAGCTGTGACGCAGCTCCTTTAGTGAAGCTTAGTGAATGAATGAGCTGTGATGCAGCTCCTTTAGTGAAGCTTAGTGAATGAATGAGCTGTGACATAGCTCCTTTAGTGAAGCTTAGTGAATGAATGAGCTGTGATGCAGCTCCTTTAGTGAAGCTTAGTGAATGAATGAGCTGTGACGCAGCTCCTTTAGTGAAGCTTAGTGAATGAATGAGCTGTGATGCAGCTCCTTTAGTGAAGCTTAATGAATGACTGAGCTGTGATGCAGCTCCTTTAGTGAAGCTTAATGAATGAATGAGCTGTGATGCAGCTCCTTTAGTGAAGCTTAGTGAATGAATGAGCTGTGATGCAGCTCCTTTAGTGAAGCTTAGTGAATGAATGAGCTGTGATGCAGCTCCTTTAGTGAAGCTTAATGAATGACTGAGCTGTGATGCAGCTCCTTTAGTGAAGCTTAGTGAATGAATGAGCTGTGACGCAGCTCCTTTAGTGAAGCTTAGTGAATGAATGAGCTGTGACGCAGCTCCTTTAGTGAAGCTTAGTGAATGAATGAGCTGTGACGCAGCTCCTTTAGTGAAGCTTAGTGAATGAATGAGCTGTGACGCAGCTCCTTTAGTGAAGCTTAATGAATGAATGAGCTGTAATGCAGCTCCTTTAGTGAAGCTTAGTGAATGAATGAGCTGTGACGCAGCTCCTTTAGTGAAGCTTAGTGAATGAATGAGCTGTGATACAGCTCCTTTAGTGACCCTTAGTGAATGAATGAGCTGTGACGCAGCTCCTTTAGTGAAGCTTAGTGAATGACTGAGCTGTGATGCAGCTCCTTTAGTGAAGCTTATTGCTGTGATTGAAAATCCATAGCCATCACCCGACGTGTTCTGAGCCTTTCTGCCCTCGGCTCAGGCTGTGGACCAGGTTGTCCAATGACCCAGAGGTTGGGGGTTTGAATCCCAGCTCCCGTAGGTGCCGACTGTTCCTGTGTCCACTTGGACATGACACATACGACGCCCATGTCATACCTCTTTAGTCCAGTATGAGAAGACTGCAGAGTCTAGATCTGTGTCAGGTCCAGCTAACGGACGGACAGGTTCATACACCAGGCTATCAGGAAGCTGAACTCTCCACTTCCCTCCCTCCACTGCCCCTCGTGTGTATTCATATTTGATGACACTCTGTATTTAACTATTTGTACCAAGGGTTTGAGAGTAGCGTCATTTCGACTCACTGCACGTCTTTACAGGCGGCAGGGCAACCGAACTGAGCGAGAAAGATCATTTTATGAATCTTATATATCGCTTTTCCAGTCCAGATGAAAGTCTTTCGACAATTTCATGCCTTATTCATTCGCGCCAAAAAGCCAAAGTGGCCCTGCGGTAGACTGATGGAAGCGAAGCTGCCAATGTGTGCCATCAGCCCCTGAACCCCAATCTGCAGTGAGCATAATACACAGTGTATTTCAATGCAAAATCAAAGCATTGTTCAGGTGCCTTCAGAGCCACATTACTGGAGTTACATCAGATGAGCTCAAATCATCTCGGCCCAGAGGGGCATCCGGGCCAATATGCCCAACCTATAAATCACAAGAGCCATCTTCTGTCTTGATGTTTTGACTGGGAACATTTCCTTTGCCCTTTCTCACAAATGATGATATCAAAGTGTAAAATGTCATGACCACTGCCTATAACTCTGGAATATTTTGGCCCTTTAAATCTTCCCTCTTAATACTGAAAACATATCCAAAGTCTACATTAAATATTCCAACGTGGTCTGTGGCGTGGAAATAAGTCTAAGTTGCAGCATGCTGAGGAGGATTAAATGCAGTGAGCAAAGGAAAATGAGAAAGTGAAGAGGCTTAAGAATTAATGGCTGCGGTTATTAGTGGTGTAATTAGATTTCGGAATGGACCAGTGCTGCACGCCTATGGCCGCATCCCCATCTTTCATGGGATATCCTGCTCGTGTCAGGCCAGTCGGGGTGGAAAATTGTGCTCAACCAGGCCTGGGCAGTGGAACAGGCTCTGCCCACCGCTGCTGGAGGGATTTATGGCTCTATATTGGGAGCCGAATCTTTGGAATCCTTGCATTTGGAAGAGCCGCTCCAAAGACTGGATCATTTTGGAATCAGTTCATGTACTGTAAAATTAGATTAAAACCTCACACAAAAATCCGACTCTTTTCACAAATGAGATGTGTTTTGGCTGTGTTAAAGAGCTGTTTGAATGATACGGTCGTGAAGTTCACATCAGTGCCAGCCACTCTCATCCCCCCCCTGCAGACGAATGAGCAGAGACCTGCCTGGACGCTCTGCAGCCTAATGTCACTTACCTGGAAATTGGTTTGGAGTGCTTTGTACCATTTAATTTAGTGCCACATCAAAGTCACGGCAAGGAGAAGAGATAGTGCAATGTTTTTAATGGCTGCTTTTGGCTGCTTCTCATAATGTAGATTATACAGACAGTTGTGGCAACAAGTACCTTATTAGGCTATTATGAGTTCTCTATTAGAGGCTTTTACAAATGTCTATGCGAAACAGAATGTGGCTGAAGATAAGCCATTCTGAGCACACATTTAATAACGTAGCAATCCCTCTGACAGATCAAACTGCTGTTTCAACCCAGCTTTTAAACTGCATGTGCTGTGTTCTACTGACATGACCCTGAGGTCACGCATTTCGTACACAAGGCAACTCAATGCACGGTATAAATATAGTTGCCTTGCCTTGCCTTTATATATGACTTTTTTAATGCTTTTGTGCCGTGTTATAGAGTGGTTGTATCATAGCTTCATGAGTAAGCTCAAGGGAAAGATGCTTGTACCAGGTGGGCTTTTCAAGCTATTTTCCATTTTTCGTCCATAGTGCAATTCATGATCTTGGTTCAATTCCAGTGAGTGTGAGTGACAGCAGCTGTATGTGGATTGAATAAAACATGCAATGTAAAGGGACTTTGAGTGTCTGTGCAATAAGAATCTAATGCATTATTATAGTAATTACATGTATGAAAAATATGTTAAAGGAATAGGCCACCGTTTTCACATACTGAGATATGTTCTTACCTTAGCTTTGACGAGTTCTTTAGGACCTGTCTGGCCTTCAATCACGTAAACACAGCGCAGACGGCGTTAGCATTTAGCCTCTCCCTCTCTCCACTGTAGCTCCTAAACAGGTCAAGATAGAAGCTACCAAGCTCTTCCACGTTTTCCCCATTTAAATATGGTTACGTGAAGTGTTACACTACAAAGTATAATTACACAAAATTAAACAATGTGGATTTTCTAAGCGGATAAAAGGGGGAACTATATTGTAAGGCGTAATAATACCAGGAGTAGTTCGAAATCTGCGCAGTTATCTTCACTTTACTGTGCGGATGCCAAACTACTCCTGGTATTCCTACGCCTTACATTATAGTTCCCCCTTTTATCCGCTTAGAAAATCCACATTGTTTAATTTTGTGTAATTTTACTTTATAGTGGAACACTTCACGTAACCATATTTAAATAGGGAAAACGTGGAAGAGCTTGGTAGCTTCTATCTTGACCTGTTTTGGAGCTATAGAGGAGAGAGGGAGAGGCTAAATGCTAACGCCGTCTGTGCTGTGTTTACGTGACTGAAGGCACGGAGGAAGATCAGACAAGTCCTAAAGAACTCGTCAAAGCTAAGGTAAGAACATATCTCAGTATGTAAAAACGGTGGCCTATATATTCCTTTAAAATGACCATGTTAACATGTGTGATTAATCATAAACAGTTAATGTGTTCATCATAATTATCCCAAACGAATCACATCACGTTCTGAACTCGCTCAGTCATTTCACAGCAACGTGTTTTTAAACCCTGGACAAATGCAGGTGGACAGCTGATATGTATTATTTTTAACAATAAAAAATACTAAATGAAACACAATTAATGAATTTACTTACTTACTTATTTATCAAATTTAAGACTTATTGACTGCACTAACAGAAACTCGTTTAACGTGTGATATTTATCTACAAAACATCAACCTGTACATCTGTCAAACCTGTCTGAACCCTCTGTGTGCAGAACATCCACCTGGTGGCTCGCTGGCTGGGCACGCTGGAGAAGCTCCTGGAGCAGAGCGCTCAGGGCAGCCACGAGGACTTCAGGGTGTTTGTGAGCGCAGAGCCCTCCTCGTCCCCAGAGGGCCACATCATCCCCCAGGGCATCCTGGAGAGCTGCATCAAGATCACCAACGAGCCGCCCACGGGCATGCACGCCAACCTGCACAAGGCCCTGGACAACTTCACCCAGGTAACCCCACCCGCAGGTCTACACACGCCAACCTGCACAAGGCCCTGGACAACTTCACCCAGGTAACCCCACCCGCAGGTCTACACACGCCAACCTGGACAACTTCACCCAGGTAACCCCACTCGCAGGTCTACACACGCCAACCTGGACAACTTCACCCAGGTAACCCCACTCGCAGGTCTACACACGCCAACCTGCACAAGGCCCTGGACAACTTCACCCAGGTAACCCCACCCGCAGGTCTACACACGCCAACCTGCACAAGGCCCTGGACAACTTCACCCAGGTAACACCACCCGCAGGTCTACACACGCCAACCTGCACAAGGCCCTGGACAACTTCACCCAGGTAACCCCACCCGCAGGTCTACACACGCCAACCTGCACAAGGCCCTGGACAACTTCACCCAGGTAACACCACCCGCAGGTCTACACACGCCAACATGGACAACTTCACCCAGGTAACCCCACTCGCAGGTCTACACACGCCAACCTGCACAAGGCCCTGGACAACTTCACCCAGGTAACACCACCCGCAGGTCTACACACGCCAACCTGTACAAGGCCCTGGACAACTTCACCCAGGTAACACCACCCGCAGGTCTACACACGCCAACCTGCACAAGGCCCTGGACAACTTCACCCAGGTAACCCCACCAGCAGGTCTACACACGCCAACCTGCACCAGGCCCTGGACAACTTCACCCAGGTAACCCCACCCGCAGGTCTACACACGCCAACCTGGACAACTTCACCCAGGTAACCCCACCCGCAGGTCTACACACGCCAACCTGCACAAGACCCTGGACAACTTCACCCAGGTAACCCCACCCGCAGGTCTACACACGCCAACCTGGACAACTTCACCCAGGTAACACCACCCGCAGGTCTACACACGCCAACCTGCACAAGGCCCTGGACAACTTCACCCAGGTAACACCACCCGCAGGTCTACACACGCCAACCTGGACAACTTCACCCAGGTAACACCACCCGCAGATCTACACACGCCAACCTGGACAACTTCACCCAGGTAACCCCACCCGCAGGTCTACACACGCCAACCTGCACAAGGCCCTGGACAACTTCACCCAGGTAACCCCACCCGCAGGTCTACACACGCCAACCTGGACAACTTCACCCAGGTAACACCACCCGCAGGTCTACACACGCCAACCTGCACAAGGCCCTGGACAACTTCACCCAGGTAACACCACCCGCAGGTCTACACACGCCAACCTGGACAACTTCACCCAGGTAACACCACCCGTAGGTCTACACACGCCAACCTGCACAAGGCCCTGGACAACTTCACCCAGGTAACACCACCCGCAGGTCTACACACGCCAACCTGGACAACTTCACCCAGGTAACACCACCCGCAGGTCTACACACGCCAACCTGGACAACTTCACCCAGGTAACACCACCCGCAGGTCTACACACGCCAACCTGGACAACTTCACCCAGGTAACACCACCCGCAGGTCTACACACGCCAACCTGGACAACTTCACCCAGGTAACACCACCTGCAGGTCTACACACGCCAACCTGCACAAGGCCCTGGACAACTTCACCAAGGTAACACCACCAGCAGGTCTACACACGCCAACCTGGACAACTTCACCCAGGTAACACCACCTGCAGGTCTACACACGCCAACCTGCACAAGGCCCTGGACAACTTCACCAAGGTAACACCACCAGCAGGTCTACACACGCCAACCTGCACAAGGCCCTGGACAACTTCACCCAGGTAACACCACCTGCAGGTCTACACACGCCAGCCTACACAAGGCTTTGGACAACTTGGACACAGCGTGCTGACCGGTACTTGAGTGAGCGAGTGTTTGGAGAGGCAGGGAGATGGATATTTATGCAAAAAGACTGACATTATAGCGAATGAAGCATTTTCTTCCCGAGGATAGAACTTTATAATGAGGTCGAGGCTCCAGGGAGTCGTTGTATAATAAGGAAATGTGGCACTTATAACTGGGTAGAGTCACATGAAGTCCTTATAGTCCTACTGTATGAAACATAAGTTGTGAATTAGTTTTGTAGCAAGTTCCGTGGTGCACTTTGCCGCTGCATATTCATCTTCACAGCTCTGGCAGGCAGTATGTCTGTGACTAAAGGAGTTGTTTTGTCATAACACCGGTGCAGTAAACAACAGGTGCTGCCTTCTGTGTGTGTGGGAGAACACATGTTTGACGCTGTCACAGCTTGGAACAGTGTTGTACAACAATAGGCAGGATGCGACTGCTGCCTGAGCCCTCACATATGACGCTCAGTCAGATGCCCTCCCTGACTTCTGCCCCTTTAAAAGCCTCTGAATGTTTGTGTGGCAGCGTCAGGGGAAAACATTGTGAAACCATCCTTAAATCTAAAGGCAAATATAATCAAAGTGAGCCTCACATTTCGGGCAGCATGGTGGTGCAGCGGTTAGCGTCCCAGGTGCGATTCCCACCTGGACAGGGCCTTTCTGTTTGGAGTTTGCATGCTCTTCCCGTGTCTGCATAGGTTTCTTTCGGGCACTCTGGTTCCCCCTACCACTAAAAAAATGTACAACAGGTTCCGCTCGGGGGCCAGGACTCCCCTTTAACCTGGAAAGTCCCACTAAGTTTAAACATCTCTTTTAAAAGATGTTTAAACTTAGTGGGACTTTCCAGGTTAACTAAAGGTCAAATGAAAAATACAAATTCTGCTGTATAAACACATGGAGCATCCAGTGCTTAATTTGTAAATTAGTATTTTCAGGAACGCTTTTGGTCTGATGTAATGGATTGGGGGAACAGGCCAAAACATTTGCCGGAACACTCTCATTAAACACCATTATATCAGATACATTTTTTGCCGGATCCTCCAAAATATTTCCCGGATCCTTTACCCTGAAAAAAATTGAATTGGGGGAATGCGTTCCCCAAATGGGGGATCAAATTAAGCACTGGGAGCATCGCAATAAATGCAGTTTTAAAAGAGTACACAGTTGAACAATCAGATTGCCTACAGGGACCTTGACGGTGAGCCGTGCACAGCCTTAAGCTGGGGGCAAGATCCCATGTTAACCTGCGCCGCATGCACGCACTGGTGGCCTATAAACAGCTGTGTTAGGACGTGTTAGGACGTATACAAACTAATAAAAGATCATCTAATAAAACTAATAAAAGATCATCTTCTTCTGAGACACTGAACAGTGAAGAGGCACCAAGAGCCCCCACACCTGCAGCACGGAGGAGGCGTCACAAGAGGAGCTACAGGAAACAACAAGAGGGACCAACGAGGAGATGGTGATAGACTGTGGAGGGAGCTGTGCAGGAGGAAGAGGAAGGACGAGGTGGAGCTGACCAGTGCAGGACACCACGCTCTGAGACGGGGACAAGCCCAGGAGGCGGTGCACCGTTTCAGATGATCAGAGGAGACAGAGGGCAGCTACAGTTTCTCCATCCTCCAAGGTCATGCGGGTGGAGTGGCTGAAGGACAACAAGATCATCGACCCGGCCGAGGACAGGAACTTCTACATCACCGTGGACCACAACCTGATCATCAAGCAGGCGCGTCTGTCCCACACGGCCAACTACACCTGTGTGGCCAAGAACATCGTGGCCAAGCGCAAGAGCTCCACCGCCGTGGTCATCGTCTACGGATTTCCCATCAACCATTGCTCCTCCTGTAACCAAAACAGTGAAGATGGCGGCCGCGACACAACGATCTTTCACCAAAGAAAAAAAAGAGTGGAAAAAGAGTGGTGCCACTGAATGGGTGCTGCTGCCGGATGCTCTCTCATCGAATGCAATTTCTCCATCTGTGAGATCAATAAAGTATCATCTTAATCTTAATCTTAAAAACAGGGCTGTCTTGCGCGCTGCTCACCAGCCAATATACGCAACACGCTCTCTACGATCACCGAGCTTGACACTTGCTGTGATTTCCCAGCGTTTGCTACAGTAACGGCTCTAACCAGCGCCTGCAAGGGCAGCTCTGCATCCGGACCGAGGGCGACGTCCCTTCTTATAGAGCGCGGCCGACCACTGAATGGCTGTGTAGGGGCGCATGAAGCCATCCCACTACATATACATAATTAAATCAGCCCTATGCCCCAATAAAGCGCCCCCTGCTGTCACAGTTCAACAGCATTTTACAAGAGCATCATACACGGGATTACAAACAAGACAATCTTCCAAAATGATCAGCCGTGCATATCGGCATTGGCCAATGAAAAACCCCCAAAATCGGCATGGAAAAACCCACATCGGTCGACCTCGAGTTCAACACAGATATTATTTTGTGTCTCCTTTTGAATCTGTGAGTTTTAGTTTCTTTTTTCCATTGTTGATGCCCCAGAGTGGGTTTGTGTTCACAACAATTCCTCTGAAACATATTTTCAGAGGAAATGGACCAGGATTCACTTCACTCGGCTCAAATGTGATTAGTAAGCCTTAAAGTACTTCTGGACACATTTGCCTTGATATTTTACATAATAAAACTTGAAGTAATAAATGAAAACATGTCAAAGATATGGACTTTCTGCTGGCACAGTGAAACACTTTACTAAACAGGCTAATATCCGGCAGCTTTTCCATAGGAATTTAGAGCAATGACATGATATCAGCAGGACAGCAGCACTTTGAACTACTAAGAAAGAGCTGGTCTGAATGTGCGTTATTCCGCAAACATTTATGGACAGAACTATTTCATAAGGGAACAGTGCTTTCTTTTTGCCTGGGAGAAAACACGAGGAATAAAGTGGGAATAGTGTTAAGATTAAGTTGAGTGACAGCACCAGTATAACCCATTTCCTCAGGGCAGAGGAAGTTCTTCTGATACTGTTTCAGCCTGAAGTAGTTCTGTGAAGAAGCCATACTGAACCAAAGAGGAGACTTCTTGTGTTCCCAGTAAACTCTCAGGCATTTGAACTCGTGTTTGCTCCATTTCCCTGTTTACCGTGAGTGGCAGTTCAGACGGCACACTCCAATTTTCACTCCAGATTTCTCATCAAAGTGCCAATTTACAGAGAGGCAGGAGCTGGCAGACGAATGCAGCCGCTTTTTAGCCAGAATTATACGTAGGCCCCTAAGAGGACCGGGGCGCTCCACGGGGCCTGTGGGGAGCGGAACTCTGGATTTTACCATTTTAACTCGTCCCTCGCGTCATTTCTAAAGCATTTATAAACACGGATCCCACCTGACACTCCCTCAAAGTTTGTCCTGAGTTAGCTCTTTTGACCACGCGATAAGAGGGTGTGTAGCAGTTATAGTAGTCAGAGACTGTAAAATTAAGAATGGACTTATTCACCTTATTCCGCCCCCGCCCACTTTTGCCACTTTTTACCTTGTCTCGGCACTTCCGTTGTACAGGCGCTTCCGGTCGAGCGCGAAGCCCGTTCATTTAAATGGAGAACGACGGGAAAAGTACACCGCTCAAATCTGATGTTTAGTCGATTGATTTGTGTAAAATGGCCAATGTTCATTTGCACCAACAAGTCAACTCTGCGCCGAAAAACTGCTTTGTTTTCGTGTAGTAACTGATTTTATGTGGACCTCTCCAGTCCCATGTTAACTGATAGGAGGGGAGGGCACAATTCATGGTGCCACCCATGCGAGCCTCCGGAATAAGGTGAATTGTGGCTGATTTCTTCCTGTAACCAAAACAACATGGTTCCTGGCTCCTATGGACTTTCCAATAAACTTTTTTGCTCTTCTTTAAGTCATTATTCAACACAGGCTCTTCATTCTGACCTCCATGTGTTTGTCTTAACACACGCAACATTGTGCTAATTTTATTCCCCTATACATATTTTTTACCCTAAACTAAATAATGGAGCTGTCTCCACAAACCCAGTCAAACTGCAGCATGAACGAGCTTGAGCCTGTGCGGAACACTATGAGGAAGCTTTGATCCCTCAGTTCATCTCTGGTAGTAAACACAAGCACATAGCACTGACACATTCATACACAGCAAATGTGCCAGTGTTCATTTAACACTGTGTGTATGAGTTCAACCTTCTCAGTGTAAATGTGATTGTACTCTCTTCAGAGTTAACGTTAGGACACCAGGAGTGACAGTAACGTGACGCTGAACACACTGTGTTCTTTCTTTACTAAGGTTAGGGTTAAATGACCAGATGCTGATACTTTTTCCATACTGGTCTTAACGTGTGCTCAGTCACGCAAATAGACCAAAGATGTTGCTAGCATTGAGCCTCTCCTCCTCTCCTTTATGGGTCCAAACGGGTTTTCCCTATTTAAATACGGCTACGTGAGCAGTTACACGGTCCAAGTATAGCTTCCATTGCGGTCCATTGACTTTGTGTTGCAGTGGTGTTGCTATCAGCCTCACAATAACAATGTGCTCAGCCTATGGTGTGAAGAATCCGTGGCTGGTTTCTCTTGTTATCAGCCACCTTTCTGTGTGCAGGATTACCTCGGTGCGTCAATGCAAACACCACCTCTGCTGTAGCTCACCGATGTCTATCTGCAGGTCCGTGCTGCCGCAGAGCTCAGGGGGGTCCACGGAGAGAGGAGGGAGGGGTGAGGGAGCTTCTTCCACTGAAGTGTAATCGATGGCAGGGCAATGACCCGGCAGGACTGGCCGAGGCTTTACTAAAACACAAGGAACTTTCTTATGATAAGTCTTTTCACCGTCCACGACACTCTCTCAAAAACAAGGAACCTGCATCTTAAAACATTCAGGAAGATTTACAACCATTATTCTGATCAAGAGAATCGAGGTGAGTGACATCACCTGATGACTGTCATATCAATCAATCAATCAATCAATCAATCAATCAATCAATCAATCAATCAATCAATCAAGCAAGCAATCAATCAATCAATCAATCAATCAAACTTTGTTTATAAAGCGTTTTCATACCGAAAGGTATCACAAAGTGCTTTACAGATTACAACATTTAAAACAATGCGCCTGGCACACCTTCCTATATATATATTTTATATATTAGGATTAAATAAATAGATTAGTCAGTTAAAGGCTAAGCTTAAAAGGTGGGTCTTGAGCTGCTCTTAAAAACATGAACGTTTTCTGCAGCCCTGAGCTCCTCCTCAGGTGGTTCCAGAGGCGAGGGCTGGAATATTGGAAAGACGCCTCTTTTTGTTGACTTTAGGAATAACTAGGAGACCCCCGCCGGAGAAGCGAAGGGGCCGTGAAGGTTCATAAGGTAAAAGCAGTTCTGAACGATAAGAATGCAGCGATTCTACCCGCCTCCTGGTCTTCGTCAGGACACTATCCAGAGTGAGGAAGGATTAATAGACAGTGACTGTTGTTTGGGTAGAAGTCTCTCTTTCTGAGCCTCAGGGCCGATGACTAAAACGGAGAAAGTTTTCTGCCATCCAGAATTTGATATCTAAAATGCAGTTAAAAAGTGCATCTATTGGCCTGGTGTCATCTGGAGACATGGAGATGTATAACTGTGTATCATCAGCATAACTGTGAAAATTGACCCCGTGTCTCCTGATGACATCACCAAGGGGGAGCATATACAGATTAAAAAGCACTGGGCCTAAAATTGAACCCTGGGGCACACCACATGTAATTCCATGGACCTTAGAGGAGCAGGTATCCACACTCACCATGGACGTCCTGTCTGTGAGGTAGGAAGTAAACCATTTGTGTATGCCCTTATTCAGGAAGGTTGATCTGTTCTGATTGAAATGTAGATGTTGTTTTCCCATGTGTCAGGTTTCCTCTATAGGAGCTCAGCTTCCACTGACCACTAAAATACAACAGGGCCCCCAGGAGGGAGAGGGTCAGAAGAAGACTGGCAGCTGCTGAAACAGAACGGCCAAGAGAAGGCAGGAAATGTCACATGGATCCCTCTGAATATATTACAGGCCTGCCTTAATTGTTGTAGCGATACTGAATAATCAATAGTAGCATTTCTAAACCCGAGCGCCATAACTCAGCCCACACGCGTGATCTCCCCGGACAGCACGCATCAAACGGATCAGGCCAGTTTATCAGTGAAAATCCAATTCATTCCCACGCATGCAGACTTTGATTGTAATCGGCTCTCTCCTCCATCAGCGCCCGTGCTCCCGCTTCTCTCCGGCGCTCGCTGAACGCGGCGGCTGAGCATGAGCGGAGCTGTGCTGAATGTTAACTAAACCTGAAGGCTCGGTGCACCAGAGGCCCTCCCCGGGGAGCAGCCGAGAGGGCAGGCACAACATTTCAGATCGGGTCGGAATATGTAAGCCTCAGTCCTCCCTTATACGTTATTATCATGTGACATATTTACAGGAACATTCCCTTTATGACACTGAAACCACCAGTGTGAGGAGTGAGAACTTTCCCTCCTCATCGACGGTCACAATGTCACCCCCTCCCCCTCTGTACGCAACCATGGCATCATATTGGACTCCACCCTCTCATACAAAACACACATCAACAACATCACCAAAACATCCTTCTTCCACCTCCGCAACATCGCCCGCCTCCGCCCCTCCCTTATGGGTCTACAGCTGGAATCCTCATCCAGGCATTCATCACTTCCAGACTCGACTACTGCGATAGCCTCCTCTACGGACGTCCCACCACTCACCTCCAAAAACTGCAATACGTCCAGAACTCTGCTGCCCCGCCTCCTCACCCACACCCGGTCTAGAGAACACAGCAGCTCCACTGGCTCCCCGTTCAATATCGTATTCAGTACAAGCTCCTCGTCCTCACCTACAAATCCCTCCATAACCTGGCCCCGCCCGACCTCACCGAGCTCCTGCAAACAACGCCAACCCCCCCGCCGCCTCCGCTCAGCCGCCTCCAACCGCCTCACTCCCGTCACCCACACTAACCGCCGGGCCTTGGGGGACCGAGCCTTCGCCATCGCCGCCCCCCACCCTCTGGAATTCACTCCCACAGCCCATTAGAAACTCTGACTCAGGACCAACCTTCAAATCAGTCCTCAAAACCCACCTGTTCAAACTAGCTTTTTCCTAAACCCCCTTTGAGTTTCCAAAAGAGCGCTATACAAGTTTGATGGATTATTATTATTATTTTATTAGCTGTGGCTGGGACAAAATATGGTATGGGACCTTTCGCTTTGCTGACGGCACAGTGTTCGTTCAGGGTTGCAGGACAGAGCGGAGCCTTGCCTTACTTTTGTTTAACCTCTTAACCTCCGCCTGAACTGGGGACATTTTCCCCCGGTTTGGCATCACCCAAATGTAGTAGCTTCTTGGGAAAAGCGGGAAAACGGCCACAAAAACGAGGATGAAAGCGCAACGACAAAGTGACAAAAAAAAAGTGCCGGAAAAGCGACGATAACACAATTAATAAAAAAAAGCAACACAAATATGACTTAAGTGATGAAAAAGCAACAAACAAGCCACAAAAGAGCCACAAAGCCGCAAAAAACGAGATGAAAACACAACCAGAGACACTTCAAAAATGACCTGTGTGACGTTTTGCCTTAGCTTTCAAATGAGGCGTTACACTGACCTATAGGCTGCAAGCCCCATGGAGACGCTTTTAGATTTGGATAAAGCCGAACTGGAAAAATGCCCTCGGTTAAGGTGGTTATTAAAGGAACAGGCCACCATTTTTCCATACTGAGATATGTTCTTACCTGAGCTTAGACGAGTTGATGCGTACCTGCCTGGTCTTTGTGCGTGCCCTCAGTCACGCAAAACGACCATAGATGTTGTTAGCATTTAGCCTCTCCCAGTATAGTCCTATAGCTCCAAACGGAGGTGAAGTTAGAAGCGACCGCGACCAGACAGATACACATCAACTCGTCTAAGCTCAGGTAAGAACATATCTCAGTATGGAAGAACTGTGGCCTGTTCCTTTAAGAGGTTAACAGGGAAAGTCCCACTGAGAATCTCTCTTTCACTGGAGCACTGGCCCCAGAGAGGACCCCATTGTACATGTTGTAGATGCGGGGAAGGTCAAAACATATGCCAAAATGTATCATGTAAAACGAGAGCGAGGCGATGATGCAGAATTGAGGCTCCAAACGGAGTTCCTGGTCTGCTCCTGTGGGCCGCATTGGCAGGCTGATCTGAAATGCCTTTGCGTACGTTTTATTTGTCAGTGTGGGACGAGCTGCCCGGGAGCCGTCCAGAGCTGAGCGCGCTGGCACTCGGTGACAATTAAAAGAGAAGTGTGCGCTGGCTTTAGTGGCGCCTCCTCGTCCCGGCGCCTGACGGGTGCTGCTGCGCACTGCTGGGGACCCCACTCAATAAACCCCATACAGAGCCTTTCAGACAGGCAAACAACAGAGAGAGAGGCGAACTGCAGCACACTCTCCGCTTCACAGACGCCTGTCCTGTCTAAAGTGCTCACAACGGAACAAAGCATGAGAGAAGTTCCAAATCATCCACTCCACTGTCAGGCGGCCTCAGTGCTGTCGATGGACAGTTAGGGTTGCAAAGGGGTGGAACATTCTCCATGCTTTTCCTGGAAGTGTCAATGGGAACTTAGCTCAAAAATGTTGTCCGAATGTTTAAATAAACAGTAGTTGGTAAACTACAGTCTTAGTTGAATTATGTTTTTGAACCATAAAACATGCATTTGACCCACACCCTGACCTCTTTTGTATTGGCCAAAACCTAAAACGCTGTCCTCTTCAAACCTTAGGCATGGTGATGAAGACTTTTCTTTCTACTGTGATGGCTATTTCAGTGTATAACTATCAAATATTTAGGGAAGAAACCCATTCCCATTCATTCCAGTCAAGTCCCACAAATGACCGTTCATTCCCAATGATAATTCATTTACTTCTGCTACTCTAGATACAGCCTGATATAAAAGCCATGTTACAAGTGTATATAATATATAAGGAAGGATATTTAAATTAGACAAAGATGATAAATATTATTTGTCATGTTTTTTTGTCTAATTTAAATATCCTTCCTTACTTGGGCTTTTAAACCACTTTAGACAGCGTGGCAGAGGCATTTCCTTGTTTTAAATGAACTGGCACACTTTGCTGAAACAACAGCTGTGAAGCAGTTTACATGAGGCCAAGACATAACAAAATAAAACAGGCTCGACTGAACAAAACACAATGTTTGTTTTGTTTCTGAGCGACAGGGCTCTGCATGAGGCTGTGATATCAGATCATGTACGCAAAGTCCACTTCACCTTCAGCAGACCTGATCTGATCATTGCAGGGCTCAAAGCACCTTCATTTCTTTTATGTTTGCTGGAAACCAAAGGTCTCGAATTGAAGTTGATTTGAGACCATGCCTGTATCTGAGGAACGTGTCAAGCACGTTGATGATTTAAGTTGTTAAACTCTTCAGCTTTACAGATTTGAGCTTGTAAAGGTGGTACGTTCTCGTGGCAGTTCTGCTGAGACTGAGCAGGTTCAGCATTTGCAAATATCAAGCACTAGACAGTAGATACAACACAGAAACCAAGAGGTGAGCTGCTACATACGCACAAACCACTCTGACTAAATCAACTCAATATTTCATTGCTCCTTAATGTTTGATTATGTGTTTGGAGAGTTGGCTGTGATTGTGTGAAACGAATCCCGCCTGATCTAATGAGCAGTCCTGAATGGATTAAGGCTGATGTTGCTTTTGGTGATGGCGCGGTGGTTTTAATCAGACTCATGCTAAGCTTGATGCATCTTATATTTCAGCTGTAAAATGTTCCATGCCAGTGCAACGTACTAACAGCAAACCGTATTAAAAGTATTAAAGAGGCCATGTAATGTTTTGTGGTATTAGTCCTTCTAAAGCCCTGTCCTGTCTCTAACAGCAGTGGTGTTGTTTTGCAGGACACTCTGGAGATGTGTGCGCGGGAGAGCGAGTTCAAAAGCATCCTGTTCTCCCTCTGTTACTTCCACGCCGTGGTGGCTGAGCGCAGGAAGTTTGGGCCCCAGGGCTGGAACCGCTCGTACCCCTTCAACACCGGAGACCTCACCATCTCCATCAGCGTGCTCTACAACTACCTGGAGAACAGCCCCAAGGTGCGTCATGGCCGCTGACCTCCGGGGGGCAGCACAAAGGCCAAACGTGTAGTCTTAATGGGAAATCTCCACCCGGGTTCTCTGTGGAGAATGAGAGGGCTGAAAGGGCACGGGCCAAATCCTGGTAACTGCACTCAGAGGCAGCAAAAGACTTTTTCAAGCACATTTGTTCTGCTCTTATACCAAACAGGCCTGCATCATATGCAATTTATATTAGTGCGTTATTAACACGTTCACGCACTTGGTTTGGTTTGCTACTGCACCGCCGAGAACACATTAGAAAGCACTTATGGACTCAGGAAACAACTCTTGTTGTCAAACAAAACAAAGTTTGGAACTAAAAATTAAAGTATGTTCCATCCATCCATGTTCTTCTGCGTTAGCCGGGTCACGGAGGCAGCAGTCTGAGCAGAGATGCCAGACTTCATATATACATATGAATATAGACCTATATAAACCTACAGCTATTTTGAAGAATTGATTTCACATCATGTGTTATTTATTATTCATAAATGTGAATCTACAATGTAAATAGGCTTGAAATAAAAGAAACAAACAATAAAAATACCATTATAAAATGTTCTTTTTACCTTCAATAATTTTGCCTAAAGTCTCTATTATTCACGCTTTGATGCCAAATATGTTTTTTTTTACGTGTAAAATGAAAACTTTTGCACATAAGAAGAGATCCAGGTTATTTGAAAGAGGTAAATGTTATTTCATGATTGGATCTGGGTTGTGTGTAAACGGTCTCTCCTTACTGTTGGTGTTCTCTCCTCCTGTAGGTGCCGTACGATGACCTGCGGTACCTGTTTGGGGAGATTATGTATGGGGGCCACATCACAGACGACTGGGACCGCCGCCTCTGCAGGACCTACCTAGAGGAATACATCAGGCAGGAGATGATGGAGGGAGAACATCTGCTGGCTCCTGGTTTCCTTCTGCCTGGGAACATGGACTACAGTGGCTACCACCAGGTGGGGCTAATGTCCAATCATTATTATTATTATGAATGGTATTGTTTCCTGTTCTCTGGCATCGCCCCGAGATCCCCCCCAGATCAGCTGGAGGAAGTGCATGTGGATAAATCACCCAAAACATGTACAATAGGCCAGGATGAATGAGGGTTTGAAAGTGCATGTGTGGGACAACGGATGCAAATAAGCCCATGGCTACAATGCTGTGTGTCGTCGTGTTCATGAACATGCACTGTCCCAACCAAATAAACCAAGAAATACAAATGTAAACATGGAAGTCTACGCCCCGGATGAAGCAAGAGAAAATGGATGGACAATGCATGAGTCTTACACAGCGGTTTTCCAGGAATCATAGTCGCTTTAAAATGTTGTGCATTATTCAATCACTCCACACACAAGCTACATTTGATTATGATTCTTATTGTAGCCACAGCTGCCCTGGGGTAGACAGAAGCCATCGGCCCCTCCGGCCACCACCACCACTCATAACATTCACCCAGGCTTCTCCAAATCAGGCACTAACCAGGCCCTGCCTAGTTAACCTGGTTAGTTAAGGAAAGTCCCACTGAGATTAGGAATCTCTTTTCCAGGGGAATCCTGGCCCCAGAGAGAACCTATTGTACATATTTTTAGTGGTAGGAAACCTACACAGACACATGCAAACTCCACACTGAAAGGAATTGAACAAGCAACCTTCTTGTTGTGAGGTGCAAGTGCTAACCCAGTATGATGTAAAGTGTCATTTATATGGGGACTTACTATAGCTGTACTGTTAATAATGCATTTTTCACTTTTCTCTTTCATTTTCTCTTCATCTAACAACACAATTCAATAAAAAAAGCTAAATAATCATAATAAAAAATAAATGTATAAAGATAATAATAAAAATACAGTATGTTTACATCAGTAATCAGAAAAAAAGCTTCAAATAAATATCCTGCATGTGTTAAAGAGTTAAAATAAGCCTCTACAACACTTTGCAGTGAAGGCAATTACAGCGCTGGCATTATCAGGTGAATGTGTGTGAAAACATGGAGGAGCATATGTGTATAGGAGAACATTATATTATGATGGAATGCTCACAAAAGCCCCTTCAGCAGAACACGTGTGGTTACTGATATATACTTTTCCATATGGCTCCGAGCAACACAACAGATGTCATTGGTGATATAGAAATATGCCAGGAGGAGGTTTATTGGCAAAGTTAAAAACTCCCTCGTGTTTTTCCCCTGGAGGGAAACAAATGATTCAGTGCATCACAAAGTAACCGAACAAAAGGGAATGTAAACATGCTTTTGTAATGGCTGCAAACCTTTTTTCTGCATTGGTTATCGTTGAGATATTTGGCTGTTTTGTTTGTTTTTTATTCTGGTCAAAGATCATCACTAAAATCACACCTTTGTTTTATCGACTTTTTCCTACAATCACCAAAAGTCCACCATATTTCTCCCGGTCAGCCTTGTACTTTTGTAAACTCTCTGTAATCCAAATATGGTCATTTCCTTTGTGGAAGATGCCAACTGCAAAAGTCTGCGGGGGGGGGGGTCTTCAGTTGATAATGCTGATAATGGTGCTCATAAATGATTAACAATGATAAGTAAAACTTCGTAATAACTACACCATATTTACCGTAAGTCCTGAATTAACACTTAAATCATCATGTACAGTTCATTAGTTATGTGTGACTAACATTCAATAACTACTTAACTCATAATGAATAATTCTTCCCATACTTACTCATTGTTAAATAGTTAAGTAAACTGATTAACCCTCCTGTTATGCTACGGGTCAAACTGACCCGTTTTAAAGTTTGAAGATCTAGGAAAAATAGTTAAAAGTATTTTTTCAGTCTGAAACTTCTTCTGCTTGCCTTATTTTGTGTAATCAACACATACTATATAAAATAGTTCATCTCACATATCTGTAACCACCCCTGCATGTTTATATCACACAGATACTGTTCAGGTCAGGGTGTCAAAAATGTCAATGTATTTCTTTCTTTGCAACTGTGAGACATATTTCACCCCAATCACACACACACAGGAACTATCCAAACCAGGCTGGTTTTTGTAAGAAGATTTTTAGAAATCTCGTACTTAATGAGGGTTAGCATTAGCATTGGAGTGGGTCGAGTCTACAGTGAAGATCCCGCCCTTATGCCCTTTTTAGGAACATGCTGCGTCAGGGGAGGGGGAGTCTGTAAATCCTCCATGAATTCCCCCACGAGCGTGGTCATTATGGTAAACGGGGAGGAGTGAGCAGAAGCTGTCCATTTATATATACAGTCTATGGTCTGAAGACAAAGACTATCTTGAGGTAAATTCTGATTCTAATGATCATTATTTTGAACCAGATGAGGGAATTGGTGTTCCTATTCCTCCAAGCAAACCTTCATGTCAAAAATGGTGAAATACAGAGGTCTTCATCCCCAAATGTGTGTCAGGCATATCTGTTTGCAGAAAACATAATAAAGACAGTATCAGACCCGGATACTGGGGGGAAAAAGGGTGCATTGCAACCTCACTTTGAAAGGATTGGACCCTCAGATTTAGTGGCATCACAATATATTTTAATGGCATAAATCTGTATGATCAATCTGTAGTTGCACCTTTTTGGATCAAACACACCCTCAGTCAGTTTGTTCTGGAGCCGGCGGTGACTGACATCAAGTCAGCTTTTGAGCTGGTGATGCCAGATTCAATAACTGATCAAATAATTTGTAATGGAGTTAGTAATGAAATATTCACACTGCTTGTTAGGATTGCTTTGGTTTCAGACATCTATTGGATGTTCCTGGCAAACAAACATAAGAGGAGGGTCATTCTAAAGTGTTATATTACACATTCAGGTGTTATTAGGATGTTCTTACAGAATGTGGCCTGACGTATATTGGAGTGTTCCATACGAATGGCCGGAGGGGTTTGTCTGGCACAGCCCATGGTCTGCTGGTCCACTTTGGCGTGTGAACATCAAACTGGCTGCTGAAGAAGGAAATCAGCTCACGCACGGCCACACAAGGAAAGTGTAGCATTTTTGGGAGGCACAGCACAGCGCAATATCCTCAGCCCATATGGATCCATGGAGCACAGCAGATTGTATAGTGCCGTGTATAAATACTCTCAGAGGTGCCAATTTATTTCACTGGCAAACCCCCATGTTTGTGTAGGCCCAGTCTCCGAGCACGGTTCACTTTGGTGCCATCTTTTTTTCTTTAATCAAGCAGCTCGCACACAACAGGACGGCGTTCTTTTCACACAATCTCCTCCACTTAAAGGGGACATTCTCATTTGCTTCTTCCTCCACACAGTTTGGAGTAATCCTGTTTACTTTGGTTGTTTCTTCTTCAAATGCAGACGCTCCCCGATCTGTATTTCTTGGATGTCCATAAACCTTCATCATTCTGCGCAAATGTTCAACTCCAAATGTTCTCATTGAGGCGCCATGAATTTGTTAGCCTGTTGGTATTACATTTGGGACATTGGTCTCCTACACAGACATTATTTAAGTTTTAGAATGAAATCATGGTTACAAAGCTCCAAACATAGGCTCTTTAAGAAGTGTTTGAATGATCTCAGTCGTCCAGGTAAAGACTTCTAAAGGATGGTGCGGCGCTTTTACTAAATTCTGTTCTGTCTGCTCCGTTTGAAGCATTCTGTTTGGTCTCCTCAGGTTATTCCTCCAGTGTGTTCCCGCTCCATCAGTATGTGCTGGCATAGTGTGTTTACATTGATTCATAGTTTAGATTCTGACTTTGCTTGTGTTCGGAGCTGCACAGTTTGTGAATGAGAGGCAGCTGGAGGTCAGGGCCTGTCTGGAGGTACGGCTGCATTCAAACACAGCCAAACATCCACAATATGAGCCTGTTTATTTGCCCATGGGACTGTGCTGCTGCATATTTCCCACTTATTAACAGTGGTGTTTGAATGTTAAAGCAGCGCATGCTATTGTAGGGAGATAATACTTATTGTTTTTATTGTTTCATGACAAATAAAGCCCTTATTATTTGGAGTGATGTTTCAAATCTCAGCTTGTGTTGAGTTTTGCATATAGCCCCAACTCCACAGTGCAGTCCAAATGATCCACATGATTTGGACAACTTTGAACGGTTTCTTCACCAAGATTTGTTTATTTTACCTGCTGAAATATGCTTCAGTTTGCACGTTTAGAGTTTCTCAAATCTGTATAAACTTTTTTTCAACAAGGCCAACTAAAACTGAGCACGGAAGGCTCACCGTGTCAAAAAACACCCAGGTGGTTTCGACCCTTACAATGAGAACAATTCAGTACAATGGGAATAACCGTATTACATTCCAAAACTTGAACAAAACTTGAGCTTAATGTCGGAAAAAAGATAAAGTTCGGTCATTCCTTCTTTTGGTTTTGTGGGACCAGCCCTTTCCTGTGGCCGGTGTGGGCCAGTGCCTCACCCTGAGACTTCATGACGGCCTGTGCTCAGCCTATGGGACAGTGGAGCTTGTTAAGGGGGCACAGCTGACGGTAAAGTTCAAACTACCTGACTTTATCCACTTGCACTTTTACACACAGCGACCCCCCGCTGTGGGTCTGGCCCTGTCGATCAGTCCTGGCATATGAGCGGGCGGTGGGCAGGTGAGCAGGACCGGAGCGCAGCTGTCCCAGCCACATTTGGAATTCTGTGTGATGGAGCAGGTCTCGCCCTGTCGGAGCACTTAACCAGACTAACTGAAGCTGCTGCAGTGTGGGGCCCCCCCTCAGTGAGACAGCCATCTGTGAGAGCCGGGCCTGACAGCACAGTCTGAGGCAGGAACAGAGTCACAGCCACATGCACAGGCACACCAACACTTCATGATAATACTTCACTTCGCTTATTTGGGCTGAACTATATTGTGGTTCATTTTATTATTTTCATATTTTAACCATAGCCACTGGCAGAATTTCACTTGGTTTGTTTTGAGAGAACTCCTCACAGCCCGGAATCGAACCTGGAAACTTCCAACTGTGAGGCAACAGCTCTAACCGCTGCATCACTGTGCCATCCATTTGTATGAAAATAAGTCATTTATTTTTATTTGTAAATGGAAAATACATAACAATGAGCATTTGACACGTACAGTCAGGTCCATAAATGTTATGACATCGACTCAATTCTCATCTTTTTGTCTCTATAAACCACCACAAAAGATTTCAAATGAAACAACCAAGATGTGCTTAAACGGGCTAGATGCAAGTTAGCCATTTTATGCTCACTACTGCCAACTCAGGTCATACGTGTAACTGCAGCTTCTATATTAAGACTTCCCCCCGCTCACTTCCGTCAATAACCTTTAGGAGTTACTGCGCGGACGTTGTGCTCCTCGTATCATTACGCCTCACAATATAGTCCCCCTTTTTATCTGCTTATAAAATCGACATGTGACATTTCTGTGTAAATATACTTTGCATGAAAACACTTCACGTAACTTTATTTAAATAGGGAACACGTGGAAGAGCTTGGTAGCTTCTATCGTGAGCTTTTTTGGAGCTATGTGACATGTGGGAGAGGCTGCGTATGTGCTCCGTTTGCGTGACAGAGCGCGCGGACAAAGACCAGACGGGAATATATTAACTCATCTAAGGTTAGGTAAGAACATATCTCAGTATGTAAAAACGGTGGCCTGTTCCTTTAAGCTTGTGCATGACGGCACTTTGGACCCGAATTAACACCTTTTCGAGTGACAGTGCAGGATTTTAGAGGCAGTTGTGGTGAACAGGTCTGAGCTCATTCTACACATTAGGACATTGTTGGAACATGCAGGGGGAGGAAAATACTTAATTTTGACATTTTTTAAACTCTGTATAGCCCCTTTAAACTGCACACTTTCAGCTTTAATTCGAGAGTATTTACATCCAAATCAGATAAACCATTTTATGTGAGCCTCCCATTTTTTAAGCAGGGACCAAAATTAATGGGACAAAGTAACAATTATAAATCAAACTTTTTTCCTTTTTAATATTTGGTTGTAAATCCTTTACAGTCAGTGACAGCCTGGAGTCTAGAGGCACAGACGTCACAGACTCTGGGTTTCATCCCTGGTGATGTTCTGCCAGGCCTCTACTGTAAATGTCTTCAGCTCCTGCTTGTTCTTGAGACATTTTCCCTTCAGTTCAGCAGTGAAATGCAGCTCAATTGGATTCATGTCAGGCGATTGACTTGGCCACTGAATGACATTCCACTTCTTTGCCTTTAAAAGCTCTTTGGTGACTTTGGCAGTAGCTTCGGGTCATTGTCCATCTGCACTGTGAAGCGGCGTCCAAGCATTTGGCTGAATATGAGCTCATAATATTGTCCGAAACACTTCAGAATTCATCCTGCTGCTTTTGTCAACAGTCACATCAATAATAAATACAAAAGAACCAGTTCTATTGGTCCAAACAAGCCCAGGCCATGATGCTGCACCACCATGTTTCACTGATGAGGTGGATGTTTTCTTTCCTTCTCCATACTGTTCTCTTCCCATCACTCTGGTACAAGTGGATCTTTGTCTCATCTTTCCCAGGATGTTGTTTCAGAACTGTAAAGACTTTTTTTGATGTTTTTGTCAAACTCTAATCAGCTTCCTGTTTGTGAGGCTCACCAGTGGTTTCCACATTGTGGTTAATGGTCTGTATTCTCTCTGATGAAGTCTTCTCTTCATTGTTGACTTTGACACACATACACCACCTCCTGGACAGTGTTTTTGATCTGACCTATTGTTGTGAAGGGGTTTTCTTCTTCTTTGATCATCCACCACATTTGTCATCCGTGGTCTTCCAGGTCTATTTGTGTTGTTGAGCTCACCGCACGGTGTGTTCTTTCTTATTAATAATGTTCCAAGCTGTTAATTTGGTCACACCAAACAGGTTTTCTATCTCTCTGATGGGTTTGTTTGGATTTTTCAGCCTAATAATGGCTTTCTTCACTGATAGTGATCGCTCTTTGGATTTCATATTGAAAATAACAGCAACAATATCCAAAATGAAAATATCACACTGGACGTCTCATCTGTTGCTTATAAATGGGATAATGAGGGAAGAGCAAACACTGTTTTCATTTGAAATCGATTGTAGTGGGTTATAGAGCCAAAAACAGAAGAATTGAGTCGATGTCCCAACATTTATGGACCTGACTGTAGGTACAGTTGTGCTCAAAGGTCCACATACCCTGGCAGAATTTCATCATTGGCCTTGTTGAAAACAATAAAGTGCACCATGCCTACTGTGTGCTGGTTTGCTGGTGCTACTGACTCCAGCAGAATAAAGTCATTGAGCCACTGTGGGGAGAGCTCAAACGTGCAGTTCATGCAAGACAGCCCAGGAACTTTTCACAAACTATAGGCTTTTTGCCAGGAAGAATGGGTGGCTTTACCGGGAAAAAAAAATAAAGAACCTCATCCACAACTACCACAAAATAATTCAAGCTGTCATTGATGTCAAAGGGGGCAATGCACAGTTTTCAAAACTGGGGTGTGTAAACTTTTGATCAGGGTCATTTTGGTACTTTCTTTTTTCATTATGACTTAAAAAGAGCAAACTCAGTTGTTTTACCATAAATGGCTTTGCACAACCACTAAAAAAAACATTCAGTGTTTCTAATTCTGCCAGGGACTGTAGCCCACGTGACTAATTTCCATCTCTCGTCCATTTGGCCTTTGTGCAACCACATAGTCTAACATATTCAAGACATAGAACAATATTCAAAAGTACAAAGTGCATGGGAGACGTCTATTTGTAGGCATAGACTGTAAACTTTAAAAGAGTGAGACAGTTCGATTCCAATAGTAAACAAAATGTTTTTATGTTTTTATTTGACATAACATGACTAAATGATGGCTACATCTTGAGCGCCACAGGCAACAGACCACCTCTTTAGGCAGCTTTGTTTTTTGAATTCACTCTTAATAAATTTATATTCATTATGTGCTGAAGGTTTACGGTGTTGTTGAACGTTAATCATCTGTGCTCCTCCATGACGTTCACTTTTGGCAGTGAATGTCAGACACAAAGTTTCAGGTGTGTAAGGCGATGCTGACAGAGCGATAGAGCCAGTATTAATGACTGTACCATTAATGACCAGCAGACAGGGAGGAAATGTGGATTCCATCTGCTGCTTCATTATCAACATCACTGTGCTTTTTAAGTGTGCGCAGATGAAAGGCGTTCCGGTGCAAAGAGCGCACTTATGTGAAATAAAAGCTCTTCTAATCACACCGTCTGCACCCAGACTTCAGATGGAGAAATATTGGCCTCTAATACAGTGGCACTTTGTAGTAGTTTTGTTTGATCTGTTCTACCTGCTTCTGTTTGAAACTAAAGTGAAAGTGCTGAGGTGGATTCCCTCGTCACTTTATTGCAAATGCACAAAGTTTGGTCCATCTGGAAGCGAGGACCGAACACAAACGGAAACACGAGGAAGGGTGCGTGATCAAGGCACTGAGCGGTCCAACGGTTCATTTCAAATCAGCACTTCTCTTCTGACAGCTGGCTTTTCCTTTGTCACTTAGTTCATCACAAACTTTTCAGGTTGAAACCCCCAAAATGAGGACGTCCTTGCACTATTGGGCCAAGTTGTAGAGTATTATGTTACTAGGTGACGTCATGAGATGGTTCTCCTCACACAGTGGCGTTTCAGGGAAGGAATCATCTTACAGTAGTTCTGGACAGGGGCGTCGGACTGGGGGGTAAAGGGTACTGAGTACCCAGGGCCCAGAGCAGGGTAGGGGCCCTCAAAAAGGCTGCAAAAAAGCGTTCTGTATTGTACTTTCTAAGTTTCCTCATAATTGATGCTATAAGAACTGAACACAACCGGGCTTAAATACAATGGTTTCTACTAGGGATGCACCAATACCGATACCAGTATCGGGTACCACATGCTTGTACTCATTCATGAGGTCCCGTTACCAGAAACCGATACCATTTGACGTGCGGCCAGCGCACCTACGAGGTGCTCAGGGAGAGGAGAGAAAATAGCAACAAACTGGAGAATTGTTGAGTGTAAACACAATAATCCACATAGATCTGACTTTATTGCAGACTCTCTAATCAGAGTCTGTGCTGGATTTAACCAGAGCTTAATGTTGTTAGTGCTGCAGCGTCTGCAGTGTTTACAACACACAGGCTAATGTTGCTAACTCGCGGCTAACAGTTTTGGCCATTCTGACGCCGTTTTATGCCCAGGGGTTTATTCATCTGAAAAAACTAACCCAGCGACTAAAAAGTCCTCAGAAAATCCAACGTACAGAGATACAGCATGTTTATGTTGAGCGAAAATGAGCTGCAGCAGAACAGTGAAAACGCTGTAGCTACTCGCTAAATAATACATAATAAATGAATAAAGCACAGGTATTGGGGAGTTTTTGGACGTGGGCTTTTCTCTCTATGATGGACAGTGCAATAAAAATGTTAAATTATATTGAATGAAAATAAAAAATAAATGGCATCAGCACAATTCTAATATAACTGCTCTTAAAAGTGTAGCAAATGAGTAAATTTACTCATTACAAGCCAATCTGCTGTGAAAAAAGTAAGAATGTTGAAGAAAATGCCTTGTACTTGTATCGGTATTCGGTATCGGCGAGTCCTTGAATCCAAGTACTCGTACTCGTATCGGTTTTAGAAAAAGTGATATCGGTACATCCCTAGTTTTTACACAGAATTTTGCACAAACAATAATGATGGATACTATCTCAGGGCCCTGACACCCCTTTAAAAATGTGCCCAATGGTTCAGCCCACACACCGGAGTTCAGCACCAGCTTCAGCTCAGCAGTGACTTGATAAGGTGGACTCTAATGTAATGACACAGAGCCGGGAAAGACAGATATTAGTCTGGCCTCGCTCTAATGTGCTTGTATTTAACACTAGCCTGTTCTAGCGGAGCTTAGAGGAAACTTTCTTGTCATAAATGACAGTTTAACATAAGGTGAGGTGAGTCCTGCCTCTGCCTCCGCTGAGAAGGTGCAGAGACAGCTCCTTCTCTCCTCGTTTTAACCTCTAAAGTTTCTCTTTCCTCATATTTATTATAATTGAGCCATCAGGCCAATACAGTGACAAAAGCCATGGGTCACGCACGCCGTTTTCGCCTAATTAATTATGCTAATTAGCTGCACACATTTGGATTCATTATAAATGCGCAGCTTTGGAGACGAGTCAACATGGTTCTGTCAGTAAACAACAATTTACTGACAATACACTTAAAGGTATAGGCTTCAGATATGGTGAGAGACTAAATCAGACTGAAGCCCTTGAGTTTTGTGTTCAGGCCTGTGGGCCACAGAGGCATCATATAGTATGATATTTTTTGTAAAATAGCATTTAAATGCCTATTTTAAAGTCACAAATGTGTTATTCTCAGCACAAATATCCCATGTCCTCCTGTTTCATGTGGTCTGCTAATAATCATTATGCTCTACCTAAAACTAGCCATTTCAACTGGCCCAATGAAAGTAGAATATTCCACCCGAATCTAAATATCTATGTCACTACAAGATTAGGTTATTCAATTTCTGTAACTGAAGCAAACAAACAAACAAACAAACAAACCATAAACTAAATACCACTGGATTGGATGTGTGTTTGTATATGAAGCACTATTTTGGCCAAGCCATTTTGTCACTTAGTTAAGGTATATATAATAAAGTTCTAACATAAATGAACTGCACTGTCAAACCACTAAACCACTGTTATGTGCTCTTCAACAGTGTTTAGGTCAGGAGACTGTGAAGGCCAAGGCCAAACCTTCAGACTGCAGCTCTTGATGAAATCCTTTGGGGATTTTGAAGTTATTACCCAACTGTAGAAGCTTTGTAACTTCAGCGTTTTCACATAATGTTACGTTTCCGTTCAGGATTTGTGGGAAATTAACTGAATCCATTCTTGGTCACACAAACCTCAAAGGTTGATGGATCCAGCCCCTGGTTTAACAGTTGGACAGATGTTCTCTTCACGAAGCTCTCCAAGCACAAAGTCCATCCTCATGCCTTTTGGAGATCATTTCATCTTCCCCTTGCTTCATTATTCACATTATTAGAAAATATGATAAACTTTCACACTCCACTGTAGTTGACTTTGGAAGTTGTAAAACAGCATTATATAGATTCAGTTCAAGAAAAGGCTCTCACTGAAGGTATCTAAAGGACACATTTGCATTTTGTATTTTCAAATTCTAAAGGCCAGTACTCAGCCTCCTGGCCTTCATTTCATTTCAGTTTGACGATAGTAAATAAAGCCGCACTTACATCATTTCACTTTCTATATATATTCCAGCGTAGCACATCATTATCATAATATTTTTTTCCTCTGAATGTAGTCCAATTGTTGAAATCATTATTCTTCTCTGCGTGTGCACTTTATTTTATCTTTTGCCTAATCAAAACCAGACAAATTCATTATTAGAGAAGCTCAAGCTCATTTCACAGCGGATTGCTTTCTCCTCGCTTTATTAAATCGAACTGCAGCTGAACATGAAAGTTTAAGGGTAGATATTAAGGGCCTAACTCTTTCTGTTGAGGCATGGCAGCATTTCACCTGGAAGCCAAGAAAGTGCCTGGTCCGCACATCAGGGTCTTAATAGCGTTACACTTTTTCATTTTAATTGGACTGATCTCTCTTTCGGATCACTGAAAGCAGCTCCCAGAAACACATTTGGCTGTCCCGGGGATGTTATACAGAATTGACTTTTTAGAGCTTCGAACCATGTCACAGTGTTGCTCCTTCATCAGAAAACCACACCTCCGTATCCGTATCGTTTCTCGCTGTCACAAATTCTGTCTGGATGTAATCAGTTGATGGATCTGAATGTAACCGTGTCTTTCTCTTGTCAGTACATAGACGATGCTCTCCCCCCTGAGTCCCCCCACCTGTACGGCCTTCACCCCAACGCAGAGATCGGCTTCCTCACCCAGAGCTCCGACAAACTCTTTAGGACCATCCTGGAACTGCAGCCTCGGGACAGCGGCGGGGCCGAGGGGGGCGGCGCCACACGGGAGGACAAGGTAAAGCACATGACACGGGACGGTTGGATTGGGTTAGAAAGCGCACATATTTACTTTCCTCACATTGTCGACTATTACATGTCCATAACTAACACTCAAAGTGGGTTTTGTTTCGCTGAATGTCCAGTTTTTATGGTGAGTCTCATAGTGGTGAGTTTAGATGTCGCCTACAGCCTGGGCTCGAAATTAACTTTGTTTCTTCGAAGCGCGCGTGCTCCTAATTCTGAAATTTAGGAGCACAACCAAAAAAAAAAGAAACGCTTTTGGAAGCTTTTAACAGGGAAGAAGGGAATTAAAACACACCACATCCCACTTCCAGCTTCTCCTCACTCTGCACCTTCACTCTCCTCACTCTGCATCTTCACTCTCCTCACTCTGCGCCTTCGCTCTCCTCACTCTGCGCCTTCACTCTCCTCACTCTGCGCCTTCACTCTCCTCACTCTGCATCTTCACTCTCCTCACTCTGCACCTTCCCTCTCCTCACTCTGCACCTTCCCTCTCCTCACTCTGCGCCTTCACTCTCCTCACTCTGCACCTTCCCTCTCCTCACTCTGCGCCTTCACTCTCCTCACTCTGCACCTTCCCTCTCCTCACTCTGCACCTTCCCTCTCCTCACTCTGCGCCTTCACTCTCCTCACTCTGCGAGTTCACTCTCCCCACTCTGCACCTTCCCTCTCCTCACTCTGCGCCTTCCCTCTCCTCACTCTGCGCCTTCACTCTCCTCACTCTGCACCTTCACTCTCCTCACTCTGCGAGTTCACTCTCCTCACTCTGCACCTTCCCTCTCCTCACTCTGCGCCTTTACTCTCCTCACTCTGCGCCTTCACTCTCCTCACTCTGCGCCTTTACTCTCCTCACTCTGCGCCTTCACTCTCCTCACTCTGCGCCTTCACTCTCCTCACTCTGCGCCTTTACTCTCCTCACTCTGTGCCTTCACTCTCCTCACTCTGCACCTTTACTCTCCTCACTCTGCGCCTTCACTCTCCTCACTCTGCACCTTCACTCTCCTCACTCTGCGCCTTTACTCTCCTCACTCTGCATCTTCACTCTCCTCACTCTGCGCCTTCACTCTCCTCACTCTGCATCTTCACTCTCCTCACTCTGCGCCTTCACTCTCCTCACTCTGCGCCTTCACTCTCCTCACTCTGCATCTTCGCTCTCCTCACTCTGCATCTTCACTCTCCTCACTCTGCGCCTTCACTCTCCTCACTCTGCGCCTTCACTCTCCTCACTCTGCATCTTCGCTCTCCTCACTCTGCATCTTCACTCTCCTCACTCTGCGCCTTCACTCTCCTCACTCTGCATCTTCACTCTCCTCACTCTGCGCCTTCACTCTCCTCACTCTGCATCTTCGCTCTCCTCACTCTGCATCTTCACTCTCCTCACTCTGCGCCTTCACTCTCCTCACTCTGCGCCTTCACTCTCCTCACTCTGCATCTTCACTCTCCTCACTCTGCGCCTTCACTCTCCTCACTCTGCATCTTCACTCTCCTCACTCTGCGCCTTCACTCTCCTCACTCTGCGCCTTCACTCTCCTCACTCTGCACCTTCCCTCTCCTCACTCTGCGCCTTCCCTCTCCTCACTCTGCGCCTTCACTCTCCTCACTCTGCACCTTCACTCTCCTCACTCTGCATCTTCACTCTCCTCACTCTGCACCTTCCCTCTCCTCACTCTGCACCTTCCCTCTCCTCACTCTGCGCCTTACCTCTCCTCACTCTGCGCCTTCACTCTCCTCACTCTGCGAGTTCACTCTCCTCACTCTGCGCCTTTACTCTCCTCACTCTGCGCCTTCACTCTCCTCACTCTGCGCCTTTACTCTCCTCACTCTGCGCCTTCGCTCTCCTCACTCTGCGCCTTTACTCTCCTCACTCTGCGCCTTCACTCTCCTCACTCTGCGCCTTTACTCTCCTCACTCTGCGCCTTCACTCTCCTCACTCTGCGCCTTTACTCTCCTCACTCTGCGCCTTCGCTCTCCTCACTCTGCGCCTTCACTCTCCTCACTCTGCACCTTCACTCTCCTCACTCTGCACCTTTACTCTCCTCACTCTGCGCCTTTACTCTCCTCACTCTGCATCTTCACTCTCCTCACTCTGCGCCTTCACTCTCCTCACTCTGCATCTTCACTCTCCTCACTCTGCGCCTTCACTCTCCTCACTCTGCATCTTCACTCTCCTCACTCTGTGCCTTCACTCTCCTCACTCTGCATCTTCACTCTCCTCACTCTGCATCTTCACTCTCCTCACTCTGCACCTTCACTCTCCTCACTCTGCGCCTTCACTCTCCTCACTCTGTGCTGTGGAGACAGCTCTTTAACAAGCTGCAAACTCTGAGGTGGATTGAAGTTCTGAGTGTGATTTGAGAGATGCCCCCAGTCCCAGTAAGTTCATAAATGATATATCCCCGTTTAGTCATAAAGACACTACAGTTGCGTAAATTCACTGATGAATGGCAGCGATGCACAAGCACTTACAGAGAACATGCAGGGCGTGTGACTGAAGGGACTGACAGCGGCGCTGAGCCTAAAGAGAGGACAGATCTAGTTTACGATATGCTCTCAAACTATTATTGAACAGAAAGTTTGCTGTTGCTGACAGGCAGCGTTTGTGAAAACAATGAAGCTAGTTTTTTAAGGTAGCACAAGAAGACTTTCTTTTAAGGTGGACCAGATAATTTACCGGTCGCAACTGAGTGATTCTATTTTTAGATCGCAAAGGCTTAAATTTTGGAGCATTTGCGATTAAAATGGTCGCAATTTCGAGCCCTGCCTCTTCCCCCGCCACATGCGTGACAGGGAACAATATGGCGTGACGTGAAGGAAAGCCTTGGGGTCATTTCTGCTCCTCGTTTCCTGATACATAAGGGATTTCCATAAGGAGTCCAGTTCAGACCTCTACAAACACATACATGCACTTCCTGTTTAAAGGACACATTTATACTGGGTATAAACTTTATCTCACTGTGTGGAAGTGGAATCAAACATATTTTTAACTATTGTAATGTTACTTTATTCACAATAACAGAAAAAATATTTTTCCTGATGCAAAGGGTGTTTATCTTTTTCTTTTGTCTTGGTTATTGAGACAATTATCCAATCAGAAAGCAGAAAGAACTTTACACTCTGGGTTACCAGATCCTTCCACAAATCCACCGACTGTCCGTGATAGAGCTGTTCAGCCGAGGCTCGTGTCTTCCTTTGAAAAGAGTCAGGCAGGCTTTATGCAGCACACCTGCTTGTGCTTGGAACAATAGTTCAATATGAATGCTTTTATATAGATGAATAAATGTAGTTCACAGATATTTATATAAAAACATGAATAGAACAAGATATCAGAATTTCTCAGACCAGAGGCGGATTTCTCTCCTCGCTCGGATGAAAAGGTTTGAGCAGCACTGATATCCACATACCAAAAGCACAGTCCTGCCGCTGAAGTGCCTCTCACTCACAGAGGTGACTTTCACTGCTCTCAGAATGGGCCGTGGAGGTGTTGAATGGAGCGCAGATTGTGGAGCCTCTGTCACAGCAGCAGACTGATTTCTCTTAGATGGTGTTTTCTCTGCCTTTTCTGCTTCAATGCGGCTGTGGAATGAGGTTGATTGGAGACTAAAAGCTCAAGGCTGTTCCGTCATTGAGACTCCCAGACCTGAAGCGCTCACTCCGCTCTCCTCTGGCACTTCTTAATGACTCACTCACGCTGCACACATGTGTTAAAGGCAGTTTACTCACAGCACAGCACTCCACACTTTGACCTGCACATGTTCCGCTGGAAAAGTTACACTATGAATCCTTTGTAGATGCACAACCTACGTTCAGAATGGTGAAGGAAAGGAGAACCAGAGGCAACTTCAGGCAGAGGTCTTCAGAAAGGTCACTTACACTGACCAACACCTGCTGTTTGACTCTAACCGTCCTCTCCAGCACAAACTACACCGCATTCCAAATTATTATGCAAATGACATTTTTCTCTGAAATTATCTTAACAGGTCAAGATATATTTGACCATAGGAGCCCTATTTTGAGCAGCTTAAAAAATATTAAATCCAATAAACTTGAGAGTTTTAGGAAAGTTTCTGCTTGGATTTTTTTGCAGAATGTCAGAATAGCCTCCCAGAGCTGCTGAACTGCCTCCCACCCTTATAGATGTTTTGCTTGTTGATGCTCCAAAGGTTCTCAATAAGGTTGAGGTCAGGGGAGGAGGGGGTCCACATCATGAGTTTCTCTCCTTTTATGCCCTTAGCAGCCAATGATGCAGAGGTTTTCTTCACACTATGACATGGTGCGTTGTCATGCATGAAGATGATTTTGTTCGGGAAAGCACGGCTCTTCTTTTTGTAGCAAAGAAGACAGTGGTCAGTCAGAAACTCCACATGTTTTTCAGAGGTCATTTTCACACCTTCAGGGATCCTAAAGGGGCCGACCAGCTCTCTCACCATGATTCTGACCCAAAACATGACTCCGCCCCCTCCTTACTGACGTCACAGCCTTGTTGGGACATTGTGGCCATTCACCAACCATCCACTACTCCATCCATCTGACCATCCAGGGTTACACGGCCTCATCAGTGAACAAGACTGTTTGAAAATGAGTCTCATGTATTTCTGAGCCACTGCAGCCGTTTCTGCTTCAGCTTCAATGAACAGTTTAGCGGAGGCCCGGATAGAAGGTTTATGCACAACTGCAGCCTCTGGAGGGTCCTACACCTTGATGTTCGGGAGACTCCAGAGGCACCAGCAACTTCAAATACTTGTTTGCTGCTTTGTAGCAGCTGTTCTATTAATCTGATGTATTTGTGTTGCAGAGAGATCCTTTTTCTTTCCCATATTGCTTGAAAATGATGGTCTGCTTAATAATGTGGAACGTCCTTTTTCAGTATTTTTTCTCTTAACTGGGCTTAACCTGAAAACGAATCATCCCAGGTCTCTGAATTCAGTGATTCAGAGCCCTGAGACACAAAACCATCCATGAGTTTCATTGAATAACTTTTTTTTTTTTTTTTTACCTTTTTGACACTGAAATACAATTTGCATAATAATTTGGAATGTGGTGTAGAGGAGCTCCAACACAGAGCGATGCAGGCGCCAACAAGTTCGGTGGGAAAGGCAAGAGAAGAGCGGCGTGTCCGGAGCACCCTCTCAGTCTGTGGCATTCCAAAATGGTCCTTTACAAAAGGACAAGGACACGAAGAATTAAAGAGCAGCACAGACAGGCTAGAGAAATGTTACAGTCCAAGTTAATCTTTTTTATTGGTTTGACACCTTTGTCCTGGGTGAATTAAGATGTCTGGTCACCCTTGTTGATACAAGCTGACTCCACATGTACTTGTTCTGTATCTTGTTATGTAATCCCAGTCTTACCAGTCAATAACTTCCAGTCAGCCCTGTAGCAGTGCTTGTATTGAGCGGCGTCTCCTCCTGCTCTCGTGTCCATTACACGGCGTCTCTGTGGGCTCTATGAGTAAACACACATCACTTATTGATGAGAACTGCTCCTGCTCCTGCGTGTTGTTGGAGAGGCAGTGGAGTGGCACTGACGCACTTGCAAAACATATAAACAAACTGGAAGTATTCATGTGGGGTATTGGAGGCCTTCACCATGGCTATTGATGAACATAAATCAGCATTACAATGTTACACTTTAAAACTTAAATACACATCATGCAAGAGCAACTTTTTGGAGCTTTTAATGTCCAAAAATAATAATAATAACAATAATTATAATTATAATTTTGTTCCCCTTTTATTCAAAAAACAGGCCTATTTGTGAGCTCCCAAACACACAAGAATCCATCTTGTGCTAACCTTGCCAGCCAGCTGAATTCTGCGTTTACAAACACAGAATCCATCTGGAACCAAACCGAAATGGGTTTGGGCAAAAAATACACTAACTATAAAAAACATGAGATAAACAAAAATTAAAACAAAGAAAATATCATGATCAATTTCATTAGTCCAGCCCTTCAGAGTGGGACCGAGTGGGTCTGAGGGCATTATGATACTTGTCAAAGTCAAACTGTGTACTCACCCCCTTTGTCCAAGACTTTCTGGGATCTATTTCCATGGTAACCGGGTCAGATGTGTTAAACCTGCTTCATGAAATGAGTAAACCCGGTTTAAGGGGTAATCCCTCTTCCCTGTGCCTTGTTCTTCCATGAACCGCTCAGAAGTGCCACAAAAATCTGATCTGTGAACCTGAAAACCCACAATCATGGCTCTAATGCTCCTAATCCTGTGATTGATCGCTAATGCGGCTGATTTGGGAAAACGTTGACACAGAAGTTCGCTTCCACCGCTGCCCCACAACAGTGTGAGAGGAGCATTGATTTTCATACCTAGATTACACTCATATCCAAAACAAAGAGCTGTCGTGGCAAAATATCTCCCCATGAATATTAATGCAGCCGTCTGCTGCAGACGAGGCTGTCAGAGTTTGTAAGTCCGTCTGACATTGACAGGTCTGGCCTTTAAGGAGAAATACAATTCTACATGACGGCCTTCAGGGCTAACGCGTGTACACCCTGAGAAAGAAAATGTGAATTAATGTTAGGGATGAACATTACAAAACTATTTGATCACTGTGTTCACTCAGTGTAAGAACACACGTTTTCAGAAGTAGTCATCTGGAGTTTGGAAAGCTTTAGGTGAGAGTAGGTTGTGTAAGCACACTCAGGGCCTGATTTACTAAGTGTTTGCACACATGCACACATGCACACATGCACACATGCACACATGCATACCAAAGCAAGTGCAGCTGAGATGTGAGTCTCAAAAACAAGTCCAAAGGCCAGAGTGCCCGGGGCGTCTCCAGTGTGTAAGCAGAGGTGTGTTTGTTAAAGCCTAAAATCAATTTTCTATAAAAATATTATTCTTTTTTTATATCAAAGTTATAATTATTAATAGATTATTATAAAGTATGAATAGATAATTAATTAATAATCATTAATAGAGGACACTAATTATCCACAATACCTTTTAAATGTTCCCTTTAAGACGCTCAGTCAGGATTGCAGTTTTGTGCAGCCTCTGCTCATGCAGTGAATTCATTTACTTATTGATTTGTGGCACTAATAACATGCACAGTTTCTAATGCTACATCAGGCTCAACACGCCCACAAAGTTGCACTTGCTTGTTTTAAGTTGTACTTTTCTGTTTACTTTCTGTTTTCCACCAGTGTGCTGCAGAGTGACAGAGCCACACTTACAATGCAGCCTGAAGAAGCTCCGTGCTTTACTCCTGTTCTTGGCTGACTCAGTCTCGCCTTAAAGCCGTGACACCGCAGAGAATTTGACCCAATAAATACAATTGAAATACAAGCGTTTATTTTATGACAGATATTCATCATAAATGTACAAACATGCATGAGCCTTTGCTCACCTCTTCTCAGACGTGACTGTAAGTTTACCAGTGTGCCTTTAACCTACACATTATAACCATAAGATCTGGTAACCCAAAGGCTGGAGCATGGCTGGCCTTGTAATGGGACACTTGTCAGTGCTGGCTGGGTAGACTTAAGAACCAGTGCAGAAAATACAAACAAACAAACATGGAGGCAAACAAGGATCATGTTTACAAAATATAAGAGGGAAAATATGTTATTTTACTCTGGACTGTCTGTGGACGATCTGCCTCAGCATTGAGCTTGTTCATTGACATGCACTGCCCCGACCGAATAAATCAGTAAACCAATAAACCAGTGTCATTTGTATCCTACATTCCTCTCAAACTGGCCCAATAATCTTTAACTGTTGTTATAATATTTCCTAAAGATTAAGAGCTAGCATTTTGGTCTACATAAAATGAACTATGTGAATATTTGCTTCTTTTGTGCAGCTCACCTGACCCTGGTCAACCTGAATGTTTACAAACAAAACTGCTGACAGATGGAGACAGACTAACTGGTTGAACAGATTGCCATCATAATCTTTTATTTTAGATACTGCTGTACCTAAATTGCCAGCACAAACATTTCATCAGTGCAACGTTTTTCGTTAGTGGTCCACTCTGAAGCGTACAGCCTTACAATACTTCTATAATGAAACCAGTGAGTAACAGGTCCAGCTCCTCTACCTTTGATTTTAACATGTCACATTGTTAGCTGAACTTTGAAAGAATAAATTGAATCTGTCTTAAACTATGGACTGCAGAGTGAACCACGCCTTGGGACTCCAGTCCCATTGGTCTGTCGATCCTTTCTCTCAGACCCACCCTGAAAAAGCAGAGGCCCAGAGAATCTCTTGTCTGTGTCAGACAGTTCATCAGCATTCTCCCAGTTGTCAGGCTGAAGCCGAGCTCCGATGGTCAGGCTGCATCGCAAAGCTCGAGCTTCTTTACTCCAGGTACAGACAGCTCGTCCCTCACATGGATTTCTTTGATTGAAATACCTAAGAACAGAACAGACATTGACAAACATATACATCTCAAACCACACCCACCCAACATATACCTTATATACCATTAAACTTGTGAATTGTTGGAGAGTTTCTTCTTAGATTTGTTTGCAGGATGTCAGAATAGCCTCCCAGGGCTGCTGTTTGGATGAAAACTGCCTCTCAGCCTCATAGTAGAAGTTTGTTTTTGCTGAGGCTCCAAAGGTTCTCAATAGGGTTGAGGTCAGGGGAAGAGGGGGTCCACATCATTAGTTTCTCTCCTATTATGCCCATAGAAGCCAATGATTTCATAAAAAAATATATGTTTTTACCTTTTTGCATAATAATTTGGAACACAGTGTAAACCTAACATCAAATGACCACAAAAACTGCATGTTTGGAGCAAAAATTTGCCTTTGAACAATGTGAATCCTGCTGTTTTTGATTGTGAATCTGCCTGACTGCTAATGTTGGTCTAACTCCTTCTCTCAGGATGCTCATACAGCATATTCAGAACTACAATTTTCATTTCATTTTCATTTTATTATTTAGGACAATGTACAATTACATTATTGTCGCGAGCAAAGATGCTTGTACTGTAGCTTTTTCAAGCTAATTTCCATCTGTACAAAAACAGAAATACACATAATTCCTTTCCATGTTCACAAAATAGACGACAATTATTACACGCAGTCATCACGTGTATACATATACACACATGGCAAGACTCTCAGACCTTACACAATATAAAACATCCTGTCCTGGTTGAAGAACTTTCAAACACGTTCTTCTTCTCATTTTAGGCTGTACATTTTATCTATTTTAATGAATGCTCACATCTCTGGTTACTCATGAACAATGCTTTCACTCCTTTAGGGAAAGCTCTGAGATTATCTAAGCTCAGTATTTCAGAGGGAGCTGGTTCCATGTCTTTATGACTATGTTAAGAGAATCAGAATGTTTCCTACTCTCTCCCGGGTGACTGAGAACTTGTCTTGTAGGTGCGCGTGGTGCTGGAGGAGATCATGGAGAAGCTCCCAGAAGAGTTCAACATGGCCGAGCTCTTGAGTAAAGCTGAGGACAGGACTCCCTACCAGGTGGTGGCGCTGCAGGAGTGCGAACGCATGAACCTGCTGACTCAGGAGATGAAGAGGTCTCTGCGCGAGCTTAACCTCGGACTCAAGGTGCGGACACACACTTTCAAACATGCACTTAGAATAAACAATTGGACACATTTATGTAGCACACGGATCTGAAATACAACTGGAGATTGGAAATGAAATTACTGCCATGGAGAGTGTGACAGCCATCTTGGAATTCTGACATATACTAATCTAAAAAGAGGTGCAGAAAGGAAATGGAGTGGCTGGGAAATGGGTGAAAAGTTATTTTAGTGACAGGGTACTGAACATTCAGATGGGAGGACTCTTTTCCACATGACTTTACATTACTTGTGTTGTACATTATTAAACTTTACATTGATGATGTATTCAGTCATTCTCGATTGGTAAAATGTATGTGTACGTAAACTTGAATGAAATATTAGCACTTGATAATGCCTAATCTACAGTGCAGAATGCCCAAGTCATGAGTTCCACAACAGAAAAGGGAAAACAAATGATATAATGTACAGTTCACGATAAAGTCAAATCATTATTTACCGTACATTTTCTAATACTGGCCTGTATTCCATTAGCGGCCGGGTCTCTGGCGGAGGCAAATTCAAGCTGGTCTCTAAAACAGGCCGGGGCTATTTTTAGAAACTAGCGGTAGAAATATTCCCCATGTTAGGAATTTGTCTCATACGAGTGTAAATGATACCTCACGTGCAGGAAGTAAACAAACGGGAACCCGGGCTGAGGGGGACGCTGCGGAGGAGCTGATCCCAGCGTAACTTTGACACAGATTTAGCCACTTTTCAAACCTCCTGTGACTATTTGTGGAAACAGGGCAACAAATGTTGTGTGACCCTCCAGGGTTTTAATAAAGTCACCATTGCGTCCTCAAAGCACGTCCAGCTGCTCCGTGTGCAGGTCAGTCCCACGCCTCAAAATAACTCCTCCGATCAGCGCGAGCGTCTCGTCTTCTCTCGGGTCAGTCTCATGATCGATCACAAACACAAACGCTCCGTCTAAACTCGCCTTTTACACAAGAAAACAACAAATAATCCGGTCCGCTGTAAAAACGAAACAGAAACCTGCAGTGACATTGATGTCAAAGCTCCGCTAACAGCAACGAAACACTTCCTGTTGTCCCGACAAAATAAAAGGCGTCAATGTTCCAGCCGCTGGGAGAGGGTTTCCAAAGTTAATAAATTAACCTAATATTTTTGGTGCAAATGGACACAAATCTCGTTTTTCTTCATTTTTCCTGGTCGTCCGTTTTACTCAAATAGAAATAAAGGCCTGTCTCTAATTGTGGCCTGGTTCCAATAAAGGCCTGGTCCTAGATGCCCTTGAGTAAATAAAGGCCCCGGCCTATATTAGAGCATTTACGGTATTACCTGTAAATATTTAAAAACAAAACTCCTCAGAAATCAGTCTTAACTCTCAAGCTCCCACAAACATGAGGGCAACGGTCTTTCTGTGCTGTTGCTGATGAAGAAATTGACTTTTAGTCGCAGATACTCATCTGTGAGAATGACCTCACGTTATCATCCTTCTGCCATACATTTGGCCTTCAATAAAACCCTCAAAGAAGTGGATCGAGCAGCCAGTGACGACGGCGTCTTTTGCACTTCTTCCCAGGGCGATGTTTTTGTGGCTCTGGTTTCACGCACATGAGGTGACACAGACTGGCAGATGGAGCTCGTTTTCTGTATTTAAGCGCATTTATCCAGTCTAAAAATGTTACTGTCTCTTTATTTATCATTTATGAGTCCTTAATTATCGCGACAGGCCTAATGACTGAGAGCAAGACCTGACAATCGAAAATGAAAATAATGTACATTTATGTAAAACCTGTAAGTCATCCGTCCTGAATGCAGGTGATGGGCGGCTGATAGAATGAGAAGTCTTCATTGTTTGATTGTCACTCATATGTTCCAGATAAGGAGGTGTGTCTCATATACGTCGCCCACTGTTTTAAACTCCGCCTCCACTGTAACAGCGTCCTATAGACTCATAATTTGTGTTTATGTGAAAAAGAGCAGGTTGTATCAGGACAATAGCCTTGGTGCCGCCGGCTCAGCTGACTGAGTGGAGGTTCAGTGTGTAAATCCATAGACGCTCTCATAAAGAAGGGTTATGGCATTCATGTGCGGATGGGAGTACGGCAGCCTGTGAAGGACACGCCACAGCTCATTCCTCTGCGCTGGCAGCTCCTCTGTTATCTCAGCAGACACATTCTTATCTTGTACTGCGCTCTTTATGCTTATGTATGCAACAGTGTCACTCTCAATCATTCTGGCACGTATCCAGTCAAAACCTCTGCGAAATGGATGTAAAAGAAGGCAGGCTACATCCAGAATGCACTTCAAGCCGCACTGCAGAAAAGGGCTCCACTATCTGGTACTGCCTGTCCTGTTTCGGTCGTGGACAGCGAGTTCCTGGTAGATGATCACTTACTGCGTGTTAACAGACGTGAATACTTCTGTGTTCATAAAGATCAGCCAGTTTGTCTTGAAAACCTGTGACAGTATAAGCAAAACGAGGATCAAAATCTGATCTTGGACAGATTCATGCAGGAAAGCAACGATCTTTCTAAAGGGCCTTGGTTCTTTAGACTTTATTCATTTTAATTACAGATCATTTCATGTGTACTGCAGTAATGCTAGTTAGGTGTTTTTACACAGGGTTTACACTAGTGCAAAAAATAACATTCTGCAATATAGCATGATATCACATAGCAATTCAAAATGTACTCCAGTCGTTTATTATTGCTTTTTTGGGAAACATTCAATGCAACGTTTTACTTTTGTGCGGGCCAAGTGTGGACAAAAGAGGAACTACAGGTGATGCATCTTATCAAATGCAGATAAAATGCCACAGAAAGCCCCAAAAAAGCATCAGCTACTACATTTTGGAGAAAACCGCAATTGTTCAGTGTCTGGAAATTCCACTTGGGACAGAGGAGATGTTACTTCAGGGCAGATGAAATGTCAGGCAGCGGAACAGAACATGTGCAGTGTTGGGGAGAATACTTTGAAATTGTACTTCGTTACTGAATACTCAATACTTGCCTTAAAATGTATTTTGCAACGTATTCCGTTACTTTGTCTAATCAGAGTACTGTATTCTGAATACTTTGAATACTTTTGGTATGCTTTCACATGTTGTTATTATAATTATGTAAAAATATGGTGTATAATTCCAAACTCTCTAACTCTCGTGGCAAATGGAGCAGCAGATACAGCATCATGTGACACATGCAGTGTTTGTATGAACCGTTTTTTTTTTAATATTTATTTTATTTTATTATTCTATTAAAATAAATAAGATAAAAAATAAAAAGTAAAATATGGTAAAACGACAACAATTGACATAGATCAACAGCGGGATTATTTCAGATGTGTAGGTGTAAGTGTTTTTTTATTAACCTTTATTTAATCAGGATAGTCCCACTGAGATCAAGAATCTCTTTTCCAGGGGAGTCCTGGCCCCAGAGGGGAATCTATTGTACATGTTTTTTGGCGGTAGGGGAAACCGGAGTACCCGGAGGAAACCTGCGCAGACACGGGGAGAACATGCTAACTCCACACAGAAAGGCCCCGTCCAGGTGGGAATCGAACCCAGGACCTTCTAGCTGTGAGGCGTGAGCGCTAACTGCTGCGCCACCGTGACGCCAACCATAGCAGTGGATCTGATGTGGACTCAGTGAAACAGGGCAGATTACATCCACGAGTCTGTAACTAAGCTATTGAGTCTTGTTTTTGTTCATGAGTCTGATGGCGGAGGGAAAAAACTGTGTCTGGATGGACCGTTGCCTCCTGCCTGTCCGTGTCCAGGGTGAGAAGGGTCAGCTGTGATCTGACCCACACGCCTTTGGGGTCCTGGAGGTGAACAGGTCCTGGAGGGATGGGAGCTCACAGCCTATCACCTTCTCAGCAGCAGCACAATGCTCTGCAGTCGGTTCTTGTCCCGGTCTGTAGCGCCGGGAACCACACGGTGATGGAGGAGGAGAGGATGGACTCGATGATGGCCGTGTAGAACTGCACCAGCATCATAGTCGGCAGCTTAAGTTTCCTCAGCTGCCGCAGGAAGAACATCCTCTGCTGGGCCTTCTTGATGAGGGAGCTGATGGTTGGCTCCCATTTGAGTTCCTGGGTGATGGTGGTGCCTAGGAAACGGAGGGAGTCCGAGATGGGGGTGGTAGAGTCTGTCAGGGCATGGGTGGGGCTGTGTCTTTCCTGAAGTCCACGATCATCTCCACTGTCTTCTGGGCGTTCAGCTCCAGGTTGTTGTGGCTGCACCAGGACACCAGCCGGTCCACCTCTCTCCTGTAGGCGGACTTATCACCGTCAGAGATGAGCCCGATGAGGGTGGTGTCGTCCACAAACATGATCAGATTAACGGACTGGTCACTGGAGGTGCAGCAGTTTGTGTGCAGGGAGAAGAGTCAGGGGGAAAGTACACAGCCCTGAGGAGTCCCAGTGTTTGTAGTCCGAGTGTCCGAGACGATCTTCCCCAGCCGCACGTGCTGTCTCCGGTCCATCAGGAAGTCAGTGATGCACCTGCAGAGGGAGTCGGGCACGCTGAGCTGGTAGAGCTTATCTCATGGCAGGGAGGATGGTGTTGAAGGCAGAGCTGAAGTCCACAAACAGGATCCTGGCATAGGTTCCTGAGGAGTCCAGATGCTCCAGGATGAAGTGGAGGGCCAGATTGACTGTGTCGTCCACAGACCTGTTGGCTCTGTAGGCCAACTGCAAATTCCCTTGATATTTGGAAAGTAACTGTATTCTAAATAGTCTAAAATTGAAGTTCAACTTTACCAGAATACAGCTACTCAAAATACATGTAAACACATGTAGTTAGTTGCTCAAAAACACTGGAGAATATTGTTAGTTTGCTGATTTTAGATGAAGCTCTAAAAAAGGCACTTTTCTATCTTAAAATGATATATTCCCACACATGCATAATATTCAAAGAGCTGTAAAACATCATGAAAGAAATCACCCTCAGCCTTTTTCCTAAGCTTTATATCTTTTTGATGTTAGAATAAATTATTTTTCATCAAAAACATTTTCAGTAACAAACAAAAATATACATTATACATTTGATCATCTTTTGAGATGATCAAACATGGACTAAACACGACTAAACACGATTCTCTCCGTGTTTAGTCCTGACTCTGGGACAGAGTCTGGTCCCTGCTTGTTTATGCACCTGTCCTACAGTGTGAGCTGCGTAACTTGTTGCTTACTAAGGGATGCAGATGCAGTAATGAAATATGAAGTATTTGAATTTTAGTGTTTGCCTAAACTAAATAGTAGTTACAACATTTAAACATCAACGATGAGTCATGTTTATTGAGAGCTATTATTGGTGCAATATGACTAACTGAAAAGTTGGTGTTAGTTGTTTATGATCCCTAACTCTATTGATTCTATTGATCAGAGGAGTTTGCTTTACTCAAACTGACTAGTACAGACGCAGATGGAGTCTGACACTGTGATAAATACCAGTCCAATTTTCACTGAATATCCAGACCTTATCTTTGAACAGCACCTGTTCCATGATTGCAACAGCAGCCACTTCCAAAACAACATCCAACAAGAGGAAATGAGGAGTTTTTTTTACTATTAACTCATTGAAATAATGGCTGAGGTATTGATATTAGGAAGAGTTTTGACATTGCATTTTTAATTCATCTGCCATCAAGGGACTCCATTTGACGTTGAACAAACTTGAATTAGTTCATAGCAAACTCGCACAGAGGAATAAAGGCATCAGCGAAACAGTGGACCAACAGGAAACACACAGTCTTCAGGTGGCACAGCGGTTAGCATCGTGCCTCACATCCAGAAGGTCCAGGTTCGATCACCTCTCCCTGAGGTTCTCTCTGTGTTTAGTCCTGACTCTGGGACAGACCTCTCCCTGAGGTTCTCTCTGTGTTTAGTCCTGACTCTGGGACAGACCTCTCCCTGAGGTTCTCTCCATGTTTAGTCCTGACTCTGGGACAGACCTCTCCATGAAACAAGTAACTTTAAAGGAGTGTGTGAAGTGACTGGTGTAGAAGGTAGTTGGTTGAGAGAAGGGCAGCAGGCTATGATTGGATGAAAGTGAGGATATGATCAATGGAAGTCCTGTAAACCAGTGAAAATGTGCTGGTTCTCGGCAAATCACTTCCAGCCTAATCTGCCTGCTTTTCCCAGGGTGAGCTGACCATGAGTGGGGAGATGGAGAGCCTTCAGACCTCTCTCTTCCTGGACGTGGTGCCTGAGAGCTGGGCTAAGCGGGCGTATCCCTCGGTGTGTGGGCTGGCCCTGTGGTTCACGGACCTGCTGTCCCGCAGCAGAGAGCTGGAAAGCTGGGCAGCAGACTTCACCCTCCCCCCTGCCGTGTGGCTGTCAGGCTTCTTCAACCCACAGTCCTTCCTCACCGCCATCATGCAGGCGTCAGCACGCAAGTAAGCAATAGTTCTCTGCTCGTGTTATTACACTACATGCTGGCACCTCACTGATCCTTACAGGGCACCCAGCGACATTGTGGATGGGTGAAATCCAGAGAACAAATGTGATGATATTATTTTATCAGCAGCATTATTCAAACATTTTAGTTTTTAGCTTCATGACATTTTAATCTGACTTCAGTAAAGAGTTTAATGTATGAAATAGTTTCCGCTTTAAAAAAAAAGTATCTATCTTTGTAGACACCCGGCTCTTGTGCCCATTATTCAGATATGAAGTTATTTTCCTGTTGTGTGTAAAAGTAGACCCCTAAAAGGTTGAGAACCCCTGATCTACAGTCTCCTCCAGCCCAGCGACAGTGCTGATGAGACCGGCCAGGACAGTTTGTTAGAGACAAACTAGATATGAATTGAGGATGTGGTTGTGTTGTGCGCAGGAACGAGTGGCCCCTGGACAGCATGTGTCTGCAGTGTGACGTCACGAAGAAGAACAGAGAGGACTTCAGCTCCACCCCCAGAGACGGGGCCTATGTGCACGGGCTGTTCATGGAGGGAGCGCGCTGGGACACTCAGGTAAACAGTCTGTTGAGTTTAAAATCCTTTAGTAAAGCAGATGTCGCCGTGACATGAGCTGGGACATCGACTTTACCAAAGTGCTAAACCTGTAAACACAGTGTTTCTCAACCTTTAGGAGACAAAGCACCCCAACAAACAAAAAAATATATGTATATCTAATCACACTCTATTCTCTGAGTGTGACAGCGGTTAGCATCGTGCCTCACATCCAGAAGGTCCCGGGTCCAATCCCTTCCTGAGGTTCTCACCATGTTTAGTCCTAACTCTGAGACCAGCTGCAGTGTCTGCTGTTGATGTTATTAGCAGTTCTGCGTTAACAGAACCGCCAATAAGTGGTTCTATTAACACAGGCCACACACTTGCCTGTGTGTGGCTAAAGGCTATTTGCTAATCATTTTGTATTTTCTTATTGAATTGGAAAATATTGTGGATAATTAAGCTAAAATTATTTTTAGCTTGATAAAAATGATTTAGCTACAATTGTTTTTATTGCATTTGTATTAATTTGGTAAATGAATTATATGAATAAGTTTGTTTTAAGAGCTTCTTTCTAGTTGGAAGTTCACGTTGTGGCTTTATGCAAATGAGCAGAGGAACATAAATGATTATGAGTGACACGAGGCAGAGGAATACTACGCTTTTCCGACTGTATTTTTGAGGAGCTGAGGTCTATTGCTCCTGTAAGAAAATGAACAAACTGTTCACTTTGACATGTTTTCTTCCTTGAACAGACACGAGTTAAACACGGGTCATGAGTCGCTCTATGGCCTCACACTGTGTCTGCTTAGTTAAACACAACACATGCAGGTCCCTCGGAGCCCAGGAGGTACCGGTATAAGTCAGGGATTTTTTTTATATCAAATGACACGCACGCAAGGCACACAAAGTGCTGCGGTACCCTGGTTGGGAAACACTGTCACTGTGGAATATTATTGTAAGTTAGTTGATTAGTCAATGGTTCACAAACCTTTGACTTTCTGAGTACCACAACATTAAACCAGGTTTTTGAGTGATGGAGGAGTTCACCAGATTAAAACCTCTGAGTACTTCTGCCAGGACGCTTGGCATTAAATATAGGGCCACACAATAAATTCTCCATTTTCTTTAGTTTGGACAATTCCGATTTTAATCCATTTTAGTGGATATAAACTTTAAAAGGTCTCCTGATCTTTCATTTGAAGAAAACTGCTCAGAGTCCTGCTCATTCATATTTAGATTATTCAAAAGCGTTTTAGTTTTATCGTCCTCATGCCTCAAGCTCTGCTGTGATTGGCAACCATCTCCATTGAGACTCAAGGGGAAGGGGCGGAGTTAATTGGTGCTGCTCAAGAGAGTCACGTGATTAGTGAAGCTCCAGTTCTCCACAGGACAGGATGTCAGCTCTTTTTGTCCCCGGGACATATATTTAAGTTAATGTCAATAAAAGCCCTTTCGTACACTCCACTCTCCTTAAGCTAGGATTAGGGTTAGTTTGGATTAGTTTAAGATAGCGTTGTCCTGCAGTGGTGACGTCCTTTCCTGGAGCTCCACTGATCACGTGACCCTCCACTTGCCACATCCAGACCCTTCTCCTCCGAGTGGGACAAGTGCTGAGGATCAGACCCGGGGAAACTTTGTTTTAGCGGAAGAAAACTCCATCTCCACTACGAGAACACAACATGCAGCCTTTGTAAAGCAGCTGAGATTTTCTCCACTGGCGTCATTTCCGAAATCAGTCGCTACTGAGCGTTTAAAACGGGGCTAAAGTGGCGGCACGTCAGAGCGGCAGGAGCGGCGGATGCGATTTTAGGATTTAGCCATTTTCCACATCATCTGTTTTAAAAAGCATGAAATAATCAAATTAATTGGATTTATCGCCCAGCCCCAGAAACCATCCCATTGCACATTTGTAAATGATTATATTTAGCCAATTGAAATATCCAAGTTGAAGTGATTTCAGAACAGTGAAATGACGGAGTGTAGAAGTGTCTGCTGATTATGCTGTAATTGCAGTAATGAGCTGGAGAGTTTGTGAAGAGCTTTGATGGTTTGGATATTAGTGTCCCACATGTGCACAGCCCAGGTGCAGCAGAGCAGGTGTGAGGCTGGGCACGCACAACATAGAGGCAGAACCATGGGGAAAACACGCTAAAAGAACTTCTCCTGGGGAAAACACGCTAAAAGAACTTCTCCTGGGGTAAACACGCTAGTGTCACAATAATGTGTTGTTTTCATTTGTTCAGTTCTTTGCACACATGAGATCAGCAAACAAAGGGGATTCAGGCTATTTGGAAAATGTTTCAGATATTTCAGATCTGAAGTATTTTTCCAACAAAAACATTCTACAAAATGTAAAAGTCATCTATGTCCTTTTTCGCTTCTTGTTCTCTCAATTTTCCAATCAGAAAGCAGAATGAGGCCTGTTGTGGATTTTCTTGCTTAATAAAGCTTAAGAGTTGTTCGTCTAGTCAAGATGTGAAGTTTATTACACAATGCATTGCGGAGAAGTTACACATGACGCAAGTTCAGCTCTGCCCGGCTCAGCTTTGGCATCATCTTTTATAGGTGAGCACACCAAAGACAGAGCAGCAGGACAGGGGTCATACACAACAAAGGGAAGCACAGAAACACATAGAAATGGTAATACAGTTGGGGATGTCAATGCAGGCAACCAAAAGGTGCTTTGCATGGTAATGCATCATGGTGGCGTTTGGAGGCAGAAGGAGATCTTTGTCATGTTGGGGAGATGGGCCATTTGGGCCCTATTGTCTAGAAGTGTGAGGGTCTCGTCTGGAGCACAGGAAGAAGCCGGTCTTGTCACCCAGCAGCTTGGTTACTCGCTTAACTTTAACTTAACTTATCACAACAGGCCCACATGTCAGATCCTGTTGATATAAACCCGTTTGGATACAAACATTTCCACAATTCCAGCACCTGTCTTCATATTAAAGCTCAGTGACTGGACTCTAGAAGTTCTTAGCTTTCAAATTAAGAATGGCACTGAAACATGGGCTTGTCTTCATCTGCTCCATGGTCAGCTATAACTGCAGTGCCTCTTTCGGCCACAAAGAGCATCTGACCGACGTTACTGAAGGATTTGTATATATTTGGCCTGCCAGACTGAAGTGGTCGGTGAAGTAGGGAGTATCCCGAACAGCATGATCCATCAGACTCCCATCACAGGGAGGGATTAGAGCGTGTCCTCTGAGCTTCATGCAAAGTCACACATCTCTGTCCCACACACATGCACGCCCACACACACACACACATGCATGTGCACAGGGCACTGCTTATCCAGCCTGACTCCACTAAACTCTATTGACTTTCCCGCTCTTCAAGGACAGGCTGAGGATGGAAACTACTGTGTTTTCAAAGTACACACAGAAATATAGGAATAATATTCAAAACAGTCCAGTGACAGGAGCGTGGAAGTTATTCGGCTCATTATGAACTTTTTATATCATCAAGGGGCCTGTGCACAATGTGTGATTTGGGAAGTGCAAAGCCAAGGGCACTCATGCTGTCGCAACTCGACTTACTTTACAAGACTGTTCCTACAAAACATATTTCACCACAGCTCAGCCAAAGCAGTTTGTCTGTGAACAACAGAGAAAGGACGTTGGAAGTGACCAGTGTGGGGCAGCATTACTTTTCAAAGTGTCGTCATTGCTGTCCCACAAAGATAGCGCATTACATTACAGCGCTACTTTGTTCATGAGCACTAATGTGTTTTCCTCCAGTCAGTTACTTTAATATTACATTCCTACACAGAGATACAGGATCCGGCTGCACTTTCAAAGCTAGAAGAGTGTCCCTCCCAGTGGGTCAACCCTTACAATGAAACCAGGTCTAAAATGTGTTTCCATCAGTGATTGTCTTCTTCTCTGATGGCACAGCCGAATGCCAACACAACGGGACACCTGACATTATTACAATAACATGTTTAAAATCACAAAAATCAATTACTTCAAGCACTAGTACAATACGGACTGGACATTAGCAGAGGCTAAGTCCTGGTCGATTTTATTGATAGCTTTAATTAGCCGCCTTCATACGTGTAGATTTGTAGATAATTGTCTTTGACCCTAGAAAACACACAGAGGTTGTCATTGGTCATCTTGAAGCTCTTTCACTGGAACCTAAAAATCAAGTTAGAAATCTTGAGGTAAACGTGGATTCTTCAGATCTGAATTTTCATATTGAGTCAATTACATCAGCAGACTATAAGTATCTAAAAAAAACATTGCTAAAATAAAAAAAACAGTGTCTAAACCAGACTTGGACAGATTCATTCATTCATTTGTCTCCAGTCGATTATCTATTGTAACGGCTTCCTCTTTTAAACCAGCTCAGTATATTCAAAATGCTGCTGCTCGAGTCCTGACCAGAACCAGGAAATACAACCTATTAGTCCAGTGCTCCGGTCTCTGCACTGACTTCCTGTCGCTCAGAGAACATTAAAAATAGCTTTTCTTGTGCATGGTCGGGCACCAAGGTACATCTCTGACATGTTGAAGCCATATGAACTACCTCGGGCTCTGAGATCCTCAGGGAGGGGTCTCCTGGTGGTTCACAGAGTCAGGACTAAACACGGTGAGGCTGTGTTTCAGTTTCAGCCTCAGTGAGGACGTGAGACAGGCCTCAACCCTGACTATGTTTAAGTCTAGGCTGAAAACATGCTTATTTACTGCTGCCTATGGTAATTGACTGTATTTAACTAATACATATACATATTGTATGTATGTATTTTATATATTTCTATGACTTGTATCACTGACGTGTTTAATTGTGTTTTTCTTGTGTTTGTGGGTCTTCGGTGTTATATGAAATGTGTTGTATAAATAAATGTGCCTTGCCTAGATTTTGAAGATGGGCCTGAACATCTGCTGTTCTACAGTACACCAGTGTTTAACAAACCAGGGGTACAGGGACCCCTCGGGGTTCAGAACAGACTCCATACTAAACTCAGTGAATTACATTTTATTTTGCAGTAATTAAAGCCCAAAAGATGTAACAAAAAGTGCAAACCAAATGAACCCTTTTTTGATGGATCCCAAGACAAATTTGAACATCCCAAACACCAATGACAAATATATACATTATTTCATCTTTTTATATTAAACAACCGGTCATGACTTCTCAGTTTTAGATACATAATATTCATGAACTCAAAGAAATGTCTGTTCCTCAATATGAGCCATCATTTGAAAGTGATGCTTGAAAACACTGGTGACTGCGTGTAACTGACTGTCTGATGCTTTTGCAGACCGGCCTGATCGTGGAGTCCCGTCTGAAGGAGCTGACCCCCTCCATGCCGGTCATCTACATCCGGGCCGTGCCGCTGGACAAAGTGGACGTGCGCAGCCTCTACCAGTGTCCCGTGTACAAGACCAGGCAGAGAGGACCCACCTACGTGTGGACGTTCAACCTGAAGACCAAAGAGAAGGCCTCCAAGTGGACTCTGGCCGGGGTGGCACTGCTGCTGCAGATATGAACGCCACTCACACCTGCCACAGGAGGAGGAGGGGGAGGGGGAGGAGGAGGGGGAGGAGGAGGAGGAGGAGGAGGAGGAAACATAAGCCTGTAGGCCCAAACAGTGTGTGCAGAACTTTGTGTATGTTTTAGAATCATAAATCGTATCTCTAACTATGCAAGACAATCCTTAAAGTCTATGTCAGAGCTGTAGTACCACACGGCCCGGTCAGTCATGTGTCCTGCACTGCAGAGAGGGAACAGGATGACCTTCTGAATGAGATCAATGACCTTCAGTGATGACTCGCATTAAGACAATTCACCCTGTGTCAACTCAGATCGACTGTAATCAAAATGACATGAATAATAAATAAATCATGTTGCTTAAGTATATCTTTTCTCATTGTCTTTGAGAAATTGTGGTTTGTTACATTGACAGTGTGTGTGCGTGTGCATGTGTGTGTGTGTGTGTGCGTGTGTGTGTGCGTGTGCGTGCGCGTGCGTGTGTGTATGTGCGTGTTCTTGTACTTACGACATTGTGAGGACCAGTTTGAGTTTTTAACCAACAGAGTGAGGACATTTTGGGTGGTCCTCACTTCTTTGAAGGACTGTTTGAGGGTCAAGATGTGGGTTTAGGGTTAGGGTCAGAATTGGGTTTAGATTAGGGTTAGGATTAGGATAAAGGTCAAGGTTATGGTTAGGGGTTTAGGGTTAGGATTAAGGGTTAGGATTAGGATTAAGGTTAGGGTTGGGCCCTAGGGTTAGGATTAGGATTAAGGGTTAGGGTTAGGATTAAGGTTGGGGGTTAGGGTTATGATTAAGGTTAGGGTTGGGTTTTAGGGTTAGGATTAAGGGTTAGGGCTAGGATTAAGGGCTAGGGTTAGGGCTAGGATTAAGGGTTAGGGCTAGGATTGAGGGTTAGGATTAAGGGCTAGGGTTAGGGCTAGGATTAAGGGTTAGGGCTAGGATTAAGGGTTAGGGTTAGGGCTAGGATTAAGGGTTAGGGCTAGGATTGAGGGTTAGAGTTAGGGTTAAGGGTTAGGGCTAGGATTAAGGGTTAGGATTTAGGGTTAGGGCTAGGATTAAGGGTTAGGGCTAGGATTGAGGGTTAGAGTTAGGGTTAAGGGTTAGGGCTAGGATTAAGGGTTAGGATTAAGGGCTAGGGTTAGGGCTAGGATTAAGGGTTAGGGTTAAGGGTTAGGGCTAGGATTGAGGGTTAGAGTTAGGGTTAGGATCAAGGTTAGGATTAGGGTTTCTGGGTTTGGGGTTAGGGTTGTACTTCTATCTTCATGAGTGTCCTCACTAAGATCAAAGTACAAGATCGTGTGTGCTTGATGACGACAAAAAAAAATGCACTAAGAGCATAATCATCAGCTGTTGAGTCTGTTTGACACAAGCGTTGTCAAAATAGAAAAGTGTTCTTTAACTGTTGGGTGTTGCAGAGCAGAGGGTGAAGATCATCCTGTCCATCACAGAAGAGTCCTCCTCCTTTGCCACCACACACTGTTTGATGAGCTCGGAGCTCCGATGACCTCCGGGTGCTCAGAGGGCTTACTTTAGCAAACACTCCAGTATTCCTCTGCTCATAGCGGAGCACATTAGACCTGGATTATTGGCAAATTTGTTCTCTCTCTGACACAAAAGCCAAAGTGGGCACGAATGTTGTTCTGGACCTTGTGTTTCAGGAAAGCCGCCCACAAGAATTGAATAGTGCCATTTTAAAAGAGGGTTTCCATTGATGCAAATAGGCTGTTATTAGACGACTCATAATGAGGTTATATTGATCCTTTTTACTTCAATGAGAATCTACAATGGAAATGGTCTTGAAATAATAAAAAAAAAAAAACATATACAGTATATATGTACATTAAAGCAAGGACAAATCATCCTTCGACAATAAGGACACTCATAAAAATTGAGGTGTCTGGTGTCCCCCTCAGCCCCCTCAGCCCGCTCAACCCCCTCAACCCCCTCAGCCCCCTCAGCCCCCTCAGTCCTCTCAGCCCCCTCAGCCCCCTCAGTCCTCTCAGTCCTCTCAGTCCTCTCAGCCCCCTCAACCCCCTCAACCCCCTCAGCCCCCTCAACCCCCTCAACCCCCTCAGCCCCCTCAACCCCCTCAGCCCCCTCAACCCCCTCAACCCCCTCAGCCCCCTCAACCCCCTCAGCCCCCTCAGCCCTCTCAGCCCCCTCAACCCCCTCAACCCTCTAAGGCCCCCTCAGCCCTCTCAGCCCTCTCAACCCCCTCAACCCCCTCGGCCCTCTCGGCCCCCTCAACCCCCTCAGCCCTCTCAGCCCCCTCAGCCCCCTCAGTCCTCTCAGCCCCCTCAGCCCCCTCAGTCCTCTCCGTCCTCTCAGCCCCCTCAGCCCCCTCAGCCCCCTCAGTCCTCTCAGCCCCCTCAGCCCCCTCAGTCCTCTCCGTCCTCTCAGCCCCCTCAGCCCCCTCAACCCCCTCAGCCCCCTCAACCCCCTCAGCCCTCTCAGTCCTCTCAGCCCCCTCAGCCCCCTCAGCCCCCTCAGCCCCCTCAGCCCTCTCAGTCCTCTCAGCCCCCTCAGCCCCCTCAACCCCCTCAGCCCCCTCAACCCCCTCAACCCCCTCAGCCCTCTCAGTCCTCTCAGCCCCCTCAGCCCCCTCAGGCCCCCCAGCCCCCTCAGCCCCCTCAGCCCCCTCAGTCCTCTCAGCCCCCTCAGCCCCCTCAGTCCTCTCCGTCCTCTCCGCCCCCTCAACCCCCTCAGCCCCCTCAACCCCCTCAACCCCCTCAGCCCTCTCAGCCCCCTCAGCCCCCTCAGCCCCCCCAGCCCCCTCAGCCCCCTCAACCCCCTCAGTCCTCTCCGTCCTCTCCGTCCTCTCCGCCCCCTCAGCCCCCTCAACCCCCTCAGCCCCCTCAGTCCTCTCCGTCCTGTCCGTCCTCTCAGCCCCCTCAGCCCCCTCAACCCCCTCAACCCCCTCAGCCCCCTCAGCCCCCTCAGTCCTCTCAGCCCCCTCAACCCCCTCAGCCCCCTCAGTCCTCTCAGTCCTCTCAGCCCCCTCAGCCCCCTCAGCCCCCCCAGCCCCCCCAGCCCCCCCAGCCCCCCCAGCCCCCTCAGCCCCCTCAGTCCTCTCCGTCCTCTCCGTCCTCTCAGCCCCCTCAGCCCCCTCAACCCCCTCAACCCCCTCAGCCCCCTCAGCCCCCTCAGTCCTCTCAGCCCCCTCAGCCCCCTCAACCCCCTCAGCCCCCTCAGTCCTCTCAGCCCCCTCAGCCCCCTCAGCCCCCCCAGCCCCCTCAGCCCGCCTGCAGTGCACATGAGTGAGCCTTTCCTCCAGAGCTCAGCCGCCTGTTCCCGCGACTCCTCCAACTTGACCCTGAGCCACAGCTCCTCCACTGGCACTTGTCAAGGTCGGACAAACGCATCATTTAGCACTTGAGCCCAGTCTGCAGCTCCAAAGGGAAGGTGACACGTCTTATTTGTCAGAGCAATATGGAACATGTTTACACAGTGCACTGTATGAGGTACTGTGACCATGTTATTGTGATACTTCAAAGCAGTGCATTCATTTCATTTAAACACAACTCATACATTTTTCTTTTGGCCGGTGCAGTAGTTCAGTGGTTAGCACTCGTGCTTCACAGCTAGAGGGTGTATTTTCTTTTGTTGTTATTAAGAGGCGTGGTCAGAGGTAGTCATCATTTCAGTCATTTTTAGGGGTAAAGTGGGCGTGACCAAAATCCGGTTCTCAAGTCCAGGACTGTCCGGTGTGAGACACTGGTTTTGTCCAGACTCTAAAGAGCAGTTTAGAGCAGGGGTAAGCAACGCCAGGCCCAAGGGCCAAAACCGGCCCTCCATCAGGGAAACTCTGGCCCTCAAGATGATTTTGAGGAATTATTACACAATTCAGAGATTTGACCTGTTCCTTTAACATATGAGGGAGTTAGCGTTATTAGGGTTAGGAACGGCAAATGTGATGTAAGTTGTGTTTCATTCACACAAACCTTACACATAGTTTTAGAAACTAGAATGTCTTTCAAATGAGGTATCACACTGGCATATAGACTCAGTACTCTTTGTATGTGCACAATTGCTAACCCTAAGCTGGCAGATAGCAGGTTGTGTCATAGTAGAACACCCACTTAGGCCTATATGATACACTGGCATTTGTAGAAAGTGATGCATTCAGCCAACAACTGGAGGGTCCGGCCCTCGGTCTTTTAACGCTGAAGAAAATCAGCCCTCCACCAAACACACTTGCTTTAGGGCCTCATTCAGAGCCGAGGGGATTTGATCAGTGTGTATTCTGCCTGAATGTGACAGAATAATACTGTAGTAACAGTCGAAGCCAAAGGGTGCTCATTACAGAGATCTAACACAGTAGAACTTGCTTGAGATTCATTTGTGTTAGTGTCTTGTTTGCCTGACCCCCTTTGACCCGGAGTGACTCCAGTGTCCAATCAGAGGTCCGTCCTCTTCCTGGTAGCATTTGGCTAATGGTGGCTGAATGTCAGAGTGGTCTGTGTGGTCAGGAGCCGTGAACAGATGGAAATACCACAGCACTGGCCCAATTAGAACAACTTCCACTGTCATACCTGCAAGCCTCGTCTCATCATCTCTCTGCTGGGCCGTCTGTTTCAGGTGGGTGTTACTCAGTTATTGCCATGGTAAAGGTGGGAAATCGAGGGGCCCTGATGCCATCTGTGGGTGTAACTCGTACCACTGTACCACCCAGCTCAGTGGTGTTTTTAGCACACTGTTCCTGTGTCAGATTACAATTTTATGGAAAACTATTATAATCCCAATCCCCATATCAAGTACTTCTGAAGTGATTTCAGACTGGTCACACTTGCATCACATTTTAAAGTCTGAGATTTTACTTTGAACTGAGAGAAAACTGGACCCAATCCAATTTGACAACCGGAGAAACAAGCATGTGGAGGAAAGCACACTCTTCTTCACTGTACACTGGACCGGCACCTGGACAAAACTGGGGCTCATATTCGACTTTTGTTTGCAGACTTTTCTTCTGCTTTAATAAGATGCAGCCCCACATTTGAGTGTGGTCTTTAAGTAACATAGACAATTTCAAATGTGCTCCATTTTAGTATTGTTAGTATTTGTCTTTACTCTTGTCGGAACCGTTGGGACTGACACACAGTCATGTGTTTGTGAAATGTTCTGAGCTTTGCTACAAATCAATTGCCCTTTGGGATCAATGAGGTTTTCTGAATCTGTTGTGACTTTTGTAGTTTGTTTCTTTTATCTAATGTGTTAAGTGTTATGTTTCATGTTTCAATGCAATATGGGAGAAATAAAATACAACAATTTTTGAATTCAAAACTGGTGAGCGGAGGGAGCTGCAGGAGGAAGAAGGAGCTGACCAGTGCAGGACACCACGCTCTGAAATACGACAAACCCAGAAGGTGGTGCACCGTTTCAGTGGATCAGAGGAGACTGAAAGCAGCCTGCCAGGTTTCCTCCGGGTGCTCTGGTTCACCTGACCTCCAAAAATATGCTGCTCAGGTTGACCCACAGTGGCTCAGGACAAACACCTGAACACTCAATTAAAGCACTTACTTACTTAAAATGGTAAATGGTCTCAACTTATATAGCGTTTTTCTACCTTCATTAGACCCAATTCACCCATTCACACTAGTTCAAACACCAATGTACACACACGCAGAATCAGATTTTTGATTTTATTACAAATATTATTATTTTTTAACTACATTTTTTTTTTTGCAATGACAAATAATACTTAATTTACACACTGAAGAAGAGAGAGGTTTATTAAACATTCATCTAATTCATTAACATTTACACAGGCTCATGTGAAATTAGAGGCTTGGCCTGGTATATACAGGCTCATGTGTAATTAGAGGCGTGGCCTGGTATATACAGGCTCATGTGTAATTAGAAGCGTGGCCTGGTATATACAGGCTCATGTGTAATTAGAGGCGTGGCCTGGTATATACAGGCTCATGTGTAATTAGAGGCGTGGCCTGGTATATACAGGCTCATGTGTATTTAGAGGCGTGACCTGGTATATACAGGCTCATGTGTAATTAGAAGCGTGGCCTGGTATATACAGGCTCATGTGTAATTAGAGGCGTGGCCTGGTATATACAGGCTCATGTGTAATTAGAGGCGTGGCCTGGTATATACAGGCTCATGTGTATTTAGAGGCGTGGCCTGGTATATACAGGCTCATGTGTAATTAGAAGCGTGGCCTGGTATATACAGGCTCATGTGTAATTAGAGGCGTGGCCTGGTATATACAGGCTCATGTGTAATTAGAGGCGTGGCCTGGTATATACAGGCTCATGTGTAATTAGAGGCGTGACCTGGTATATACAGGCTCATGTGTAATTAGAGGCGTGGCCTGGTATATACAGGCTCATGTGTATTTAGAGGCGTGGCCTGGTATATACAGGCTCATGTGTATTTAGAGGCGTGGCCTGGTATATACAGGCTCATGTGTAATTAGAGGCGTGACCTGGTATATACAGGCTCATGTGTAATTAGAGGCGTGACCTGGTATATACAGGCTCTTGTGTAATTAGAGGCGTGGCCTGGTATATACAGGCTCATGTGTATTTAGAGGCGTGGCCTGGTATATACAGGCTCATGTGTATTTAGAGGCGTGGCCTGGTATATACAGGCTCATGTGTATTTAGAGGCGCGGCCTGGTATATACAGGCTCATGTGTAATTAGAGGCGTGACCTGGTATATACAGGCTCATGTGTAATTAGAGGCGCGGCCTGGTATATACAGGCTCATGTGTATTTAGAGGCGCGGCCTGGTATATACAGGCTCATGTGTAATTAGAGGCGTGACCTGGTATATACAGGCTCTTGTGTAATTAGAAGCGTGGCCTGGTATATACAGGCTCATGTGTAATTAGAGGCGTGGCCTGGTATATACAGGCTCATGTGTATTTAGAGGCGCGGCCTGGTATATACAGGCTCATGTGTATTTAGAGGCGTGGCCTGGTATATACAGGCTCATGTGTAATTAGAGGCTTGGCCTGGTATATACAGGCTCATGTGTAATTAGAGGCGTGGCCTGGTATATACAGGCTCATGTGTATTTAGAGGCGTGGCCTGGTATATACAGGCTCATGTGTATTTAGAGGCGCAGCCTGGTATATACAGGCTCATGTGTAATTAGAGGCGTGGCCTGGTATATACAGGCTCATGTGTATTTAGAGGCGTGGCCTGGTATACAGGCTCATGTGTAATTAGAGGCTTGGCCTGGTATATACAGGCTCATGTGTATTTAGAGGCGCGGCCTGGTATATACAGGCTCATGTGTATTTAGAGGCGTGGCCTGGTATATACAGGCTCATGTGTATTTAGAGGCGCGGCCTGGTATATACAGGCTCATGTGTATTTAGAGGCGTGGCCTGGTATATACAGGCTCATGTGTAATTAGAGGTGTGGAAAGGCGAAAGCAGGGGTGGCTGGTATGCAGAGGGTGATTGGTCGAGACGTGGTCCTGCTCCCGAACCTAGTAAAAAAAAAACATTCGATGAAATCTTCATTGTTTTTTATAATTTTCCTTCCATTTCAATTCATTAAATGTTTCCTGGAAATGGCTTGCAACACTCTGATAATGATTGTATGTCCCATTCTTGGTTCCACCCCCCCAGTTAAAAAACACGGATCCGGACACGTCACCCTGAGGCACTGGTAGCAGGACAGGTCAAATTCAGAGGACAAGTTTCCGCATAGGAACAAGTGAAAAGCAAAGAGAGAAAGAACAGGTCTGAGTCAGGAGAGTTTATCCGCAGATGAAATGGAGGAAATATCCACAATGAGAAGTGTGGGTGAAGTGTAAAATCCGATGAAATCATTGAGTGCCGAGTCTGGAGCGCTGTGGGTCAGAGAGAAACGACTGTGTTTGACAAACGCTCCACTTCTTCAGGCTCCTCGTGTGTTAAAGGTCTATATTCAGCTCGGAACATTTTCCCCTGAGAGGTGTTTGTTTCTTTGGTTTGGTGCATGGTTCAGTTGTCCGTTTAGAGCATGCACACTCCAGTATACACTGTGTTCCAAATGATTATGCAAATGACTTTTTTCTCTGATTTTCTAAACTGTCAACTCAAATGAGAGTCAGCATAATTTTCAAGTCTTTAAATGGTAGAGGATCATATGAAAAATCTCCCAGTGATAACATAATTAAATATATATATATATATATATATATATATATATATATATATATATATATATATATATATATATATATATATATATATATATATATATATATATATATATATATATATATATATATATATATATATATATATATATATATATATATATATATATATAGTTTTTTATAATTTATAATGTGCGGCTGGCTAGCTCAAGTGGTAAGTCACCCGACTTGCACACAGTAGACCCCGGTTCGAATCCCCGTTGGGGAAATGGGCTGCCAGTGTGGGTCCTTAGGCAAGACCCTTCACGCTACTGCCTACCTCATACAATGATGAGAGACAATGAAATGAATGACATGCCGGCTCAGACGTCGCCCGGCCAAACAAGGTCTGCGTCAGGTGCTGGGGAACCAGAGCACCTCGATGTAAAATGGGCTACTGGAACAAGGCGGAAATGGGAGAGATGCGAGAACAGGGCTCTGATGGAATGCTACTACTCCAGTAACCCTAGCCAGAGGGGCTACATGCAGAGGATGTGGGAGAAATGGTTACTTCGAAACCCACAGTCCAAACTCACGGCGAAACAACTAGTAGCTCAGTGTTCCAACATCCACAAACGGCAACTGCTATCACAACTTGAGATTGACGAGGTACAACACCAATCCTCCGGCAACGGGGAGCCAGGACACCAGGTCAGAGGGGAGTTAACACCAGCCCTCCCAATGGAGATTGGGTACGAAGCCCCAATAAGCACAATCACGCTGAACGAGGCAGCGACTGACCTGAAAAATAAGATCATGGCAAAAATGTCCAGCAGGCAACCCCGAAGCCAATTACAGAGGCTGAGAGAAGTACTGTCAGAAAGTCTCCTAGAAGATGTGAATGCAGCTCTGAGAGCAATTCCTACATCAACCATCACTGAAACCAATGAGCTGATATACTCCACAGCAGCAGTGATCCTAGAGATGCTTGGCTATCGGAAGAGCAACCATGAGATGAAATACCCACCATGGAAAAGAAGGCTGGAGGATAACATCAAGGCAGCACGGAGGGAAGTGAGTCAATTGACAGAGGCCTTGAAAGGTGCAATGAAAAAGCAAGTACCCAAAAGGTACAGCCAGATGCCCATACCTGAAGCATTGGAAACTGCCAAACAAAGGCTCCAAGCCTTGGCCAGCCGCCTAAAGAGGTACACGAGAGACAACGAAGCCAGACGAGTAAATCGTCTGTTCGCAACTCAACCAGCGAAAGTGTACGCTCAGTGGCAGGGTAACAATAACAGAGCAGACCCACCAAGGCTGGAAACTGAACAGTACTGGAAAGGCATATGGGAGAAGGAGGCAGCACACAACAGTGATGCACAGTGGCTGGTGGCTCTGAGAGAGGACCACAGCAACCTCCCTGAACAGAATCCAGTTACCATCACAGTGGCAGACGTCCAAGAAAGAGCCTCAGGTATGAAAAATTGGACAGCACCAGGCCCTGACATGATACACGCCTACTGGCTTAAGAAACTCACGGCTCTCCATGAGCGCTTGGCAGCACAAATGAACCAGCTGCTGAGAGATGGGAATCACCCTGAATGGTTAACCGAAGGGCGCACAATCCTGATCCTGAAGGATCCCTCAAAGGGTACAGTCCCATCCAACTATCGGCCAATAACCTGCCTCTCCACAACGTGGAAGCTCATGTCCGGCACCATAGCGGCTAAGATAAGTAAGCACATGGATCAATACATGAGCACAGCTCAGAAGGGAATCGGTAAAGATACCAGAGGTGCCAAACACCAGCTCCTGGTAGACAGAACAGTCGCTCGAGACTGCAGAACCCGACACACTAACCTGAGCACTGCCTGGATTGATTACAAGAAAGCCTACGACTCAATGCCACATACTTGGATCATTGAATGCCTGGAGCTATACAACATCAACAGGACTCTAAGAGCCTTCATTGCAAACTCGATGAGGTTGTGGAAAACCACCCTTGAAGCCAATGGCAAACCACTTGCACAAGTCTCCATCAAATGTGGCATATTCCAAGGAGACGCCCTGTCCCCACTGCTGTTCTGCATAGGTCTGAACCCCCTCAGCCAAATAATCAACAAGACTGGCTATGGATACCGACTCAGGAACGGGGCCACCATCAGTCACCTCCTCTACATGGATGACATCAAGCTGTATGCTAAGAATGAGCGAGACATCGACTCACTGATCCATACCACCCGGATATACAGTGCAGACATTGGGATGTCATTCGGACTAGAGAAGTGTGGTCGGATGGTGACTAAGAGAGGGAAGGTAGTCCACACAGAAGGGGTCTCACTCCCAGAAGGAACAATAGCAGACATTGAGGACAGTTACAAGTACCTCGGAATCCCACAAGCAAATGGCAACCTCGAAGAGGTGACAAGGAAAGCGGCTACAGCCAAATACCTCCAACGAGTAAGGCAGGTCCTAAGAAGCCAGCTCAATGGCAAGAACAAGTCCCGGGCAAAAAACAGCTACGCCCTACCAGTAATCAGATACCCTGCAGGAATAATAAGCTGGCCAAAGGATGAGATACAGACCACAGATGTTAAGACGCGAAAGCTCCTAACCATGCACGGAGGGTTCCACCCCAAATCCAGCACCCTGAGACTGTACGCTAGCCGTAAGGAAGGAGGCCGAGGACTAGTGAGTGTGAGAGCCACTATCCAGGATGAAACATCCAAGATCCATAAGTACATCAAGGACAAGGCTCCGACAGATGACGTGCTCAGTGAATGTCTCAGACAATGGGGAACAGAAGATGAGGTGCTGGAGGTCCCGTCATGGGAGGACAAGCCCCTACACGGCATGTACCACCGAAACATAACTGAAGTGGCGGATATACAGAAATCCTACCAATGGCTAGACAGAGCCGGACTAAAGGACAGCACAGAGGCACTCATCATGGCTGCACAGGAGCAGGCCTTGAGCACCAGAGCAATAGAGGCCCAGATCTACCACACCAGACAAGACCCCAGGTGTAGACTGTGCAAAGAGGCCAATGAGACAATCCAGCACATAACTGCAGGGTGTAAGATGCTGGCAGGGAAAGCTTACATGGAGCGCCATAACCAAGTGGCTGGTATAGTGTACAGGAACATCTGTGCAGAGTATGGGCTGGAAACCCCAAGGTCAAAGTGGGAAACACCTCCAAAGGTGGTCGAGAATGACCGAGCCAAGATCCTGTGGGACTTCCAGATACAGACGGACAAAATGGTAATGGCGAACCAACCGGACATTGTGGTGGTGGACAAAGAGCAGAGGAAAGCCATTGTGGTCGACATAGCAATACCAAGCGACTTCAACATCAGGAAAAAGGAACATGAGAAACTAGAGAAATACCAGGGGCTCAGAGAAGAGCTGGAGAAAACCTGGAGGGTGAAGGCATCAGTGGTGCCCGTGGTCGTTGGGGCACTCGGGGCAGTGACCCCCAAACTGGAGGAGTGGCTCCAGCAGATCCCAGGAAATACATCAGACATCTCGGTCCAGAAAAGTGCAGTTCTAGGAACAGCAAAGATACTGCGCAGAACCCTCAAGCTCCCAGGCCTCTGGTAGAGGACCCGAGCAGGAGGAAAAAGAGACCGCCCGCGGAGGGTGAGGAAGAGTTTTTTTTTTTTTTTGTAAAAATCTACTGTTCAAATTTATTATGCAACTCATCGTTTCCGTACATTTTAAAGCTTGTAATTAACTGAAAATGGTCATTTTGTTGACCCTCCTGGAACCGCCACCTTAAAGTGGTGGAGGAGGTTTGAGTGCCCGAATGATGTTGTCGGGGGCTTCGTGCCCCCAGGTCCGAGGTAACGGGTTAGACAAAGAGCGGTTCAGAAGCCCCCTATGACAGACCAAGAGACCTGGTTAGAATCGTGAGGCCGTCCTTCTGTGGACTCACCACCTGCAGGAGGAGCCATAAGGGGCTGGTGCAATTTGAATTGGGCAGCTCCAACAGCTGTCCTCACGCCCCGGTGACGGAAAAGTGGAAGAAGATGGATGGATGGTCATTTGTTGAATTTGTAGCATTAGGAGGTCACATTTACTGACATCAAAAGCTATTTCAATCAAAAAAATCTTAACAGGTCAAGTCATATTTTAACATAGGAGCCCTTCTTTGAAAGGAGCTTCAAAATTCTTAAATCCATTAAATGTGTGAGTTTTTATAGAGTTTCAGCTTGGATTTCTTTGCAGGATGTCAGAATAGCCTCCCAGACCTCCCACCCTCATAGATGTTTTGCTTGTTGAGGCTCCAAAGGTTCTCAATAGGGTTGAGGTCAGGGGAGGAGGGGGTCCACATCATGAGTTTCTCTCCTTTTATGCCCATAGCAGCCAGTGATGCAGAGGTATTCTTTACAGCAGGACATGGTGCGTTGTCATGTATGAAGATGATCTTGTTCGGGAAAGCACGGCTCTTCTTTTTGTAGCATAGAAGAAAGTGGTCAGTCAGAAACTCCACATATTTTTCAGAGGTCATTTTCACATCTTCAGGGATCCTAAAGGGGCCAACCAGCTCTCTCACCATGATTCCGACCCAAAACATGACTCCACCCCCTCCTTGCTGACGTCACAGCCTTGTTGGGACATTGTGGCCATTCACCAACCATCCACTACTCCATCCATCTGACCATCCAGGGCTACACGGCCTCATCAGTGAACAAGACTGTTTGAAAATGAGTCTTCATGTATTTCTGAGCCACTGCAGCCGTTTCTGTTCATGAGCTTCAATGAACAGTTTAGGGGAGGCCGGATAGAAGGTTTATGCACAACTGCAGCCTCTGGAGGGTCCTACACCTTGATGTTTGAGAGACTCCAGAGGCACCAGCAGCTTCAAATTCATGTCTGCTGCTTTGTAGCCGCTGTTCTATTAATCTGATGTATTTGTCTGGCTGAAACCGTCCTGTGCCTTTCTCTGCACAAACCCGTGTGTGCTCTAAATCAGCCACAAATCTCTTATCAGTACGATGATTGAATGTGGAACATCCTTTTTCAGTAGTTTTTCCCTTAACTGGGTTTAATCTGACAACTTATCATCACAGGCGTCTGAGATTGATGTCAGGGATTCAAAGAGCTCTGAGACACAAAACCATCCATGAGTTTCATTGAAAACCTTTTTGACACTGAAATACAATTTGAATAATAATTTGGAACGCGGTGTACATCTCCATCCTCCTTCACCAGACTTGTTTGGATCATTTCAGCCCTCAGATTACCTGGAGGATGCAATGTAATGGCCGCTTGCATGAGTTTGTAGAGGCATGAGGGGGACTAGATGGATTGAATCCATGCGCATCACCAAAGCAGAGGTTTGTAAGTGTAAGTGTGATTACTTATGCCCCGTTTACATTGGCAGGCCCAGCCCAGCCCAGTGCCGGGTCAACCCGATTTGGCGAGCTTTTCCACAACGGAGACCAGGGTCAAACTGGTCTAACCAGGTATAAGTTTTGGGACCGGCCTCTGACTGTGGCCAAAGTGAAGAGACTGCTGGCCTCTGATACACAAACAGGAAAGTGGACGGCCCCCACTATTGACACGCAGGTCAAACGGATTTAATATTTACCACATCATGTCGCTGTGGGGGCGCCACCCACAACAAATGCGGGTATGTGTGTGGGGGAAACAGAAGCGTGTTCTGGGTAGAGTCGATATGTGCCCGTATATTGTGGTGTGCACGGTCGAGTCGCACATGATGTGAACATGCTAAGGCTCTGATTGGCCAAAGGAAAAGGACCCGGCAGGAGCAGGCAGGTCATTGGATATTTAATATTTCTCAACATCATCCAGCTGTTGTAAAAGGTGATTTTGCCGATTATAGCATTTAGCCTCTGTTAGCGCAGCTTTAGTTGGTGTTAGCATGACATTAGCCTAGCTTGCCTTCATAGTTGTGTTTGGCTGCTTCTTTTCTCTAGTTTCAGGATTATTCAGAGCTAAGGCTATGAATAATGCATATTATTATTCATAGCATCACCTCTGAATACGCTTCACCAAAAGACAATATTTGTCCACATTGTTCTCATCGTGGTTCACAAAACCTTTCATTGGCGTTCTGTTTTTCTTACAGTAATGTGTATTCTCGCGTGCCCATCCATGGGAGCGCCGTCCACTACTGCCTTCCCTTTGCAGTGGGAATGCGACACATGTGAAACTGTCCTGTGTCTTGTACTGCGACTACACAGTGTTGGGTAGAAGCGTATACTTCGTAGAAACACGGCTTTAGTTTGGTGAGCTGATGCTGGTGGTTGGGATCAGCCATGGTTTTACACAGTCAGTACACAATAATAAGTGACATGGCCCTTGTACACTACGCACAAGGAGGATCTCCCCCTGGCCTCGTCAGCGCAGTCACATGGGCTGTTGCTAAGCGACTGCAGAGGTTACTGTGCAGAATTCCAATGGCACCGCAGCGATTCTCAGTGACAGGCTGATGGAAGGAAGAATTCCCAGCCTGAGGCGCGTCCATGAACGCACCAATGCCGATGTTGCTGAGCACATTTCTAATGGCACAGACGCTAATGAGAGTGAGGAATTCCCAGCTCAGCGAGAGGGCTTTGAATGCGCCGTGTCAGTCTTCACATGTCACTGTGACATTGTGTGATCATTTCCTCTGCACATGCTAATTATTACAGCTCAGTGGCTCTCACCGCTACAACATGAGCAATAGGGGATTCTGTGTAGGAGCATGGCGGGAGCAAGATGCTGCACCTGACACTGAAGGACAGGTCAAAACTACATCTGTATGCATATATCCTGCTTGAGAAGAGGTTGGCGGTGGTGCTGAGTTACATAACTGTGAGAGGAAAAATCTCATGTTCACACTGACTCACATTGTGCAGTTTCTCTGCTTTAACACGAAAACAATGTGTTCCAGAAGAGTCGTCATTGTCCCGTCAATAAGTTCCTCTGTCTGTCATTGCGCCTCAAAAGCCGTCATTTGTGTATCTTTCTCCATAAAATACTGCACTCTAGTTTATACACTGTGGCCGCTAAAGTGCGAGTAGTTCTTAACATGAGCAGGGGCTATTTCATGGGCATGTTGGACCTGATGCAAAGCTGACATGTCAATAAGTTCACCTTTACTGCAACTTTTGTTTCAGAAACGCAAACTTTAAGTGCACTTGCTTTTTGCTCCACTTCAGTACGCACTATCGTGAGCAAGAGCTGAGAAATGACCCCAATGTGTGCTGTCTGACACATAAAACTAGTTCTGCTTTTGTGGAGGAAACATGAGAATACAGCTCAAAGCTCAGAGCGTGGATAACAGTTGTAATAAATGTCATTATAGCTGTGCAGAAGTGGAGCTGAGAGCAGGACGACCCATCAGCCCAGAGCACGTTTAAGCGCCAACGCTCTCTCCCCCCACACTGATCCACGCCACTTGAACACACCGCACACAATTGGATTTTCCTCTTGGCTCCACACAAGACACTTCACTGCTCTACATGTGTAGGGAAATGGAGATTTGACTCTGGGAGTCAGTGGGAACCACTGGTGTGAACAATCATTACAAAAGTGACAATCTGCCCACTATAATAATGATGTAGTCCTAAACCTGTCACATCAAACAGAATACAGACAACATACTCATTTCATCAGGTACGTTAAGGATACACATTGATTTGGACAAAAATGATTTGGTAAATCTACACACATATTTTTCTGCTGCTAATCTGTATGAGACTGTTTTTGTAGAGACTGAGTACTGTTTGCCCTTTGACATTTTTGTATACACTGGAGATATTTGCACTTTAGTGGTCTAAAACAATCTAAAACTGTGTTAACCATGGTTAGACGGTGAACTGCTCTCTGGATTTATTTTGGAGCTGATACTTGAACTGAGCATAAGAAGTGCTGTTGTGCATCGCTAACTTCTCTACTTATAGGTAAGGATGCTATTTTTGGGCCTATTGGTGTAGTAGCTTTATGTGACTAATTAGACTTTTCACTGAGCAAGTTGATCATTAGAAATGGCTTTGCCGTTGCCATCAACTTCATTAACCGAAAGTGCCTTGGGCTTTTGCACAAGTGCTTTAGCACCTTACTGCTGCAGGACCTTGGCTTAGTGCAGGGGTCTCTCTTTTTTTTGAGTAAGCAACGAGAATGACAAAGAGCTACTTGCGCTTCAATGGTGTGTGTAAACATGACTTTAGAGGATATTTCAACAGAATTAAAGGGATATTTCAGGATTTTTGACATAGGGCCTCATTTCCTATTTATCCAGAGTGTTGCTGATTTCTGGAGATATTTTTTTTTGTAATTTATGCAGTTCTTATATTTGAAGAGTTTCGTGGCGCTAGGCTAATGCAAGGCTAGCGCATTTCTATGGCATCAGCTCGCCTGAATTAAAAACAGTCTGACCCGCTCCACAGAGCACCTGAGGCAAATCACTTAAAACACCAGACTAACCATATAAATGTCTGTGTTCATAGAATCATTTTAACCATTTATTATTTAAAATACCTAATATTTGAGCAGCATCAGCTTCGTGGTTGTATAAGCTATGCAGCGGCGGAGTGATCTGCTACAAAATAGCCCCTCATTCATGTGATGCAAGGTCAGTTATATTCCAAAAATTACTCTATAGACACAGACATTTATATGGTTAGTCTGGTGTTATAAGTGATTTACCTCATGTGCACTGTGGAGTGCGCAAGACTGTTTTTAATGCAGGCTAGCTGATACCATAGAAATGCACTAGCCTTGCATTAGCCCAGCGCCACGAAATTCTTCAAATGCAAGAACTGCATGAATTACAAAAAAAAAAAAATGTCTCCAGAAATCAGCAACACTCTGGATAACTAGGAAATGAGGCCCTATGTCAAAACTCCTGAAACATCCCTTTAAAGAAACTAACTTGAGTTGATTGTTAATTGTCTGTGTTCACCTACATATGTTTGGAGTCTTATGTGACACATTAGTGCAGACATGTGGAAAGCCTTTAGTGAGCGACTGTACGTGGGCTTTAGTGGAGGTTCATTTTGGTTTGCTGCTTTGCTAATACTTGACAAATGAAATGAATAAGGTGTGTTTACTATTGTGAAAGAAAAAGAAAAATGCTTCAGTCTTACAGAGTCACATCATGTTACACAGTGATAACCATGATTTCCGTCATTAGCTCAGTTTGAGTTGAGTCTTTGTCACTCTGTGGTAGAATGGGGGAGTTTGGTTCACCATGTTTATGAGATAATAACCCAGCATCACAGGGTTTATTGTTTTTTACATTTTGGAGCATTCAGTATATTAAAGACAAAATGGTAAGGAAACATACACATTAAAGACCAATGAAGAGATGGAGAGAACATTTAATTTGGACATGTTGAGCTTTATAGAATGAATGTGGGTGAAAACAAAGACTGCTTCTTTATTTCCAGGTGAAGGTTTACATGAGCGAGTCTTTCCTGCAGTGCCTCCCCTTAAACACAGCATGGACGGTAATGGAATCTTTTGTGGCCGAGTGTAAGCCTGAGCGTTTCTAAAAGCTGCTGATCATTTGCCGTGTTCCTCATCTCCCTCTCTCTCCGTCTCACACGACTCTGCTCCTCCATGCTGACATTATTTCTTATGCGCCCTCATATTTTCATTTAAATGCTGATAGGACGCGGGATCGGCGTAAATTGGAAAGCCAAACTGATTTCTGCTGCTCTTTTGTGCGTGCGTTTGTGAGTGAGGGCAGTGGCGCTCGCCGCTGTTGTCCGCCGCCGGTTTCATGAATTTAGAGAGGCTTGTGAAATTGCTCAGGCCGCTGTAAAAGCCAAAAGTTTTAATTTGGATGTCAGACTGAGGAGGGTGGGACAATTGGTGGGCTGTATATATCACAGCTGTTCGGAGCACCACACTGCCCCTTCCCTCCAGCTCAGTGTGGTCAGTATGACTGTGGGTCAGTGTGCTTCACTGTGGGTCAGTGTGCTTCACGGGCCAAACCAAACAGGATGAAGGAGCACAAGCAAGTCCTGCATATCCCTGTATTTAACCCTCGTGGGGCCTTGGGTCATTTTGACCCGCTGTCATGTTCCGCACATTTGGATGCAAGCTGACACAAGGGGGCGCCCTTCCAACCTTCTCAGTGTAAATGTGAGTTGACCTTCTTCAAAGTTAGACTTTAGGTCAAACCCCATGAGTCACAGTAACATGACACTACAGTGATCTCTTTGTTTCAAGTCAAAAGGCTGAGACCTCTTTGCTCTTCAGTGACAGACTGAGAAACGAAGAAGGAAGTCATGGAGCTTCTGCTTTAGACAGAACGTGAGACTTCTGCTGAGAACTGTATGTAGTAAATAAATTAAGAATGAAATGAGAATTCTTATTAAACTCAGATTATTTCTGAATTCTTATTATTCTAAATCACACAATTGATGCTTTTAAAGGTTAAAAATATATATCCATATATATGATCTGATGTAGGGTCATGTTTTTTTCCAGTTCCTCTGAGTCGTGGTGGGTCATGGTGGACCATGACAGATGTGGACAGGACTGTGGTAGATCTTCTTTTACTTTGGAGAAAATAGTTACTATAGTAACTGTTGAAGAAATGAACCTCACAAGCTTCTTCTGTAACATCTGTCCACATCAGTCCTGCTGCACCACGACTCAGAGGAACTGGGACAAACTTGACTCTACAGCAGATACAAGTGACAAGGGTTTGTTTTTGTAGAATGAGAATCACTAATAATTAACCAATATTTTAATTATATACAGGATGAGAGAAATCAAGAAATGCTTGAATTTCAATCTTTTATTGTTGCATCCAGCAGAAGTGTAATGTTCTCAAGCAGAATCTCCATGACTTCTTTCTTCACTTAGTCTGTGACTGAAGAGCAATGAGGCCTGAGCCTTTATCCTGACAATAAAGAGCTCACTATTTAGCATAATATTACTGTGACTCACGGTGTCTGACCTACAGTGTAACTCTGAAGCCAATCAGATCACAGAGACTCAGAGTGGGCGGGGCTCAAATGTTACCAAACGCCAAGATCTGAGACCAAAAATAATAATTCAGTGCTTTAACTGGTTAAGGACCACACGAGGGTTCAACAACCTAAATGATTGCATAATCAAATCAAATCAGTTTGTTTTTGTATAGCCCAATGTCACCACCGAAGACCTGACACCAAAAAGTGTATTTATTTATTTATTTTAGATTCTCCAGATTAGAACCCTACATTTGGATCTGACCAAATGATTTGAAAAAAGGAAATACTGTTTGTGAACTGCAGCTGAAGTCATTAAATAAGCTTTGCCTCCTTTCAGCGTCATTGACAATTTTCCAAGAATGCACAATTTTAGAAGTCTTCTGAAAGCCTGCGTCATCCGCCCCGTCAGCTGGAGGAACTGTTGATGCTGGTGGCAGAAACACACCGTGCTGGTGGTGCTGATCTGCTCCCGTCGTGATCTGCTTGATTAAGGTCATCGCACGATTTAGTGGAACATCTCAGAACCTTCCTTTTCCATAATGTTGTGGACCACCATTTCCTCACTCAAGCTCCTAACATGTTGGCCCAAAGCTGTTCAAGCTTCGGAAACTGATTGGGCTTCTTTAGGAAGTAAAAAGTAATAATACTTTGCAGAAGCAGTCACTAGTGACGGGACTTCTACCATCATATCATTAACCTATGACCACCAGTGCATTCCAATCCAGCTTACAGCCTATAGGCCAGTGGAAATGGATCTATTTCCCTGTGTATCTTTTGTGTTCTTTTCCATTGCTTTTTTGGTCACATTTTGTTGCTTTTTTGTAACTTCACTGTTGCATTTTTGGTCACACTTTTGTCTATCGTCATATTTGTGTCTTTTTTTCATCACATTTTTGTCTCTTTTGTGTCACATATTTGTATCTATTTCCATTGTTTTTTTTTGTCACTTTCTGTTGCTCTTTCATGGCTTTTCTGTTGCCTTTTCGTCACATTTTGTTGCTTTTTTTGTCCTCCTTTCCTTCTCGATTTGTCGCTATTTTGACACTTTTATTTCAAGAAGCTTTCAGATTTGGGTAAAGCTGAACTGGAGAAAATGTGCTCGGCTGAGGAGGGGGTTATTTTTATTATCGGGATAATCATGGTTAATCGTGAGACACACTTGTGAGATTTTTTTTAAAGCTTCGATGGACCCCACTTCACACACGTTCACACTTTAATCATTGGGTGACTTTTCCCCTGACAACATACATACAAACTGCACATACAGCAGGAATTGAACCGAAGACCTGTTTGCTGAGAGAGGGGGGGTGTCCACACCTTCATAGTGTTGTTCTTCAGTGCAGTGTTAGTCACATACTGTAAGGACATGTGTAGATGTGGACTGTGACTGGGGCCCGGAGGAGCTGGACTGAGGCCGACCGTGAGGCTCAGCAGCAGCTGTGGCGGGGGAAGCCCTGGCGTAGCGGTAGGTGACTGCTAACTGCTGATTTTTCTTCTTCATGCTTTATGAAGGAGTTCTGGACTGGAGGCTGTTTCTGCGGTTTTGTCCCGTCCCCTGCGCCGCTCTGGGCCCAGGCCAGAGATCGAGGGAGAGAGACGGTTTTGAGCCGAAATGGAAAAAGTAAATGAACACAGCTCTGTTAATTCTTGGCTACCTCTTCCTTCAGCATTTTGAGCTTGGCCACAACATGGCTGCAGTACAATGATATCCACACTTAGTGATCATTAGGAGGATTAGGCCCTAGTGTTAATATATATGAACAATTCACCAGATCACTTTTTTGACACTTTTACGTCATATTTTGGTCACTTTTTTGTTGCTCTTTTGCTACGTTTTTCAATTTCTTATCACTTTGTTGCACTTTCATCACTTTTTTTGTTTTTTCACTCATTGTTTGTGGCTTATTTGTTGCACTTTTTTGTCGTGTTTTTGTTTTTGTTACTTTCTTGTTGCTCTTCTGTGGCTTCTAATTATCACTCTTTGACACTTTTGCCGCACTTTTATTCTCGTTTTTGTTTCATTTTTTCAAGAATCTTTTAGATTTAGACTAGCTCTGTTCAAGTGGGGGTTAAGCCGTTAATGCATCTTATGTACAATGAATAAAAAATGAAAGGGGCAAAAAATATAAATCTGCAAATTGGAACAGAATATAAAATAATAACACCACAAAGCCTGAATAATGCACAGAGCCTTTAAACAAACAGCTGAAATAGGTTTGTGAAGCCTACACTCATAACAGTAAGGCTTGATTGATGGTCTTTATTTCTGTAATATCAACCGCGTCCGTCAAAATGCATTGTTGCGGTTGGAATCTCAAAAAGATAATACCTTGGCACATTCTGAGCAGCTCGCTCCGGGCCGACTCCAGTGACTTCGGTGTCAGCTTGTTAACTTATCACTGCCGCCGTTTGTCTCGCCCTGTCGGCCCACGTGTGTGTGTGTGTGTGTGTGTGTGTGTGTGTGTGTGTGTGTGTCCCTGTTGCTCTCTGATCACGATGCTTAAAAGCAATGTAGGGAATAACGGCGTTCATAAATAACGCGCTTGTAACTTCTTGGTAATCCATAATTACCGTTTCCTCCGTGAGAACGGCGTTCCCGTTTCTGTCTGAGTAACGGAGGTCATTATTTAGGCTCAGCTCCTGCTCTCGTCTCTTTCCCTTTGTTTTCTGTTTTTTTTTGCCACGGAGCGACTTGTTTCAGGACGTGAGAAACAGCAGGACTTGGGCAAAGGTGATGTCGATTGGCTGATAGAGTGATTGACAAGCACCAAAGACCAATCAGAGCAGATTGTTGATTGGTTTGAGCCCCCTGCGGTCTGGAACAAACAGCCCGTCAAACCAGCGGACTTTACGGATATATTTGATTATTTGACGACTCATGTGGACGGATTTAAAGCTGCCGGCACTACCTGGTTATGTCCTGATGTCATTGTGCATTTAGTAAATGTGTTGTTTGCCCGTCGTCTGCTGATCAGCTGTTTTGCTGCTGTAGTTGCTGCCTCTGTGTTTGCTGTTGACTCTGTTGGACTGAAAGTAAACGCTGGTTCTTAAGCTTTGGTGATCCTGTGATTCCTATGCAGAGCTCTGTGGAGATGACATGAAGGCAGCTTACAGTTTATTTACTGTAAAAATTGTTCTTGTGTCTTTAGTGGAGGTTGGAGAGGCCACTCTTCTGTCAGTTGAAGCAGTTGAGACAACAGCTGGCTCAGATACACAACTCCAATGTATGAGTTTTAATAGTAACATCACAATGAAACAATCTCCGCCCAGTGTGGTGTGCCCAGTGTCCAGTCAGAAGACGCTTTTCCATCAGTGCCACTGCCCCAAACACATGCTGCTCAGGAGTGCTATTTAAAGGTCCTATACCTGACTGTGTTTCTCGCAGTGGAACATCTGTTTTGTCCAAACTAACTGCTGTACTAAAATAATTGTGGGAAATATTGCTGCCCATTAATAATACATGAATTATAAAGCATTTGTATACATTTCATGAACGTTAAGGCTCATTTTCCAGCATTTCTGTGACAGTGAACCTGAAAAGGGACCCGACTGGACCCAGGGATCAGGTGCACGGCCTTGATGGCTTAAAAACAAATGACGCACACACAACTGGAGAAGAGTTTTACAAAAATATGGATTGTTTATTTGACCCGACAGTGACAAGCATCTCTGCCAGAACCTATGGTGTGGCCTTAATGGAACACAGTCTGAGTATGGAGCGCCCCCTTCAGGCTCCAGGCTCACACAGCGGGGAACTGGCCCGGCAGCCGGGGTAAGTGAGTCCTACTCTCAGCTCACAACAAGATGAGTTATACTTGTTTTGAAAGATTCTATTGAAAACACACAGTCTAATACAAAGTCCAACTGGTACAGACTGCTCCATAATACGGCGTCTAAAATAGCGTATTTACAATCTTCTACTGGAAGCAAAAAAAAGAGCCATCGCTGAGAGGACAAAACAAGCTATAGCCACCACATTTCAACGCAAAGAAACCAACGCAATAAATTTATTTTTATTGATTGTGCTTTGTAACCCACTAAACCACTTCAGAATGGAGCATCTGTGAGAGGCACCTGCAGAAGTGCAGTGTTTCCCATGGAGATTCTAGAGCTATGAGTCAACAGGGTGTACAAATGTTCATATATTTATATATATATATATATAGAATTACTACGTGTTCCTCACAGACCACCACTCATGGCGCCACGAGCTGTTCGATGAGCCAGAAAACATCTCTGCCCATGTGGAACTAACAGATGAGGATAAGGCTGTGATGAATGGATACAGAGGGAGGGGGGTGGGGGCAGGACCTTCTCAGACCCATCACAGGCCTGGGACACAGCGGGGGAGGCGGGACCTTCTCAGATCCATCGAAGGCCTAGGACACAGAGGGGGAGGCGGGACCTTCTCAGATCCATCGCAGGCCTGGGACAAAGAGAGGGAGGCGGGGCCTTCTCTGACCCATCACAGGCCTGGGACACAGAGGGTGAGGCGGGACCTTCTCAGATCCATCACAGGCCTGGGACACAGAGGGAGAGGCGGGACCTTCTCAGATCCATCACAGGCCTGGGACACAGAGGGGGAGGCGGGACCTTCTCTGACCCATCACAGGCCTGGGACACAGAGAGGGAGGCGGGGCCTTCTCTGACCCATCACAGGCCTGGGACACAGAGAGGGAGGCGGGGCCTTCTCAGATCCATCACAGGCCTGGGACACAGAGGGGGAGGCGGGACCTTCTCAGATCCATCACAGGCCTGGGACAAAGAGAGAGAGGCGGGACCTTCTAAGACCCAGCACAGGCGTGGGGCAAAGGGAAGGGGCAGGAACTTCTCTGACCCATCACAGGCCTGGGACACAGAGAAAGAGGCGGGCCTTCTCTGACCCATCACAGACTTGGGGCACAGAGGGAGAGACAGGGTCTTCTCTGATCAATCACAGGCCTGGGACACAGAGGCAGGGGCAGGACCTTCTCTGACCCATCATAGACCTGGGACACAGAGAAAGAGGCGGGCCTTCTCTGACCCATCACAGACCTGGGGCACAGAGGGAGAGACAGGGCCTTCTCTGATCAATCACAGACCTGGGAAACAGAGGCAGGGGCAGGACCTTCTCTGACCCATCACGGGCCTGGGACACAGAGGGGGAGGCAGGACCTTCTCTGACCCATCGCAGGCCAGGGACACAGAGGGGGAGGCAGGACCTTCTCTGACCCATCGCAGGCCAGGGACACAGAGGGAGGGGTAGGACCTTCTCTGACCCATCACGGGCCTGGGACACAGAGGGGGAGGCAGGACCTTCTCTGACCCATCATGGGCCTGGGACACAGAGGGGGAGGCAGGACCTTCTCTGACCCATCACGGGCCTGGGACACAGAGGGGGAGGCAGGACCTTCTCTGACCCATCGCAGGCCAGGGACACAGAGGGAGGGGTAGGACCTTCTCTGACCCATCACAGGCTTTGAACAGTGGAGCTCTTTCCCGGTCTCTCATTGGCTGTGATGGTCCTTAATCTCTGACGTCACAGGAAGCCTCAGTCAAAGAAAGTCAGTGGAAAAGAGGGCCTCCCTGAGCGGAGCGCCCGCTCACACAGTCACCTCAGTTTTGCTGCCTGTGCGGTAGTGCTGGGGCTGACTCGGCTGCTGGTGGTGCTGCTGGGGCACATAGTGGAGCTGCTCCACTGTGTGAGTTCGTCGGGAGGCAAAGGCCTGCCTCTTGGAGGCTGTCTGGTTCATGGCTAAAGTGTTGGAGTGACCAGGGCCTCCCGCACCGGGCCCGGCTCCCCCTCCACTCCCGTTATTGGAGGCACTGGGGTGGGAGTGCATTTTGGTCATCTTGTAGCGATCCATGATGGGCGTGGTGGGGATGAAGACGTCTGTGTGGGAGATGGCGCGGGAGATGGACTGCTCACTGCCTCTGAAGCCTCCACCCGAGATGCTGCTGACCATGCCACGCTTCAGGGACATCATGAATCTGTCAGGGGACAGCAGGGGGTCCTGGGACAGAAGCCGGTCATGGGAGTAAAGGCGCTCCTGGGAGTACAAACGATCCTGGGAGTATAGACGCTCCTGGGAGTAGTGCCTGTCTTTGGGGTACAGATGTTCCTGGGACAGGCGCTCCTTGGAGTACATCATGCGGTCCTTGGTGTAGAGTCTGTCCTGGGATGTGTGGCGGTCCTGGGGAAGCAGGCGCTCCTGGGAGCGTAGGCGCTCAGCTGATAACAACTGCTCGTCTGACAAGATGCGTCCACCGTACGGGGACATGCCGATGGGTGACATGCCACTGGGAGACACGTTGTAGTCCTGCTGTGGGCCGCTCTGGGGGGTCAGGACTCGGTCCTGGGACATGGCTCTCTGCACGCGCCGTGGCCGCTGCCTCTGCTGGGACGACTGCTGTGGCTGCTGTGAGGAGGGTGGGGCCTGGGGCATGGACTGCTGAGGTGGCTGGCTCTGGTGCTGCTGCGGCTCGCGATGCTGTAGAGGACAGTTGCACAAGGGTTAAGCACAGGTACAACAGAGATCTTAACTTTGATGCTAATTTAATGCTTAGTCGGGATAATGCATCCCCCCTCACAGGAGTGGCAATCAAGGGGCTGTCTACAATTAAAGGACATTTAAATGATCAGTTTTACACACAGCACAGTGCCACAGATATCACAAGTTTCCACAGAGCATGCAGTCAGCATGCTGACCGCAGGACTGTCCACCAGAGCTTTCTGCATGCGTTAAACGTTCATTTCTTTGCCATAAACCGTCTCCAAAGGTGTTTCAGAGAATTTGGCAGTACATCTAATCAGCCTCACAACTGCAGACCAGGCATACCCACACCAGGTCTGAGCATTGTGTTGTAGGCTAAAGGAACCTGTGCAATATTCATGCGTCTAAGCAGCCTCTTGATACCCCACACCCCTGAGGGGAGGTGGAGAAGCGCTCACTGACAGATATTTGAGAGAAATAGATCTATTGTATATTGAAAAGGTCTTATGTCTTTGAGTTCAGTGAGTGCCTTTGAGTTCATCCCATGAAGAATAAGAGAAAACACGCTCTTACTCCTAACTGTAGCCAGTGTTTTTGTTTGGTTAAAACTTGTGTCTGCATACGCACCAGTTCTTGGCTCATCTTGAGCACGTGCAGGGGCAGAGTGCTTCTGGCGGCCAGGTCAGGCAGGTGCCTCTTCCGAGTGTAATACTCCTCCACGTCCTTATCACCTGCAGGCAGAGGAGAGGGGGGTCAGTGAATGTAGAGTGTAAATAGTGAACGCTCTGATTTGATAAGCGGCACGATGCGGTGAGTTCTGCTGTTCCAACGGCACATTTTCCAACAGCTCACAAAAGAGGAACGGTAAGACCAGTGGGACCAGTTCATGCCAAGCACTGAACATCAGAGATAGAACAGGCAGCCGGTCTGTGGAAGAACCTCACAAAGTCATGATGCCCCAGTCAACAGTGAGCAGACCGCAGGCACCAACACCACACACATGCTCGGAGTGCTGCTGCCACACCACAGCCTCATGTCCTCAGAACATCTGTGAGAGCGAACCATGCACCTCTGTGAAAACACCTCCTCAACGCCGGAGTCAGACAACTCCATGCCACACAACATGCAAAAGGACAAACAGTGGCACATTTACAAGAGCTTCAGAAGACAAAATGCAACATCAATAATACGGCTAATGGCAACATTCATAACACACAGAGCCATTATGTGCATAAATCAACGTGAGATAATGTGATCTAAATGAATATTGTCTGGGAGTCAGACTGATGTTCCAAAGAGGAGAGTCTGAGCCACCTGTTTCCACACACCGCTCCCTCCCCACAGCTCCTGCCCTGGGCGACAGGCTGCAAATCCATTCGTTTTGAGACAATCAAAACACCATGTTCTTTCTGCCGCCTAATAGTTTCCACCACGCTGCAGACTCATCGGCTTTATTGTGATGCTATGCGGATGTGAAGTGTCCTGTGCGGCGTTTCCGGAGATTGACTCCAATTTGCATTAATAAGCACTAACATTCTTCCCCGCCATTACGAGCACAAAGTCTGTTCCATCATTCCCCAGCACTGACACGAGCTGAACAAAAGAAAGGAAGAGGGCCACGGTGATATTTGGCGACAAAATCATTTGCTTAAGAAGATGTGCGGGGAATGAGAGTCACAGAGGACAGCGCCTGCGGATGTTTTTCTTAAAGACTTAGAGAGACCATGTTGATTTAAATAAATATAAAGGGTGACACTGCAGCTACTTTTCAAGTTTGGGACAGGTTTCAGGTCAGGTCTTGCCTGATTTATGCATGTTTTATCTAGATTGGATACCCAAGGTCGGTTGCTAAAAAACAACATCATTATTTTAGGTGATTAACAGTTTTTGAAGGGAGAAGTATAGATTGTGAAACTTGGGATTATTCTCCACAAAATCAGACCTATTTGATGGTTTCACTCACACAACAAGGTTGTTTTATAATTATTATATCTACAGTTCCAAATGTAGTTTTTCCCCGTATTCACCTGCTTTGTCAGAAGGAATTGTGTATATAGTGCACACAGGTTGTAATACCTTTTAGCTGCCTTTCCACAGGCAGGCGCAGCCCAATGCCTGGTCAACCCGGTTTGGCGAGCTTTTCCACAACAGAGACCAGGGTCAAACGGGTCATACCAGGTTTTTGGAGCGAGCTCTGACTGTGGCCAAAGTGCGCTGTGTCATACCTACATGATGTGAACAGACTGCTGGCTTCTGAGAGACAAACAGGAGAGTGGACGGCCCTCACTAAAACAGGCAGGTCATATGGATTCAATATTTCACAACATCATATGGCTGTTCTAAAAGGGGATTTTGCTGATATTAGCATTTAGCCGTTGTTAGCACAACTTTAGCTGGTACTAGCATAACATTTGCATGTTGCTTATCTTCACAGTTCATGTTTTAGCTGCTGAATTTCTGTTTTATTAGCTTTGGCACCTCTGAATGATTCCATAGCCCCCACCAGAAGGCAGCATTTGTCCATTTGTTCTCATTGCGGCTTACACAACTTTTAATGATGATCTGTACAGTGTGCTCCTCTGTGGGGCGGTGCCCACAACAAATGCGGGTGTGTGTGTTGGAAACAAAAGTGTGTTCTGGGTAGAGTCGATATGTGCACGTAGATGGTAGTGTGCACGGTAGATACGTGCTATATGGAACAACACCTTTAGTGTGCTAATATAAAGTTGTCTGCAGACTAGTTGTGCAGCTGAGCGGTGTCTGGCATCTGCATGCTCTCTGACAGAGCGAGCAGCAGAGGCCATCCCTCACCGTGACGCTGGGCCTGATGGAATTACCCTGGCCTTAAGGAATATTTGCGTTCCACTTATATCATGAGATGAGAGCTCATTACGCAGCACAATTCAGCAGAGCCACTAAATCAATAGGAGCTGGGGCTGGCACTTACCCCGCTCCAGAGGAATGGGCTGTTTTAAGGCCAGACAAGGGGAGCATGGAATATCAATGAGTCACACTGTTGCATCGCAGAGAGAGACTGAAGAACATCACTGGCAGCAAGTTTAAATGCATCCTGTATTACATTTATACACTAAGACACTGCAGGTGAATAGGGGAAAAACACAGTTTAGAGACATCACTTTGAAACCTTTCCTGTCGATTACTGACATGACTCAAAAGAAAAAAAATACATTGCAATTTTTTCCTTCATTTATTTTTTTCATCCGGAAACGAGGCATTTTATGGATAAAAATGATCAAAATTGCATTTAAATAAAATATTAAGGCAAGACAAAATGGCAGTTCAACTTCTAAAAGTGATTGGTTTAACACATTATTGGTTAGGTTTGAAGGCACCTGTAAAGACAGTAAAACGAATCCCAATCGCAATCGGAATGGTCACAATTAGCAAAAAGTAAAGCTGTATTCAAAGCTTCAAATTCAAAGATTAAAAAGATTTTGTTTTTTTTAAGTTCTCTCAAGTCATATATGAAAGTAATTTAATGTCGCTATAGTGACCCTGTGGTTTAAGTGCGAGTGGTTCCAGGCCTTTTTTTCAGCACCAGGCCGTTGTCATGCTGAGCCTTTCAATGGACCAAAAAAAAAAAGATTCTCCACAAACCATGCAGCACTCGTCTTAAATTGTCCAGACAGAACCTTTTGTATTCGACGACAGGGACTCCTTCATGAGTATATCTGTCCTCTGCCTAAGTGTACAACATGGTAAACCCAATGTGTCCCCTGTTCCCCCGCTGCCGGTGTGTGGTCATTCTCACAGAAACTTAGGGCCCCCCCTGTGTGGTGCAGGGGGCCCCGAGTGCAGCGTCATGCAGAGACAGCCTGAGCCCCCGGGGCAGGAGAACCTACTGAGTTTCTTGAGGGAGGAGAAGCGGCTGAGGTCAGCAGACACGGCCGCCTCGTAGGACGGAGGCAGGTGGGACAGGCTTTGGAAGGAGCGCGAGAAGGACAGGTCGAAGGGCTCCGTCTGCGAGGTCAGGATGCCGCTAATCCGAGCGCTCTCTGGGGACACACACACACGGACGGGACTCACTACATGCCTGCCGCCGGCTTGTCCAAGTGGGGGTGTGGCTGGCCACGGATACTTTGGCGTTCGCCGGTGACTTGTGCAACATCTGTGCGGATTAAGTTACAGCCTAGTAATAGCATGGTCATGAGAAAAGGCAGGGCACTTGAATGTGTGATAACATGATCATTTTGGTAATTACATGGAAACAGGACACCTGACACACAGCAACACGAGATGTCTTAGCCCAGGCCAAGAATGCAACAACCATTCTTACCTGCACATGTTTGTCCTAACGTTTACTGTTTTTTAAATGCAGCACATTCTGAAAAATGGGAGTGGCTCCAAATACACGGCTAAACTGCTCGCATGGATGTGCTTCTCTTGGCCACACACCTCCTCAGTCCATTATAAAAGCCGTCTATGGTCACACTATGTTCAAAATCTGCTAACTGATCTGCTGTTGAGGGTGTGCACATTACTTCATGTGTTCCGTCCATGGATGAAGTAACAGGAATGGAGGAGCCAGCTCTGAACAGCCTTGAAGTAGATTTTGGAAGCCCACATTTGTTAAGACGGCTATAGGGTCTGGAGCCGTCCCTTCCAGCCCATCATTCACCCCCTTTGCCGATACCCTGCTCTCTGCCTGGTCCTGCCGCTCTGAGTGAGGACCGTGATTGGATTGCTCTCAGCCCATTCTAATTCATGGCGCCAGTTACATCCACATTCATTATTGAGATGTTTTTCAGACCTTTGACGGAGGTGTAAATAGAGTTTTAAATAATTGATTGTTATTGTGAAGGCCATAGCTTCTACTCAGACCTTGGTATTGACGCGCACGGGGGATTTGGAAAGTGCTGCAGCGCTCCGGACAAAGGAAGTTTGACAGCGAGAAACATGTTGGACAGGCTCTAAGAGAGGAGCCTTAACAATAGCTTTAGTTGCAAAATATTACAAAATGTTATTGTGCCTTTGCTCCAAAATATCCAAATCAGATTCTCATGAGTGTAAAATGCTTAAAGAAATTAAGGCTGGCTCTGGAGATGGAACAATTCCCCTTTTTATCATAACTCGAGGTTCATAAACTGCCTGATGTCGTTGTACAGTGGTTTGCATTGTCAGATGAAAACATCCTCAAGTACTGAACATGTTTATTTAGCTCAGTTTTGTCCGTAAGTGCTTGGTTTTGAGGTAAGAGGACACTCTATGTTGGATATATTTGTGGATGTCTGTTTATTTGTGTCTTTTTAGGCCCCTGTGGGCGAGGCACTTTGCAGGACACTAAATAAGTAAATACACTGAACTAAAGCTGAACCATGAGTAAAATTGTGTGTGTCCTGGATACAGTAAACAATGCTTTAAGGCCAAATCTGAAGTGCTCAAATGCACAAACTCATAATATGTTAGAGTTTGTTAGAGGATAACATCTATTTATCACACTGGGTCAAGCTGTACAGGCATACATAGCCTTGACTGTGGTGCTCAGACTCTTGTGTATCAGTATGACGCTCTGAGAGGGTATTTAGCCCTTTTCTGTGCAAGCATAGACACACTTGATTGGTAGGACCAGCACAATGTCTCGAGTTCATGTCTCCGGGTCCCGTACCAATGAATAAACTTCTCCTATATAAGACATCCAGACTGCTGCCTGTTTTTCATCTATCCTCTCGAACACCATTGTTATTTCTCTAACAGAGTTGGTCTGGTGCGAGCCAGACTGATCCTCCATGTTAAGAGATACATGAGGATACAGTCTGGAATTGTGCGATTTGAATCTCGCTGACTCCGGCAAAACCAAGACGAGCCAATCATAGCACGGGAGGCGGGAGTTAATGACGCGTCATCTTCCGCACCAGGATTTCCCATCAAACACCAGGGCTCCTCCGGGCCGTAACCAAAACAGTGACGATGGCGGCCGCGATGCAACGATCTTTTACCAGTGCCCTTTCTTCTGTTCTAATGAGCTGGACTTGTCCTGAAAGCCACTGCAGAAGCTGCTCTGAGGGCTTTCACCGCAGCATTTACTCGACTGCACCTGTGGACTACAATCATGGCGCAGGACGTGAACACAAAGCAGAAGTTGCTTTATATGTTTTTTATAAATACATAAATAAGGCATGTTATAGTTGCTATGTTATGTTATATGTTAACATGCTATGTTAGAGTTGCATCCAGGTCATTCAGGTAACTGTGCTGAAAAGTAAAGTGTCACCCAACCTTTACTCACAATCACATATTATATTGGTGCAGTCAAGTCTGTTTTTACTATAAAAAACAATTTAGACAACAAGAAGTTTATGGATAATTACTGACACCAGTTTCATAAACAATGGCATGCTGGGAGAATAGGGACGTACAGTTGTGCCGTTATTATTAAGCTTGAACTGGGCTGCAGCTGGAGCCTGCACTGCTGTTTGAGACACGAATACAGTTATGCAAACTTACACAGTTTGTAAGTATATGCAAAATAATGATGGATGTTGTACAGTCTGGAAGAACCTCGTTTCATTCATGCTGTGTATCGGGTATAACACTCCCAGCATGCCCTGCTCATAAAGGTATTTTGTCATGAAGTAATGTTAATTTGATACATGAAAAATGTCTAGACTTGTATTTAATTGCAATTATATTTATATTCAATGATAGCCATTAAGAGATAAGATAGGACTTTATTGATCTCACGATCGAGAAAATCACTTCTCTTCACAGCTCTCAAGAAGACACAGGTGCAAATAGTCAGGGAAATGTGACATCAAAGCTCTTAGAGAAATAAAGCACTTTGTTTTGAAATCTCACCAAAGATCAGCTAAGGAGCAGGTAAACGTGAGGCTAAATCCTATCATTAAGTGCATTATGCCGCATTCTTAAGCTTCAAATGTGGTCGGGTTTTGCCGTACGCAACATTTTCACGAGTGTCTCTACTTCACTGCATTTAAGACTAGGCTCAAAACCTATACCTTCGAAATAGCTTAAAGGTAAGAGGTAAAGCTCTAACCCACAGCCTAAAGCTGCCTTAGGAGTAACACTGCTGTGGGAAATACGGGACTCTGAGCCCTATCCTCTCATCTCCCCCGTCTTTTAATCATCGGTTGTCTGTTCACTATTCACATGGTGTCCCCTCTGTTTCAGATGGTGGGTTGTTTGTATCGCAGTCTTCAGCCCTGTCCGCGGAGGAACCCCTGCATACAGGGACTGGACAACAAGAACTGAAGCTCCAACACGGACTGGACGCTCTTCTGTGGTGGAGGTGGTCACAGGTCTGATCCAGTCTGAGGCCTGGTGGAGGTGGTCATGTGTCTGATCCAGTCTGAGGTCTGGGGGAGGTGGTCACGTGTCTGATCCAGTCTGAGGTCTGGGGGAGGTGGTCACGTGTCTGATCCAGTCTGAGGTCTGGGGGAGGTGGTCACGTGTCTGATCCAGTCTGAGGCCTGGTGGAGGTGGTCATGTGTCTGATCCAGTCTGAGGCCTGGTGGAGGTGGTCACAGGTCTGATCCAGTCTGAGGCCTGGGGGAGGTGGTCATGTGTCTGATCCAGTCTGAGGTCTGGGGGAGGTGGTCATGTGTCTGATCCAGTCTGAGGCCTGGGGGAGGTGGTCACGTGTCTGATCCAGTCTGAGGTCTGGGGGAGGTGGTCACGTGTCTGATCCAGTCTGAGGCCTGGGGGAGGTGGTCACGTGTCTGATCCAGTCTGAGGCCTGGGGGAGGTGGTCACGTGTCTGATCCAGTCTGAGGCCTGGGGGAGGTGGTCACCAGTCTGAGGCCTGGGGGAGGTGGTCACGTGTCTGATCCAGTCTGAGGCCTGGGGGAGGTGGTCATGTGTCTGATCCAGTCTGAGGCCTGGGGGAGGTGGTCACGTGTCTGATCCAGTCTGAGGCCTGGGGGAGGTGGTCACGTGTCTGATCCAGTCTGAGGCCTGGGGGAGGTGGTCACGTGTCTGATCCAGTCTGAGGCCTGGGGGAGGTGGTCACGTGTCTGATCCAGTCTGAGGCCTGGTGGAGGTGGTCACGTGTCTGATCCAGTCTGAGGCCTGGGGGAGGTGGTCACGTGTCTGATCCAGTCAGAGGTCTGGGGGAGGTGGTCACGTGTCTGATCCAGTCTGAGGTCTGGGGGAGGTGGTCATTTGTCTGATCCAGTCTGAGGCCTGGGGGAGGTGGTCATTTGTCTGATCCAGTCTGAGGCCTGGGGGAGGTGGTCACCAGTCTGAGGCCTGGGGGAGGTGGTCATGTGTCTGATCCAGTCTGAGGCCTGGGGGAGGTGGTCACGTGTCTGATCCAGTCTGAGGCCTGGGGGAGGTGGTCACCTGTCTGATCCAGTCTGAGGCCTGGGGGAGGTGGTCACCTGTCTGATCCAGTCTGAGGCCTGGGGGAGGTGGTCATGTGTCTGATCCAGTCTGAGGCCTGGGGGAGGTGGTCACCTGTCTGATCCAGTCTGAGGCCTGGGGGAGGTGGTCACGTGTCTGATCCAGTCTGAGGCCTGGGGGAGGTGGTCACGTGTCTGATCCAGTCTGAGGCCTGGGGGAGGTGGTCACGTGTCTGATCCAGTCTGAGGCCTGGGGGAGGTGGTCACTAGTCTGAGGCCTGGGGGAGGTGGTCATGTGTCTGATCCAGTCTGAGGCCTGGGGGAGGTGGTCACGTGTCTGATCCAATCAGAGGCCTGGGGGAGGTGGTCATGTGTCTGATCCAGTCTGAGGCCTGGGGGAGGTGGTCATGTGTCTGATCCAGTCTGAGGCCTGGTGGAGGTGGTCATGTGTCTGATCCAGTCTGAGGCCTGGGGGAGGTGGTCATTTGTCTGATCCAGTCTGAGGCCTGGTGGAGGTGGTCATGTGTCTGATCCAGTCTGAGGCCTGGTGGAGGTGGTCATGTGTCTGATCCAGTCTGAGGCCTGGGGGAGGTGGTCATGTGTCTGATCCAGTCTGAGGCCTGGGGGAGGTGGTCACGTGTCTGATCCAGTCAGAGGTCTGGGGGAGGTGGTCATGTGTCTGATCCAGTCTGAGGCCTGGGGGAGGTGGTCACGTGTCTGATCTAGTCTGAGGCCTGGGGGAGGTGGTCATGTGTCTGATCCAGTCTGAGGCCTGGTGGAGGTGGTCATTTGTCTGATCCAGTCTGAGGTCTGGGGGAGGTGGTCACGTGTCTGATCCAGTCTGAGGCCTGGGGGAGGTGGTCACGTGTCTGATCTAGTCTGAGGCCTGGGGGAGGTGGTCATGTGTCTGATCCAGTCTGAGGCCTGGGGGAGGTGGTCACGTGTCTGATCTAGTCTGAGGCCTGGGGGAGGTGGTCACGTGTCTGATCCAGTCTGAGGCCTGGTGGAGGTGGTCACGTGTCTGATCCAGTCTGAGGCCTGGGGGAGGTGGTCACCAGTCTGAGGCCTGGGGGAGGTGGTCATGTGTCTGATCCAGTCTGAGGTCTGGGAGAGGTGGTCACGTGACAGAGTTTGGGACATGTGTGGGACACGTAGATGACGTGTCCACAATGGGACATGTCCACAGCAGACAGTGCGTCGTGTGGAGACAGGCCTGTGAGGGTGGTGGGAGGTGAATGGGACACTTTGATGGTCCGTGGGGGGAGTCTGGACCCTAATCTTTATCTGCCACTGCCCTTTCTTCTTTAAAGCTCACTCCTCTCAGTCTCCGCTCTCCTGTCTGCACCTCCGACTGTCACACAGATCGAGAGAACAGGGTGAGGCATCACACCTCCCTCTGACAGAGTGGGAAATGGATTTTTAGGTTCTGTTTACACGGAAAAAGAATGTGAGACTGTGGGCTGACCACAAATGAAACAATGGTGTCCTTAATAACCTTCTGAAAAGCTGGCCGTCTCCTTGTGCCTTTAGAGTAGGACTGACACTGTGAGGAAACAGAACTATATTTTGTGATGATTGTGACGGGACTGCGACGTCCAAACCACTGTGTATTCTGAAAATAGAATATGTCATAATAAACCATGGTAGACGATATAAATGACTGCGATTATGGTTCAAGTGAAAGCATCTGGAGTATTAGATGTCATTACCAACAAAGACTTTTATATTGTGTTGAGCAAATATTAGTGGATGGACAATATTTGCTTGTTCCACTAAAACAGTGGATAACAACGGTTGGGCTCCAGGGGAGGACTGTCCTGTGCACTACCTGGCACTTACCACAGGCTAATCCCGCAAACGTGTGAGGCAAAGTCTGACATGTCGTGTTATTCAAAGTGCTGTATAAACACAAACGCAAGAAATAATTGACGGAGTTCCTGTTTGCCTTTTTTGGTGCTGAACAGCCTGCGTGAGTCATTTCCTCCCTCTGATGACTGTGACTTGGTTCACTTGTCAACTCTTAGTTGCCGGATTTGAAAACAGCGTTGCATCTAACATTTTGTTGCTGCTAATCAATGCTAACCAAAAAACCTGACTGTTCCTTTGTCACGTCAGACTGCGGGTTGAGTCGGCCAACAAACAACTCTGCGTAGCTTCTCGTACATTTCATGAAACTTTTTTTTGAAACAGTTGGGTTTTGTTGCCCTGGCTGAGTTCCTTGATATGCTGAGATATGTCAAACTATTCATAGCTTTTAATGACATCACGTAGAGTAGATGTGATGCACTGTTTACATAGACACAGAGTTATCAGATTTCAATGTTACAACTTATGATGTTAGTATGAGTGCTATGTTCAGACAAAAGCCCATGTGTGTTAGCCTGGGGAGACCAGAATGATTCCCCTGTATATTTTTTTATACAGAGGGGGATCAGTCTGGAACCCCGCCCCCCGTTGGCCCGTGTCACTCACTGGACGCCGAAGTCCCTCAATACCAATCTACGAACGGCTCAGAGAGAGAGAATGTGCGTGTCTCCAATCGGCGAATAGGTGAGTTTTGTGATTTATATCCCGGCGCTAATATTAACGGCCGCCGTCCGCTGATTGATTTGTTCCGCTTCCTTTTTGCTTGTGTATGTACTGCTTCGGGAAATGGAGTTGATGCTGCGGTGACCACACTCTGAGTCTGGTTCCCAGGCTACATATGCGCCCTTTATCTGATCATTTCGTGACAGTGAAAGCTACACAGTTTGGGGTCTTTCTCGATCGCAATGTGTCTGCGAAATATCAGGAAAATGCAGTTCCCCCCACACATTTTTTCCTCTTTTCTTGACATTGGAGATAACTCGATGTTATAAATTAGCATATCTTCCAAACAGCAATTTTCATATTATCTTGTAGACGACTGCTCAGCTCTAGTGAACGGCCAGCTCGCATTGATCTGACCTATCTGTAGACTACATACAAATGTAATTGAGTTAGTTTTGATTAGTTCTAGTATCAGATCCTCTCTTGACTCCATGTTACTAAGGTAAATGAGGAGACGTTCTTTCACGAGTCTCTGCGCTGCACTGCTGAGCTTCATGTTTGTCTGTGCAGACGTCGGACTCCTCCCGTCAGGCCATAGCCTAAAACGATCGCTCTTCCTTTAAAAAATGTTAATGCATCTGTTTGCTTTGCACAACATACGTGTTTTAAGGGGAGACACTACAGGCAAAACTCAATTTTTTCAGTTTTCAGGTTTTTGGGCCACATTGGTCTCTGAACATATAAGCTTTCACCCGGAAACAGAAAATATGCCTAATCTTCACAATAACATGTTTAAATATTGTGCTGATTCAATGTTCCCCCATAGACTTATATGGGACAATGCAATTTCAAGGGCCTTTTTCTCAAAACACATTTTTCTGTCATTGTGGCGACACTATGTCCACGTCAGTAGGACCCAAAGACTTCAATATTTGGAAGATTTTTTTCAGAGGGATTTTTTATTATTTAATCCCAGGCCCCATTTATTGAGTTTTGAATGTCAAAAAATAAGGCGAAAACTACATTTTTACAAATTTTTCCACTAAAAAACAGCTTATTTTAAAACTAAAAAGATCTCCTAAATCCCCTTTGAAAAAGTCTTGGAAACTCATTTATCAATAAAATTAAACCATAAATTTGAATGTAGCTCTATACATTATTCAGATTTCGTCGCCGAAAAGATGGGAAATTTGGGGCATTTTTAGGCATAAAACCCCTTGTTCTTATATGAAAAGATAAAATGACAGAAAACTTGCAATGTATTTTTTTTCTTACATTTATACCAGTGATCAACAGCAAAAGTTTCAAATTGATATCTGTTATGATACATTTTTTTCCCTATTCACCTGCAGTGTCTCGCCTTGATCCATGTTTAGTTCCCGCAAACTGTGCACTGTGACGTCGCATGCACGTGCAAGTCAATCAAATTTGTTGAGACAAGTCAGGTAAGAAGTGTGTGTGTGGGGGGGGGGGGTCTGACCTGAGTATTATGACCTGCAGTCTGAACACAGCCTCACACTAAGCTAACGCTGGCTTGTCAATGCACTGTTAGTCTGTGTCTATTGAAACAACTGTGTGATGAGAAGGAATCATTCATTAAAAAAGAAAATGTTGAGTCCATAGTGGGTTGTTCAGACCGTGAAATGAGCCACCCTCCAATGATGTCACATGAAGAGTATGAAGAACATACTTTTATTCTAATACTTTTACTCACTTACTCATGTTGCTTAAGCTCCTCACTCTAAACGCTAACCAGCACACTTATCATTCTTTTTATTGTCCTTCTAGTTCAGAGGTTCTCAAACTTTTCATGCCGCAATCCCCACAATTGATTGACTGATTGTTTATTCCGATTTCTATGTACATTACATATACACGCATCATTTTTTACTTAACATGTGCAGCTTGAATGACCATGCGAACAATCTGGGACCCCCACTGAATAAACAAATTAATAATATAGAGATAATATATATATATTTGTTGGTCAGCCTGACTTGGTCCACTTGGATAATCTGTGTCAGATCACAGGGTGCAGTAGTAGCACTAGGCCAAAAGGGGGCAGTATGTCAGTGTTAGAATAGATCATGGAAGTGGACCTTTATGTTATAATTACGTATTAAGTTTAGCACTGTGATACTGACAGGCAACACTCCCTATCTGATGTCTGTGTTGTGCGGAAGGGTTCAAACCAAGGATGTCAAACTCATTTGGGTCGTGGGCCGAAATTCAGCTTCCACGGCGGGTCACGGGCCACATATAACGTAAACAGGAAAATACGATTGAGAACATTTTTCCAATGAAAGAATAATAATGATGACTTGACTCAAAGTTTCTCAAAGTGCTACATTGTAGTAATTATTCATTACTACCAGGTTGGTAAGCTGTTATTGTAGCCACAGCCACCCTGGGGCGGACTGACCATTTACCACATGGCTACAATGTGTTGTTCATATCCTGGTCTTTTATTATGTCAGTGCCCTGTGAAAATGGTTCCTTTTTTTTTTTTAATTTAAGCTGCCCCCAAGTGGTTGAAGAAAAAAAAAATCATAACTCCAACCAGGAATGGCCTTGAGACTTACTTTATTTATACTTCAATTATTAATGCTCTACAAAGCAGGGGCCGGATTAAATCACCTCGCGGGCCGGATCTGGCTCGCGGGCCGCCTGTTTGCCACCCCTCTAGGTGCCAGTGAGTACCAGTGAAAATGGCCTGAACACGAGGCCAGTTATTGTGGAAGCATGACTGTCGTCTCCTGGTGTCAGATTGTAAGAAGAAGATTATAACTGTGAGGAGAAAGGTTGCAAAGTTCATGACTGTTACAATCACCATGGAACGGTGTGAGGAGGTGAGGCATGAGGATGTACAATGAGTGGCAACACCACATCACACCAATCTGGACTTACCGCGCTTCAACGACCGGTGGGCTACCAAACCAAAGCCAAGAACACACATTTCAGTCCCCTCCTGCACATGTACACCCCCACGTATACAGCGCTCAGAACAGACGCGCCCATGCTCTCAGCGCCATGCTGGAACAGGCTCCGTCTGCACTGGTGGGACCTCGCTAAAAGGGCAGTTTCGTGTTTGCATAAAGTATTTCTCTGTTCCCCGCTCACACCACTGTGCACAGTGGCCCAGAAGCACTTTTGGAATACATGGGTTCAAAGTGATGAAACATTAGGACTGTTGCCACTTTCCAGAATAGGTTGCATTCTCGTGACATCACAACATTCTAAACCGCCTATAAATACAGACAGGAACGTGTTATACAAGGGGGCATGGTAGAGGAAGAACATTAAAAAGTAACAAAAATAGAGTCATAATTCAGCATTTGTTAAAGTAATGGTGGATAAATGGGAGAAAGTTCAGTTTTTCCCTTCTTTGTTTCCCCCCGCTGGCTGCTTCGAACATGACCATATGGGCAATTCTAGAGATGCCATCTGTATCTATAGTTGACATTTAACCTCTTACCTCCCGCCTTAATCGAGCACAGTTTCTCCAGTTAGGCTTTACCCAAATCTTAGAGCTTCTTGACTGGAGTGCAACAGTGAAATGCCTCATTTGAAAGCTGGGGCCTACAAAACTGATCCTAACTTTTTCACAATTTTGTCGCTCTTTAGTCACTTTTTTGTTGCTTCTTGTCACTTATTTGCTAAGTTTTTGCTACATGTTGTCACTCTTTTGTGGCTTTTGTTGGTTTTTCCTCGCTTTTTCGTTTTTGCGTTTTCGTGCTCCTTTTTGTTGCTACATTGACACTTTTTAGAAGAAGCCTATAGATTTGGGCAGTGCCAAACTGGAGAAAATTGTGCTTGGTTCAGGTGGGGGTTACGAGATTAAACAGAGAACAAGGGAAAAAAGTTTGACGCTAAAATCTGAGGTTTAGTAGATTGATTTGTGTAAAATGTCCAATGTTCATTTGCACCAACATGTAAACACTGCACCGTTTCTCTGCACGGCCTCCGTTTTCGTATAGTAACTGATTTGATCTCCAGTCCTATGGAAATTGGGCACAATTCATGGCACACCTCCGGAATAAGGTGAATAGGATAGGTTTACTGTGCAGATTTTTTGTCATTCGTGGGCCTATGTTTTTCCTAAAGGTGTCGAACAGTGGCATCAAAACACTATATATAAGATATTAGACACTTGAAAGAGGAATATGGCTGGATTAGACCTAATCCCTCACAAATGTTCAGGTTGACCATTTGTATATTTTGTGTTTGGATTTTGGAAGCACTTTAGATTACAGCCCGCAATTTTCATGTGCAGGTATCATAACTATAACACTCTCAGGCCAACATGATATCCCAGCATGCTCCTGGTACCCATAATGGTGAAAAGAAATGTGACAGAAACCCATCCACAGGTTGTTTTTGTGTGACCATCTATAGTGCCTAGATGGATACTGCGGTGGAGAACGGGGCAGAATTCTACAGTATTTATGTTACTTGGCAATAATGTATTAGCAATCCTTTCGTCAGCGCTGAAATTCCTCTGGTGTAAAATGGATGATATTGAAGTGTGAGACTGTTGAAATTGCGATGCCGCCAACTATCTGCCAACTGTTCTGACACTCGGCTGTGGCACAGACACCTTCACTAAAGCACGCAGAGAGGGCAAAGGCAGCTCCGACTCTACAGACTGGAAAGATGGAGCAAGAATATCAAGATTTGAGCAGTTTACGTCTAAAATAATTCTTTACTGAAAGTGCAATTTTACTCTACCTTTTACTCTAGCCTTTTTTTTTCATATACATTACTCATTACTACACCACTTGAGATGAGGGAAATAGATACAGACGGCATCTCTGGAATCGCCCATATATGGTCATTTTTGAAAACAGTTAAGGGGGAAAACAATTTTGAAAACATGTATATTTTCTCGAATTATTCAAAAACTACTTTAACAAATGCTGAAATATGAACATAGTTTCTACTAAATAATGATAAAAAGACATGGGGAGGAGCAAAGTGGTTCAACATCCCATAAATACATGAATAACGGAGAATGCTAACTTGATGCTACATGTTAGCATCGGGCTAATGCTAACGGTTAGCTAGCGCTTGCTACAACTGCCGTTTTTTCACGTCTACTGAACAATCTGCTGTGAGAAAATATCCATATGGGCCCGATTTTCACTTGACTTTATTTATGTGTGATAAATAAGTTGATATTCCACCAGAAAATGGCAAAAAAGAGTGAAAAAATTGTGTTTCTCTAAAGATTCTATTTTCCCCCTCGGCGAAGCCACGCCCCCTTCTATGACGAGATGCCGTCTGTATCTATAGGTGAATTTCTACAGATTATTTATTTACTCACTGTGTAAGCGTAGGTGCTTTAAAAGGCCATTTAAATCACAACATGAATAAATGTTTTATTGATCTAATATTATTACTGTTGTTTTATAGATGGACGGTGCAATAGAATACGTTGATCTCTCTCCAAGATATGTGACATTATATTTATTTTCTCAATCCGTTTTTGGTCTGTTTTACCTTCTTTCCTTCCTCTTTTCCCCCCACACCAATTCCAAAGTACAGTGTCAGTGCATGTATTTATATAAAGCACATGATTGCGCAGCGTGTATCTAAAGTGACATTGCAAAAGACCGAGTTGTACCGATACATGAATCACCCGTTTCACCTGTCACCATAACGAGAGCGGAGTTGTATTTCTGATTTGTGTTTTTGCACTTCTGAGCCACTGTTTCTCATGTTCTCTTTCATCATCCATTCTGCTCCCACTGCTGCAGCTTTTCTGCATGACAGCCATAAGACCAACAGCGTACAAATCTGATTGACTGATTAAAAGTGAATATTCATGGCCTGCTCTAGCCTGTAAAGCTGCCCTTGATGTGGCTCTTCATCTGCCAAGCTGCACTTTCCTATTACCCCCCCAGCACTTTGCCAACATCTGGGCAACTTTCAGTCATTAATTAGTGCCTTTTCACCCATAACCCTGTGCAGATGGGAGATTGGCAGAACCTGTAAGAACCCTACGCTGAGTGTAAAAGACCGAAAACACTAATGGGGTGATGGGGCAACCCTGTCACGTGCCTCGCTCTGAACACAACAGGATGACAGTGTGGGCTTCTCGGGCTCTTACCATTCTTAGGGGTGCGTGTGGGGCTACCTAACGCCACATGGTTATAGTTATGCTGATGGGCACCTGAAATGACAAAAGCAACATTCAGGGGTCAATGGGAGAATTCGGTATCAGACGTAATTCAGAAGGCAGTGTCTTGTCCTCAAGGCTCGATACACTCATCCCACCATTTGCAAACTTTAAAAATAATAATACTAAAATTGACCCTAGATTCCAAAAAGAAATTACAACCACAGATTTATTTTTCTATAACAGTGGTATGGCAGTTCCTCCAGGATTATCAGAGAATCAGAACCATTAATGCAAAATCAGACAAACGTGAATCAGTGTGTCTTTGCAATTTTCACACAACTATTGCAATAACCCACAATTGTCCCACTACTATTGCTTAACCAGACCCGCTTTAAGCTGTTTTGGTGCCCTACGGCGAAATGTTTGGTGGTGCTCCCTTACCCCCGATGCATTTATTACATTTTGTCCCCCGGTTGGCTGTTTAGGGCCCATCTTCAGGTAAGGTAGAATTGTGCTTTAAGTTTTCTAACCCTCTGAGGCCCATGCCCCCGCCCGCTTTTGTTTCGGTAACTATAGATTTCAAGATGCGCCTCTGGGAGCTGTGTTAAACTTTGTAAATATTCTCATCAAAAGTGGAGACTTTCTAATAAAAATGTTGTGCTCGCGTTTCATGATTGCCCTTTTCAATATAAACAAATATTGTTACAGATGATTTTACATGGATTTTATGTTATTATTATTATGTTTTTTTAGCGGGGCTTGACCACCAAATGGGCAAGAGCATCATCCTCTGCAAACATTGGACCAATGTACTTTCTGAGTGTACAGGAAGTGGCAGTACTGTGCTTAAGTAAAGTGATCAGTAAAATCTGTTTTATTTGTCATATTTGCGTATAATAATGCCCAGCACCTCCACAGGGGTAAATCATTCAGACTGAAGCGGAGGCACCTGCCTCTCTGCTCTGTGTTCCTCCCACCCCCTTCCTTCGCACACTGGACCCTCATTTATTGATATATCTGACAGGAAAATGCAGAATAGGAAAGGTGAGTGTGGGGAATATGTATGTTGAGTCATTTTAGCCTTTTCTGTGTAGTTTATTTGTTTTTTGTATTTTTAGATTTCACCAATGTGGAACTAGTTGGACGAACTAGTTTAGTATATAAAGCCTTGAGAGCAAGAATGGGACAGCAAATACAAATGAAAAGAAACACAGCAAAGTTAACCGAACTGTAAACATAACAAGGTCAATTGTAAGTAAGTGTTCCAGGTCTGTTATCCTGGTAAGAACCTAAAATCAAGAACATGGTCAAAAATAAGATTCACCAAATGAATAATAAAAATGCACATAAATATCAAAAGAAAGATCTGGAGACGAGTCAAAGTCGGCATCTGTCTGTGACCCCAGTGTTACCTGCAAAACATTTCATCAAAGAGAATTCCGAAGCTCGCAGGCGAAAACTGTACGGCTGCCATACAAGATTCAGAGCGCGTCCTGGAAACATGTTCGCACATAACTGCATAATTCACAAATCATAAATGTGTTATTGTCAATGTCCGTGTTTAAGATGCATCAAGGGTGTGAAAAGTGTGGGAATAGAGATGTCCTGGAAAAAGAAGAGCGTACGCGGAACAACACTGCACGACTCACGCTAACGGCGGATACGAGAAAGAAGCAGCGACACACACACAGCTAAGAGCACGACATACAGTTCTAAAAGAGTTACCGCCAGCCCAGTCCCTCTCTCAGAGTACAAGCCTTTCACTTAAAAGGGCTAGATGCAAGGTCGTCATTTTATACTCACTACTGCCACCTCAGGTCTTCTATGTAACAGCAGCTTCTATATTAAGCTCGTGCATGACACCTTTTTAAGTGACAGTGCAGGATTTTAGAGGCAGTTGTGGTGACCAGGTCTGAGATCATTCTACACATTAGGACATGGAGGAACATGTAGGGGGAGGGTATTGCCCCTTTAAGGAGATCTTTTTCAGCACATATTTAAGAGTGGTCTGTAGCTTTTGTGCAGTCCTATTCAAAGTGGGTCCTTGGGGGCCACAGTTTGTCTAAATGACAGAGATACATGACATTATCCACAGACGGAAAACAAAGGGACATTCAGTGAAACAAGCGACGCGTAGATCCATGCACTTCATACATGGAGGGAAAAAGACGATTGTCTTTAATCCCTGCAAACACGAGCGAGCTGTTCATATACAGTATATACTGTTTCAAAACATTTGAAGATCTGGTTAATCACACAGCAGATATGTAATATCTGCAATGACTGCAGTAGTGTTTATTGTAAAGATGTGTGTCTCACATTTTATTTGCATTTTTATTTTATTTTATGTACATTGTCCCTGTCAAATAGATAAATAGATAAATCGTTCCTTTTAAAAAAAAAAAAAGTTGTAGCCTCTGTCAACTTTTATGAAGTTTAATGAGCAAGCAGTAGATCTTAGGTTGGTTTGACAATTGTAATTTAAGATACAATACAATACAATACAGGTACTCGCCATGTAATTAGTCATGAAAAAGTGCATTTACTTCTGTACTAATATATGATAGAGTCAATACATGCAAAGTGAGATATGTAGTCTTTATTTGTTATCATTTTGATTATTATGGCTCAGTTTGTAAAAAACCCAAATAAAAAATCTCATAAAAAAGGAATATTTTAAAATGAACTGTAAGCCATAATCATCCAAATGATAACAAATAAAGGCTCGGCATTTGTCACTTTGTATGTAATGACTCTATCATATATTAAGTTGAATAACAGAAGTAAATGCACTATTTCATGATATTCTAATTATGACGAGAACCTGTATAACCTGATCTCGGGCAGTAGTAAAAGAAAGCTCACAATGACCAGTGCTGGTTAACCAGGAGCAAGTCCAGTGTGACCTTCAATGAAAAACAGACACTACAATGTATAAAAAAAGTAATACCGTGAGAATAAGTGAAAGAAATGTTAGTGCTTCCGAGTGTGAGAGTCTGATGCTTCTGCAGAGTTGCCTATTACTTCAAACGGCAGAGCAGAAACCTTCACTTGCCGCTCGTCTGTTTAAAAATGCATTGGAGCCGACTGCTGCTGCCGGTCCACATCTGTCAGAGGGCGAGCCGTGCGCCTGAATGCCTCACAGAGAGCCGGGGTATGGAGATGGATGTGTTCGAGTGCCTTCACTGACTGTGGAATTCTTAGTTCTTCCACATGAAGGATCGCTGGCAGAGGCTCAGTGAACACGTGTAACGTCGTGTCAGGGTTTTAGAGGAGCGCCGTTTGTTTACAAGGAGAGTGATGAGGACCCAGACCGCAGGACTGCGGAGCTCGGAGTCTGTTTGGAAATCCACTCTGATAAAAGCTCACATTTGATCCCAGGCTCCGAGCGGGTTAAGGGGGAGACACTGTCGGCAAAACTCCATTTGTTGAGTTTTCGGAGTCTGCGCCGTGTTCGCTGTGTTATCAACTTTTAGAACGGGTTCATCACAGGTACTCCGGTTTCTCCTTCCACTAAAAATATGTACAATAGGCCAGGATGAGTGCGAGTGTTTGAGAGTGTGCATGGGGGACAGCAGATGGAAAGGAGCTCTGGCATGTTTACATGTTCATTAACAGGCACTGCCCCGACCAAATAAATAAATACAATAAAAGAGAGGGACAGATTTTCCCAGTCTTGTACAATAGGAAGGATTTTTCTTTTAAATCTAATTCTTAGCCTGAACAAACCCATACGTTTAAACTATTACATAGACTATGTATTCATTTTGCCACATAAAACGCCTCACAGCAAAAAGGTTGCAGGTTCGATTCCCGGACAGTGTGGGCTTTGTGGGCTGTGTGAGTCTGTATGTTCTCCCCATGTCCTTAAGGAGCATTAACCAAACCTAGTCTAGGTTAGCATGGGAAAAAAAAAAAAAAAAAAAAACATTATACACCTTTACACCTGCCACTTCTCCTTTGAACAATAACTGAAGACCTAGCAATTCAACAATGCTTTGGTTAGTCTTGACTATAGCGTCTCGATGGGCCTTCGGCAGAGGACACCCTGAAAAGTGAGTCTCCTCATTTAACTTATATAGTATAGAAAAAGTGCACTGGAAGTCAAAGGATTATTTGTGCAATATGTTTCCCTCCTGCTCCTCTCTCTTTTGCACTTTTTTTTACGTGTAAATGTGGCTGAATGAAGATTGTTGTGCACTATACTGTTATTATTTTTTGGATATAAGTCAGCTGACAGGTTTGTCTCATCCAAGTACATTGCACTGTTGACTGTGTGTCGACCTTATAAATGAATCTAAATATGTTAACAATAAATGAATCAGAGTTGGTATAACATTTGTAGTGGAATCCAAATTGAAGGATCTGGTATTGCTCAATTAGTTACCAATGAATTCTGCACATTTGTGTCCTACACCGAGGAGTAGGACACAATGATGAATACATCGAACTGAAGGCTAAAGCTCTTTAAAGAAAAGGAACCAGTCGCCCATTCACACTCTCATTCATACACCAATATATGCAGACACTGAGACTAATGTGTTACTATTTCTAATCCTAATCAAAAGTCTCTGAAACTTTACAATGAGTCACTTCCCTGTGTTCTCTGAGGGAGCTGCTGTAATAATGTGTTACTGATGATAAACCACCTACAGCAGATATGAACAAGAATTAATGTTGAGATCCACACTATATGGGAATAATGTTCTTTTCTCACTTGTCTGACACTCCTGTCATTGAACATCTCCATTGGCTTCACTTTTTCTCTGCTGCTCCTCAGATATTTGTGTCATATTTGTGTCTTACATGACTTGAAGAGAGTCACTGGGGGTGGATTGGGGGGGTATATAGATATCAGACTGAAGCTCCGGCTGTGACTCTTAATAGAGACAGTTTTAAAAGTTCACTAAATCTGGCAATAGGGATTAATAACAAACAAGCAAAAAACAAAACTAAGCACAAAGTTGGATAAAACACTCTCTGGAGCTGCTGCAGGGACTATTGTGCCTGCGATGTGAGAACACTTTGAAGTTACCATTTCCGATATAAATCACTGGAGGGAAGTTTATTCTGTTTTGTATCAAAACAGAATCAGAACTGAGAAAATAGACTTTTGTTCCCAAGGGAAAGCACATGTAAAGAGAGCAAACCTGGAAATGAAAAAGAAAACAAAAAGGTTTTTGCCTGCAGTGCCTTAAATGGTCAAACATATATTTTGAATAACATGATATTAGGGCTGCTTGATTATTTAAAAAATAATAATCATGATTATTTTTGTCATAATTGAAATCACGATTATTAAAACGATTATTTGTTGCCTTTAAAAAAAAGGCTTTATTTTATGTATATATTTATTAGAAAAAAAAAAAAAAACTATGCTGAATATTTTCTGTTTTCTGAACAGTCATAAAAGTACAAATGATTTCAAGTTTGCCTCGATTAAGGAGAGGTCTGTGTTTCACACCTGCCCCCTGCTGGCCAGCCACAACACCTGCGCAAGTAAACTGAGCAGTGCGGCCTGATGACATCATCAGGTTGGCACGTTTTTTTCCAGATTATGCTAATTTTGTAATAGTTTAGTGTAATAATCGAAATTAAAATCGAATTTTGATTAATTGCACAGTCCTACATGATATTATATATTATATTATGCTATGTTCCATTCACTGACACTAGTGCGGTTCTGATGGCTCACAGGTGCCTAACAACTGACACTAAACTACCACAACTTATTTGTCTTATTGAGCAGACTAATGTCTCCATTGTCTCCAACTTCCTTTCAGAAAGTAGACCACGGGTTCCACTCCAAAGTCATGTGGACTTTTCTCTGTGTGTCTGGGTGGATTTTGTCCCAGTTGCTGCAGTTTTAATTTCAAATTTGGTCTTTTACACACGTGACCAGTGGCTTATCAGACCATGACAACATGCCATCACTCTGGTCAAAGGAGGAGACAGTCAAAGTAAATGACGTCCAAACACCTTCACCAAACTTGTTCTGCAGAAAACTTTTTATTAACTTGAAGTATTTTCTTAACACAATTTATTTTAAGTTTTATTCCAACAATACTAAGGGTAAGGGCTCTATATTAGTTGTAAAAGCCCTTAGACTTACCCTTAGATTAAGAGACCAGAGTTGGTTTTCTCTCTGGCAGCGAAATAAAGTGGAGACAGTGGCGGGACATGTTCAGACACGACCTGCTGCCCGCTCTAACAGGCCTGAGGAGGTGTCTCGGGGAGAGGGAAGACCGCTCTGATCTGCTGTAATCTGGGACCAATTAACCACAGTCAGACAGTGGTGCTGGCCAGGGTCAGACCTCTGCCCGGGAGGGAGTGATGCAGCAAAACAAGCCTCATCTGCCAGTGACCCTGAACGCACCACAGAAACATGCTGTGGGCTGACTCTGTCCAATGATTTTTTTATGCCCTTTGTTTTTATGTGTGCTTCTGCTTTTGTTTCTCTCTTTAGCCAGAGGACACGATAGTGACCAGGCATCAGTGTTGGGGGAGCTGCACAGGAGCACATTTAGAACCAGCTCCATCACCGCAGCCTGCTTTCATCCTGAGGTGAGCACAACGTCTCCCTCCCACGTCACATGTCGGTCTCTCTCTCGCAGTCTCAGGGCCAGATCTTGTGATTCCCAGACTCCCAGACCTGCGGAAGGCGGTGGGTTGCGAGTGGGGGGGGGGGGGTTCTCTTGTACACGCGTAACATGCATGATGCAGCGCGCAATGTGTAATAAAGATTAAAGAAACAAAACTGTCCCTCCGCTGCTGCAGCCACTCACTGCAGATCCAAGATGAGCGGGCGGGAACAGAGAGGCAGCGTCGGCATTGGACACCGTTCGAATGCGCAAAGTTACAAAATGTACAGGATATAATTGATCAGAAACTGTCATATCGGCTGCGAAAACTGTAGCGTATTGGAACATTTGAGCTACAGCTGCAGGATTCTTGGGGCGGCTGAATTTGAAAAAGAAAAAAAAGTTGCTATGCGCCCTGTAAAATGCGCTTCTTCCTTTTGGACTGAGCTGTGGCCACACAAGGAGCATCATCAGGAGGTACAGACTGACACACGATGGAAATGTCTCCTTAAAACTCAGATCAGACCTGGTGTTGTGGCACTTAAGGCATGTGTGGTTTATTTATGGAAAACTGTTGTTGTTTTGGTGTTAGGGGTGTGTGCGTTGATCTACTGTATCAAAGTAAACCCGTGCGTAACCGACGCTCAAACCGACTTTTCAAGGCAATTTCACTTTTGTTTTCAATTTGACGTCGATTCTAAGGAAGAAGACAAGGCAGCGCGATGTAAAGAGGAACATAATGTGAAGGTTGCCACAGAAGAGCGGCTCCAAGTGCTCTTTGTAATGAACCACGCCTCAGTCGGCCTCTTTTTCTTAAATAACGCCCTCTCCTTGTGGCGCAGCCTTTAGTCCAAAACCTGTGCCACATGCAAGATCGCGCGTGAACCACGTTACGTTTAGAGTTGCGCACCGACTGCGCCAGTCACAAGATCTGGTCCTCGGTACGGTCTCAGCACGACGCACACTTCCAGACACTTAAGTTTGCACTAATTAATAGCAAACTCTGTGCAAATCTTGTACACTAAACCTAACTGTCTTAATTTCAAAGTGTCCCAGAAGAGGACGGAGACAGTGTCCCAGCAGAGGACAATATGTCAGTATAAAGAGCACTATATAGGCTCGCTAACCCTGGTTCTATGAATGTGAATGTCATGAAGTAAATGGCTTCAGTGACATGTTTCAAATCCAGCAGGTTCTCTTTAAAAGTGAAAGTTGACTTGGAGCAGTGATTCTCAAGACGTGGATAAGGGTCCACAAAAAGGTCTCAGTCTACAACATTTCAGCTGGACCAAAGTAACTCAAAAGTAACGCAAAGTAGTGTCTGTCAGTTACATTTTTCAGACTTGTATGTAATACAAACACAATTACAATTTCAGAGTTACATGTGGACACCTCAGCTCTCAGTCGTACAGAAGCGTCCCATCATAGACTTCTGTTCTTAAAGGAACAGGCCACCGTTTTACATAATGAGATATGTTCTTACCTGAGCTTAGACGAGTTGATGAGTACCTGTCTGGTCTTTGTGCGTGCACTCAGTCACGTAAAAACGACCAACGATGTTGTTAGCATTTGGCCCCTCCCAATGTATTCCTATGGCTCCACACGGGGGTGAAGTTAGAAGCTACCACAATCTTCCACGGGCACAAAGACTAGACAGGTACGTATCAACTCGTCTAAGCTCATGTAAGAACATATCTCAGTATGGAAAAACAGTGGCCTGTTCCTGTAAGTCGTCACACTGGGTAGTTTTAGTGATAGGGAAGCTTCATCAGCACTGATCATCCTCAATACACTACACTATTACACTATTTCACATTATCACTTTGAAAATAATGAATGGATATGTCTGGTCTGTTATCTTTGCACTTTGTTTGCACTCGGGCAGTTACCAAATCCAGACCAATATCCTTTGAAAAGCACTAAGCTAGATTCACAAAGAGAAATATTGTATTTATTTTTTTAATTCAGCTGGCATATTGTCAACGTCAAGGCTATGTGTTTTATTGATTCAAATGTATCAGTTTGATGATGAATGATAATAGAGCAATTAGCCTCGCTGCCTGGCCTGAGGTTCATCGCCCGGGAAACAACCTCTCCATGTCAATATCTCATCTCCAGAGTCCTCCCATGTCCGTGTGTATGTAAAACAAAGGCTGTCCATTGAGCGACCTGACTCTGCCATTAACATCTCTCAAGTTAACACCCTGTGACCCGGCAGCTAAAGGCCAAAGGAAGCTCCTCCATCATCTCCGCACATCTACATCTGTCAGAGAGAGCAAACAGATTCTACACTTCCTTTGCCCCCACATACCTCCTCTGTCATTCCAAAAGAACACCCGTCAGTGAATTTTAAAATCCAAATTAACAATCCTACCGATCTCCTCTGAAGCACACACAAAAGCAGCAGTTTTTCTTCGCAGCTGGGCCTGTCTCGGCGCGGCTCGTGGGTGATTGACACCAGTTCCAGATTGCCGGGTTAAACAGGGGCTCCATATAAATTGCTAAAGAGCTGTCAGGCAGTGCTGTGTGCAGCTGTGGCGGTGGATTAGCCGTGACTCACGGTGTAATGCATTCTAATGGCGGGCCCCGGGCTGCTCTTCCGGTGGCCCCGGCGAGAACATTACTCACCGCAGCTCCTGGCTCCCCAGAGGATACCTTCTCGGACAGGCTGCATAATGTCCAGATGGCAGCTCTCGGACTGGGAGGTGACATTTGCTGTGGCATTTACTAAAGCAATTTGGTTAAAAAGTGATGATACTGTCTGAAGCGCAACTCTCATCAAATAGTCATTATTTGAAATGGGCCGTAGAAAAGGTCCAACAGGGAGCGTGTTTCTGGAAATAGTACAGAGACAGATGCTCAAGGACTACACAGTGATGCTATTTAATAAAAACTCAGTACAATTTAGAACCCTGTAACACTATTCGACCCATAATGCCATGGGGCAAACTGATCCATTTTCTTCCACCTTGGTACGGTGTAGAATCAGATGTTTTTTAGCCGTAAGTGTAAATGGACCACCTTCAAATAGCTTATACTTTATTCATCTCACACTCTGCATTCACCCCCACATGCACTTACTTGTGTGAGTGCATGTTTGACCTTTCAGTGACCCTGTGGCTGTATGGGTTGGTGCCTCTGCTTTCCACCACAGTGGTCTCTAGGATGCTCCAGGATCAGTTGTTATTTAGGGTTTCTGGTAGGTTTTCTAGCTGGAATGTAGATGAAAACATCAGCAATAAAAACCTACAAGCAACTCTAAAAAACAACTGATCCTGGAGCATCCTAGAGACCACTGTGATGGAAAGTAAAGGCGCTATACCCGCTGGGTCACTGAAAGGTCAAATATAATATTTGTTTTCCCATAAAAAGTTGCACAGTGCATATTTAATATTATTCATTCACTAACCTTCTACTGCAGCCGTGGCTGCCCTGTGGCTGAGAGACCAAGACTTGGCTGCAAGTCTACAACAACGGCCTCTCTGATTCAAATGAATGCGATACAGCAAGCTTTTTTATGTTCAATATGTTTTGAATGTTTGACATTTCCAAAATGTGACATCGTTAATAAATTAGAGATTCCTGAAATATGGTATCTTAACTTAAACACACTGTAAGATGCTCAAGCATTTTGTGGACCTGAAATGGATCTGTCGGAAATTCGGCTTCCACATATTTTCCGGATACAAGAGGGATAATATCCGTCGATCTTTAGAAGATACAGAAAATATGCGGGGATGATCCGTGATGCATCTTTTGAGGATACGGGATCTGGATATCTCCGTATATTTCAGGGATGAATATCCGGAGTTCGGATATTCCCGGATGCAAAAGTGGTCCCAATCCGGGAAAATCTGAAATTTGCGATACGTCTTGCATATCTCCGGATACTCTCCGGATCTTTGACAAACATGGACATATACTGTGTTAAATCTTCCTGGATTTTAGGCCTTTTTGTCCAGTGCCAGTGGCCCATTCATGAAATATCTTCCCAACATCTTATATTAAGATATATTATATAAGATGGTTTCAAGCCCCTAACATTCCGGAACCACAAAAGTAAGACGTTCAGATTTTTGCACTAGACTACTTTACCCAGGGACATCAAACACACACCGAGAAGCACAATTTCCACTTTCTTCTGAGAGTGGGGCTGTGGCACCAGACACCACTGTTACCCTTTATCATACACATATATATATATATATATATATATATATATATATATATATATATATATATATATATAGTAACTCTATAACAACAGTTATGTTCAAAAGCTGCTTTAAGTCACATTCAACGTTTCCCCACATTCTCCTTGAACCCGAGCCAAGGTTACCTAAGTCTTTGCTGGATCGATGGTGGTGTGACGTAGCGGACCACGGAATCCGTCGGTGGTGCATTGATCGCGAGCTGTTTTGCATTCCGCAGAGCTCTTTGGGCAGCTCCATCGGCCGTGGGAGAGCGTAAAGCCCCCCCCCCCCACCACCCCTGCCCCAGACTGTGTGAGTGATGGGTCAATACGACGGAAGACGTCTCCTCTCGGCGAAGAGAAGACGAACCAACAAGGTCGTGGGACGGACTGTGCATGCATCAGGCGTGTGTGCGTTTGGCTAACCTCTGCTGGGCGCATGGTCTGTCTGCCAGTTCATTAATGAGAGTACACCTGCTTTATGTAATGAGCATCTCCATCTGGCCAACACTGTCATGTACACTCATTCACATGCTCTACACTGCGAGTACTTGGAGTAAAGGCCAATATTATGCTTTTTCTACACTACAAGGCCACAAATGTAACCACATGAAGTCACACACTATTTGGTTGAACTGCCTTCAGTTTAGATTACAGTTCTGGAAATGATAGACATGGGTATTCTAGGGTTATATCAGCACTATATTACATGGGATGTTTTACTGGTCCTGGTGATACGGAGATGGGAAAAAAAAGCACAATTCTGACAAAAAGTGCACACACAAAAAACCTCCAGGTATTTATTTCACTTTGCCTGCTTTTGGCATGGATTTGTAGGAATATTGAATCTGTCGTTGCGCCGCTTCCGTAAGGCTGAGTAACATCAGGTTAGGCTCATTTGAAAGCTTGGAATGAATGAGTATACATTCCAAAATATGGTCTCTATCTCTTATGGTTCCAAAGCTGGGGCACTGGGTCCACTTTGGATTACAAACCCTGCAAGCCGTTTTGGTGCCCTAAGCAGAAATGTTTGATGGTCCCCCCCAAAATACGAATAAATAAATAAATAAAATAAAGCAGTGCAGGGAGGAGGCGTAGCTCAATAACATTAAACGCACTCTCAAAACAACACCAAAAAAAATAAAAAAAATAAAGAGTTTAGGATTTAGGGTTAGTTGGTGCCCCCAGACCCTAGGTTTCTCTGCTCCGCCCCTGCAGCCGCGGCACACTTCAGCTCAGTCTTCCCTCTCTCTTTGTGGTACCCCAGCGCTACAGACCCGGACCTGCTGAGAAAGTGATTGGCTGTGAGTTCCCATCTCTCCAAGACCTGTTCCCCTCCAGGACCCGGAGGCGTGTGGGTCGGATCATTGCTGACCCTTCTTACCCTGGACACGGACTATTCACCCCTCTCCCCTCAGGCAGGAGGCTACGGTCAACTCGGACCCATAAATCTGCCACTTGAACAGAAAACAAGACCCATAACTTAGGCACAAACTCATGGATGTAATCTGTGTGTCCACACTTAGATCAGCTGCTATCACTTTATCACTTAATACACCTACACATCTGAAAATGTCGTTGTCGTCCTACCATATTCTATATTATTGTTCTGAAACCACGGCAATAAAAACTATTCTGATTGTGACTCACTGTGAGCACGGGCTACAGAGAACACTACATGATGCAAAAAGTTTTGGCAGGATCTGAACTTAAGTTTGCTAGTGAATGTACCACGTTGTTGCATAATCGGTCACATCGGCCATTTCTATAACTCTTCTTTTTCAGCGATCTCATTAAATACGGGCAACTTTAATAAAACAGTGGCGCAAATACTGTCCAGTGGCATCGCTGTGGCCTCAGTGTGGTGCCCCTCGGAGACCTGCTGCCCGACGCACAGTGCATTATGAGCGTTTAGGGTGCGGCGGCACTGATCGCCCTAGTTGCATCATTTATTGTTTGCTGGACAGACAAAAATGTGTAGATTCCAAAACTAAAAACAGCAGGTCTCTTTCCATTTCCGGAGAAATAAGCAACATAGAAACTCACGACCGAATTTCATTGCAATGTTACTCCGTCCCCCTGAGGCCTAGGAAGTTGGGGAGGTTTCATTTTATTTTTTTACTGTGACCATCAACTCACTACGCTTCATCTGTAGGGATGATTGTGGACACAGTCAGAGACGTCCTCTCCCTAAGGCTAAGGCCTCCCAGTTATTCTCCAGCATGTCTTTGGACGGGGGAGGAAGCACTCAGAGCTCCCGCAGCAGCACCAAGAGGACATGCACACTCGCCTTTGTTCAATGAAACACTTCCTGCATCCTGCATTTAATGGTAGAAGGATGTTGAGCCCTGTATTACTCACAGTACATGTGTCGGAGGCGATAAAACTAATCAGCCACCAGGGAGTCCCTTTACAGCGCTGATTAAATGCTGCATTAATAATTGATGCTTTATGATGATGTTTGCGAGCCTGCCGTCTGCCCGTCGCCTGTAGCTCCGTTTATGACACAATAACAGCTAGGATTTCAAATGGTCCATAGGAATGATCAGCAAACACTTGTTGGACCAAACTCTTTCCTAATTGTGCTCAAATGTCCTAATTGTAACAAACACACAGCAGTCATTTTTACAAGTTGGATTCCAAGGGCACTGGGACTTTGTGTTAGCCTGGACGATTTCGGGCGTTCTGCTCTCCCAAAATGTCATCCACTGAGCGGCGCTGTGATAAAAAATAACACCGTTCGTGTCGGCACTTCCTGTTGCTCTTATGCTGCATTCAGACTGAACGCGATGGAGACTTTTCGGTTCAGTTTTATTGCCTTAATGGTTTGGTGCAGCCCCGTGAGGCGACTCCTGTTGTAATATTGGGCTTTAGAAAACCACTGAGTGATTGAGACGTCAGGGGCGAGTGATTTTGAATGTATTCTGAAGCAGGAAGGAGCTCTTGACTGAAAAAGAACTGCTGTTTTGGTTCTATCTAGTCCGTCTTTGTTACTGCCATGTCCTGTGGATCTTCAACTATAAATATACACACGATCTACGCAAGGATCTCCCCAGTATTTAAGCACACATCCATACGTCTGAATAAAGGACTATTATTTGTGCCAGTGGACAATGGTTATTCCAGGTTAGCCCTGTTAGCTTCGCCTACAGCTCATTGTTGATGAAAAGTCCGCAATATCAGCCCAAGGCGTGGTGTGTTTACATGCATGAGTCCTATGTATGTTTCTTTAACATGCACTGTCCCAACCAAATAATCCAATAAATAAATAAATTCCCAAGGGGCAGGGGGGTGACTATGTGCCCCCTCAATGGAATTTCCTGGGTTTACACAATCCTTTTCTAGTCCAGATAGGCCAGAGATTGGATTTTTCCTTGGTCAGGTCAGAGCATACTGTTAGAGTTTTTGTAACCCTCATAAAGATGACTTAGACAGAAGGTTGTAACAAGTAGTAGCGGAGTCTTTAGATTAGAGTAAGTAAAGTATCTCAATTTTGCCAAAGTTGTGAGAAAACCGACCAAATGAAAAAAAAAAACATTTCATTCCAGCCACGAAGCACCAGCCAGTACCAGCCCATCACTGATCATTTTTATTTTGGCTCACAACTTTTTTTTTTTTTTGCTTCACCAGCAACTGATTCACAAGCCAGTTCAGTTTAGTAACCACAAACTCTGTCAGTAATACTTATTCTTGATGAAGAATTTAGTTGAGATTGTTTTTGCAACTGGACATATTGAACACATGTCATCGCCCAATTATAAACAAAGCTACATGTTGGCTTTAAGTCAAGAAACGAGATGAAAAACATTAACATTTGACCCATAAGCATGTCAAGCCCTGGTCAGAACACGGAGATCTCCTTTAGTTTGATATAATTATAACTGTGGATTTTTACCTCTACACAGTAATACCGTTTGGTTTTGCTCTATTATGGTTCAATTCTTCTCAGAGAAGCCCTGCAACAATTTAAAAAAAAAAAAAAACGTTGTCTGCAGCTCCAGCTTGAGGCACTGGTTCAAGGACGGGTCAAATGGGACACAATTCCAAACAAAGTATGCCTTAGCCTTAAAGAGGGGGTATTATGCTTCTTTCAATCACATAGCACCAGTCTATATCACACTACAATGATGACCAAACCTTCTGTTGGTCTGTAAATGCAGTAAATTACAATAACTGCCTTGTATAAAATGTCTCTCTCAAAATGGCTGTAGTGAATGTCTTGAAATAGGCCTCTGTCTCTTTAAGAACCTCTGAGCCTTTCCGACACGCCCCCTTTTCTGCTGAGGAGCAGTGGTTGGTTACTCGGCTGGTGATGAAAGCTCGGAGGCGTCTCCAGGAGGTGGGGGCGTTCCTAGGAGGACTCAGGCAAACCTATCCCTAAAATGGCCGCCATCAGAGTTTTTACAGATTACTCAAAAATATGTGAATGTGCAAAGGCAACACTTCAGTCTGATCGGTCTGTCATCTCCCCCTGGTGTCTCTGGCTAACGGGCAAAGCTAACTGCGGGCTAGCATCACTTTAAACAGTATTTACAGCCAAGTTTCAGTGAAAAAAAAATATTTCCATTGTATAATTGGATGAACAATATCCCTCTGTCCCTTTGTCTTTTCTGTCAGCGTAGTATTTACTCTCCAAGACAATTCATAACTTAAAAAATCTCAACTTGCTACGACACCTGCAGTTGCGCTTATGGCCTCTAGGGGCAAGAGTTACTTCGTGCTGCTTTAACATCAGATTAGGGGTGCTCAAAGTGTGGAGCGGGGAAAGGATTGTCTTACAGCGTCAAAGAGCTTGACAGTTGATGCTAAAATGGCTGGTGTCAACACTGCATAAAGAACTATTCAAAAGTTTGTTCCCGAAGTGCTAGCACTGACACTGCCGCCTTATTAACACACACGCTCACACACAACATCTGCTCCACAAGATGTTTGCTCTTTCTTTCTTGCAAGTTTAGGGGGGGAAAATCTGCCATCTTTTATCTTCTGTGTACATAATGGCGTCAAAGATGGTCTGTAGGAAGTGAGAGCGTTACATAAGGCTAATTTAGACTTATTTTTTCTGTTTTGGTACATTCTCTCCCACATTTTGAGAGCCTCCTGGTGGTTATTTAACAGACTGGACATTGGAACCACTTGAAAGTACTTAAAGGGATATTTCAGGATTTTTGACATAGGGCCTCATTTCCTAGTTCTCCAGAGTGTTGCTGATTCCTGGAGGTATTTTTTTTTGTAATTCATGCAGTTCTTATATTTGAAGAGTTTTGTGGTGCTAGGCTTGTGCTAGGCTAGCACATTTCTATGGTATCAGCTAGCCTGCATTAAAAACAGTCTGACCCGCTCCACAGTGCACCTGAGGCAAATCACTTATAACGCCAGACTCACCATATAAATGTCTGTGTCGATAGAATCATTTTTGGAATATAACTGACCTTGCGTCACATGAATGATCGCATTTTGAGGGGCTATTTTCAAGCAGATCACTCCGCCGCTGCGTAGCTTATACAACCACGAAGCTGATGCTGCTCAAATATAAGGTCTTTTAAATGCAAAATGGTTCAAACCACTCTATCGACACAGACATTTATATGGTTAGTCTGGTGTTATAAGTGATTTGCCTCAGGTGCTCTGTGGAGCGGGTCAGACTGTTTTTAATGCAGTGTAGCTGATATCGTAGAAATGCGCTAGCCTAGCACAAGCCTAGCGCCACGAAACTCTTCAAACATCAAACTGCATACATTACAAAAAAAAAATCTCCAGAAATTAGCAACACTCTGGATAACTATATGAGGCCCTATGTCAAAAATCCTGAAATATCCCTTTAAGTAGTGACAATAACTGGGCAGCTCTGTGCATAGTCATGTTCAAAATGAGAGTCTACATGAGCCTTTAGAATACCACTTCCACCAATCTCCAACCATCACCCCTCACTCACTCGTGCACACCATCATACCTAGGCCGGGTTAGTGAAGTGTCAAATACTAGTCAACACTTGCACCTGTCAAAGTCTGGATTTGAGAGCATGTGACCTCTGTAGACAAATGCTCTAACCACTAACCCTAAAGTATCTCGTGTGCACTATCCTGGTAGAAGCAGACTGCAGCAGTTACTCTGTCCCATCTGTAACCATGGTCTGCGTTTGACGTCACACCAGTCCGCTGCTTATCAAAACACATCCCTAATTTTCCCTTCGAAATATGCACCGTATTTTTTTTCCCCTGCACGTGATCCAAACCTTTCAGCCTTCCAAGCACTTCAACAGGTTATATTTGACACATGTGAACAAGCCACAGCCTGCCTCTAAAAGCGCATCCTCTGAGTGGATTTCAAAGGGAGGGCTTATTTCTGAACCTGAATCTTCTTCCAAATAACTTCACATCCACTTCTGAAGATACGCTGATCCGGCCTTTTTCCAGTAACACCAGGGACGGCTGGTTTCGACCACAAGAACAAAAAAAGGACTAGTTATGAAGACTAGTTATGACAACAGTGATCCGTACACACATACATTTGGCTCATACAATGGGATGTTGTAGTTTTGTAAATTTGAACTCTGGCAACACAAGATGAAGTCGGGAAGCTGCCGTGTGTTCGAGGAGTTTCAATGCGGCCAAAGAGACGTACGGAGACGATGCTACTGCCGTGTGAGTCCTTTGGTTTAGTGCTCACCCCGTGGTTCACATCACAACTCCTTTAGGCTCTCATACCATTCTGCTGGGGGTAAATGCATTGCTTAGTAATACGGCTGTTTAACCTCTTAAGTCCCACCTGAACCGAGCACATTTTCTCCACAGTTTGGCTTTACCCAAATTTAAAAGCTTCTTGAATATAATAATAATAATAGAAATGAAAACGAGATGTAAACCAACAAGAAAGTTACAAAGACGCCATAGAACACTTACAAGAAAAACTGGTAAAAAAAAAAAAAAAAAAAGTCAAAAAAGCAGAAAAAAATTGTTAAAAAGCAGATTTTTTTTTAAAAAGCTGGGGGAAAAAAAAGTTAAAAAAGCAGAAAAAAATGTAAAAAAAAAAAAAAAAGCAGAAAAATTGGTTTCAAAATCTGAAAAAAAAAAGTAAAAAAAGCAAAAAAACTGGTCAAAAAAGCAGAAAAAAACTATTCAAAACAGCAGGAAAAAATGGTCAAAAAAGCAACTAAAACCCAACAAAAAGCTGGAAAGATGCAACAAAAATGTGACATAAAAAGAGCAAAGAAAGTGTCACCGTGATAGCGACACAGTCTAGCTTACAGATGAGGCATAGAGATATAAACTGAACTCTCCAGTCAAGAAGCTTTCAGATTTGGGGAAAGCTGAACATTATAGCGGGAGTGAAGAGGTTAAATTTGTTTGTTTGTTTGTTTACTTTATTGTCCCCGTAGGGAAATTCATCCTCTGCATTTAACCCATCCTTCGATGCCGCTGGGGCAACCCGTAAGGAGCAGTGGTCGACGGCAGTGCCGCGCCCGGGGACCCATCTCCATGATGTGGAGCCAGGCTGATGGTCAGAATCACCTGGCTGGAGGATTCACCTATTGCACATGTTTTTAGTGGTAGGGGAAACCGGAGTACCCGGAGGAAACCTATGCAGACACGGGGGACACGGGAAAACATGCAAACTCCACACAGAAAGGCCCCGTCCTGGTGGGAATCGAACCCGGGACCTTCTAGCTGTGAAGTGGAGGCGCTAACCGCTGCGCTACCGTGCCGCATGACATTATGTAGCTGTTTAAAAAAGTAAAAAAAAACACGGTGTGCAACAGCCCCACCTAGAGTTTACATCACCAGCCGCCACTGAGTAACACCAACACCTTCACTGTGTCTCCTCTGAAGCATGTATTCACTGTCCTGCTTTCAGCGTGGCAGAGGAGAGGGATTTCCCAATGACGACCAAGAGCACAGAAATGTGCTGTCATGGCGAGCGTTCCTGCTTTACAGTCGAATGCATTTGACATATTTCCCTCCTGGGTCAGTAAGATATTCTACACACTCAAATAAAAAGCCTCTTTCACTGGTTTCGATTTGTTTACTCATCAGTCCTCAGTTTCAGTTTTCATTCTCTGTTCAGACTGACAGAAGCGAAGCAGCCTGTCCACGCCCGTGGCCTCTTTGACCCTCATCGACTTGCACGCCCCACTCAGACGTGGGCAAAGAGGGTCCTGAGAGCGTCCTGCCCAAGGACAAAACAACACCGAGCACTTTTTCCCGTTAAATTCAGAGAGATCTCCACACCGAAAACCACCCAGACTCACAGTCACATCATCCACGATAAGTAAGCACTGAATAAATAAGCAAACGTACTGCTCTGCCCAAATCAAGACGCCGGTCCTGAATCCAAAGTAGACTGGGCTCTTTAGTTTGCCCAGAAAGTCTGTGCACGTCTGGTCCCTCCTTGCAGCAGGCCGGAGTCACACTCTGTTGCCATGGAAACTCGACACCGAGAGGCTGAAGTTAACTCTGGTGTTTGACCAAAGAGCAAGTGGAAAAACACCACTCCCGCAGACCCTTTAATCATCCGCATATCCCTCACAGATGAACGCCGAGATCCGCACGACGATGTAACGTTTCCATGCGCTGGTGGGATTGACTGTTCTTCTGCACCCGGTCTTTGGGGGCCATTTCAGTGAAAAGGGATAATCCATGTTTGAGTGAATGTTATAATGTTCCCACCTGAAGAAAAAAAAAAACACAGTCCAAAAGGTGTTGAGGGAGCAAAAGGCAAACATAAAGCTGGGAGAACTTGATGCACTGAAGAAGAAACCATCAAAGAAAACAGGATTACTAAAACCTGCGCCGAGTAAAACACCCCTTAAGGCGAGACACTGCAGGGGAATAGGGAAACTTTTTACATTTAGATTTGAAACTTTTGCTGTACTGGCATAAATATGAGAAGAGGAAATAAAAAACTATTGCAAGTTTTCTGTCATTTTCTGCTTTCATATATACATTAAATAAGGCCTTTTAATGCTGAAAAAAGCCAGAAATTCCCCATATTTTCAGCGACAAAATCTGAATAATGCTTGGTTCAAATTTTTGATATCATGTTTAGTTGTAGTAGATGTTTCTCAGCCGTCCTTGGACCGATTTTGACCATTTAAAAACTCAGAGAAATGTTAAAATATCAACTGTTTTGATCTGTCCATGTGAAGATGATCTGCTTTGTCAAACACACGCCCCTCAGACTAACACCACGCCCCCTCGGACTAACACCACGCCCCCTCGGACTAACACCACGCCCCCTGAGACTAACACCACGCCCCCTCGGACTAACACCACGCCCCCTCAGACTAACACCACGCCCCTCAGACTAACACCACGCCCCTCAGACTAACACCACGCCCCCTCGGACTAACACCACGCCCCCTCGGACTAACACCACGCCCCCTGAGACTAACACCACGCCCCCTCGGACTAACACCACGCCCCCTCAGACTAACACCACGCCCCTCAGACTAACACCACGCCCCCTCAGACTAACACTACGCCCCCTCAGAGTAACACCACACCCCTCAGACTAACACCACGCACCCTCAGACTAACATCACGCCCCCTCAGACTAACACCACGCACCCTCAGACTAACATCACGCCCCCTCAGACTAACACCACGCACCCTCAGACTAACATCACGCCCCCTCAGACTAACACCACGCCCCCTCAGACTAACATCACGCCCCCTCAGACTAACACCACGCACCCTCAGACTAACATCACGCCCCCTCAGACTAACACCACGCCCCCTCAGACTAACACCACGCCCCCTCAGAGTAACACCACACCCCTCAGACTAACACCACGCCCCCTCAGAGTAACACCACACCCCTCAGACTAACATCACGCCCCCTCAGACTAACACCACGCACCCTCAGACTAACATCACGCCCCCTCAGACTAACACCACGCCCCCTCAGACTAACACCACGCCCCCTCAGAGTAACACCACACCCCTCAGACTAACACCACGCCCCCTCAGACTAACACCACCCCCCCTAAGAGTAACACCATGCCCCCTCAGACTAACACCACGCCCCCTCAGAGTAACACCATGCCCCCTCAGACTAACACCACGCCCCTCAGACTAACACCACGCCCCCTCAGACTAACATCACGCCCCCTCAGACTAACACCACGCCCCTCAGACTAACACCACGCCCCCTCAGACTAACACTACGCCCACTCAGACTAACACCACGCCCCCTCAGACTAACACCACGCCCCCTCAGACTAACACCACGCCCCCTCAGACTAACACCACGCCCCCTCAGACTAACACCACGCACCCTCAGACTAACATCACGCCCCCTCAGACTAACACCACGCCCCCTCAGACTAACACCACGCCCCCTCAGAGTAACACCACACCCCTCAGACTAACACCACGCCCCCTCAGAGTAACACCACACCCCTCAGACTAACATCACGCCCCCTCAGACTAACACCACGCACCCTCAGACTAACATCACGCCCCCTCAGACTAACATCACGCCCCCTCAGACTAACACCACGCCCCCTCAGAGTAACACCACACCCCTCAGACTAACACCACGCCCCCTCAGACTAACACCACGCCCCCTCAGAGTAACACCATGCCCCCTCAGACTAACACCACGCCCCCTCAGACTAACACCATGCCCCCTCAGACTAACACCACGCCCCTCAGACTAACACCACGCCCCCTCAGACTAACATCACGCCCCCTCAGACTAACACCACGCCCCTCAGACTAACACCACGCCCCCTCAGACTAACACCACGCCCACTCAGACTAACACCACGCCCCCTCAGACTAACACCACGCCCCTCAGACTAACATCACGCCCCTCAGACTAACACCACGCCCCTCGGACTAACACCACACCCCCTCGGACTAACACCACGCCCCCTCAGACAAACACCACGCCCCCTCCGACTAAAAAAAAGAAAAGAACCACACAAATATATAAAATGTCCAGATCGTGACTCTTCACAAGTTTTAGATCATCATTTATTTCACTTCTGTTCATCACAGAGCTACCAAAACCACACATGAGGTGTATTAGAGTGTGTAGCAAAAACCAAAGCAAAAAATATTTTTTTTTCCCGTTTTGGCAAAAAAAACAAAAAACAATAGGAATTTTTAAATTAGGAACCCAATATTTTAACACATCCCTCTGGGAAAAAAAAAAAAAAATGAAATATTGTTCAGTCCACGGCTGGAAAATGAAAGTCTATAAAGAGCGACTGATGTGGAGATATTGTTGCTATAGATACAAAACATAAAATCAGTGAATAATTAAACATGTTCTTGTGAAGATTAGATATATTTTGTTCCAGGTGAAAATTCACAGACACATTTGGCCCAAAACCTGAAAATTGAAAACAATGACTATCGCCTGTAGTGTTTCCCCTCAATCGGGGGTGATGCCACTGTACAGCTCTAAACCCATCCCGTAGGTCCTGAGCGCTGTGGCCCGCTGTTTCTCTGCCAAAGAAATGGCCGCGTTAACATCATAATGGACGTCTTCATTGGGTTAGCGAGAGGGTTAGTGAGGGGAGGCCTTGGGAGAGGATGGGGAGCTGGGCTTGGGGGCTTCCGCTCATCAATTTACGGCCACAGCGTTGGCTTAACTCCGACCCACTTACCACAACGCCGATAATTCTCCACACGCGTATTTATAGCAGCGCGCTAAATTTAGTCCCCCGTGCTCATTCTTTAAGGCAAACAGGATCAAAACGTGGGGTTGCCGGGGGAATAAAACGTTCAAAGTATGGGATATGTGTTGGCGGGATGAACGCGGGGCCCGTGGAGATGCAAGACTCCATCCTCTGTTGGAATGGTTGTCATGTGGGGGAGGGCAGGGACCCAAGCCAGTTAGCGCAGCGATCAGACAGAGCTGCCATGACAACAAAGGAACAGCGCCCACATAACCTTAATCAACAAATAACTCAGAGACGGTAATGTGAAATTCAGAAATATCCTCAGCGGTCGCGCCAGTGAGGCAGCCTTCTTTACTTTACACCAAAGTTTTCTTCAGGACTGGTTTTCAGCATTGCACAAGGCTGGCCCAGTCTAATGATCCACTATAGCCTCCATCACAGAAGAAGGGATTCAGTCCAGCTTTGGCAAGGCAGTTAGTAAATATTTATGTTTGATTGATGCTATTTGCCTTTTAGCCTATTTTAACACATCTTTTTATTCTGTAAAGCAGTTTGAATTATGTACACAGATAGATTTCCCTCGCGTTTGCTTCAATAGCTTGTGCAGATGAACTGCACAATGAATTGTGAATGGAAAGTGTTTACTGACCTTGCTGTAATATTATGCAAATTCTCTATGAGTCAGACTTCGATCTGTAAAATCATTATGAAACATGCTGTTAATACATGGTTTATGCCTCTGCACGTCACTCATAACCTCATCAAAAAACATATTATTATTAAGCCACAGCCGCACAACTATTAGTCACTCAAAAACAAACAAAGCAAGTTTCAAGGTCCCTGGGGAAACCTGCATGAGCAGTGCAGAGGGTTTACATCAAAACATTCAGTTTATCTTTTCATTTTGAGGTGAGGGACAGAGTAGAACTCGACTTGAAAAGTAAAGTCATTTAGTAAGGTCAATTATTTATTCAATATAAACACATTGAGTGCCAAAAAACGTTTTTTTTTATTATTAGGAAACTAGACACTGTAATAGGCTTTCTTTTTTTTAGTCTGAGGGGGCGTGGTGTTAGTCTGAGGGGGCGTGGTGTTAGTCTGAGGGGGCGTGGTGTTTGTCTGAGGGGGCGTGGTGTTAGTCTGAGGGGGCGTGGTGTTAGTCTGAGGGGGCGTGGAGTTAGGCGTTTGACAAAGCAGAGCGGCTTCCCATGGACAGATCAAAACTGTTTCTCTGAGTTTCTAAATGGTTATAGTGGGTCCAAGGACGGCTGAGAAACATCCTGTTAAAGTCTTCTATCGAGAACGAGGCTGTTTAAATGCACACGGCAAAAAAAAGCGATCAATCTGCGGCAACACACAGTGTTTCAAAATGTGTCAACAATGTTGTCGTTGAAAATTTACTTGAAACTCAAATATTTAGGCATTTGCCTCTTCCCATAACGTCGGTGTCCGTCCAGAGAGGAGAGAGGAGGTAATCAGAAAGGTGATTTTGATCAAAACTAGCCTCTGTTTAGCATAGATTTCTCAAGAACCGAGGCACGTAGAAATAAACTGCTTTCACCTACGGACAGCTTAGAGTCTCGTCTTTCAAACGAGCCATAGCATGTGTCCATAGCTATAACATAGAATATGCTGTGGTGCTACAAATATCATGAAAAATGGTCTGGATTGTTGGTACTCAACAGCGAAATCCCAAAATCAGCGCATGGTGGTAGTTTCAAATACAATGATCCGATTCAACATTTGTAGATTTTCATATATTTCTTACTTGCAACACCGCTGATTTTATTCAATATAGAGCCACATTTCAGCCCGTGGACTGTCATTTGTTTGAAAGGTTGCTGTGTGTTGAATGAACCCAGACATATGAATGTGCACTCTCTGACAGCAAAAGATGTGCACCTTTTTTTTTTCAAATATTTTCCAAGACTTATTTCCAAAACAGTAGATCCCCATTTGTAATTGGACGTCCATTCAGAAGAGAGCAGCTCCAAGCGGAAAAGTCCAAGATGGAGTTTGATCACCACATGTTGTTAATGTAAAGAGCCCTGAATATCTGGGCTCTCCTCTGCGCTTCAGTTGGACATGTGAGGTGGGCGTTCTCCGCGGATGAAGGCGTGGGAGGAGGTCCTGACACTTAATTGCAGCTCACATTAACAACAGGGAAGGGGCTGGTTATGGGGCTGCTGTGCGGTGAGGCTGATGTGCTGATACTGACACTACAGCCTTGCACATGTAAACAGAGCGACAGTGCACACTCAGTATGCACAGCTGGGACAGGATATGAACGGCTTTTGCCGAAGGACATGATTCCAAGGCACATGCATTTTCCTGTAAATTACTGTGGCAGTTTATTGTCTATACTGGTGAGAATCTAACAGCCCAAAGCATGAGCATCTGCAAGCAACGGCAGGTTCACCCCCAACTCACACCCTCTTTAGAAGTCTTACAAAGAAATCTGATGTTCGGTGTGAAGGTGTTACTTTGCTCCTGGCTGGTTGAGCATGTCAGTGTTAAAATAGCAAAATGAAAGAGAAAGCTCATAAAAAATGATTTAGGCCATTATGGGAGCAGGCTGACAACCTAGAACGTGGTGCATGGCATTGGACCCCCATCAGGAAGGGGTCCATGTGGAAAACCCTAATGTTCAAGTTGCTTTTAATTTGATACAATCACATTTGTCAGTAAAATTGCTATTTGATTTGAATGTGTTTACCCCACCTTTATATATCAGAAAACACACACTCTTAATACTGCGGCCGAGTAATGACTTAAACGTCCTCCACTGACAAGTAGCCTGCTTCAGACTGACCTCTTGCCCAGCTCATCCTTCTCTGCTCTGTAAACCCCACTGCTGTCCTCCTCTCTACCAGGAAGTCCTTTATCTCATATCGCCGAACCACCCCCCGGACACCAGAGGCCAAGCGGTCACTCTGCCTGTCTCCCTTCATGACAAATGCCCAGTGATGGTCTCTGCGGAGGCGTCGATAGACTCCGTATCCACTGCTGCTCTGACCCCTGTGTTAAGCGCCAATAACACGGCCGTTTTACTGAAGGACGGCTTCATAATGCCGAGGTGAGAGGTAATAACCCGTGCGGCGAAATCAAACAATGTCAGAGGCTCCATCTCGCGTCCAATAAAAAGGTAATTTCTCCCAGATGTGACAGAGTCCTGCCCATGGGATTTATTCCGTTTTAATGAGAGCTGAATATTTCAATGGCTGGGCCCTATTATACCTGTTCATGATAATTAAGGTGTCTTTATAGGTGATTTTTAAAATCACCACTCAGCAATTTGCATGTGGTTTACAGCTAAATCTGTCCCGAACACAGAACAGACACTGACAGTATAGACCAACTCCTGGTGCTAACTTATGGTTGGACTCGTTTACAATAGACTGAGGGCCTGATTTACAGTGCAAAAACATGGTGGTCCAAAGGTGGTCCAAAAAGCAGGTGCAGTTGAGGTTTTTGTCTCATAAACCTTCAGGTCTGAGCACAAACATGTTTATATTTCTGTTCCTCAAGATCATGTCTCTATGTCAACAACAGGCAGGTGGAATGGTGTGTAAACTGGTACATTTCCGACTTGGTGCCTTGGAATGCCACTCAAAGTGGAGACGTCCAGACTGCTCCGAGTTCAGATATGAGATGAAGACAGCATTGGCACCCCCCGGGGGAGAAGTGCAGCTAATAATAAAACTGTTTTATGTTATGACCCAGTGAGTGAACATTACTTTTGGTCACCGCCTTCAGTTTAACGTTATGAGGCATGCTTTGAAATATATAATAATAATAATAATAACCTTTATTTATAAAGCACATTTAAAAACAGCCAAAGCTTACCAAAGTGCTGTACAGAGACAAGCAAAAAACAATCATAAAACAAGAGTTTACACTTACAGCAGTTACAACAATGCCAAGACACATCATTAATTGGCACCAGTGAAAAGAGATGTGTCTTAAGTATAGATTTAAAGTGCTTGAGTGTTTGTGCAAGTCTAATGTGCACAGGTCGGCCATTCCAAAACTTAGGTCCAGTCACAGAGAGGGCTCGATCTCCTCCTGGTCAGACCGTAGGGCTCTGGTTGGGACATGATGTTGAAAAAGTTCAACTAAATAAGAGGGGGCCAAGCCAACAATCAGTAATACTTTAAAATATATTCTAAAAAACACAGGGAGCCAGTGCAGAGATTCAAGAATTGGAGTGATGTGGTCCCTGCGTTTCTTCCCTGTTAAAAGACGGGCTGCTGTGTTTTGCACTCCCTGTAATCGGCTGATTTTTGGGACTGGTCCAAACCGGCATACAGGGCGTTACAATAATCGAGCCGCGAAGTTACAAAGGCATGAATGGCCTTCTCCAAGTGCACTGGTGGAATGTAGGGTTTCGCTTTGCTTAAAACCTTCAAATCATAAAAACTAGATTTAAGAACAGCATTTATCTGTTTGTCGAGTTTAAAATCATGGTCAACAATAACGCCAAGATTCCTAAAGAATGACTTTTGAAACGAAATCTAGGGTCCAATTGCGCTATCGCATGTCATCAGGACGTTTGACTTTCCAAAGACAATAATTTCAGTTTTAGCTTTGTTTAAGCTCATTATTTTGCATCCACTGCTGTATTTCCTTCAGGCAGTCCAATAAAGATTGCACTGAGCTCTCGGATTTAGATTTGAACATCATCTGCATAGCAATGATAGGCAACGTTATGCCTCTTCATAATAGCTACTAGTGGAAGCATATAAAGGTTGAAAAAAATAGGACCTAGAATGCTTCCCTGGGGAACTCCACATTTTAGCTCTGACACCACCGACGTAAATTCTCCAAGCTGAACAGACAAAGACCTATTTGCAAGGTATGACTGAAGCCATTTTAGTGCAGTACCCCTGAGACCAACATGTTGCTCCAACCGAGCCAACAAAATTGCATGGTCCACAGAATCAAACGCTGATGTCGAGTCTAAAAACAATAGGGTAGAACGTTGACCAGAATCAGAGATTAAAAGAAGATCATTAAAAGCTTTTATAAGTGCCGTTTCAGTACTATGTTTTGATTTAAACCCTGATTGATATGTATATTGTGGAGAAATGTTCATATAACGTTAGCATCTTGATAGCTAGCTGTTGTAGCATTAGCTGTTTTATTTACATACAAGTTTATTCAGCTGGACAGCTGGTCGTAGTTGCCTGGAATGTACCACAATTAAAGGTTGTGGTCGTGTATGTGTGGTGCCAAATATATTGCCAATTATGTCATCATTTAATTGTTTTATTTATATTATAATGGTATTTTATGATTTGATTATATATTATAATATAAATGTTGTGTGCACTTTCAAATTGCAAACAAAAAAGAAACTGAAAAAACAAAAATTGGTCTGAAATGAGACCCACTTATTGTCCGTCAACAGCTATTGAAAACATTTGATTCAGTCCTGGACATGACATCAGCACTGTGAACATACCAAGTAGATCCCTTTGTTTCCGAGGGGAGGTGGGTAGAGGAGGAAGAGGAAGAGGAAGGAATCGTAAGCAAGGATAAGCACAGATTTTCTGATGTCTTCCTATGATAAAAGAAGTAACATCATCAAAACTGCCTTTATCCATGCCTAGAACAGCTCCGCCACAGAAGCCAGGACAGCACAGTGGTCAACCATTGTTTAGAAAATACGTGTTAAAAAGGGTTAGGACAGAGAAGGTGATGGGACCAACACAGTGTGAGTAATGTGAGGTGGGCTTGCGGCAGCAGACTGTGAGAGGACTCATATGTCCTCCTGGGGTCACATGTTAGGAAAGTCTGGGGCCTGTAGATTTGGCTGCAGTAAGCCCACCTCACAACAGTTAGTATAAACAGTGCCAGACAGGGGTGTGACTGTTCTCATGGCCCCTGAAGTAACTGCAGTCAATGTGCAAAATGAATGAACTAACCCAACTAACTCCTGTGCTTCTGTTTCTTTTTTTATACAAACCCTGGTAAATGTGATACAAAGTGCTTCACAATATATTTTTACATCCTTTTTAGTCAGCTCTTTGCAGCCACATGAAGTAAAACTGCGAGATTGGTTCCTGACTTTGTCAGTGTCACCATTGTCTGTCCTTTTCCAGACAAACAACCAGATAAACAAATCCACTGGAAGGCTTGTTTTACCCTCTGGATTTCACCCATTGTTCATCACACCAGGAACATCTATCGTGTTCCCTTAAGTAAAGAGTGATCGTGAATTGTAACCAGCCAATTGGTTAGCGCTCGTGCCTCACTGCTAGATGGTCCCAGGTTCGATTCCCACCTGGACCGGGCCTTTCTGTGGAGTTTACATGTTCTCCCTGGGTCTGCGTAGGTTTCCTCCAGGTACTCCCGTTTCCCCTACTAAAAACATGTACAATAGGCCAGAATGAACGTAGTGTGTGAGATGGTGGTTGGAGGGGCCGATGGCACATGCTGGTAGCCTCGCTTCCGTCAGTCTACCCCAAGGGGCAGCTGTGGCTACAATTGTAGCCTCGTATGGTGTGAATGATGACTACAGTGTATTGCTTTGAGAAGCTTGGTAACACAGTTAAACCGTTGTCATTATTAAAGCAGGACAATACGGGAAAGTTTTCAAATACGTACAATAACTGTGAAAACATTTGCTGTACAGTAGGTTTAATTCAGTTGAAATTGCCATGACCAAGTGGCTGGTATGGGGCACAGGAACATCTGTGCAGAGTTTGGGCTGGAAACCCCAAGGTCAAAGTGGGAAACACCTCCAAAGGGAGTAAAGACTGACGAGCTCACTTGGCATAAGAATACCAGGTGATTGCAACATCAGGAACAAGGAAGATGAGAAGCTATAGCAGGGGCTCAGAGCAGAGCTGGAGAAGGCCTGAAGGGTGAAGGCATCAAACTGGAGGAGTGGCTACAGCAGATCCCAGTAGAAAAACATCTCAACCGCAAAGATGCAGCACAGAACCCTCAAGCTCCCAGGGCGAAGGTAGAGGAACCGAGCTTGGAGGGATAAGAGCTCTCTCTTATCGCCCGCAGAGGGTGAGGAAGAGTTAACTGTCCAAATAAATAAAATAAAATAGTAGAATTCAAATAAAGTTTAGCGCTCTCATTTGAGTGAAGCAGGATTTGAGTAGGAAATGCGCACAAGGCGGGACATCTGGTCACCCTACTCTGCCACAGCCCTATTATTATTATTTGAACTCCCCCTTACACTAATGTTGGGGATCTAGTAAGTGATTAACAGCTCCAGCACCAATGAGGTCAAAGGTTGTACAGCCCCTCTAGTCTCTGATTGGTCAAATCCACCTCTGCTGAATCCTCTCAAAAACAGGTGCCTTAAAACTTCTTTGAACTTAAATTTTGATAAAAAATAACCCACAAATATGAGGATTAAAAGGCCTCAGTGGACACTACAGTCACACCCCCATCACCTCTGCAGACATCACCACAAAGACGCTAGACGTGAGGGAGAGGAGACAGGTTAGAGATTGTACAGAGGGAGTCAACAGGAAGCACCGCACTGACATGTGTCCAAGCCGCCTCCAATCCCTGCATCACAACCAAATCTGACTTTTACCATCAAATATTCAACATGCTGTATCAATAAATCACTTTTACAAGAGATTACGTGATCAGAGGTGCTTGGAGGCAACTTGGAATGTGAACAAAAAACGTCCGGTCCTACCATGGTGACTCTGGGAGCGGAGCGGCCAATGCTTTTCCCCTAGAACACACAACCAGGCAGGTGGAATTAGACTGAAGGCATTCAGAAAGAGTCAGAGCATTCACCAAGCCGGACTGTCGTGAGATCTGAACTTTCAGTCTTACGAAGAATCCATCTTGAAAGGCTCGGATCGATTCGGGCTCAGGTCTAATGGTGGATCTCACGTTTTGGACCAATCGCAGGGCAGTATTGCTGTGAGTGGACAGGTTTTTACATTTACCGACAGAAAATAGTACTTCAATACTAATCAACAACACAGTGCTGCTATAAACAGAGAACATTTGAACAATCAAAGTATTGAATTGGTTCAGTGCTTTGTTATTTTGCTACATTTTGCAACTTGGCTGTGATCGGATTTAGCCTTTTTTAGCCCCGTCAGTCCATGACTGGATTCACAGATCTGTGATAGGCAGCCTAATCTTTGGGAAGTATTCATTTTAAAGAAGAAATGACCTTTGAAGTGACCAGTGGGACATGTTTTGATTAGAATCATCCAAGGTTACAGCGAAGGCGTTTTTACTTTCGGAAATACATGCACGTATATCCTTGCAACACGCTGAGCCAGCTGCTCTTGTGATATTGGGCTGAACAGGATTTCTGATTCTCCTACAAAAGGTAAGTGCCTTCCTCAGATACATACTGAACTTTAACATTACTTGACGGACAGCAAGTTACTGTGTGTAACTGTACTGGCAGTAGGTTAGAAACATGTTGGATGGGAATACTTCTCTGAATGATGTTCTGATTTTAGTTTTTTTCATTTCAAAACTAACAGCTAAAGTCAAATACTAAGTACAATTAAAGGTCCTGCACTGGATTTTTTTGTTAACAAACAATGAAAGAGGGTGCGAGTCATTTAAAGTGTTAGTTGTGACCCAAAGTTATCGTTAACTTTAGAAATTAGAAATGAATTACTAAATCAAGTAAAGCCTTTAAACAACAAAACCACTGTTGTTTTCTGTCAATTACATGTTTTTATTAAGAGCAATCCATTGTATTAAACTTTGTGTTTTGAACATGTTGCCAGTGACTGTCCATCTGTACATCGCTGTCTAATACTTCCTATAAACAGCCTGTCTGAGTACATAGACTGCTTTGATCCAGCAACACCAATCCAGTCCAGCCTCACAGACGTGGAGCAGACATGAGAGGAGCCATAATCAGAACGGGCAGGTTCACATATTCTCAGGAGGACATACATGTAAATACATCAATACATCATTGATGCACACGCTAAGGCAACCGAGAGGCACAAAGCAGCAGGACAGACGCTCTTTAGCACAGGGCAACACCAAAACCAGAGGAAAATGACTGCCTGACCAGAGAAGAAGAAGAAGAAGAAGAAGAAGAAGAAGAAGAAGAAGAAGAAGAAGAAGAAGAAGAAGAAGAATGATGCTGGAATCAAACTAAAGGTGCAACTAACCTGTTTCGGTGCTGACTAAAGCGGTGCATTTTAGTTACATTTTAAAGCTCATCTCACATTGATTCACTGTACACACAAATACACACTGGCATGTGATGGTTAAAGCCTGTAACTCTGAGATAAATGCTCAGTAAAACAATAAAATATGAACCACAGTTTGTCACGTGATATTACATTGCAATTCAATTCACACGCACATGTCCTGAATGTTCTTCAGCCCTTCACCCTGTGATGTAGAATACTGTTCGAAAACAAAAAAATACCATTTTGAATGGACAAAACCTGGTCTAAGCCAGGACTAGACCTTGACTTGGGACTACCCCTAAGCACATGGATACCACCATGGATATCGATCTAATACTGATCAATACAATTTACATCTCTCCTACTGCTAAGCTGCTTTACCTGAGTGAAAAGTTCAAGCACACACAGTGGTTCCTATACTGTTGCACTATGACTATATTATTTCATATATGCTGTTTACACAGTAGGTATATATCTATATCTATGCACACGCACACATACACACATACACACATTTGGTATATACTATATATCTATATGGACCTGATTTATTTTCAAATTAATTTTAGCCCACACAATTATTATAACGTCTAAAATTCAAGTACAACCCAAAATGCATAATAAATATGATTAAATTAACAGAGAAATGTGTGTGTTTCCAACCCTTTCCACACCCCTGTGTGACGAGTGTGTGACGAGTGTGGCATGATGGCGCCAGCAGTGTGCACGGCGCTCCGTCTGTCTGCTGCACTCTGGCTAATACTGGTTGTAACTTTTATCTGCAAGAATGTTTCGGCTCTTCTCGTGTAAGATCGCCAGGCTCTCTTTAACATCCGCGTATCTCACGAAATATTTGTAAAGCAAACTATTCGTGGTGACGAATGCAAAGACCCCCCTTTCCTCTTTGCAATACCGGACGACCTGCGGAAAATGTTCACAACACGGGGCGAGTGTCCACTTCATAGTTTTGTTTTCTAATCCTGTTGTAGTGGCAGCAGGGGCTCGAGCTGAAAAAGCACTCTTTGTGTGTTTCCCATGCGCTTCAAAGAAGTACAGAGGGCATGTTTACAGCGCACCTGTAAATCTGCCAGAGCGCTCATGGCGGGAGAGGAAGTGCATCCATGAGCGTGGAGCGAGCCTTTGGAAAGTGCTGATTTGGCCTCAGCATTGAGAGGACGTTAAGGCCGGGGCATAACTGGACCGGCAGTGTCAGTATCGATCCCTCGATGTGGGATTGATTCTCTTCTTGTCATTTTGGTTCTGATCCGCCCAACAGCCCAAAGACATTCTTGGCCAGATCCAAAACAGGTCCAAGCAAAGTCAAATCCTGGTCTTAAGCCAGAATTTGAATTTCCTAAGACCTTTGCAGTCTACCAGAAGAAATGTATACCAGTGCTCCCTGAGATTAAGAAAAACAATTTTGCAGAGTAAAGGCCCTCAAATCTTCCCGCACTCCATGCACTGTGGCCCTGGGAAGACCCACGACGACCTTGGGCGCTGCTCCACTAAACAGCGATCGAAGCGCTGATAGATCCCTGCGCGTGAGAGCGGCCTGACGTATTGACGGCCGGGGGGTGAGTCTCCCCGTGGACCTGCTCCTGTCCACCACTCCATCTGTCCTTTGTGCAGCACTATCTGATGTCTGCTGTATGGAGATAATCCCACTTGGGACCATAAGGAGGAGGGAGCGTCGCACACGGAGGGACCTGCGATTACAGGAGCGCTAAATAAATAAAAGGACAGACGTTACAAGAAGCATTTACGGCCAGATAGTTGTGGCAATAATAGGTGATGCTGTATCCATGTCACAAGCGGCCAGAACATGGTGCAAACCCACAAGGGTCTTTATCAGACCGACATCTGCAGCTTTTTGCCGACATGGCGTAAAAACGTGGAAAGGTTTTAATCAGGATTATCTAATTCAGTGCCAATTTAGCTTTGGAAAATGTTTTAGAACATTTACACCATTTTCTTAAGTGCTCATTGTTGGAATCCTTACTGGAATGTGCTGTGCTGGAATTGTTTGGGCAATGATATGGGTATCAAAGTAGACAGTTTTGGAATAATGCATGAGCTAACCAGAGACTTTTATCTGATCACATCTTTGTATTTGACCTTTGCTTTTGGTGTTTCACAATTTATCACTTCATATGAAGGATTCATCAAACTGATTTAAAAAAGATGCTCACTGATAGCAGTAAGATAGTTTTAAGTCCGCATTTTTGAAGTGTTTTTGTCTCTCTTTATGTCGCTTTTTTTGGTTGTGTTTTCATCACTTTTTTGTTGTGTTGTTGCTTTTCTGGCACGCTTTTGTCGCTCTTTTGTTGCTGCTTTGTTGTTGTTTTTCATCATGTTTTTGTCATTTTTTTGTTGCGTTTTCATCCTCGTTCTGATGCTATTTGAAGGGGTTAAGGGGTTCATTATAGTAGCTAAGTAATAAGGAAGGAAGTAAATAAGTAGGCTGTTGATGTGGCTGTTGATGTGACCTCTGACCGGCCAAAGGACAGAGGTCAGCCCTCTCTAACACAGGAAGGTCATACGAGATTTAATATTTCACAACAACATACGACTGTTGAAAAGGCCGATTTTGTGGATGATAGCATTTAGCAGCTGTTAGCTCTATTTACGCTGCTGTTAGCATCACATCTGCACGTAGCTTATCTTCAGTTCGTCTTGAGCTGCTTCTAAAGTTCTTCTTCACACCTGATCACCCACAGGACAGAGACGCCACACATCCACCTGAGCACCCACAGGACAGAGACGCCACCCCTCCACCTGAGCACCCACAGGACAGAGACACCACACCTCCACCTGAGCACCCACAGGACAGAGACACCACACCTCCACCTGAGCACCCACAGGACAGAGACACCACACCTCCACCTGAGCACCCACAGGACAGACACACCACACCTCCACCTGAGCACCCACAGGACAGACACACCACACCTCCACCTGAACACCCACACAGCCACAGCCTATCACTGCTCCCGAGCCAGAGGGCCACTGGGAGAGCCTGAAAATACATAAAAAAACATCTAAAAACACTAAAAATGTGTAACAGACTATGACTATGTTCTTTAGGTAAAAACCTATGTGATATTCTTTATGTGTGGAATAAAAGTCAGCTCAGAATCATAAATCACGCTCAGGTTCTTCACCTGTGAGGAAGGATTAAAAGACAGTGACTGTAGTTTGGCCTCAGGACCGATGACTAGAAGGAACAGATTACTCCGTGTTTGTTATTTTGGTCGTTTTTTTTCTAAGGGAAGAGCGCAGTAAGCGTATTCCTGTCAGGACTTTCTCCGAGCCTGGAGCCTTCTCTTTCCACCGGTGCTTTTGTGTGCCCTGCCAAAGCCATACATCGCCCCGTGCACTCTCTCTGCCATTTATCCTTACTGTCTCCAGACCCCCCCCCCCCCACGTTAGCTCATAGCCTCCCGCTCCACCCTGCTCTCCTGACTCAACACCGAGGCCCGATTTATTAGGCGCGCTTTGTTACGCCGTGCAGCCGACGACTCGGGGATGCTGGGGAGATAAATGCGACACGATTGTAAACAGCCTCTCTAATTGGATGAGGTTTCAAAGCTCACACCGCAGTCCTGGTTTCCTATAGTTTTTTTTTTTTTTTTTTTTCCCTTTTTACTCCTCACAGAGCCACCACAGGGGAGGACGGAGCTTGGAGTTCGGAGTACGGAGTGCGCTCCAGCAGACCACCCACTCAGGGCGAACAGGCCTGCTGGCATGGTCGATTCATAACAACATGTTTATATTCTCAGATCTTTGCCAGCAGTAGTCAGTGAGTGAACAATGAATATGTAACTAGATAGATAGATAGATAGATAGATAGATAGATAGATAGATAGATAGATAGATAGATAGATAGATAGATAGATAGATAGATAGATAGATAGATAGATAGATAGATAGATAGCGGCGTTAATATTCAAACTGATTTATAAATCACAAAATGTAGCTATTGCCAATGTGTTTTGAAAAAACTCACGGCTCTCCCGCACGGTGGCCAGAGATTATTGAGGGACTTCCGTGTCCCAACACATGAAGCAAATAAGTAAGAATTAAACAACGAGGAGCCATGCATTAGACGGTTATAATGCACGACGCGGAGTCAAGTGGAGTTACTCCTGCATTATAACCGTCTAATGCTGCTCCGAATTTATAATAAATGTTTTTTTCATTGACTAAACTCACTAAATCTGCCAGAGTACGGGACTATTGTGTGTGGGTTATTAGCCGGTCACTGAAGGCTGGTCTCAGAGCGAGTCATTCTCCGCAGCTATTACGAGGATCTCAGTCAGGCTCAACGACACAACATCAGCACAGAATCACAACACAACAGGACTAACCCGGAAACACTTTTCCATGGAAGTAAACACCGATATGCGGCACTCGTGGGCAGGAGTTATTTCACTTTTACAAGGTTTAACCTGAAGCTAAAGCTAGCTAGCTCAACCAGCTCAACTGTTTATGGAAACAGCTGCGGTGGAGTCGCTCACACCTGGGCCCCCCCAACTGAAACTTTTATGTTTGACTTTACTAATCCAGACAAATATGCTTCAATGCAGGATCATTTTATGTACGCCTGAAAATGATGAATAGCCTTAACCGTTTTCAATAGAAATGTAAAGCTCATATGTTATTAACAGTAGCTAACCGAGCTGCTCACTCTCCTCTACAAACATTTATCAAAGGTTTGGTTTTGGCCAAAAACGTTGAAATTAACACAAAATCCATCTCATACGTTCCTGTCAGTCACTAATTACGTGTTTATCTGATTCAGCTGTGACATGCGTTGCTATGGCGATGCCCACAGCGGAGTGGCATCCCAGTGATTTAACTACCGGACTACGTGTGCGGTTATACGATAATAATGCACCAGCCAATCAGGATCCAGTATTCACCCAGACCATGGTATAAACTATTCTGATTGCACGGGCAGCGATGGCAAAAGCGAGCGTCCTGCCCAGACTGATCCCCGAGCATAAAGTACACTGAGGGGAATCATTCTGGAGCCAGGCCAGGCTAGAGGATAAGATAAGATGTATTTGTCCCGCACTGGTAAATTGCCCATTGTGCATGTTTCATGTTGAACGGGGATGCATCAGTGATTGTCAACACACCTCACCAACATCAAGTCAGGATTAAAGTGGGGCAACACTGTGGAAACTATGTCTGACTTGAGTCAAGCGCATTACATCAATGAAAGGAGCTCTGTTTCAAATGAATAAAGAGAAACATGACGCGCCACAGTTTGAGAAGCCCTCGGTGAGTCTCATCTTGCCCTTTTCATGCAGCCCTGTAAACTACCAGGAATATTCAAATTGTTTAAAAAACCTATTGAACATTTAGCCTGTGTTATCTTTTATCTTTATGCATTTAGCCATGTCTAAAACAAGGAATGTGTGATTTTAAAATAAGGAAAGGGCAATAAAATATTATTATTGGGCATTTCTCAAAGCGAATTACAAAAGAGTGACAAAAAACAAAACAGTGAATGAACTGTTACTCTCGTTACGGTTCTGTTGGACAATGGATACGATGACAGCGGTTCATCGTGGGTCCTAGAACTACCGTGAACTTTTATAAATGTGGAAAACTGTAAAGCCGTTCCTGTGTGAGCTCCATACAAACACATGCACACTATGGTTATGTAAACAGCTGTGTGCAGATCTGATCTCACAGTCAGCAGGAGCCGCTGTGTGAGAGGTGGAGATAAGACACTGCCACAGGTACACAGCCACTGGGTATATGCTAATGCGCTGATGCTAATAAGCCAATGCTAATGTAGCATGATTATAAAAGCTGAGCATCCTCACAGCCAGGCGCTGATTGAAGAAACAACAGCCAGAGGATGAAAAGGACATGTATACGCAACAGATGCAAGATTCAGCACATGACAGATGGCCAAACGTATTCAAGGACAATTCACTTTTCAGTTTCTATAATGTGCCGGTGTCCCTCTCTTTATCCAATAACAACTCCAGATCTGCCAATTAACCTGCCCCAGTCGTAGTTAAACACAATCGAAATCGATTATTTTAGGATGTGTGGAACAATGTAATGGTGGAGAAAAGAGAAAGAGGGAGAGAAGTGAGAGAGAGGGGGAACGAGAAAGAGAGAGAGAGAGAAGAGGAGAAAAGAGGGAGAGAAGTGAGAGAGAGGGAAAGAGAAAGAGAGAGATAGGTGGAGAGAAGGAGAGAAGGATAGAGAGAGGGAGACAGACCTGAGTCCCATGTATAGTGCTTTGTCACCATGTTTGTGAAAGGAGAAATACAAATGAAGTCCTTTACTTTCTTCCAAAGAGAGGAGTGAGGGGGGAAAAAAGAAAGAAAGGGAGAGAGAGAGAGAGAGAGAGAGAGAGGTGGGGGGGGGATCCGATAAGGGGTCTGGTCTCTGAGCTTCACACTGTGCCGTGATCAAAGCAGTGCTATTTTAATTTCATAAATCATATCTCATCTGTCCAAAGCTCATTACCAGGAAGCTCTGGGACACAAGAGGGCGGGGCTTGGCCCACAAAATACACACACACACACATACAACAAACACTCGCGCACACACACATACGCATGCACGTGCACACACGGATGCACACACACGCACGCACGCACACACAACAAACACTCGCACACACGCACGCACGCACACACACACAACAAACACTCGCACACACGCACGCACACGCACACAACAAACACTCGCACACACGCACGCACACGCACACAACAAACACTCGCACACACGCACGCACACGCACACAACAAACACTCGCACACACGCACGCACACACACACAACAAACACTCGCACACACGCACACACACACACACACACACACACACACACACACACAGACACACAGACACACACACACACACACACACACACACACACACACACACTAGCCTGTAGTAGAGCTTTCATGAGGATGGGTCTAGCGTTGTAGAGTCAGTGCACATGTTTAAGGGTGATTCTCTCCCACACTCCATATGAGGAGAGAGTGGGGCAGTGTTATGGTCACATTTGAAGCATTCGCTCCGCGTGGTTTAGTGGTAACAACAAGATAACTATCAGGAACCCGTCCTGAAAATGTAGTAGTACTACTTAAATGAACACATACAGTGATGGTGCCTATGGTCATCAGCGGAGAAATGGTAAATGATTTATTTTATTTATTGTATTTAACACTTTTCCACCTACATTAGCACTCAAAGTGCTTTAATGCAAGACCCACTCACCCATTCATTCATACAGTGGATGGATGCAGACACAGAAGGCAAGGTGGGTGAAGTGTCTTGCCCAAGGACAGAGAGAGGTCGGAGCAGTCAGTTGGCCGGGGGTGTCTGATTTATAGTTTGCAAACTATGAAACTATGAATCTGACATTGTGAACATTGGAACCACAGGGAGTCTGTTTTGAAGACACATTTGTTGAGCTGGACTTTGCTGGTGGTTTGTTTTGGCGTGGTGTCGAGTGAGTTTAAGTTTAATTGTTCGCACTTTGGGCAGCAGTGGCTTTAAGTATAAATAAGCTTGATCTTTAAGCATGCATACTTTTGGGGAGGGTCACAATACTTTAAACGATATACTATATACCTTAATTAAATGCACAGGGCACAAAATTATGTTTTTGTTCACAAATGTCTGCTTTTACAATAGACAAATCATTCAGTTTAATCCTCCGCATCTGCTATAGAGCCTTTAAGTACCTGGAACTGAACAACTGAACCTGGTGGTAGAACTGAACAAATGTGTAATTATAAAAAAATGTGTTGAATGAACTCAAATGACTGCATAACTACAATGCTAATCTCTACAACTGTAGCAAACATCTCAGGGCCCACATGGTGCTACAGTGAATACATGTCCACATCCAGTCTTTCACTAACACATCTTTGTACTTTGATGACCTTGTAGCTGTGAAACCCTGGGCAAACAGAAGTTATGGAGGCTAAAAGGCAAGAGCGATCAACTCTGTGCCGGATCAGACATGTTATTTTACATGTGGCTGTATGGTGGTGTTGTTATGAATCAATCAGCCACACAGTTTGAGCATAACCAAGTTTAATAGAGCTGTCACATGCAATCCATCCAGAGACTGTCGTAGATGAGCAGCGGAGCTCGGACATTTCACAATATTTATATGTACACTATATTTACAGCTGCCACGGCTGGAGGATTATGACATCAAGGGATCCTCAAACATCTCAATCATCTCCATGCAGCTTCTTCTCCAGCCAATGACACACTGAGGGGAGACCGCCTGTCCACCAGTCTGTCCAACTGTTCCAACATGGAAGTGTGTTGCAGAATAATATTTGACATGTTCACAGCTCAAGGTAAAAGGATGCATGATGTAGTAGGAGCTGTTCATATTTACAGGAATGAAAATGAATGTTAGTGTGAGATACTGAGTGAAAGTGTTTTCTGCCTCAGGGCAGCGGCGAGTGGGGCGCCACCGCACTGTTTCCAATGAGTGTGTGATAAGGAACAGATATTGTGCTAATTCAGTAACACTCATGTGTAGGCAATACAAAAATGTTGTCTCTAAGCTGTATAAAACGTGAAATAATGGTTTACTTTGTCTTAAAACTTGTGTAAAACCTGCGTCTCCAGGGTTGGCGTTGGGCTGCACGGGGCAGATGGAGATGCATCCTTTGATGATGTCAAAAATACTCCCAGTCAAAACACTTGATAAAACATTATAACGTCAGTGCGTATTCATTAATCTGCCAGTAAACTACGTGCATTTGCCCCAATAGGCGAGGAACGCGCTCCTGTAGGGTCCTTATGGTGGGACATTGCTGTAATACCACCCCCTGGTGGCCAGGGGCGACTCCAAGAGACACTTGGGAGCATTGATTCTAATGAGACTTCAAATGTCCCAATAACGCCCACGCTTAGCCACACTAGTTTTTGTTTATCAGCCCGAAATTTGGAAGCATTTTCAGGGCTTTGACTGGCTCCAGAGCCTGTCACTCAAGCTCTGGAGCTCTGTGGAGGCTCTGCCCGCTCCTCGAGCGCTGGGCTTCCCGCCTTTTTGCCCTTTTAAGGAACAGGAGGAGATAGAGCAGCCATTAAAGGTCCTATATCATGCAAAATCGACTTTTTAGAGCTTTTAGCCATGTTGTCCTTATAAAAAACACCCCCAGAGTGGTTTGTGGCTTCATTCACGCAGCTCTCAGTTATCCTCCTGAATCCTGCTCTCTGAGCAGCTGCTCCGCCCTCTGCTGGTGAACGACTGACCTGCTGCGTTGGGACGTCACAGCGGAACGGAAGTGCTCGACGTCTGTAATGCAATGTCTTACAGCCTGATTTTAATTTGTAAAATTGCTTTTTCATTATTTCTGTCGTAAGAGAGAAACAAAGAGGAAAAAAAGGAAAATAAAATAAAATAAAAAATAAATAAAAAGGATGTGTCCGAGGTGCTTCCAGGTCAGCTGGGGCCAAAACAAACACACCCCTGAGCGTCTGAACAGATCAGTCATGTTTGCGCTGCAGCTGAAGATGGAGCTCGTTATAACTGGACACACCTGTTCTTTATTCTTACCTAACGATAATGTCACGGAGAAAAAGAAGCGCGTTTGGCTACGAGGACGGGAGTTTATTCAACCTTTTTCAAGAGGCCACTCATCAGAAGCTGTTTTTTTCTCCGGGATTCAGCGACTATCAGCCAAAATATTGTTTTTCTGTGACTGTCTCTGATGGATGTTTGGTGAACCTTCACCTGAATCAAAGTGGATTAACTTTTATAACCAACACGAGTCCCATAATGTAAACAGCGATGGACCAGAGCGGTGAGTCAATCCAAACGCGTGTTAGCTTGTGTGTTAGCATATTAGCATGTATGTAGCCATTTATGAAGCTGTGTTGCAGATGTCAACTCCTTACAACTGCATCATGAAGTAACTTCACTTATTGCTGTTTATCTATATTATGGGAAAGTATGTGCGGAGAGAGGGAGAGGGAGTTAACTGAATCGAAGCGTTGTGTCTTTCGGGTTCGAAAAATACCTCTAGAAAACGCTTACATTTATCACCAAAATGAGTGCTCCATAATGTTAGAGGTACAATATATCATATACATGCCTATACTTAACTTTGGAATGGCTAAAATAGCATGATATAGCTCCTTTAAAGTTCACACTGACCCAAGTCTGCAGGCATAAAGCACGGCCTGACTCGAGCCTGCAGGCATAAACCACGACCCGAGTCTGCAGGCATAAAGCACGGCCTGACTCGAGCCTGCAGGCATAAACCACGACCCGAGTCTGCAGGCATAAAGCCTGACCCGACCTGAGTCTGCAGGCATAAAGCACGACCCGAGTCTGCGTAAATGATTATTTATTTAATGCCGGGTCAGAGCCTCTGTCCCGTGCATTCAGAAGCAGCACCAAGAGAGGAGGCACCATGTGTGAGATGTGCGCGCACGGCACACGTGCACGCAGCAGCGTTGCGCACATGCCTGGGCAGGATATGGTTAAAAGCCCAAAGTATTGAAATCTGTGTCGTGTCTTCCAGTTGAAGCGTTCTCTAGAGTTGGAAAACCCGAGGCATAACCCTGATTTTCTGACACTGAATATGCAGATTATTAAAACAAACCCACAATCAACCCACCAGGACTGGTTAGAAGATGAAGTATACTTTTGTAAACGTCTTATTTGAATGTCAAACTTGAAGGCGACAGTGAGATAACAAGAATATTTGTCTCTCATCTCTCCCTTCCAGCCGGTGGACATGATGATTAAGTTTGGGAAGGCGTATCTGCAGTAACAAAGCTCCTGGTTGTATTTTTCAGTTGAATTTGCAGATTCATCTCTTCAGTGTTTTGGTGACAATGACAGTATAATAAAGCTGCTGTCAGGTCAGCACTTTCCACACACAGCCTTGTACATCCATTGTGTCCTGATTTACATGAGAATGCATTACATGGAAATGAATGTAACTGGAGCCTATTCTTTAATAAATGTATCCTCATTGTGCTGGACTTGCCGCAGTTATCACTCACTTTCCCGTCAGGCTGAGCTGGGGAGAATGCAGAGAGAGCAGAGGACAGTTGGCATCATGTGTGACAGCTTGAGTCAGTGAAGGAAACAGTAAGTCATTCATGGGGAGACATTGTAGGTAAAGCTCCGTTTGGATGGAATGTGGAAGCTCAGCTGTAGTGGAGCAAAACCATCTCCACCTAAATGTTATATTGATGTTCTCTCATCAATAACTGACCTGGGGAAGTATTTTTGGAGTAATCCTGATTCATTCGCCCCTCGTTTCTTCTGCTGTTGGAGCACTCACTTCTGGATTTCCTGCACTTGGTTGTGTGATGGAAAGAACATGGACAAGTCCTCTGCAGGACGTAGTTATTTTGTCTTAAGCTTTCGTGGCTTCTCGCTTGTATTACTGAAAATAGTCAGGGACGGCTGGTCTCAGTGGGCTCGGCGGGCTAAGGTTATGTCCTCATTGCCTAACGTCATTTTTGTGCGTAATCATCGTAGTATCATTTATTTCTGAGTCACAATTTTTGCCACAAAGAACACAAAACTTGTTTTTATTAGCCCTCCGCTAACATGACAGTAGATGGCAGTCCATGGTCCCAGCCCCAGCACATACACACACATTGGGGCTGGTTTGAGGTGAGGTCTGCATAGTGACTCCTTACCAGTTATGTTCACTCGAGAAACACTGGAGAAACAAGCAAAAGACTGGTGGAATATACATATATTCTTAAACTCAAAAATTGTGAATCAAACAACTGGACTGGTATTCACCATCCACGCCCACCGCGTCTATATATGGTGGGTGTGGTCACCGCGGACAACAGCTCTGAGGAAGCTGTCTGGATGGAAAGCAAAAATGCAAGCTCTTTTTAAGTTTTTTTTTTTTTTTAAGTCCAGTTGTTTTGATTCACCTGGTTGACTGAAAAAGTACATTGTTTTATATATTGTTCTTATTTGTTTTTTGGCAATTCTTTGCAGCGGGACTTTTCGCTGGAGACACAAGCTGAAGTGAGGACGCTGCTGTGATTTTGTTGCGTTTCAAAGATTCTAAACGGAGTCCATGCACTGGGTGAGTGCTTTAAGTCATTGTTTACTCCGTGGTTCAGTCTGTGTTTACTTTTAGCAGGGAACAGCGCTAAAACTTTGACCCGTTCATGTTCTCATATTTTGTGCCTGGGATGCATTGTTAGTTACTGTAATAGTCTGCTGTTGAAATATTTGCAGATCTGTGGTTAAATGCTTCTTTTTAGTCTGACAAACAGCAGTAACTGTAGATCTGAAAGTAAAAATGTATCCAACATGTGCCACAGCCTAGACTTTACATCACCAGCCGCCACTGAAAATGACAGCAATTAATTTTGAAAAAGTACAACATTTACACAGCGCTCGTCGCCATAAACGGCTGAAAATGGTTGCTTTGATTTGCTGCGTAACTCTGCGTGTATGGGCCTCTCGGGTTATGTAAAAGTGACTGGTACATTATTAATCTTCCTAAACATTCATTAATAATGCTCCGTAATGAGTGTTTCTCCACAGAATCAGCTGCCGTGAGGAAATGCCTTGTTTGTGTGTCAATACGAAGTGGCTGTGTCTCCTTGGTGAGGACCGGGAGTCATGCATAAGCAAGGCGGAGTCTTGCTCAAGGACACGACAACAGCAGCAGCCGTCGGAGCTGATTCAAACACTGACCTTCAGGTCCGTAGACAAATGCTCCAAACAAACCAGTTACTATCACATTAAACGGGATCCGCCATGACATTTCCAACATTTTCTTTCAACTGTGGCACAACGTTCTGTTTGCAGATGCTATAATTAACACTATAATAGCATTATTAATGCTGATTTTAAATGATTGCCACTTGATTAAGACTGCTTTGAAAAAAGGAATTCAAGCAAGACACTGCAAGTGAGGATTTTTTCATTTTTTGTTGCTGATTACGTAAAGGTAAAGGTGCTTTATTTGTCATTATATAACAACTGTAGAACGAAATGTGTCCTCTGCATTTGACCCATCCTTCGACACCACTGGTCAACCCGTAAGGAGCACCCGGGGGCCATCTTCAGATGTGGAGCCAGGCTGATGGTCAGAACCCCCTGGATGGAGGATTCACCTATTGTACATGTTTTTAGTGGTAGGGGAATCCGGAGTACATTACCTGGAGGAAGCCTACGCAGACACGGGGAGAACATGTAAACTCCACACAGAAAGGCCCCGCCCTGGGACCTTCCAGCTGTGCAGCACCAGTGCTAAGCGCTACGCTTTTCAAATCCCTTTGAAAAAAACCCTTTCTAGATCTTGTGTAAGTGTAATGAAAATCTCAAATTGTGGAAATGGGACCTACAATTCTGTAACATCTGCATGAGCACATCCCTGCTGGCTTTTCCACATAGTAAATGGTCATATAAATGTGAATGGATGCGCGTTGGAAACACTGCACACTCAAAACATTTAAAAAAAAGTACAAAATCAAAATTGACAGCATGAAAAATGTCTGTTTTCACCTGCTGCGCCTCCACAGTCTTACAAACGTGTCTTTGAACGGCTCTTTCAGATGCACACATCCCAAAGATCCGGCTCCCATTACAGAGCCAAGTGTAAGGGGGAGTGCCATTGAAGACAGTAAATTAAAGCCGCTGGAATTAGCCATGCAGCTGCCCCAGTGCCCCCTGGGAAATATAGTCCAGAATGGAAGTCTTCGGCGCGGCCCCAGCAGCTCATTGACTTCACGGCTTTTAGCGAGTTCATATGTGCAGCGGCGTGGACCCGCTGCCATTGTGGCTGCTGATGTCGGACTATTTTGCCTTTAATTACAGCGCTGAAAGGAGTGCGTGTGCGCATTGTTGGGACACACAATACAATTTCAAGCAATTAATCTACGATTAGGCAGTGGTTAGAGTGGAGGGGGAGATTTGGGCTGAGAGCGTGGGGAGCAGCCAAGGGCAAAAGCTCCATCTGAGGGCGTCACGGCTCCACGAACCAGCCATTATAACCAAGGAGGCCATCTTGTCTGCTCTCAAGGTAACATTCACCAAACTGTAGAATACAGTATGATGTCATGAAGGCACATGGAGCGCTGTGTGCCTCCAGGGATCATCACTTTTCAATAAGTAGCTTCACAAAATAAGTTCAAACTTTTAAAGGGACTATACAGAATTTAAAATGTTAAAATGATGTACTTTCCTCCCCCTACATGTTCCAGCCATGTCCTAATGTGTAGAATGAGCTCAGACCTGTTCACCACAACTGCCTTGAAAATCCTGCACTGTCACTCAGAAAGGTGTTAATTCGGGTCCGAAGTGCCGTCATGCAGGAGCTTAATATAGAAGGTGCAGTTACACGTATGACCTGAGATGGCAGTAGTGAGTATAAAAAGGCAAACGGAAAAGTCATCAAAACACAGATGGGTGCACATCTGCAACATTTAGCACAAAAGAAATAAATAATTGATCGAAATGATTTAAAAAAAAATGGACAAGATAAACCTATGAGCAGTTCACACTTTTGGAAGGAACTGGTATAGGCTTCCGCATGTCGAATCTCGCCGTCCTTGTTTTCTGATTGGTCCAAAATCCATGCGACGATTTGGGCCATGATCCCCAGACTGTGCGGTTCCAAATGATTGGAGCGCACACAGCAGCATGGGTACTCCCAGTAATCACAGAGGTATTAACCATAACCACATTCAAACCTGACCACGCCCAGAGGAGGACAGGAACTCACTTCATCACGGTGTGTCCGCAGCCCGAGGACAAACCAGGAGGCAGTGATCGCAAACAAGGCCTAAAATAAAGTGCTCTTTGTAAATATGGCGAGTCTGGTGGTGATGTCGTTACTGTAACTGTTTGAGGTACACTCGCCTCGAAACAGACTTCAGATTGTACAAAATGCTGCTGCTGGACTTTGACCGGTCACAGCCAGAACTGCCCACATCACCCCCCTCCTATCAAGTCTCCCTTGGCTCCGTAGTCCTGACTTTCCCCCTCAGTATATTGCTGACTTGTTGTGCGCCTTCTTCTCAGAGCAAACCCTTTGGTCTTCAGGCCAGGGTCTCCTGAAGATCCCAAAAAAAGTGTTCAAAACCTGGGGAGACCCGGCGTTTCAGGCTGCAGCCCTGGACCGGCCCCAGTCCCTCCATGAGCGCGACTTTGTGGAAAGCACTGACTTTATTATTTAGAATCGCTTATTGGTGATTGATTTTTGTTATCTGTTTTAAGTTGTTCTTATTTCTGTTGTTTCATTTCACCTATGTCTGTACAGCACTGTAATACTATGTTTTTATCTATGACAACTATACAGATAAACTTTACTTACTTGATTTAAATTGATATTTGTTCATTGAATACTTTTTAATGCCTAGATACAATATTATTAAAAATTGGGGGAATTATTAGAAATTTAGATTTCAAAACTAAATTGAACACAATAAGAAACATTTGAGCAAACGATTGTGTCAAATTTCAGTCAGAGCTGCAGCTGAGTTAGTTTTAGAGTTTTTGCAGTAAAAGAGTTGAACAAGGTCATTGGGTTCAGTCTCTAAGAAATGTAATGCTTTTTCGACATTTGATTTAATGACTGCTATCTTAGGGTTATTTTCTCTATGATGCAAGTATATAAGTGAAACACAATTTACATCTCACATCAACAGGTTACTGCTTTTTAATGCCCCGCGGAAACACAATATACAATGACCTTTGCCTGTGTAGGAACACTTCACTGTCATAACGGAGATTTATGACCAGCTCCACTGCAGATTTCACCAGGACATTGTTAACAGCATTGCTCTTTTCCTTTTCCTTTTTTATTTTATATTAATGTTCATTTAAAAATGGGCAGAGAATTGTGACATTAAAGGCACATTACTGTGACATTAAAGGCACATTATTATACATATGGACCAGCTGTGATTCCCCATTCAATTCTGGATGGAATTCTCCCTCTTTCTGTCACTTGTGTTTTGAATTACAACAAAACAACTACACGTTCTTTATAAAATTGACACGGAAACCATGAATACTCACTATAGGTATTTTCCATCAAAATAAACTCATATCTTGAGTATTTTCTTGGGTTCATTATTGATTTGTTAATCCATACAATATTAAAAGATATGTTCTGTAAATCAAATAAAAAGAGCATTGGTCTGTGTTCCCATTGGGAACATACAGTTTGTACCATTTACTTTGTTTGGCCATTATTCCATTTGATCGTTGCATTAATAAGAAATGTAATTATTTAAAACGTGTCTTAATGAAAAGATTTGAAATGGCCCCATTGTCTCCAAACTGACATGTGATAAATAATGCATCGCTGTAATTGTCAGTTTGCCGTGATTGAAAATGTAAATGAGTTGTATCAAAATAGAACAACATTGGAGCAGCAGCACAATCACAAAAACACCACAAATGACGCTTTGATGGAAACTTCAGACAAACCCAGGCAGTTACTGAGTGCAGTACACAAATACAAATACTGTAAGCTTCCATTCCAAACAGGAGCAATGAGAGACAAAGGACTCCTAATGTAACACTGGTCTCTGTAATAAAAGTGTTTATCCACATGAAACTGGCCGAAGGTCAATGTTTTGGGCCCTTTCACCTCATTGGACAGTATGACCTCAAAGTTTGTTAAAAATGTAAAAACACATTTTCATCACTTCTCATACTGTAAATGCTTATTCAGAGTTTCAAATGGCCTGACATCTGTCATCATGTCATCTCCTCATCCATGCATGATGTAGCAACTGTTGGACATCAGCGCTAGTATAGATGCAGACGGCATCTCTGGAATCGCCCATATATGGTCATGTTTGAAAACAGTTAAAGGGGAAATTGTTTTGTTATAAATCTAAACTTCCTCTAATTATTAAAAAAATACTTTAACAAATGCTGAATTATGAATATATTTTTCTACTAAATAAAGATACAAAGACATGGAGAGGAGCAAAGTGGTTCAACAGCCCATAAATACATAAAAAAATGGAGAATGCTAACATTATGCTACATATTAGCATCGTGCTAATGCTAATGCTAGCTAGCGCTTGCTATGACTGCTGTTTTTTTCACTTCTACTGAACAACCTGCTGTGAGAAAATATCCATATGGGCCCGATTTACACTTGACTTTATTTGTATGTGACAAATAAGTTTATATTCCACTAGAAAAAGGCTAAAAACAGTGAAAAACGTTCCCCCTCGGCGAGGCCACGCCCCCTTCTATGACGAGATGCCGTCTGTATCTATCCGAGAGGCGCAACAGGCAAAGAAAATTCAACGTAAACTCATTTTATCCAATGTTATCATGAAGATTGTGACACTTGTAGACAGTGTAAAGACAAGTATTGATACTCCAAATGAATATTCATGAAGTTTGAGCAGAAGTTCATGTATCTGCGATAAAACCTCCTGTCCAGGGGTCAGCCGCTGCTTGTCCCTCCTGCCTGTCTCCCTGCACATCCAGGCGAGTCAAGGTCAGCTTTGACATATGCCTCCCAAAATACCTTTGACAGCCGGCGCAAAGACGAGACACAATCTGACGGATATCCCCGCTCCCCGCCCGTATCCTGCAGCAGACCACTCTCACACCACCTGCGCCGCGGCTCACCCGGCCTGGCACCCGGCCCGGCCTGACAGCGCGCTTTGCATGATCTATTATACTGAGCACAAAGTTAAGCTTCACACACGGCACACAAAAGGTGGTTGTGGTGGGGGACGTGTCGCTCCATCAAAACGGACAAGAGGATGAGAGATTACTTAGCACTGCCTCTTTCCCTCACAAGGTCCCGCCAGGACTCCCCTGAAGCTCAGTGGTAGAGACGGGTGAATCAATACCGAGGTGTCAATGTTCGGATATCGGAGGAGGCTAAGGAGCCAGGGTGAGCTGTGAAGCATGATGCTAACCGCTGCGCCACCAACAAAGGGTCCCATCAGTGTTTTGTACGTAGCTTATACTTTTCCTTACTTTCATTAAGATCCAAGGGCTAGTGTCGAAAGGGGCATTATTCACACAATAAAACAATCATGAAATGAACTTAAATGTGCATTATGTTACTTTTTATGCATAAAACAAAAAGTGCTGACGATGTTCGGAGACCCAGCTGCCACTGAAGCACCTAAAACGCTCCAGGGTCAATTGTTTATAAAGAGGGGGGTATTATGCTTTTTTCAATCACATAGCACCAGTCTATATCACACTACAATGATGACCTGTAAATGCAGTAAATTAGAATAACTGCCTTGTATAACATTGCTCTCTCAAAATGGCTGTAGCGAATGTCTTGAAATAGGCCTCTGTCTCTTTAAGAACCTCTGACCCTTTCCGACACGCCCCCTCCACACGCTGTCTGTGGCATCAGTGGGGAGGGGGTTCTGCTGTTGGTTACTCGGCTGGTGACGAAAACTCGGGGGCGTCTCCAGGAGGTGGGGGCGTTCCTAGGAGGACTCAGGCAAACCTATCCCTAAAATGGCCGCCATCAGAGTTTTTACAGATTACTCAAAAATATGTGAATGTGCCAAGGCAACACTTCAGGCATGTTTTTAATGAGGGAGTGACATAAAAACATGATGTAAAGCCCCCTCCCCCCCCTTTAAGTTTCTGGGAGGCTAAAAAACAATTGATCCTGGAGTCATGGAGGCCACTGTGAGGGACCCATAAAACCACTGGGTTTGGAAACATCAACTTATTTTCTGGATTAAAAGTTACATAATGCACCTTTAAAGGGAATTGGATCTTAAAGTGGCATTAAATCAATATTTCTTGGGCAATAATGACATTTCTCAACCACATTATTTTACTGCATAGGATGAAATATAGATGGTCCAAAGCTGACTTTCTGACACTGTGCAGTTTTTTACCTACATAAATTCCTCTCATTCCTCGATTCAATGGAATATATATAGACAGTGAAATATGCACCGTACTATATGTCGTATTAAAATGTTGTATTTGGACATTAAAATGGCGTTAAACTTGGCTTTCTGCTGCAGAAATAACAACGTATAGTCACACATCTGCTCTCTTTTACAAGGACAACATATGGAAATGCATGGGGGCAGCGACCTAACCCCTGGGCCACTGAGCATCAAGTGACTGGCTCTTCTCTGTGTGACGCTCCTGCACCTGTGGCGCTGTGACGCGAGCCGTCCGCCGCCATCACAGCGCCGGCGCCATGCGGGGAAGCAAATTGAAAGACAAGCCAAGTGTAAAATGACTATTAGCAGATTGTAACCGCGTCCAAACCGGCAGAGCATTGTAATTACACAGTGCCCATGAACGCGGCCCTTTTCCTCCCGCGCCGTCCCATTACACGTCAGCCCGCGGATGACAGACGGCCCTCTTTATGACTCCACTTAATTATTACGTTCGGAGCCGCGGCCGCCATTTTGCTGCTTTTGACAACGCCCCATATTTCACGCGGCGTTTCAGGCAAATGAGCGCGGGGGGGGCACGGTGACGGATGGGGCCAGTGTGCGTGATGTATTTCCCCGGTGATTGCTCCCATAGCCATCGCTCACAAACGGGACGGGACTCCGGGGAGAGGAGGGTCTGCTCGCCCCCCACTCGTAATATCAGATTGCCAGGGTTCGATCAATAACATGAGATGATAGATCATGCACATGTTGCTCTCCATCAGGGTGCCAGGGGGAGAAGGGCAGGTGTGAGGGCTGACGGGCAGGTGTGAGGGCTAACGGGCAGGTGGGAGGGCTGACGGGCAGGTGTGAGGGCTGATGGGCAGGTGTGAGGGCTGATGTGCAGGTGTGAGGGCTGATGTGCAGGTGCGAGGGCTGACGGGCAAGTGCGAGGGCTGATGGGCAGGTGTGAGGGCTGACGGGCAGGTGTGAGGGCTGACGGGCAGGTGTGAGGGCTGACGGGCAGGTGTGAGGGCTGACGGGCAGGTGCGAGGGCTGACGGGCAAGTGCGAGGGCTGATGGGCAGGTGTGAGGGCTGATGGGCAGGTGCGAGGGCTGACGGGCAAGTGCGAGGGCTGATGGGCAGGTGTGAGGGCTGACGGGCAGGTGTGAGGGCTGACGGGCAGGTGTGAGGGCTGACGGGCAGGTGGGAGGGCTGACGGGCAGGTGTGAGGGCTGATGGGCAGGTGCGAGGGCTGATGGGCAAGTGCGAGGGCTGATGGGCAGGTGTGAGGGCTGACGGGCAGGTGTGAGGGCTGACGGGCAGGTGCGAGGGCTGACGGGCAGGTGCGAGGGCTGATGGGCAGGTGCGAGGGCTGATGGGCAGGTGCAAGGGCTGACGGGCAGGTGTGAGGGCTGACGGGCAGGTGCGAGGGCTGACGGGCAGGTGCGAGGGCTGACGGGCAGGTGCTGCATGAGGGAAAAGGCCACAGCCAAGTATCTGACAACAAATATTTTGCAAACCCGGAAGACAAGACGCTTCGATTCAGTTACCTCCACCCCCTCTCTGAGCTAATCCGCCCATGCACTATGAGTAGTACAATAAATATCACAGCAATAAGTGAAGTTGCTTCACAATGCAGTTATAAGGAGTTGACATCTGCAACACAGCTTCATAAATGGCTAACACACAAGCTAACACACACGCTAACACACATGCTAACACATGAGCTAGCACACAACCTAACTGGCAGTTGGATTGACTCACCGCTCTGTCCTGGCCGCTTCATCACATTATGGGACTCGTGTTGGTTACAAACGTGAATCCACTTTGATTCTGATGAAGGTTCACCAAACATCCATCATTGACAGAAAAGCACTATTTTGGCTGATAGTCGCCGAATCCTGGACAGAAATTCCAACTTCTTTAGGAAGGTTGAATAAAGTCCTGCCAAATGCGCTTTTCTACGTGACATTATCGTTAGGTAAGAATAAAGAACAGGTGAGTCCAGAGTAGGTTAGAAAGAGCTCCTTCTTCACAACTTTCAGTGCAAACATGACATCTGTTCAGACGCTCAGGGGTGCGTTTGTTTTCTCTGCAGGGGCAGTGCGGATGCATCAGGCACTTACAACAGAAATAATGAAAAAGTTGTTTTATGAATTAAAATCAGGCTGTAAGGCATTACATCACAGACGTCGGGCTCTTCCTGTTTGACACTATGACGTAAAAAACGTCAGAGTGTCACAACTCAGTCATTCACCAGCAGAGGGTGGAGCAGCTACTACAGTCAATAAACACTCTGGGGTGTTTTTGATAAGGAAATAATACAACAACATGGGTAAAAGCTCCAAAAAGTCGATTTGATATGAGACCTTTAACTTTTATCTAAAGGCAGGGGTTCTCAACTGGTGAGTCGTGACTCAAAAGTGGGTTGCAGAATCATTTTTAGTTGGTTCTGTGAGAATACATTGCTTTATTTTTTTTTTTTTTAATTTTTACTGAAAAAGTCTTAACATTCCACGTAATGTGTTCAAATAACTGCTTGTTTTTGTCACAATTTCACCTTTCATGGTGTGATTAATTATTTTGTATGACTTATTCAATTATACTAAATGTTCTTGGGCAAGACACTTCACCCGCCTTGCTGACAGTGTCTGCGTAGATTGTGTATGAATGAGAGTGTGAATGGGAGATATACAAGTTGATTTATTTATAATTTGATATATAAGTGCATTTATTTATAATTTGTGGGTGTAACACCATATTTTACATCATACATACAAATTAAACATGTATCTGGGTCATGGCTCGTCATCCTGGTGTGATGGTGGGCCCCGGCGCCATAACAATTGAGAACCACTGCTTTCAGGTTTACTTGAATATTTCTTGTTTTGTTTCAGTATTTTAGCTGACAAAATGTAGCTCAGTCTATCTTCTGGGCCACTATCCTCAAACCCCATAACTCTGGAGGACAACTGCCCTGAGGAAGCTTTACAAATCGGATGTTGGGGCCTAATACTGTATTACACACAATTTGAAATCTTAAAGTAGGCACAACATGCCGACAAACAGCTATATGCTATTTTTGATAAATGACCTCCAAAATGTGAAAGTCGTAAATGTACTGCCACGTCCCTCTGACCTTGTTGTTTGCCCCGTACATTGCACATTTTTCCTGGTGCTCTTTCCAAGGCCGCCCTCTCCGAACTTGTTTGTTGCCGTTCCTGTTTTGGTCTCGCAGATGGAATTTCACACAGGAGCCCTCGTTTCCTGAAGACCGCAGGAGTCTTCCGTCCCATCAACCTTCCAATCTGCGGCTGGCCTCCTGTGCCCTCGATCCATTATGCAGCCGCTTGTTAGTCTCTGCGGGCTTCAGAAAATATATGCATTCACCAAAAAAGCGGCCTCATATTTGTGTGGCGGAAATTTCCCCGACGAGGCCCCGTTTTTTGAAGAGCAAGGGCGAAATGCGGCTGATGGAATGTGTGAGGGCAATAAGGCGGTGCGATGCAGTTTGTTATTTGCCGCAACAAAATGTAAAAACACAAAGGCCCAGTAATGGAAATAGTCTGAGGTTTACAAAAATCATGCATCCTCTATTTTCTGTATCAATATTACTGTTATTCTTCCCGCTGTGAGTAGTTCTAAATGATGGAAGGTCTTTGAAAGTAGATGTCGGGAACAGTTTCCATCATTCGGTGACTTCATGGGTCATGGTCCATTTTCCTTTTACTTGTCTTTACTGCAGAAAGGTACACATTGCCACTTGCTCTCAATGTAGTTCATAATTATATGTCAGTCCTCTTTCATGTGCTTTATTACAATCATTTCATTTCCACCGTTATGAAGCCTAGGCGCTAATTCAACCTGAGAGACTAATTTCAGCATCACATACCTCCAGCTAATGATCGCTTCTATGAGGGCCACACCTCCACCTCAGCCGTCAGTGTAAGAGCCGCACCTCCAGAGCAGCCAATCATCGCCCTCGGTCCCGCTTTTAAGCCCCAGCAATCATGGTTCGTTCGCTTCCTAGCTGTGCTTCGACCCGCCTCTACCCCATCTCCGCCTCTTCCGTCCACGGCTTCTCCCTGCTCCATCTTCACGGGTCTCCCATACCACCACCAGTGTCCAGGCTCCGGGGGAGACATCCCTAACTCCAAACTGTTCATCCATACTGACTTTCATACATCGATGTTACCGCCGGGGTCTGTTCGCCAAAACTAATATACATGTCAATAAATCTTCCTATTCACTGATTTTGTCTGTTTGAGTCTATCCGGGTTGAATTGTCCTCATTAAAGGGCCTGATTTTTGCACACGGACAAAATAAACAGCAGAAAAGTGGTGCAAAATGGTGCAGATGCAGCTTTGAGATTTGGTTTTACAAACATGAAAAGGCCGCAGCACAAAGTCATCCATATACAGTGGGAGGAAAAAAGTATGTGAACGCTTTGGAATTTCTCACATTTCTGGCTAAATTTGCCCTAAAATGTGGTGTGAGCTTCATCAAAATCATAAGAATGAGTGAACAGTGTCTGCTTAAACTAACACCACCCAAACATTTACATTTGATCATATTTGTGTTGGCCATAACATGTGAACATTCACAGGAGAGCGTGGAATAAGTAGGTACACCCCTGAATCTCACTGAACTGCAGCACTTTTGTAAAGAGGAAAGAGATTCATCCTGATTGCTGTGAACATCTAGAAGCAGTTATCGCTGCAAAAGAAGGATCAGCAGATATTTAATACAAGGGATTCCACGCTGTTGTGAATGTCTCAGGTTTTTCTGCAAAATATCTTGATAAACTAGTGAATACATTCTTCTATTGATGATATCACGTTGTCCAGGCCCTAAGGAAACACAACAGCCCCACACCATGATGCTCCTGCTCCAGACTCCACCGTGGGGAGAGGGTTTTGATGTTGATGCTGTTCCATTTGTCCAAGTTGTGTGTTCCTCCCAAACTCTTCACATTTGGTTTGCGAAAGAGCTCTTGGATGCTCCACAGCACTGGACATTCAGTGGACTGTTGGACCCAAAGTTGAATAGTTGCAGAGGAACACACAACATCATGTGAGGAGGACAAATGGAACAGCAACGTCTTCACACTCTCCTCACTGTGAGTCTGGAGCAGGAGCATCATGGTGTGGGGCTGTTTCGTTTCCTCAGGGCCTGGACAATGCGGTATCATTAATAGAAGAATTTATTCACAGGTTCATGAAGATATTTTGCTCTTTACAAAACTGCTGCAGTTCAGCCTAATTTCTGGGGTTCACTTACTTTTCCTTGCTGTATTGTGAATGTTTACATGCTATGGACAACAAAAATATGAAAACATGTATATGTTTGGGTGGTATTAGTTTAAGCAGACACTGTTTACTCCTTCTTATGATTTTGATGAAAATCAGACAACATTTAGTGACCAGCTGTCATAAACCCTCCATACTCATTCCATAGCTTTGCTCCACGATATTGAAAAGAAAATTGCACTTGTTCCTTTTTGCACATCGTCTGGTATTACAACAATGAACTTGACATTTCTCAACAAAATAATTGCTGAATTAGGGAGGAGATTGTCCTTGTCTTATCATCTGGGCAAATGTACACATTTGATAAATATTAATATCATAAATCTTTAACAACTGTAATTTCACGCCAACATCAACATTTGTCATCAAGCTGAAATGCAAATTTTTATTCTATCAGAGTTATACTGCATTTCTTATACCCTGCAATTGCCACAAAACTACAATTTTCGAGATAACTTATTGGCTTGAAACCATGCAGAGTTAGTATAAGTAATAGACATAGAATAATAGATTTGGTTACATTTCAGACAAACCTAATAGCTGTCCTGCTGCCACATTGCACCCACTGTGTCTTTGTCTCCTGTTTGCCTGATTATTTTGGATGTTACGTACTATGATTGTATTTATTCTTGCAATGCTTGTACAGCTTAGCTCTACTTCTGTGGTTTCAGATAGGGAATTAGGTGCAACATGAAGACAAAAAGCCACATGCTGTTTTCAGGGAAAGTCAGGGAGCTCTGCGAGTCAACACAGTGGTCAAATAGAGTTTTGGGAGTAATCAAAAAGACAAGAGGAAGCACGCTGCTACAAGATGAAGCCGAGAGACAATTTCCCTCGTGGATCCATAAAGTTTGTTCATGTGTAAATCTAAGCTAAGGGCGGCTAATACTATCAGCGGTGCTGTAGTAAACACAGTTTGAGAGCAGAACTGAGGAAAATGAAGTGCTTCAGCTGTAGAAACAATAAAGTTCAACTGGATTACAGAATCTACTTCCAGGTATTCCAGGTTCCCTCATTATAATGCTTCAAGTAGTGTTTGACTTGATTTACACTGCGTTCCAAATTATTATGCAAAGGACATTTTTCTAAGATTTTCTAAATTGTCAACTCAAATGAGAGTCAGCATAATTTTCAAGTCTTTAACTGGTAGAGGATCATTTAAATGTGGTTGAAAAAATCCCCCAGTGATAACAGTATTTTTTTCAAAATTAAATATAGTAAAAACCTCAAAATCTACTGTTCCAAATGATTATGCAACTCATTGTTTCAATACATTTTAAAGCTTGTAATTAACTGAAAATTGTCATTTGTTGAATTTGTAGCATTAGGAGGTCATATTTACTGAAATCAAAAGCTATTTCATCAAAATTTCATCAAAAACATCATTTTAACATTCACCAACTATCCACTACTCCATTGATCTGACCATCCAGACTGTTTGAAAATGAGTCCTCATGTATTTCTGAGCCACTGCAGCCGTTTCTGTTCATCAGCTTCAATTAACCCTTTAGGGGAGGCCCGTATAGAAGGTTTATGCACAACTGCAGCCTCTGGAGGGTCCTACACCTTCATGTTAGGGAGACTCCAGAGGCACCAGCAGCTTCAAATACCTGTCTGCTGCTTTGTAGCATCTGTTCTCTTAATCTGATGTGTTTGTCTGGCAGAAACCGTCCTTAATGTGCCTTTATCTGCACAAATCTGTGTGTGCTCTGAATCATCTACAAATCTCTTATCTGTACGATGATTATGCTTAATCTTCAATGAAATATCGACGGTTTTCATACCTAGACCAAGGCATTCAACTATTTCACGCTTTTCATCAGCAGAGAGATTCTTTTTCTTTCCCATATTGCTTGAAAATGATGATCTGCATAATAAAGTGGAACATCCTTTTTCAGTAGTTTTTCCCTTAACTGGGCTTAGCCTGAAAATGAATCATCCCAGGTCTCTGAGATTAATGGCAGTGATTCAAAGAGCCCCAAGACACGACACCATCCATGAGTTTCATTATTTATATATTTGTTTACCATGTCGACACAAAAATACAATTTGCATAATAATTTGGAACCGCAGTGTACACCTTTTCCTCTTGCCTCTCTGGTTTCTTCTTTAGTTGAAATAAAGCTCAAAGTGCTCCCAGTTGTGCTTCCTTTATTTTACGGCCTATAATCGAACATTGGCTCCGTTCTGCGCTCAAAGTGTGTGCACTGCGGCGTTGCGGAGTTGCTCGCTAGGTTGAAAGAGAAAGTCTTTCAACTCTCAGCACCTGTATAACATGGTCAACAGGTCAAGTCATTTTGTCAATTTGCCTGGTTTGTGAAGAAAGAAGATAAAAGCAAACACATCGAAAGAGCAAGCGCAAATTCCACCGGTGAGCTCAGTTTGTCCTTCATGGGCACCTGTAAAAACAAGATAACTACACCAATGGGGCCTTAAATGTTTGTTTAGCACGGCACACAAACAGCCGAGTGTTTTTAGGAAGGCCATTAACCACTATCGACTGCGCGCTCGCTTCGAAAGCTGTAGATAACGTGCGTGTGCGCCCGTGTTCAGGTATGTCCCGGGGTCAGAAGAACGCGCCAGCATAATCAGTATTCCTGCAAAAGGGCTACGGACCGGAGACACGGCCACAGCATCCTCCAATGTAATTAAGTAATAACCTCGCTCGCACAAAAACACAATGAGTTCAGAGAGAAAATCTATACGCCGCATTCCCACGGACGCACAGGCAATTGCTCCCTAAATGATAAATGTGCACAAGCACGGATCCTGCTCAATTGGTTGCACCTTTTTACAGTTGTTGTACTCAATGTGCATATAGTCCAGCTTGTAATTCTGCTAATTCTTGGGAAAATGTGTCAGAAAATGATATAGGTAAATAGAGTATTTCTCCTTATATGTCAAAACACATATGGCGTCATTGACCTTATGAGTGGCACATGCAAAAGTGGATCAGCAGCATTTTATTTTACTCACTCGGCATTCTCGCATTCACACATCGGATTTAGAGCCCTAATTATGTGCAAAAGGTCCACAAATAGCTATTCTATTTTCCAGCGTGCACTCACTATTTAGCTCCTGTTTGAAATAGTGAAGAAGCGAGTCACTGGTGAACCCTGACTGAATGAACCTGCAGTCACATGTAGGCTGTGTGGTTAGCATGTGGTTCATTTTGATTGTATACGAGGAAATAACATCAGGTCATGGACTGGTTTTACTGCGTATTTATTTGCCACTATTGTAGGGCTGTATATGAAGAGTTAGGTTGCGCTTGCCTTCGATATGAACGATGTTTCTTAGGAGGACCTGACTTCCAAAGCCAGATATAAGGTGAGAGAGGGGCACACATTTAGGATAAAGAAAACTGAACATATTCAGAAGGGTTCACTGTGGCAGAGTGTCCATTTCTGTTGGTGCCAAACAGGTATGGTCAAACATGTCATTTATCAAACTACGGTAACTAAACTACAAGAAGCGACATGGCCATGCCAATCAATATGAAAAATAGGTTCCTTTCCTTGCAAAGCCTCTTATAATTAACTGGCTTTAAACTGGCCTTGTTTGCAAATGCACTTTTCAGTTCCCTTCTCCAGCCCTGATAAAACAGGTAAAGCTGCATTAAAACGAGACATTAATACCTTCACGGATTCGTAATATTTTTGGCATTTTGTATAGTCCTATTGAAAGTATCAATTAATTTGTGTGGATACAGCCATGGACCGAGGGCAGCAGAGTTGATGAAAATATTGTAATTATAAGGATTACTGAGCGGGTTAGCCCTGCACCTCCCGTGACATTTCTACAAACCACACACATTCTTCTGGAGAATTAACGAAGGCAGTTTGCTCTTTCCGACCTCATGGTGTAATTGCTGAATATTATTTCAGCACATGGCACTGTGCTCGTGACAGGAGTGTTAAGTATTAGAAAGTCTCAGTCCTGATGAAGTATAGACTGTGTTCACTGCAGTGCTGTGGTACAGTCGTGAATACTCTCAGCGACTTCAGCAAAAGCTGTCACCAAACGACTTCTACAGATCGTATCAGTCAAGACAATTTAATTGGCCAATTCCCCAATTAAAAAGTAATATTCGATGCATTCACTACAGTTTAAAGTTTATTTGACACTGAGTGTGAGACGACACTTATATGAAGTATGCATTGGCCATAGGGTTTGGTGCCGAAAGCCATTATCATCACGGCCCCGGGGCCACGTGTGCCGGTCCACCTGGACCGATAAGCTCCAGCCTTAACGGTCTTCTTAACGGGGTCACTGCGTTCATTTGCTAGGAAAAAAAAATAAAAATGTAATATTTGTATTTTACCTCCCATATTAAATGTATGCGCACATTTTTTTTTGCCTTTTTAAGAGTACTGTTAATGTACTGCATCAATAAGGAGAATCGATAGGCAAGGCAAGTTTATTTGTATGGCACATTGCATGTACATGTACAACTCAATGTGCCTCACAGCAACACCAGACTCCCAAACTTCCCAAGCTTTAAAAACAAAATACAATGACATTAAAAAGGTGTCCTTTCAGCCTGGAATTAAACTTAGTCAGAGTTGAGGCCTGTCTCACGTCCTCACGGGGGCTGTTTCACACTTTTGCTCTGTGAAACTCAAACACAGCCTCACCGTGTTTAGTGGTGACTCTGGGAACCACCAGGAGAGAGTAGAGCTATCGATAAATCCTTAATGATGCCCATCCGTAATTGGCCATAATGCTACGGCTGAGCTGTCCTAAAGCAAATGACAGCAAAGGTTTTACTTGAGCTAAACCATAATAATCTTTGCAGTGCTTTCATTTAGAGTGGAGTCAGAAATCAGGGAAGCTAAAGTACTTCATTTTGTTTCCATGTACTGTATAATAATAAGCCATGTGGAAGAGAAGCCAAATAAGGCTAAAACAACATGCGGTTTTTAAAAGGGCTTGTACTGTGATCAAAACTTCTCCAATGTAAAATGGAATATAAGCAATGTTGACAAAGTAAACACTTCTAAGATATAATTTAAAATTATTCATATATATATAAGAAAACCCACTGAAACATATCATTGAAAGGCCCTGGAGTAATTGTTTCTTTGACAAACAATACACAAACAACAGGAAAAGCCCTCTCCCTCACAGTGCCCCCTGCTGGCTAATGATGGCCTGTTTAATGGCAGCAGTCAGTCTTGTGGTGAATCGGTTGGTTCCACCCCTCACCTTCATAGAGCCACAGTGTCGTGTGCCGTCTGCAGGGGGAGCGTCGCCCGCGGCTCTCCTCTAATCTCCATGACTTGATTAACTCATTACCATGACTCATGGCGAGCGCTGCCAAGCGCAATTACAGCTGCACGGCAAGCACCGCCTTGTCCTTGGCCCCTGGTTCCTCCGCCGGACGCGCTTTAGCAGATTTTAGTGATTGACATATCAATACGCGCCCAGGTGGATTAAATGCCCTCAATCAATATTCACATCGGAGCTGCTTCTCAGCCCGGAGCGCGCACGCTACACGCCTTGTCAAGAGCACAGGGCTGCAGGCGGCGGGACGTTAGCGAGGGACTGCGGGACGTTAGCGAGGGACTGCGCGCTCGGCAGGAAATGACGGAGATTCCGATTTTCATGTCTGAGATAAAAGCGCTATAGGCTGCCTGAAGCCGTGCAGATACAATCCAATGAAGGTGTGGCAAATGTCAGCAGGTGGTCGGGCACTCGTCCTCAGTGATGGGCCGATGTGTCCGTGAACGCGGTTATAGAGATATGGAGCAGGGATGTGGATCGAACCCAAAGATAGAGTGAGATAACAGATTCATGAAATGTCAAGAGTCACTACATGAAGACCGGCAATTTCGAATTCCGCTCCCGTTGGCGGTGCTTTTCTGCGCAGATAACATGATGTCACAGCCAGGCAGATATATCTCTGAAAGGGATTGAAGACAGAGCTACGCAGGTGGACAAACACTGCCATTAGATTTACACTTTATATCTTTTTGAATCAAGACATAGATTCAAAGTGCACTGTAAAAACATATCCATGAGCGCAATATTTGAGAAAAGTCTGAAATATGAACTGGTCCACTGAATACAAGCAGAGCATATTTTTCAGTGCATATTTGTACAAGTCTGAACTAAACTTGTCTCCTGAGAATGATTTGAAAACTTTGCAATAATCATGTTAAGACACATTCTTATTTGTCAGCTCAGACCTCTGCTTCCTATAGTGATTTCAGTTGTTAATTGTATGTCGGGTCCTCAGGAGATTGCCGCACACGGCCCTGTTACCACACACTCCCGGCACGCGCACTGCTCCATTGTACCAGCCGGGGAATGATAATTAAATTGCAGTGGCAGTGGGCTCTGCGTTATCGGCCTGAGTGACAGCGGTGTGAAGACAGGCGCCCACTCTCGCATGTGCGCACTGCTGTTAAGACTCTATTGTTAATGTAGCAGAGAGGGATGATGGGACGGCCGGGGGACAGCAGGAGGTGCTTTGGAGGGGTTACGGATGCTGCACAGCAGAGGTTTCAACATGTGCCGATATTAAAGGAAAACACACTGGTAAGAGCTCAGCTGCTCTGATGGAACAGTAGAAGAACGACCCACATACTCCATGTTGGTGTGTGGACACTGGGCCTCATTCACCACACGTTCTTGTGCACACGTTTGTTCTTAAGACCTTCTTAGGAAGGTTTTTGGCATTCACAAAATGTGTTCTTAGCTGAAAACGTAAGAACTGTAAGATGTCTGCGTAAGCTCTCAGTCGGACAGGAGTTGTCCATCTTCAGTGATGGTTCTTGAGTCATCTTCTGTACTCTGTAGTTGCAGTCTCGAATGTTTCGCCTCTCATCCAAAAGGCTTCATCAGTGAACTAAGGGGAAGAGAGAAGTCGAGCATGGCCCGGCTCCTGTAAGAGGAAGAGGACTCTTACGAATAAAACAATCTCCAGTTCTGTTCACGATCTGCTCCTGAGTCATATATATGTACATATTAAATCATGTATTAATTCATCCCAGAATGTAAATATAATGATAATAAATTACAGATGCCTTTATTCTGAAATAAGTTGGTAATATCACTTGTACTTTTAATAATGGCAGTAAAGTAGCAAAGTAGCATTAAATGTGCTGCATTAACGTTAAGAGTACTTGATAAAGATTAGTCCGTAGGATTATGAAGGTGTGCGCTTTGCTCATTGAACTATGCAGTGCCGTAATGGGAGCAAATTCCCCTGGTGCCCAAAGGTTTAGGTGGCTCCCTGAGCACACGCTGTTGGTTGTGATTTTTTTTATTTTGGGGTTTTGTTTTGGATTTAGTTTAGTTTATTATTAGGATCCCCATTAGCTGTGCTTTACAGCCAGTCTTCCTGGGGTCCTTGTTAAAAACATCCATATACAAAAAATATTGTCAATATGACAGACAACAGACAAAAAATACATTATATAAGAAGATACAACAAGTACAATGTGAACTTGACATCATTCTGCATCCTCAAAGATATTCAACACCAATATAGTTCTTCAATTGTTCTTTAAAAACAGATTTGTGGTCTATTTGAACCAGGTTTAGTGGCAAGACATTCCATCCCTTCATAGCTCTATAGACAAAAGCACTTTTGAGAAAGCACTTTTGCCGTTCATATCCACACCTTTTGCACATGGCACCCTTTTTAACCTTTTGATTAGCCTGGTCTTACCAGACCCTCGTACTCACTTCGTACAGAGGGTCTGGATCTTCACAAATGAGCTCCGTTTTCAGGTGGGAGGGGTGACCTCCTTTAAAAGTTTGAAAAGATGTATGAAATGCGCCCGAGTGAATGAAGCAAGCTTTCATAACTCTTGGGGACAGCGGCCTTCAAATTCTGGATATTTGGGAGCCGAGTCTGAACGGATTGAAGAGCTTCCATGACTTTCCAAGCTACAACCAGCAGGCCCCCGCTCGCTCAATGGTAGGTTGAAACTCAACCGATGTAACGTGGCCACTGAGATCAGACCCAGACGTACATGTAGGGAAATGATACTTGATCGGAGTTTACAAACGGCCAGGCTCGTGAATCATAGACGGCGACATATGCTAATTAGTCCTCACACGCACACGCTTTCAAGTTGGGATTCACAAAACTCAGAACACAAGTGTGAAGGATTTTCCTTACTTAAGAACGTCGTGAATCTGGCACAGTTTCCTGACACTGCCCTTGTAAGTTCGGATTTTGAGAAGTTTCTTAAGAAGATGTTCATGAATGAGGCCCAATGTCCTTTAGCAGTTTGAAAAGAAAGAGGAAAAGTCTGATCCCCAGATCTGAAATCTCATACTCTGGATGGAAAGGTAACTTCCATAAAGCATGCATAAACATTGAGTTGAAGAAACCTGACGTAAACCCTCATTAGGAGCAGACTACTTTCTGAGCAACATTTTTCTGTGTAACTTTCAAACTGCTCTGACTTCACAGACTGCGTGTAGCGCCCCCTAGAGACACTGTGTTGGGCATATGGATGTCTCTGCTCTGCCTGGAGGGGTCTCTCTCCCCCGTGGGACAATGCTGGGCTCCTGTTTGTGTCTCCAGCCTCGCTCCTCGTCTTTGCTGCATGAGTGTGTGAGGGGGCCTTTGTCTGCACGGCCCCGGGCTCCCAACGCAGAGCCAAATGTGCCGTAATTAAGACACAAACAGTTTCCCAGAGAGGGAGCTGTCAGCAGATACCACAGAAGACAGTAATGAGCCAACCGAGAAGATGCAGTACTGGGCAGTAGTACTAAATGAAGAGTATAGGATTTACACTGCGTTCCAAATGATTATGCAAATGACATTTTTCTAAGATTTTCTAAATTGTCAACTCAAATGAGAGTCAGCATAATTTTCAAGTCTTTAACTGGTAGAGGATCATTTAAATGTGGTTGAAAAAATCTCCCAGTGATAACAGTATTTAAAAATATATATATATATATATAGTAAAAAACTCAAAATCTACTGTTCCAAATTATTATGCAGCTCATCGTTTGAATACATTTTAAAGCTTGTAATTAACTGAACATGGTACAACATGGTACATGGTACAATCAAAAACATATTAACAGGTCAAGTTATATTTTATCATAGGAGCCCTTCTTTGAGCAGCTTCAAAATTCTTAAATCCAATAAACTTGTGAGTTTCTGCTTGGATTTCTTTGCAGGATGTCAGAATAGCCTCCCAGAGCTGCTGTTTGGATGAAAACTGCCTCCCACCCGCATAGTTGTTTTTTTTTGTTGAGGTTCTCAATAGGGTTGAGGTCAGGGGAGGAGGGGGTCCACACAGTGATGCAGAGGTATTCTTTATGGAGGACATGGTGCGCTGTCATGGTGAAAATGATTTTGTTCGGGAAAGCACGGCTCTTCTTTTTGTACCATAGAAGAAAGTGGTCAGTCAGAATCTCCACATATTTTTCAAAGGTCATTTTCACACCTTCAGGGATCCTAAAGGGGCCGACCAGCTCTCTCACCATGATTCTGGCCCAAAACAGGACTCCGCCCCCTCCTTACTAACGTCACAGCCTTGTTGGGACATGGTGACCACTATCCACTACTCCATCCATCTGACCATCCAGGGCTACACAGCGCTCATCAGTGAACAAGACTGTTTGAAAATGAGTCCTCATGTATTTCTGAGCCACTGCAGCCGTTTCTGTTCATGAGCTTCAATGAACAGTTTAGGGGAGGCCGGATAGAAGGTTTATGCACAACTGCAGCCTCTGGAGGGTCCTACACCTTGATGTTTGGGAGACTCCAGAGTCACCAGCAGCTTCAAATACCTGTATGCTGCTTTGTAGCATCTGTTCTCTTAATCTGATGTGTTTGTCTGGCAGACAAAAACCTGAGTGTGTCTAAATCAGCCACAAATCTCTTATCAGTTCGATGATTACGCTTAATCTTTCATGAAATATCGAAGGTTTTCATACCTAGACCAAGGCATTCAACTATTTCACGCTTTTCATCAGCAGAGAGACCCTTTTTCTTTCCCATATTGCTTGAAAATGATGATCTGCTTAACAAAGTGGAACACCCTTTTTTTTGGAATACCATCCATGAGCTACATATTTTTTTTTTTTACCTTTTTGATACAAAAATAGAATTTGCATAATAATTTGGAACACAGTGTAGGTGTCAATGAGAGTATTACGTGGGTCACAGGAGATATCAATTTTAAGCTTTTGTTGAACATTATTGATAGAAATATGAGAAAAAAAATGTATTGCAAGTTCTCTGTAATTTTATGTTTTGATATAAGAATAAGGCATTGAGTGCACAAAAATTGCCAAAATATTTTTTGTTTTGTTGACATATTTGTAGCTAATTTTCGATCTTGTTTAGTTTTTGAATAAGCTGATCAAAAAACTCAAATTTTGCCTTGTTTTTTGAGGATTCAAAGCTGAATAAATCAGGCTGATAATAAGATACAAATATAGTTTTGCCCGCGTCATATTCAACCGACATGAGTGAGCTAAAGCCGAGACTATTTCTCCACCGTCACCACAGCTTTTAACTTTCCCCACACACACTCGTTCAGATGGAATCAACTATGATCTAACACAAGCTTGTTTACTTCAGACATTAGATATAGAACGAGGATGATCCGAACAGTAGAGATGAGAACATGAGGCCACAGGAGGAGAGAGGAGGCAGATCTGCAGCGTTTCTGGTGGCACAGGTAAACACATAACAATGAGCATTGCTGAAGAAATGAAGTTAAAACCTCGCAAATGTAAATAAGCCACTATATATATGACGCGTTGTCTCGCCGCGGTTAATATGATGACGTCGTCACACGACGACTCAACTTTCACTATTTTGACAAATTAGACGACCTTTAAATATCTGTAGTGGTTAATGCTCTAAATACTAGTACTTTCAGGCGGACTAAGAACACTTTAGTGCCATGGTGCCAAATGTGCAGTGAGAGTTTTGTGATTCATCTCTGATGCAACTGAATGCAGGAAATCTTTTCCTTTTCTTCTGCTGACCTGGACTTGAGTACCCCCTGTCTGCTTCTCTTCTTACTATGGAAATGTCAGTCATAAAATATAAATACATAATAAAAAAAATAAAAAAAATAATACATATCACTGTGCTTCACCAGCTGAAGAAGAAACATTCAAATGGGACAGGACAAAAAACTGCATGAATGAAGCAAAATACTGTAGTAAACTAAAACATGGTGAAAGCTCAAAAGCCACATGTTAGCGTCTCTCCAGGTTTAAAGCATGTTATCCAGTCAGACTGTGTTTTCTATCTTCCCCATCACTTTCTCTTTCCCTCATTCTCTTTCTCCCTCGTCCACCTCTCATCCCTCCTTCACAAGCCCTAATGTCCCCCATGGGGAGAATCCATTATTTATATCTATGGAGGGGCCCTTTCATTCCGATGGCGTGGCCCCTGTCCATTACCCCCAGGCCGGTGGGTGTAGATTGAATACCTGTAGCCCTCACAGTGATAACTCAAACAGGCACTGGCTGCAGCTGTGAACAGTTCAGTGGACCTGTTCAGCGGAACACAGTCAATCTGCTGATGTGCTGCAACCAGGCCAGGCTCACCCATGGGTGAGGGGCAGGCGAGGGGCACAAACTCGTCTAAGGAGAATAATGTTCAGCTGGTCGCAGAGGGAGCAGAGGTGTTAGAAAGACAATGGGCCTCATTCCCCGCACGTTCTTATGCACAAATGTGTTCTTAAGGCTTTCTTAGGAAGATTTTTGGCATTCACAAAACTTGTTCTTAGCTGAAAACGTTCCTCTGTAAGGACAAATCCTACGATGCTCAGAAGGACTCTTACGTAAATTTCCAGTTCTGTTCACAATCCTGCTCCTGATGGAACCCAAAATTATGAGTCACATATATATATTTGTACTAGTGGTGGGACTCAATTAAATGATTTTTATCGAGTTAATTACAGGTCTGTAATGAATTGATCACCAGTCTTGGCTCCAGATCAAACCCAGGACATATTCTTCATAGTCATACTTTTATCAGCAAAGCTAAGAGCATGGTTCAAGATTCACTTTCATTCATTCAGAATGTCTCCATAAATACAATCAGACACTGTCTATTTGAACCATTTATTTGAACAAGTTGCCAACGCTCCTGTTCTCACCCAAGCACAGTTGAAGTGTCACCCATTTGCACTGAGGTTAGAACCGTCAGATTGGACAGTGTCCAAAGTGAAATATGTGGCAGGCTGTTTTTCACCTGATCTTATCAGAATGTATACAATGTAAAGGGCATACAAAGATTGTGTCTTGAGAAAAGTTTTAAAATGTATGCTTAAAGTGAGAGCACTGTATCATTTAATACATATTATCTAGCTTTAAGATATTTCCTTTCAGTGGTGAGCTAATGTGCGAGTGTAAACCCTAACACCGGCTACACCTGTTCTCCCAAATGACTATAGCAATTAACAGTCTCTGTCCATCTGAGACCACCGGGAATGCTGGGAAATGTAGTACACAAACAAAGAGCGTACGGTACAGGTGAGGTCTCCCCAGTTCAGCGGGTAACATCATCTGTGACTAATTCACCAGGAGGCCATACTGTTGTGCCATCTGTGAGCGAGCCATCGCGTAAACAATCGGTCCATAGATAATGATTACAGATGACTTCATCACAGGGGCGGGACATCTGTGGAGGAGCGAGGAGCGCTTCTCACTGCATGAGAAGTCATAGGATGCAAGAACTTTGTCTTCTAACTGATAACATTTCCATGGTTAGAAGGCAAACATTACTTCAGCTCTCGGTGTAAGAACACAGTGAATGAGCCTTCTCATGCAAGACCAACACTTGGCAGAAATGTTTTGTTGGACTGGTTTAACAGAAAAGCCAATACATGCTTTTCAGTCATGTGACCTTTGTTGTTCTGGCAGCCATTTTGAATACCAAAGTAGAACTGTGTAGTTCTCAAATGTAACAGTATCTCCACTCTGATTGAACTGATTGACAGTGGCATTTTTATGCACTCATGATCATTACTCAAGAAGAGAGAACCACGTTTATGTGAAGGAACCAGTGAGTCAGTATTTAAGATGCTCAAGACGTTAGCATGCTACTGGTTAGCTCAGCTCTGACCTCTCCAAGAGAAAGCCCTGAACCACAAGCATTTGGCCTTGGATACAACATGTGACAGAGGTCAGAGCTGAGCTGTTACCGTAAGTATTTCCTCAGTGTCATAAATGTGAGCCACACATGTGTTTATCGTGTTGAAGCCATTGACAGTGGATTGACAGTTGCTAACCGGCAGCATGCTATTGTCTTGAGCAGCTTAAACAGTGACTCAGACTGAGACTCTGTCGACATGACAAACAGCAAAAATCCCAGAGAAAGATTCTGTTTCTCTTTGATGTGTTCATTTAGTCTTCAGAGTGAAGCAGATCTTTAGTAAATCCTGCTGTAGCTCGACAGACAGAGCTGCTACATCTGAGCCACATTTGCTGCTGATTTCACATAAACGTGTGTTTTTACTGTTTTCTTCTTGAGCAATGATTACGAGTACATAGAAATGCCACTGTGTCAGTCAGTTGTTTTTCATTTTCATCCTGAGTAGAGATATTGTTACATGTTGTAGTACTGCACAATTCTATTTCGGTATTCAAAATGGCCGCCGGGACTAAGTGTGATGTCATTGGAAACGCATGTATGAGCTGTCTAAAAAAAGACCCTACCAAGAAGGTTTAAAACTATGTCAGTTCTCAGTCGTCCAGGTACCTGAAACACCAGATGAGGTATCGTTTGAAAATCCAATTGCACCAAAGCAAATTCCTTGTTTGAGAATGACAATGGACAAAGCACTCTTGTCCCTCAACAAGAGAATCCCGGGTTTGATTCCCACCTAGATAGAGCGTTACAGTGTGTCTGCATAGGTATGGACAATAGGTTCCCCTCTGAGATTTTCTTATAATGGTGAAATAAAAAAAAAAGCTATTATAATTGTGACTGTGATCGAGGGTTTGAAATGAAGCGCTGCCAGTGCTGTGAATATTTTGTACATAATTGATCAGGATTGTCAAATTTGTATCCAGAGATGATTAGGCAAAACAACAAAAATCAATACTGGGCTTGCTGTTTGTACTTTTTCAAAATAAAAATCCCATTGAAATGTTCTGCCTTTTGGATTTTTCGCCGACTCACCAGCTTTTCTGAAAGAGCAAAACCTACAGAGAGTTCCAACAGATTTTGGTGCTTTTATCAAAAGGGGAAAGATTTCTCACCCACCATTAGACGTTCTCCTGGTGTCCCGCAGACATGTTTGAATTGGACTGTCATACATTTAATCTGAGTCTTTGATCAATAAGGAGATCTGGCCCAACACTGACCCGTTGAACTGGCGAATGATTCTCCCTCATCAGAGCGACAGTACAGCTGCCACATTTACTGGAAGAAAAGCAGTGGTTTCAGGGCTTGGCATTTACACAAACCTACTGACATTTGAATGATAAATGCATTCTTATATCATTTTCGGCACCTATGACAGCATGAGTATACACAGAAACACAGAAACAAACTCTACATTTGAGGACAATCAAATTATCTTTTTCATACATTCATGTATGCTTTTCATATGTGAGGTCCATCAATATTGGGACGTCGACTCAATTCTTATCTTGTTGGTTCTATAAACCACCACAATAGATTTCAAATTAAACAACCAAGAAACAGCAAAAAATATTTGGCGTGGCCCTTCACCACAATAGGTCAGATCAAAAGCGCTGTCCAGGAGGTGGTGTGTGTGAGTCAAAGTCAACGATCAAGAGAAGACTTCACCAGAGAGAATACAGACCATCAACCTTTAACCAAAAAGCCTTTACAGTTCTGAAACAACATCCTAGGACAGATGAGACGAAGATCAACTTGTACCAGAGTGATGGGAAGAGAAAAATATGGAGAAAAAAAGGAAACATCCACCTCATCAGTGAAACATGGTGGTTTTGTGGTGGTTTATAGAGCCAAAAATATGAGAATTGAGTCGATGTCTATATATAGGATAAGATATATAAGATATATATAATTATAAATACGCTAAGGACAGAGAGTGGAGCATCAAAGAGCTCCATGTGAACTGTTGAATATCAGCCCGTTTGTGGTGAATGGTTTGCCCACTGTGTTTCACATTTTCATTAGTGAAACATGAGCCTTTATATTGACAAGCAGATGATGCTCTGCAAACCGTCTTCCTTTGAAACTTTTACGTGCGTTTAACTCCATTATCCTGGAATCTCAGACTTTTACATAAAGCTAACATAAATAATAGGTATAAACACATTTACATTATGCATTTATAATGAGAGATTAATTAATGAACGGAAATTTTTACGACCCTGTCTGTCAAAATGACGGAGAGAAATGATCATTGGTAAAACCACCGGTGCAGTTTTCGGTTTTCTCCCAGTTCATTCATTTAGGGAGTCATTTGCAAAGCGCTGGCTCACCTGCAGCAGCATTTTCTTATTTACATGGCGGCTGAGCGGCCAGTGCTCTCGCCTCAAGAAAGTCCCAGGTTTGTTTCCTGAACCGTGCGGGCCTTTCTGTGTGGATTTGCATGTTTCTCCTCTCGTGTCTGGATGGGTCTCCTCCAGGTGCTTTGGTTTAATCCGGGCTAATCCTCCAGCCAGGTGATTTGTAGAGATTAAAAGATATTATCTCGAGTGAATAAACTAGGGGCAAAATGACTTATTTTCAAGAAAGTTGTACGTATTTCTAGAATATGTTTGTATGTTTTCTCCATTTGAACTCTGGTATCCGGTCGGTGGGGGCCACTTTGTAGTGCCTGGGGAATCATGTTCAGATAGGATTATGGTCAGAATAGCCCACACAGATCAGTGTCTTGCTGCTGTGAGCCAAGGCCACTAACCACTCAGCCACCATGCCACCTCATATGGTTTCTTATATCCATCGAAGATACTTGCCCCGAGTCTTACTCTGAGACTTCCACACTGACGGGGAACTGTTCCTATAATGTCATCTTCCATGCTTCTGGTTTGTCTGAGGCAGGGCCAGCGTGCCTGCCCACAGAGGGCCATTAAAGCCCAGGCGTGCTTGTGCAAGTGTGCTGGCATGTACATAACATCCTGTGCCCTCGCAGCCCTCCCCGTGTTTCTCCAGAATCCATCAAAACACACACCAGTGACTGGGCAAATTAGCACAAAGTCAAACACACTCTCCCGCTTGTGCCTTTCATTTTTCATGCGCTGGAAACTGCTGTGGAGATTCCAACGCTGAGCTGATGAATGTTAATTCCTCCCATGCATCATTATTTGCACAATGCCCATGCCTGCAGTGCTGTGCCTGGAATGGGTAAGTTCAAATTCTGAAGTCTCCTCCATCTCCTTATGTAGAAAAAGCCAATCATTCCATTTGTTTTCCCACACAATGCCCCATGGAAAATGGCGGAGAGGGAACTTATCTGCCTGGGCCAGTCTGCTGTGTCCCAATGAATAATAGATTAGAGATGAGTCTTCCTGGGTTTAAAAGTGCTGGAGGTCATAGTGAAGAAGCCATGGCAGTATTTTAGAAAGCCATCGGAAACTACTCAAAATACAGCAGGCGGGATATTTATAACAGAAACTTTGTTGTATCAGGGTGTTGGCGCAAGGGCAAGTGGGTGCCATGATGTCGATATTGGGAATGGGGTTAAAGAGTATGTTTGACCTAAAAATGGATGATGATAGTATGAAGCATAAGTATAAGTATGGAAACATAACCAACAAAGTGTTAAATGTTTAAGTAGGAATGGAGTCACTTTCAAACGATTTTACTCAAGCAGAAGTGATGATGTATTAACAATTACTAAAGAAAGAGGAGAAAAGGGTTGGGTTTTTGTTGAAAAATGCACCATTGTGCCAAATCAACACTTTCTTCAGCATTATATCGCCTCACAATCCCCCTGTGCCTTCCCATTGTTTTTACTGTTCACTTCTTAGTGTCTTATATTTTGCGGAAAAGCCTTTCAGAGATTTATTTTAAAATGCAGGAGGTTTCATTATGACGCTAACTAGCTCGTCTGCTTTAGCCACTGCTTGTTTATTTCAAACTTCGAGACAACCCTCGCTGGCTTGGACAGACAGTTATGTCCCAGGACAATGAAGAGAAGATTCAGGACGGTGACGACAGAAGTACAGAAGTATTCTCTTAGACACAGGAGAGTAAAATTCAGGACAGAATAGTAAGAGATGGAGCAATACCAAATCAGAAAGGGTTGGATTATAGGGTTCGGGTTCTGCTGAGTAACTGTATGTCTGTTAGTTGATTTTTCCAATGATTAATATGGATGATTTTTCGTTTTTTCCAGTTCATGAATATAGTTTTCTTGGCGATGGTTAGAGCTATGAGAACTAGTGTGAGGTTTATTGTTTGGGTTTTCACATCACCCACCGCCACTGGTCTCTTCTCTCTTGCTGGATTAACAAACTTTCTGTTTCTTAGCCCTTTGCGCTGCGGGACCAGAGCGGGCGCAGACGATTACCTGGTAATACCCATTCACCAAACACAAAACACCAAACATAACCCGCCTGTGGGGGGATTCTGAAGAAACCCTGCCATGGCGTGGCTTAGTTGCTTCACGCCGTGGATTAGCCGTGCTCAGACCGGCCTTGTACTGAATCTCTGACATTTGCACATTACAAGCAGAGTCCTGGAGTGTGTGGGGAGTTAAAAGAAGCAGGAGTGAGTCGGACCTGGGAGTGTGTCCGTTTGATGGTGAGGCATGAGGAACATACTGATATCAGAGACCATTTCACGCCTCGAAAACCGCCACATTTACCAGGCATTTGATATTGGACAATATTAAAGCATTTTGGTGACACTTAAAGGGGGGTATTATGCAAAATTGACTTTTTCAAGCTTTACATCATGTTATTCTGTCACTCCCTCATTAAAAACATGCCTGAAGTGTTGCCTTGGCACATTCACGTATTTTTCAGTAATCTGTAAAAACTCTGATGGCGGCCATTTTAGGGATCGGTTTGCCTGAGTCCTCCTAGGAACGCCCCCACCTCCTGGAGACGCCTCCGACCTTTCGTCACCAGCCGAGTAACCAACCACTGCTCCTCAGCAGAACCCCCTCCCCACTGATGCCACAGACAGCGTGTGGAGGGGGCGTGTCTAAAGGCTCAGAGGTTCTTAAAGAGACAGAGGCCTTTTTCAAGACATTCACTACAGCCATTTTGAGAGAGACATTTTATACAAGGCAGTTATTTTAAGTTACTGCATTTACAGACCAACAGAAGGTTTCGTCATCATTGTAGTGTGATATAGACTGGTGCTATGTGATTGAAAAAAGCATAATACCCCTCTTTAAGACAGGGATTGGTCAATCTGCTTCGAGGTGGGCCGATTTGCATGTCAAATGCCGTGGTTCCATATAGCACGCTTCTATTCAGTACGGCTCGGTCGAAGGAAACACAGAACGGTGATGAACAGTTTTGTAAGCTGCGGTGACAGCAACATAGGAAAACAATGTCTTTTGGTTGGGTTTAGGGAATCATTCAGAGGTGCCAAGGCAAAAAAGACAACTATGAAGGTAAGCTACATGATAATGCTATGCTAACACCAGCTAAAGATAACAACCGAAATGTTCACATCGGCAAAATCACCTTTGTCAACGGCACACATACTGTGAAATCTTAAATCTCGGTCCTCTCTCCCCCCCCTTCAGTTCACGTCACATTAGCATCAGTTTAGAGTTTTGGCCACGGCCTGAGCAAGATCCCAAAACTTGTGCCTGGTCAGCTCTTGGACCTCATACAGATCTTCATTTACCAGCGCTTGAGAATTAGATACCCTCCCTCCGCTGCAGTTTCCCCTACCACTAAAACATGTACAACAGGTTCCCCCTGTGGAGCCAGAAGCCCCTCATAATGACAAGGTCAAATGAAAAGACCGTGTTCTCCGGAGCTCCCACTGATGCTCCACACATGCTGAGGCAGCGGCGCACTGTGGACCCCCTTTCATTAGTATGAGGGGGAGGAGAGTGTGTGAGCGCAGGCGTTTAAATATACATGCACAGGAACGGACTGGAGAGCTCAAGAGTCAAGCAGGTGTGGAAAAAGTAAAGTGTCGAAAACCTTTCTTTTTTCAACCCCGTGAACTACTTTTACAGTAACAAAAAAGACAGAGACCTGCAAATTCTTGGAAGATATTTTACTAACTTTGAGTTCCTAAGTCAGCCATCAAGTGCACAAAGTGATAATACATGTGACTTGACCATATGATTTGACCAAGACGGTGAATAAAATTTGACCCATTTTCCTTTCTGTGTTTTGGAGAGACTGTCAGAATCTCTGTTTTATTTGAAAGATTGACGTTGTATTGATATTTGTCTTCACGAGACCTTCACTGGAGCGGTTTGCTGCTTCGGTGTGTTTGGGGTGAGGACAGAGCTTAGAGCAGGGGTAGGCAACGTCAGGCCCTCCAGCATAGAATCTTTGGCCCTCAAGATAATTTTGAGAAATATTATTTTACTTTAATCGTTTTGGAGTTTAACCTTTACCAAGCACATTTTCTCCAGTTCAGCTTTACACAAATGCTTCTCGGCTGGAGCTTACAGCCTAAAACTGATGTACAATTTTTTGTTTTTTTGTTTTTGTGCTTTACTTTTGGCTTAAATTGTCAGGTTTGGCCCTTGGTCTTTTTACAATGAAGATAATCGGCCCTCCACCAAGCAAACTTGCCGACCCCTGGCTTAGAGTATACCTGCTGGTCCCCTACATTGAGAGAGGGCTACGAGCTAGTGTAAACAGGGACCCGCAAACCAGCCAATACCTTCTGTTCCGTGAGCGCCTGAACACAACAATGACTTACTCAGAATACATTTGTGGCTAAAATTAATCTGCGCCAGACCCGTCCTGGATCGCCACAAAAAATAGCCTCAGTTTTGAACATCTGCACCGGAACTGTACCGATCCCAGGTTGGAATAACGGAGTTCAGCCGGATCTACTGCAAAGGTCTGGCCCAGATCTGGCCTAAATGTATTTTGAGGTCTGGGATAGCATCAAAGCAGCCAAAGAATATTCACCGGAGTCTCTCATTTAGCGATGATAAACACAATTATCATAGACACGCCACTGCGAGAACATTTGTTTTACCAAAAGTAAGTTTCACTCACACAGATCTCATTCATATTTTAAGAAACTAGAAGATCTTGGCTTTCAAAAGAGGTATCAAAGTGTCATATTGGCCATAATCTCCCCAGTCAATATGCTTCAAGATTTGGATCTATAAAATATGTTCTATTATATCAAAATATAAATAAATAAAACACACTGAAGGGATATTAACTCTGGCTGGATGCTTTATACAAATGGACTTTATGCTAAGAATGTATTGATTACACGGCACGGTGGCACAGCGGTTAGTGCTTGTTCTTCAAAGCTAGAAGGTCCCAGATTCAATTCCCACCTGGACGGGGCCTTTCTGTGGAGTTTGCCTGTTCTCCCTGTGTCTGCGCAGGTTTCCTCTGGGTTCTCCGGTTTCCCCTACCACTAAAAACATGTACATTAGGCCAGGATGAATGAGAGTGTGTTGGAGAGTGTGCACGGGGACGACGGATGGAAGGCTACGATCCGGTGTGGCTTGTTCATTCACATGCACTGTCCCTACCAAATAAACCAACAAACCAATTATATATATACTGTATGTTGCTATTTCTTTTTGTATTTAATGTGTCTTTTTATTCGGACCCCAGGTATAATAGCAACAGCCATAATGTGCTAATGTGATCCCATCAATAGCCAACATCAATCCGAGGGCGTTTTCACACAGGCTCTACTTAGGGCTATAGAGAGTGGCTGCCTGTGTCACACTCTGGGCCGGAGCGGGTGTGGTGTGAAGGCGGCCGACCTCGGGCCGAACTAGTCTCGCTTTCATGACTCTTTTTTGCGCAAAGAAAGAATGAATATGTGTGCTGTTCTGGACGTTTGGATTTACTGCTCTGACGAGGCAAAATGAAGTAGAGCTTTCTTTTTTCTCCTCGCTTTGCATCAGCCTCATTTTATTCAACCACGAGAGAGAGGAGTGACCACTGTGCAGGTTCAGGCCCGTTGTCATGTGAATAAGTTTGAACTAGAGCGGCCTCGGGTCAATCCGTAAGGCGACATGTGTGAAAATGCCCCTACCCCTCATATACAGCTCAGAGTTGTGTAGTCAAACCACTACTTAAAGGCACACTGCGTAGAATTTTACTTAAAAATAAAACTGAAATACTAGCATTTATTTTATGAAATATCATTTCATCATGAATACCTCATAAATGTGAGCGGCTCAGCTCTCCTAAGACATGACTGTATCTTTACTGGGAGTGGGGACGTCTCCAGCTCGTCTCCATGGAGATGTGACTAAAGTCAGTAGAATTTGAGATTGAAATAGGTTAGGTGTTCATCCAAATCCATTCTTTGACTATTCCCCGCAGTAATGGTATTTTTCAGTCTAAAGCTGGTCAATAGGAGCATGTTTTGCACTAATTGCAACAGTATAGTCCAAAATGTTGCGCAGTGTCCCTTTAAGGGGAGACACTACAGGCAAAACTCAATTGTTTCAGTTTTCAGGTTTTGGGCCAAATTGGTCTCTGAACATACAAGCTTTCACCCGGAAACAGAAAATATGCCTAATCTTCATAATAACATGTTTAAATATTGTGCTGATTCAATGTTCCCCCATAGACTTATATGGGAGAATGCAATTTCAAGGGCCTTTTTCTCAAAACACATTTTTCTGTCATTGTGGCGACACTATGTCCACGTCAGTCGGACCTAAAGACTTCAAATTTTCCAGCCTTGGACTGAACGATATTTGGAAGATTTTTTCAGAGGGATTTTTTATTATTTAATCTCTTGCCCCGTTTATTGAGTTTTGAATGTCAAAAATGAGGCGAAAATGACATTTTTTACAATTTTTTCCACTAAGAAACTTATTTTAAAACTAAACAAGAAATCCAAAATCCCTTCTGAAAAAGTCTTGGCAACTCATTCATCAATAAAATGAAACAATAAATTTGAATGTAGCTCTATCCATTATTCAGATCTCGTCGCCGAAAAGATGGGAAATTTGGGGCATTTTTAGGCATAAAACACCTTGTTCTTATATGAAAAGATTAAATGACAGAAAACTTACCATGTATTTTTTTCTCACATTTATGCCAGTAATCTACAGCAAAAGTTTCAAATTGATATCTGTAAATATACATTTTTTCCCCTATTCACCTGCAGTGTCTCGCCTTAAGTATTCAAGGGAACAGGTGCAAAGCAATTACAATTTTAAAATGTGTTAGCTGCATTGACATAGTGGCCCAGAGAGGAGGGACTAACGGAGTTGTTCTGATGCACTTTTTATCATTTCTTATATATTTACGGCTAATACTACAATCCTACAATACTACAATGTATACTATGTCCCCACCGCTTAAAAACAATGGCAGTAATCTGTAAGCCCCAACCACACACCCAAGTTCTTCGTCAGGAGCGGCTTTAAAGGGAAAGTCTTTCACAATGCGGCAGTTGCTCTTATTATTTGATTCGACATTGTTAGACGCACTAACCGTCTGCGTACACAAGTGATTATCCCAAACAATGCCTCCTTCCCTCCTCCTCCTCCATCACCTTCCTCGGCTTAATTTTTAATTCTGCCCTGCGGACGTGCTCCGATAGCTTTTCATGGGAGCCCATTATTGTTTTTATGAATGCACGCCGTGTTCAGTGATGCGCCGGCGAGAATTAGTTCTGCCGCTTCTTATCGCACAACTTTTCTTTTTTTTTTTTTTTCTTCCGTACTGCAATTTCAGCATAATATGACAGGGAGAGGCACTAATTGGCATGCTCCTGGTAGACTCCAGGATTGCGGACCCGGAGAGAAGTGCTGGAGATGCTAACAAAGTCGGCACTGATCACTCGATTGTTGCAGCAAGTCGCAAACATCTGTCGTCTATGATCGCTCTACCTTTTGGAGGAAACGATGACAGGAGTTCGAAAAAAAAAAAAAAAAAAACATTATTCCCTTTTGGAATGCAAACGGAACAACAAGCCCGCAGGCAGTAGAGAGTAATCAACACAGCGGCAGGAGTATGCGAAGGTACAGAGGAGGACGGGGGAGGGAGAAGGCAGCGCCATTTTGTTCTCTGATGCCGCACTTGGAGACGCCCGTGTAACGAAGGAAGAGCTAATTGGGAGATTAGAGTTGTACAGTCTGTGAAGGTACAACTGACACCACAATATCACCACAACCTGCCTCTGGGAACAACCACTGGTGCTCCGTACAAGCTTCTCAGATCATGCGACAATGCGATACAACAAAGTCTTGTTCAGATGGAGGCAGAAGCCAGTACTTCAGTAATATAGTAACACACAAGTTCAACTATTCTCTGTACGCACTTTGGACTGTTCAACTACACTGCGTTCCAAATTATTATGCAAACGACATTTTTAAATTAACAGTTTAGGGGAGGCCGGATAGAAGCTTTATGCACAACTGCAGCCTGTGGAGGGTCCTACACCTTGATGTTCGGGAGACTCCAGAGGCACCAGCAGCTTCAAATACCTGTATGCTGCTTTGTAGCATCTGTTCTCTTAATCTGATGTGTTTGTCTGGCAGAAACCGTCCTCATTGTGCCTTTTTCTGCACAAACCCGTGAGTGAGTCACAAATCTCTTATCAGTACGATGATTACGCTTAATCTTTCATGAAATATCGAAGGTTTTCATACCTAGACCAAGGCATTCAACTATTTCACGCTTTTCATCAGCAGAGAGATCCTTTTTCTTTACCATATTGCTTGAAAATTATGATCTGCTTAATAATGTGGAACATCCTTTTTCAGTAGTTTTTCCCTTAACTGGGCTTAACCTGAAAACTAATCATCCCAGGTCTCCGAGATTAATGTCAGTGATTCAAAGAACCCCAAGACACAATATCATCCATGAGTTTCAGTAAAAAAAAAAAAAAAGACACAAAAATACAATTTGCATGATAATTTGGAACGCAGTGTATGGGTTCAGGCTGCAGCACATGTTCGCTGGAAACACGAGTCTGATTCCTGACTCAATTGGCGGGATGGGTAAAAAAAACCTGAAAAGTTGAAGCAGACCATTCATACTGTGCTAATGACAAGACATATGGACAAAACTGCAAAGCTCTCCCCAGAAGATGGTGAAAGACTGTTGTGGAGCGGAGGGAGCTGCATAGGAGGAAGAGGACGGAGGAGCTGACCAGTGCAGGACACCACGCTCTGAAACAGCGTCAAACCCAAGAGGCGGTGCACCGTTTCAGAGGATTAAAGGAGCACTGAAGGCAGCCCAGCAGGTTTCCTCCAGGTTTTACGGTTTCCCCGACCACCAAAACAAAACCTTTGTACACATTTCGGTGCATATGGTTGTACAATGACAAATAAAGCACTTCTCACAACAGCCTGGGGACCATGGCCGAAATCTTCGCATGGATTTGGGGACCAATCACAGAGCGAGGAGGGACGGCAAGACGATGATGCACTATTCGACATACGGAAGCTTGTAGTTTGTTTACGGATATAAAAAAAAAGGTAAATATAACTTTGTATATAATCGGCTAATTAATAACCACTGTTTTAGCAAATCAAAAGAAAGTATACTGTAAAGTAAACATTTTTGTTTTTATAAAGGCTGGCAATCGATTGAAAAAACAAATTAATGCAAAACTGGCTTAAATTAACCACGATTCATTCCAGCCGGTAGTTTTGGCACACTCGCCTCATATTGGTTAAATTCCTGACTGAGTGGGGCCTTGCTCTGCGGCTTTCCCACATCGGTATTGATTTTGATCTAAATATGCACGAAGGGCTAACCCTGCAGCCAGGTTCTCCTGACTGAGCTGGCTCAGATCTGCAGAAGGGCCCCCAGGCGCGGTGCTCCAGGAGCCCACTGATCCTGACTGCGTTAACCCCAGAGGCACTGGTTGATGTTCAGTGCTTCATGTCAGGACAAGATTATTAACAAATCTGGTCCCCTAACGTAATCTGAAAAATACATTTCATATCACTGAATGACAAAGTTAGAGCGTTTATTTCTTTCATAGTCATTCTCGCTCTAACTCAGATACAGACATTAGTGCCGCTGCTATAGTGCGCGCGGTGAGGTGACAAGGACTACATTTAAAGATGGATTGCTCCTGAGGCGAGTTACAACAAAAGTATCACAATCTGATTTTCAAATGATTAATGATATTTCTCTCAGCACTTCTGCCCAATATTTGGAAGCAGCCATTTGTAAATTCTGCCAAATCTCGATGTGCTAATGATAAATAAACGTGGTGTATTTGGCTTGAAAACACAGGTTTGCTAGTTCATTCCCAGTATTGTAGTAAAGTAGTAAAAAAATACAGCATTAAAATTGAATGGTTGGTTGAATCTTTCTGTCTTATCTTCAAAGTGGTGCGATAAGCATATAATCATGAAAAATATGAAGAGTGGGTCCTGTTCCTGTGTAATTACCATAATTGCCACGTTATAAGGCTGTTTCTATTACCATGCTACTGAAAGGACCAGTCACCCCCCCCCCCCCCCCCCCCCACTCATTCGGCCACACATTCACATCAGTGACACATTCAGACTCCAAAGCCTTTATGCCATCGCTCTGTCACACTCATGGCTTTTACTTTGGACTCTTTGGCTTGATATTCAGCTTTTATTGACGGACATATCAAGGCGGCTCTGGTTGGTGAAAAAAGATGTAACATCTCGTCTTGTCTCGTTCCCGTGCATTTGAAGCCAGTCTTTTGAGCCGGCTTGGTTCAGTGAGTGTTAGCTGTGTTTGAGAGTCTTCGTTCTCAGGGCTGTTTTTTGGAGGCGGGTGCACAGATGTGAGCCTCACCTGCTCTAGGGCGCTTTGCCCTCACCACATCTACCCCCACCCTCCCTCTCTGTATACACTTTGTAATTTGAAATGGGCAGATCAATACCATAGTATATACTGTATGTAAACTAGAAGGCACGGCAATTGTTGACAAAACACCCCACAGATGACAAGTTTATGTTCTGTTTGTCATTAAAGTTTACATCTCATTTAACATCTAACAGTGACATTGTTAAATTAAACCATCTAAAGTTTACATCATTTGAATGAACTCATTAACAATATATAATAACCAGTTTTAGAAATATATATGATTGAAACGTATTCACCCAGATTAAATGACCCCAAAATATCGGTATTGCATCAATACCAAAACAATAGGGCAGGATGAATGATGTGTGTGCATGACAGTCAGTCTGCCCCAGGGGAAACTGTGGCTACATTTGTCGCTTACCACCATCGAGAATGGAGTGAATGAAGAACTAAAGTCCCCTAAAACTGAGAAAAAAAAGTGATATCACCCATGACTATTACACTGATAATGAGGCAGGACCAGGGCACAGCCAAACCAGGCCTAAACCAGGACTAAACCAGGACTAAATTCTAGGTCTAAATCTAGGTCTAAACCAAGAATTAAACCAAGCAGGACTATACCAAAACTTTGACCAAAACTGGTCAAAAAGGTCTGAACAAGGACTAAATCAAGACAAAGCCAGGTCTAAACCAGGACTAAACCAGGACTAAACCAGGACTAAACCAGGACTAAACCAAGGACTAAACTAAAACTACCGCCCTGACTCTCACGGCTCTTTCCCTCTTCACCTCATCTGACCCCCCCCCCCCCCCATCCTCAACAGCTCGAATCCACCAAACCCGCGATAATGAGCCAGATGCCATCCCTTCTGACCTGCAGACAAACAGGGCAAACAGCTGCTCCTGTCTGTTTGGTGAGTCTCACTAACGCTTTAGGAACTGAGGCCAATGCTAAATTAAGTTAGCCTTAACCTGACCCTACCCGTCCACTTGGCAGTAAGTCAAAGTCCACTCATATTAATTAAGCTGAAAAAATATATACATGAATAAAAACAAAAGGGGGTCAAAAAAGCAACTGGCTAAAACCACGGCCATACCATCCATGTCCGGTTTCCGGATCATTAGATCTGTTTGAAGAATTCTCATTGGATGACGCTCCAAGGGGCTTTTCAGTAAGCTCTATTTAATTTTACATATGGTTAGGGTTACGGACAGAGATGTGATTAAGGTGAGCACAATTTAGGGAGTGTGGTCATGGCAGACCTGTTCTCACTGCTGCCTGCAGGATGCAGTATAAGCAAACAAATAAAAATGTTATTTGTGGTCAAAACTCATTTCTAACTTTCCTTACACATTCGTAGCCTCCGAATTCCTCACAGGGACGGGTTTATAAGCACTTTTCTCAACTTGCAGGGTCACTTTTCAGGGTCATTCACACAGAAATGCTGGAAAACTAGCCTGAAAGTTCATGACATTGATGCCCATTGATGCAGTGTTTCTCCAAAAAAGGTCTCACTTTACAATATACCAAATCAGATTGTGTTCCACTGCAAAAACATTACATTCATTTTGTCTTCTTGTTTTTAGAAAGACATTAGGTAAAACAAAAAAGTGTGTTCAAATACCTGCCAGGTACACTAGTGTCTTTTTAAAGTAACCTTTAAGACCCCAAAAAAACATGCCTAGGTTTTTTTAAGCTAAAATGTCACATGATTCATCATTATGAATTATTGCTCACCCATCAAAGAAACAGAACCCAAATACAGGTCTGTTTTGGGCGCACCCTGGACAAACCACTCCCTCCCTCCTCATGAGCAGATAGTCCTTTCCACTGCGTATGCCATTATTAGGAGCACTCCAACGGACTGATTATGTTTAGTTCATTTGAAGAGCGCACACACTGGGGGGCATCTCTGGTTAAACGCACATTTCCTCTCGCAGCCACAGAATCAGCTCACTCCAGATCCGTGTAGCATTGATTTTCCGGTGCTGTCCATGGTTAAGTCTGGCCTAGAGGCACAGACTCAGCAGAGCTAGCACGGTGTGTGAGCGCCGCAGCATCCGCAGAGCTCAGACACCTCTATCTGTCCGTGTGCGCTTCAATCACTGAGCTGCAGCTTCTGCACCTGAACCGGCACTGCCCAGTGAACACAAGTGGAAATAGGCAGGAAATTGAAGTATGCAGCAGTCCAAATGCCTCCACCGCCAACTGTTCTGTACTCGGGTAAGACTATCCACACACCTTTTTGGGGATTGTCATATAATCCTTCCAGGCATATACATGTTTTGTAGATGATAACATCACTAGTCAAGGACCTGTACTAAATGTATGATAATAATGTGTAATGTCTGCATTCCACCATTCCACAGGTAAAAGATTGTAAAAAAAAAACTATTGCTAGTAAGACAAGACTATTGCAATCCACAGATTTAAGAAAAAACACCAAGGCTTGTGTGATATTGTGTGAATCATAGTGATGGCAGCATGTCTACGCCCAAAACCGTCCAGGATCATGGACTCAGACTCCTGTATCAGCTTTGCCGTGATTAATAACGTGAGCAGACAAATAGACCAGCGGTTCTTAACTGGTGACTTAAAGGAGAACTAAGTAACTCGTTAACCTTAATAAATCATTTTTGTAGTCCCTCTGGGAGACCCGGAGGCGCAATACACACTAATAGAATCACGAAGAAGAAGCTAACAGGCTAACGGACAAAGCTAACTGGGGGCGAGGGCCAATTTAGCTGTGTTTACAGTTAAGTTTGAGTGAAAAAAATGATCTCCATTGTGTCATTGAGTTGTGGCACAAAGTACGACATCTGCAGTGGCGCTTATGGCCTCTAGGGGTCTGAGTTACTTAGTTTTGCTTTAAAGGTGTGTAATGAAGTTGTACCAGTTGAAAAGCACTGAGAGAGAGAGAGACAGTTCGGTCGATAGACAGACAGAGAGAGAGACAGGCAGATTGAGAGATAATTAGCTACCTTTCTGATGCCCTCGGCCCAGAGTGACGAAGCCTGAGGAGATGAAGTTGTGCAGATCGGCTCCTCCTCCGCTGCTGCGCACACTGTCCTTCCCGTAGTGCAGGCCTAGCCACAAGAAGAGGAAGAAGATTGCATTTATGTGTGGATCAGTTTACCCAGGCATTTCATCAGGCCCTGATGAAGTTGAAAGGTTATTAACTCATTGACTGCCATTGGCGTCTATAGACGTCAATTATGTTTTCTGGTGGGAACGGATGCAGTAAAGCCTTGTGCAACTTCCATGTAAAGGTCTTACTTGTGGACAATATTTGATTGAGTCAGTAGGTGGCAACAATCACAAGTAGAAATAGAAACCACTTTGTTTAATCTGTCACAAAGTCACACATTAAGCAGATGTGTTTCTGCTTAAAAAAAAGAAGTTTTCTCAGCTTTTTGGTAAGAAACGTGTGTTTTCAGTAAAACAAAGCTATATTCAACTGATGATTACAGAAGAATGAACAAACTAGAAACAAACTTTTTTTTACTGATGAAAGTAGAAAGTCTATTTTTTTCAGAATCTGGTTCTAGATTTTACATAGTCATAGTACAAAATATTCTGTGGGTCTTGAAAAGTCAGTGAAAATCATCTCAAACGCTTAGCAATATGGGGTTTGCTGTTCTGAAATTGGCTGGCAGCCAATGAGTTAAACACTGTCAATGACAATATTGTAAGTTCAGTTGTTTCATTGTTAGAAGAATGAAATCTCTATCAGTAACAGGTCCAACTGACTGATGGACAAGGACAGCTTCATCCACCAGGCTGTCAGAAAGCTGCAGGAGACAATCTCCATGTGGTATCTGCATTCTCTCTGAGAGCTCTCCGAGAGATCTGCGCGGTTTCAAGCAGCTGTGGCACTGTTGCGAACACTATTTGTTGTCCTCAACCTGTGAGACGTTTCTGTGACGTCCCTGCAATGTCTCCGATACCTGTCGAATACCAAGGAGATCTCCAAGAGCCGTATGGACTCTCTTGAGACCACGTAGACCTGTCGGAGACCATGCAGAGATCACAGTCCCCATGTAGTGTCCGCTGAAATTGAACCTGTTCGTTTTCACCTAGACTACATGGAGACTCGCCCTATCTCCAGGGGACATCTCGGGGACATCTCTCTCGTCTCCAGGCCGGTGAGATAGGCGTCAGTCAGTCAGTTTGAACAGCAGATAACCAATCAGAAAAAAAAAAAAATGTGAAGAAATTGTTTTTAGTCAGTTTGTAGTCCACAAGCCGTTTTGTCAGAGATCAGAGACAAGGTTTGGCTTAGTCATGAATCTCCAAAGGCCACCGTACAGATGGACACATCAGGATTGCCAAGTCTCGGCAGCCAAACCCGCCCAAAAAATCTGAAAAGCTCCCTAAAAATTCCCAAGCATACGGCTGGAACACCCGTACATACATACATAGAATGGAAGATATGAGGTGATAGTGCACACTCACAACAACACCTCCACTTCAGCCACAGCAACTACAGCAATCCCAAAACAACAATGTCCAAGCATAAAATATCACTTGCTGGATTTCCAAGCCGTGATAATAATCAGTACTTTTCCCTTGTCAAAGTTGTGAAGCTGTCTCACACTCTCTTTCTACAATACAATCCAAAGAAAGCGGATCAATTTTTTTTCACCTCTGTTACAATGATTAATATCAATTACAGAAGTAGAAACGAGCTAGCAAACCGCTCACTGTATGAGCAGCTGACTAGAGATGGGATTTATGGCTCTTTACTGGGAGCTGAACCTTTGGGATCCATTCATTACAAAGAGCCATTCAATAAACTGGCTCTTTTTATTATAACATTTTAAAAACACACAACAACGCCACAAGGGGCTGCAACTGTCTGACAAATCATTGTTAGTGCATTTAGCTTTGACTTCAGGGCAAAAAAGATTTCCCTTGTGTCGCTTGCCGCATTGTTGGGCTGATTCTTGTCTTCGTTCGGGGGAGGTCTGGGTAAAATTAAGCTCCTTTCATCCAGCTCCTTTCACAATTTAGGTCTGGTGCGAACTGTTCACCTTAAAGAGACATTCAAAAGAGCTGGTCGGTCAAGAATGCCACACTACAGCTGACCAAGAAACGCCAGGACATGTCTCACACATGACCAGACAGCGTGGTCATACCTGGTGTTAAGGATTCCAAAGGGATATTGTGAGAAATGCAGTATAGTGCAATTTTCAGTGTTAATGTTGCAGAACCTTTCGTTGGATTTGTGTTGTGTAGCCTCCACGCCAATTGGCATATGCAAAATGCTGACGCGAGTATCAAAGACCGCTCAAACAAGTATCAATGACTGTTTTTTCAAATGGGACACACGCTTTGTGACTATATGTCTGTGAAAGGCGCTATATAAATAAAGATCTTCTTCTTCTTCTTCTACCATTACAACTGTGTCCTTAAGAAAATGCTGAGAAAATCTGAAAAAAAAACGTGTCTGAATCTCCCTTCAGATTTGGGACATGCCCGGGCAGCTCTGCCCCGCTCACATCCAGAGATGTTCAATATTTGATGAAAATTGGATTAGTGGCCACTGGCTACTTTGATCACTTCATGTTAGAGCTCACAAGAAGCGTATGAAGCAGGGCAATGATGGAGTTTGCGAGCTACATTCAAAGTCAGCAAGGCTCGGAGAACCTTCTCGGAGGGCCACAATAGGTTCACAACATTCTAAAGAGCCTATAATTTAAAATCGAGGTGGAGGGCAATTGAAAATCCCATGGCGGTAACTATGGTAACTGGCGAATTGCAGATTTTTGTGTCTTGTTTTTAGTTAAAAAGTTCATTGTCTCCTCTGTCAGCACATAACTTAATATCCAATTATTTTGTCATAAAGTGACAATATTTGAAAACATGTGTGACGCTGGCCAATAGGAAGGACTCTCAGACATAAAAATAATATGGTGGGTTTGTGAATCCAATCGCTGTCAAATAGTGACAGCGAGGAAAATCAATTGTTCATTTTCGTTTTGGAGATTTCTCACAAAAACTGTATTCCTCCCATAGAGTTGTATTGGACCCTGCCTTCCACCTGACATTATGACATCATCCCATTCTAAATCGTGAATGTGACCGATTTTAGTTTTAATCAGGGTTGTTATTATAGATTTTAAATGAAAACCTTTTGAATTTACCTCTTCAACAAATTGTAACTAGGGGCTGATGCAACGACCCGGCAACGGACAAGTGGAAGAAGATGGATGGATGGATGGATGGATGGATGCATAAATTGTAATAATGAAAATACTGCATAATAAACAAAGAGAACATTATTTGACTTGATGAATTATTATGAACAATTATTTGTGACAAGGCAGCACAATGTTTTATTCTGTCATCACTATTAATGATTAATGCAGCTGATTTTGTGGTTTGGATCCAACTTTACTTAAAAAAGCACATAAATGTCAAAGTATTGCCCAAAATAATAATCCCCAAAAATGTGGTTGTGGTGAGTAACAGGCGCTCCATGGTAATGCTCATGGGCGATGCGACAGCTGTTTTCACATCTAACAATAACAGATTACTTGAAAGGAAAGGTAAGAGGGATGCATTACATGGGTCTACCTGTCTCCTCCTCTTCATCTACACTCTCTCTTCCTGCCTCAAGTTTGTGAGTCCCGAAGAGAAGAAATGCAACCGAAATAAAATGCTGCCAGTGTTTATGTCTTTATTCTCTTTGTAGAGTGCAGGTCCCTCTTGCTTGTTCTTGTGCATTGGCACACCAGTGTACGCAGATAAGGGAGGGTGGAGGGTGAAGTGTATTACCCAAGGACACAATGACAGCGTGCATCTTCAGGAAACCCCTGGCCTCATGAGATGATATTACAATATCCACGGTCCGTTTTACGTACGTCTGCCATAAGAATAGTTTTAACAGTGACAAGGCGGAACTGATCCTCTGTGTTTTCGGTGGGACGATAAACAGCGTAACACCACTTCAGAACAACATAACAACATCTCCTGGAAAAAGTTAAGCCCGCGACCCGCGTCTCGTCTCTTCAGAAGATATTTAGCCGAAATAAGCTAAAGCCGGGTCTCTCCACCGTGACTGCGCCGAGGCCCACCGCACGGCCCGCCTTTCTTTTTCTCTCACACGGACTCGCTAAGATCTGAAACTCCGGGGAAACTCCAGGGACCGAGGGCACGTTTGCTTCAGACGTTGGATATGAGGCATCTCTGGAATCGCCCATATATGGTCATGTTTGAAAACCGTTAAGGGGGAAACTTTCTCTAATTATTCAAAAACAACTTTAGTAAATGGTGAATTATGACTATAGTTTCTACTAAATAAAGATTCAAAGACATGGAGAGGAGTAAAATGGTTCAACAGCCCATGAATACATAAAAAAACAGAGAATGCCAACATGATGCTACATGTTAGCATCGGGCTAATGCTGACGGTTAGCTAGTGCTAGCTACAACTGCCGTTTTTTCACTTCTACAGAGCAATCTGCTGTGAGAAAATATCCATACAGACCCGATTTACACTTGACTTTACTTGTATGTGATAAATAAGTTCATATTCCACCTGTAGAATGGCTAAAAAGAGTGAAAAATAGTGTATCCCGCAAGATTCTATTTCCCCCCTCGGCGACCATAAACATGGTCATGAAGCACTGGACCATGTTTGGTGGGAAGGTGGGAGCAATTTTCCATCTTTTTGTCCTTTTTTGGAACATGTGCTGTGGGAAGAGACTGAGCTGTCGACAATGGATTTTCTCTTGAATGCAGTAATTCATGTAAAATGGGAGGAGTGAGCAATGACAGTCTACTCCTCCCTTTTTACATTATTTACTACCAGAGAAAATCCATTGTTCCAGGCATGTCCTATTGGGAGGAGGCCTTGTGGAAGACCCAGGACACACTGGAGGGACCATGTCTCCGAGCTGGCCTGGTCTCGTCTCGGGGTCCCCCCAGAACAGCTGGAGGATCGGGAAGTCTGGGCCTCTCTGCTGAGACTGCTGCCCCCGCGACCCGGCTCCGGATAAAGCGGAAGAAAATGGATGGATGGATGTTTTTTTCTTTATATGTGCTCTTGTTTGAGATACTCTCAGAAAGTTAGAGCAACTGCTAGTTCTCCCTAGGAAATGCTTGAATTATCAGATCAAATTTAGTGCAAGCTGGTGTATTTTAGCCAACAATATGCTGTTTAAATCAGTCGTAAATCAGACATTTAGCAGAAAATAAGGTTGAACTATTTCCCTTTGGGCTCCTGTACATTTGCTTCTGTGCTGGCCTTGGAGCGTTCTCTCGGTGTGAGTTACTGGGGGTGTTGGACGGCATGAAGCCAATCCAAGGACAACACTAAGGTTCAGAGAACGGGCTGAAGGAGATGGATGATGTGCTGTTTGTTTGTGATCACAGGGTCTGCAGGGCCTTGACCCTTGAAGAGCGCACTGTGTGCCTTTTACACCCGAGCGTTCTCCAGCCTGTAGAGTCGAACTGAGATTGGCTGCCATGTTCAGGACACTGCAGGCAAAATACATATCTTTCAACTTTTACATTACGTTTGGTCATTTTGCTCTGATAACATCTTTCATCTAGAAACAATTGGCAAATCCTCACATTATGGTAAATGTTTCACTGGTTCAGCATCTCTCCATTTTTTGGGGAAATTGTAGCCTTCACTGAGTTGCTCCAAAACATTGGAGGGTAGGTTTGAACTGAGCTTGAGAGGACTGATGTTGATTTGGAGAAGCTTCAGATAAGTCTACATAAGGTAAAATACTACCGACATAAAAAAACAAGCATAATATCATTAATGAAATATGAATAACCTGTGACAGAGAATGTCCGTCTGAGGTCAGTCCACCCTCAGGGCAGCAGTGGCTGTAACAGTAGTTTTTTCTGCAAACTGCAATTGTGGTTTCTTGTGCTTTTACTTTTGTATGTCTTTACCGTGTTTTTAAGAAAGCAGTTTGTTAAAAGTAAACAAACAGCTAGCCTATGAGTTACATTTGAGACCTACACATTTCTTCTTCCGAAACACTTCTGAAACAAGAGCCCCCACACCAGCAGCACAGAGGAGGCGTCACAAGAGGAGCTATAGGAACCAAAAGAGGGACAAAGGAGGAGGTATACTGCCAAGACTCACATATTTGCCACACAGGCCTCTGTCCCTACTATTGTTCTGGTTCTGGACGTCCACTAGAGAATAAAACAGATTGACTGCTAAGCTTTTCTCAGAAGGTGGTGAAAGACTGTTGTGGAGCGGAGGGAGCTGCGCAGGAGGAAGAGGAAGGAGAAGGTGGAGCTGACCAGTGCAGCACACCACGCTCTGAAATAGGGATAAACCCAAGAGGCGGTGCACCGTTTCAGAGGATCAGAGGAGACTGAAGGCAGCCAGGTTTCCTTCGGGTGCTACGCTTTCCCCGACCTCCAAAAACATGCTGCTCAGATCGGCCCACAGTGGCGGCGCGGCTCAGTCGCAGCGGCTCAGGACTATCCCATCACCTGAACAAAATGTTGTTGTGCCGTTGTACAATGACAAATAAAGCACTTACTCACTTACTTACTTTTTCAACATTGCAAATATACACGCTGAGACATCAGAGTTGCCAAGCTATTTCGTGCGACCTACATTTATTTATGAAATTACAGTTAAAAACATCTTTGTATTTATTTGATTGGAACAATACATATTAATGAACATCTGTGACTGGCTTTCCTTTAGTCGCTGTTTAAAAGTCTCTTTCATTGATAATGGGAGACTATGCGGAGATGTATTCTGACCATCAACAGAACACACACACACACACACACACACACACACACACACACACACACACACACACACACCCTCTGCGGGACAAATACTGCAATGGAGCCATCCAGTTGACCATAGCAGGAAACCACCGGCCATCATTCTTTGATGGAAGCGCATGAATTTAAAACTCATTATAATTATAAATGCCCTTCCAGCCACCAAACTGTGACCAGAGTGGGCATTGTGGGCCACGTGCCATGTGCAGAGACACACGGTGTGATTGGTGAAGAGGGTTTGAAGCAGAGACCCTCTGTTTGGTGAGCAAAGCCTTCTGCCCCGAGCTAAGTTGAATGTACATTCACTGGAGTGTGTAAAATGCAGTGGTATGGCCATCATGAGCTCTGGTTCCCTGAGGGAGAGACTGCAATGGGCTGAGCATAATGCTAAGAGAAACTGTATGTATTGTTGTCTTGAGTACATTAGAGAACTGGAGCTTGAATGTTAGTGTGCGCTGATCACGCCTGACTCATCCTGCGTACTGTAACTGTGCCCGTGGCCAAAAGATACTTGATCCACATTTCATGTCCAAACAGTAAAGTGTAGGCTACAGTTCAAATAAATAGTGTGCACCATAAGCAAAGCATTCAGAACCATGTTTGACAGATATGTGTCATACATTCTTCCTGCTTTAATCACATGGACAGTAAACGTTCATGTAACGTTTACTGTCAAAACACCTGCAAAATACCATAAGTTTAGCTTCAGTGTCACTCTGTCCGGCGCCTGAAGACTCAGCTGCAGATGTTGAGCCAGGAATTATACAGCTTATTTTATATTAACTATGTTTTAACACGTGAAATTGACTTGACAAATTATGGATCTAGATTCTAGAACTATCTATCTCGGCTGAAGCCCTTCGTGTTTATTTTGAAATCTGAAGTGCATTAGGTAAATACTGTAAATAATGGTACTATCACATATAACTGCGGTCTGAACCTGCTTTTTTGCGCCGCAGCATTTCAAATGTCCGTTTAAATTTGTGAAGGGCTTGTATTGCTCCTTCTGAAGCAGATTGATGTACTTTTCTCACTACAGTTGGTCACATGAAAAAAAGTGTTGTTGTACTGTTTTGCTCCATGTCGTGGCTCAGGACCAAATGTGAGTCACTGTCGGTCAGTTCCACTACGATTCTGAAGCACATGGATTGTAATATTCATGCTCTATTTTTCAAAGGTGACAAGCTTTTTGTCAGGACGAAGTAAGGATCCCATAGAACCTTTGCCTATGATTCAGGCCGAGCTGTTCTCTTCTCTGTGCCTCCACTGGCTCTGCTGCTGGTTTGTGCACTATGTGTGGTAAATTATACATGTGTGCATTTCCTTTGTTTAAATCCGAGCACAATCAGGTCTGATCATTCATACACAGTGCTTTTGCTGCACGTAAGAAACAAATGACAATAGAAACAGTCGTAAGCCATTGTCTGTCTCCGTGTGTCTTCGTAAAGATTAACCAAAGTAATCAGGGCAACTCAAACCTGATCAAAGAAGTAATTTACTATTCCATTATAGTTTTCATGTTACAACATGGTTAATGACTTACAAAAGTCCATAATGTGTGACATGGACCTTTTATTAGCCATTCAAAGTTAATTTAGCGGAGTATGGACTTTTGACTTTCATCTGCATGAGAGTGAAGCACACACACCCCCACCTCCCCCCGCCCCCTGAGCTGCCCCAGGGTTCACAGGCCACTAATGAGATGCAGTGGAAACAATTAGCCCTGTGTCCTGGCGCAAAGTGGGCACCCCCCTTTGAACAGGCTCCATGACCGGGGCGGTAAGAACACCTCTGGGGCCATCATTAAGGCCTCAGACCCGCCCAGAGGTCAGCCAGTCTGCACAGGTGCACCATGGGTCACAGACTAATTGTCCAGAGCAGACGAACTAGGAATTAGCAAATTGCGAGTGATACCTGGAGGTCATGGGCAGAATCAGCTGTGTTGGCAGTTTACAACAGTAGCTTAATTAAAAATCTGTTTGTCATAATTATACACAACAGGAACAGCCACTCAAACTAATTTCATTTAATCTGAATTTACTGAGAGAAATTTCTTCCGACATTGCTTGTCATGTGTCACTAATGGCTCTTCGCCATGAGCAATAGGTTAATCCTCCAGGTGTTTCTGACCACCAGCCTGGCTCCACATCATGGAGATGGGTCCCCGAGTGCCAGCCCATACTGGCCGCTCACTGCCCCTACAGCTCGCCCAGCCACACTGAGGATGGGTCAAATGCAGAGAACACATTTCTCTACAGAGATGAATAAAGTATAAATTAACCAATCCAGTGTTTAAATTAAGTAAATCCAGTTGTTTGTAAAGGGATATTTCAGGATTTTTGACACAGGGCCTCATTTCCTAGTTATCCAGAGTGTTGCTGATTTCTGGAGATATTTTTTTTGTAATTCATGCAGTTCTTATGTTTGAAGAGTTACGTGGTGCAAGGCTAGCACATTTCTATGGTATCAGCTAGCCTGCATTAAAAACAGTCTGATCCGCTCCACAGTGCACCTGAGACAAATGTCTGTGTCGATAGAGTCATTTTAACCATTTTACATTTAAAATACCTTATATTTGAGCAGCATCAGCTTCGTGGTTGTATAAGCTACGCGGCGGCGGAGTGATCTGCCAGAAAATAGTCCCTCAAAATGCGATCATTCATGTGATGCAGGTCAGTTGTATCCCAAAAAATTATTCTATCGATAGACATTTATATGGTTAGTCTGGTGTTATAAGTGATTTACCTCAGGTGCTCTGTGGAGCGGGTCAGAATGTTTTTAATGCTGGCTAGCTGATACCATAGAAATGCACTAGCCTTGCACTAGCCGAGCACCACGAAACTGTTCAAATATAAGAACTGCATGAATTACAAAAAAAAATATCTCCAGAAATCAGCAACACTCTGGATAACTAGGAAATGAGGCCCTTTGTCAAAAATCCTGAAATATCCCTTTAATGAAGTGGCACAGCATAAGACACAGTCCCTTCACTTCAATACTGTATTGTAGGGGTGTGTGTTGCCTAGTCTCTGTATCCCGATACTATGCGATGTGATATTTCCCGATAATAAAGTATTAGACGATTACTGCAATTTTCTTGGAGGCCAGTAAATAAAACCAGCTAAACGGGGGATGCATGTTTGCTTATTGTTTTATTATTAATGGATCCCTATTAGTCTTGACCTAAGTAAAGACTATTCTTCCTGGGGTCCATGAAAATGCTGCATTTAAAATATTAATACGCTTCAATACACCTAAACTAAATTGTATCTTCATTATCGTTTTCTAGTATCACCATAGTTGGGAGAACTTAGCGATCAGTAATAACAGAACTGAGTCTGTTTCAGCCATTAAAATATATGATCGTTCAGACGGGGCATTTACTCGTCTAATTGTCTACTCCAAAACAAGCGTAACTCGTCTCTGTGGCTCATCTGTGTATTAGATCAGGGACATAATGACAACATGAGCATTTGTATCACTGTGACGACGAAGTATAGAGCTCATCGCTTGTTTTCTTTATGTGTAAGCATAAACTGGATGTACTTCACCACCGCTACGAAGATAAATCCATTTTGGAAAGTGAGGGGATCGCAGCGATGCAGCGCTAAAGCAACACTTGCACAAAGATAGTGGCTCTCGTAATAATCCAGGTCTCTGTCTTTGCTGTCAAAGCCAAACTGAGGTCAAATGTAGTGGAAAAAAAAAACATGCATAAATATTCTAAATGCAAAGTTGTCTAGAATAATCTTTAAGGGCCTATATCATGCAAAATCGACTTTTTGGAGCTTTTAGCCATGTTGTTCTGCTATTTCCTTATCAAAAACACCCCCAGAGTGTTGTTTTGGCTTCATTCACGCAGTTTTCAGTAATCCTCCTGAATCCTGCTCTCTGAGCAGCTGCTCTGCCCTCTGCTGGTGAACGACTGACCTGCTCAGTTGTGTCGTCACAGCGGAACAGAAGTGCTCGACGTCTGTAATGTAATGTCTTAATTCTATGCTTACGGCCTGATTTTAATTTGTAAAACAGCTTTTTCATTATTTCTGTTATTATTTGTGTTCCCTCCTCCTAGCGTGGAGTCATCCTTTCCCTCTGAGCGGGACAAAGCTGATGCTGACCGTGCTACGTCGTGTCTATGCAATCAATGCTAACTGTAATGAACCCATAACATAAAACATATGTAACAAAATCCTGCACACATAAAACCAAGCCACACAGTGTCAGCAGTGAGAGGTAAAGGAAGCTCGGACCTGGGGCTGTGTTGGGAGGAGCCAGAGGAAAGGGAAGCATGGTGGTACAGTGGTTAAATAATAAGAATACAGTGGTCTCAGCTGCACTGACCACAACCCGATCACTCCACACAAGTGACGTCCACACTATCGTGTTTGGTGTTTGCCCAAGGACACAATGGCAGCATGAACTGCTCTCGAATGGACACATGTACATAAGTGGGGACTGAAGTTTAGAAATGTCATAGAAGCACTAGCAAACTACACTAAAGGAAAGAGTCATAAAAGTGTATGTTTGCTGCTGGGCCACAACTCTTTAATCTCAAATTGGTTTATGATTATGGAAGGAATGCTTACAGAGAACACTTGATTTACGGTTTGACAGCACAAGCTTCAGCTCTGTTAGTAGATTTCATGAGAAAAATGGTCACTGGAGGCAATGCACATTAGGCTATAGCCAAAACAACCATTGTATTAATATTTGGGCCATTCCTTCCTGTTTGTGTTTTCAAAACAGCATAAATATTCAATTCACAAACATTTGCAAACACGAGCAGCTTGTGTTATGGGCAGCAGACACAGGTACGGTTGATTGATGGCATCTTGAATGCACAGATTTACTGTGGCGAGATCCTGATGACCATCGTGGTGCCATTTGTCCACGACCGTCACCTCGTGTTGCAGCGTGATAAAGCACGGCCCCATGATGCAAGGATCTGTGCACTTGAAGAAGAAGTGCTCACTAACAGATTTTGACAGTTTGTGAACAATATTTGAGAGAAATGGGTCTTTAGTGGGTACTTGGTTTTACTTTTGAGAACAGAAAAGAAAGAAAAAAGTTTACAAATATACAGCATATTTTTTTACACCTTGAGAATTGATTTGGATTGTTATTACTGTATTTTCCTGACTATAATTCACACTTTTTTTTTTTTTTTTTCATAGTTTGGCTTAGGGTGCGACTTATACTTGTATATCAAAATATTATTTCACCTGATTGTTATTTTCAGAATGACATTTTTTCCCCCCCTTTGTCGGACTGGTGACACTTTTATCTTTTGTGCAACGTCCTGCCATTCCGACACAAAAGATAATAATTAAAAATGCATGGGCCTACTAGAACTAACCCTAACCTTAAGGATTGTGGAGTTTACAAACTGAACAGGCTACGCCCAAAACAATTGTTGGAATAGAGGTATAAAAAAGTGTTTGATTGGCGGGATGTCGGAATGACGGGTCCACCCCCTTCATGGCCAGGTAGTTGCCAAGGCTGGAGCAACTTATAGAACTGCACATCTTATATAAAGTCGTTAGGTATACAATCGTGATAGAGCAAACACAGGTGGGACTGGCTTATCATGACAAGTTGGTGTGACACCCTAAGCTTCTTTACTTTGCATGAGCACGCTGCAAACAACCTGAACAGCAGTAACACAAAGCGGAATAGTCGGTTTCCCGTCCCGTGTTGTTCCCTCACCGCGAGGGTGTGTGTCTGATTCCGCATGAAGATACAGCGAAAGCCATGTGAGGGTTGCTAACACCCAACCCCAGCATAGTTTTTATTACATCATTACAGATTGATACAGCTCTCATAGATGACCTTTTTGGAGATAAAAAGTTCTCCGCCCAGATTCCCACACATTCTCTCCTGATACAACGCAGGCCCGTTACTGCTTAGCTTCAGAAATTCAGAAATCAGATGAGACTGTTTAAAAGGGATAGCCCCAGTAATAGCCCCAGTAATATATATATATATATATATATATATATATATATATATATATATATATATATATATATATAGTCAATCAATAAAATATACTATAAGTGATATGTGGCCCCATTTACAGAGCATTCTTAGTATTAATAGGAAACCCTTACTTAAACCTGTTTATTATCCAGCATCTGTCACTTGTTTTGGACTGGTTGGACTGGGATAACTAATTACATACCTCTCATGGTAATATCAATAATCCTTACATGGATAAAGACTGCAAATAACTAGCAAGCAATGTTAATGTCTTGGTAATAATACGGTAACAGAACTTTAACATTTTGCACTGTTTTCATTCTACTACTATCCAATTACTTTTTTTTTGGCATTGCGATTAATATAAATGGTGTGCTTTGTTGGCTTTGTTTGTTTGTTTGTTTTCATCGGCCTGTTTCGAGCAGACTAAGGGTCTGTTGATCAGAGATTTGTCCTCAGTGCATTCCAATGGATGGATAAAACACACACGAATGGACACACACACACACATACATACACACACACACACACACACACACACACATACACACACAAAACCTGCTCACAGCAGAGTGGTTAGGATCACAATTATTCACTGGTGAGATTCAAATATGCAGGTCAGCCTGCCTTTAGAATGGCCAAAACCATTTCCAAACACACACGGGGAGTCTGCAGACACGTCTCTGTGTCTTTTCCATTGTGAAGTGTCATTGTGAGTCTAATGTATTCTGAGAGTCAGGCTCTTTCTAATATTCAGTGACTCATTCAGCCACCAGCCCACCACCATGTTTTATCACATTCTGACACAGAATATCAATGCCCTTCTGGAGTTACCCATAGGACCGAAAATATCCACTTGGTAGAACTGCTTTAAGCTTTCAGAAAGACATGGAACAAGCACAAACCCCACATCCAACTACAGGGTATGCACTCAGCTCATTTACTTTACCTTACAATCCTGTAGTTAAGCTTGCCCTGGGTGACAAACCGCATCTTACAATGGTCTACTTCTTTACTTCCCTAATTGCTCTATTTTTAATTATATTTAGATGAGTTTGTATTTAGTATGGGCCAAAGTCACCTTCACCTCCACCTTCTCAGCAGAAGTGGAGTGTTCAGGACTCTAACTCTTTTATTCAGGACCACTATGCTGCTGTTTGCTGGGCACAGAATGAGACAGGAAGAGACTGAACAAGCTGGGCAGGAGGGCAGGAGGAGGCTTGAGCTGTCCACTAGACAACATCTCTCACTTCATCAGACTGTAGAGGAGCCAGAGGTGGGAGACTCGAGTTAAATATCACTTGACTCGAGTCAGGCTTTTGGGACTTGAGACTGACATGACCAATCCTCCAAGACAAGACTTGACTTAGACGAAACTTCACTTGAGACTTAACTCGAGAGTTGAGGCCAATGACTCTCAATGACTTGCTGTAAGATTTAGCCAAGCCTTGGCCAGCCGTCTAAAGAGATACACTCTAGTCTTGAAGCAAGACGAGTAAACCGACTGCTCAACCAGCTAAAGTGTACGCTCAATGGCAGGGTAACAATAGCAGAGCAGACCCGCCAAGCCTGGAAACCAAACAGCACTGGAAATGCATATGGGAGAAGGAGGCAGAACACCACAGTGATGCACAGAGGTTGGTGGCTCTGAGAGAGGACCAAAGCAACCTGAACAGAATCCAGTTACCATCACAGTGGCAGACACTGTGAAAGAGTCTCAGGTATGAAAAACTGGACAGCACCAGACCCTACTGATACACTCCTACTGGCTAAAGAAATTCACAACACTCCATGAACGCTTGTTGTTTGTCTTTGTTTTATTATTTTTAGATCTATTTTCTCATGTTTTGTGATATTCTTCTTTAGGACCCCCTCGCAAACGAGATGCCACATCTCAAGGGGTTTTCCTTCTAATAATAATAAATACTACATTCTTAAAACAATGGACTGACTACCTATGTTTTGAAATAGAAAATAATTGTAGGTGTCTGCGTGGGTGAAGTGTCTTGCCAAGGGGATTAATGAGAATGTGCACCTGCAGGAAGACCAGCTCTACCATTTACTCCAGTCTCCCTCGATATGCAGTATTTTCTAGCCTCCACTCAATTTGTGAGACAACCAATCACCATTTAGCAACACCATCGTTTGAAGCAGAGCTTCAGTGGGATTTCTCACAGAGCTTCAGGCAGCTGAGGAGACATGGAGACTACACTGAAAACTACACTGAAACATCAGATTAATAACTGACATTCAAATCAAATATAACACATATAGTGGATTTATTATGATGCAAAGATACATACGCATTAATATGTTGTTTTCTCAAAGTTGGACATGTCAAATCCAACCAAATTTTCCAAGGATTTTCAGATCAGAGGGGTTATTGCTTTGAAATGTACAGGTCGGAAATCAGAAAATCCATCGTCCAGGGAAAACTGGAATGCAGCATTACATATACCCTGGCATTCTCCGGTCAGTTGGTAAATGTAGTTTACCAAGTGGCAGTGAATGCGCCGCAGCTGCTCATGTGTCAGGTGCATTCGCTGAATCCTGTAAATCTGAAAACACATTGGTATTCAGGGAGAAGCAGACTGAAGCGCAGCATGGAGATTCAGCAGTGATCCGATCTGATCACGGCTCTGGAGCAAAGACGTGAGCAGACACTGCAGCTCCGGCCGGGCTCCTTTTCACAGTGTCTACACAACAAGACACGCACGACAAGACAGGACTGAACCAGGCTACTCCTGCACTCATTAATGTCTTTGCTGTCGTGTAGAATCAGCTCTTATTATCCACAAGGTTCTAACAAAAAAGTCCTGTTTGGAAGGGAATGCGTTCATTCAGTTGTTGGTCTGGTGCAGTCACTAGTATTTAGTGTCTTTTTAATTGAGAAATGTGTAAAACATGCACCTCTCAGATGTCAGTAAACCGAGTATTCAGTCTGGTAGTGATCCTGCTCAGAAAAGGTCTATTGTTGCTTCATGGACTTTAAAAGTGCAGAGTGCAAGTTGGAATATTAATCCTAATAATAATTACTCACAATTGTGGGAATGATGCAAAACACTACGATGAGAAGCGTTCAAACCGCAGGCAGCACTGTGGCATAGTGGTTAGCACAATTCATATTCACGATTCACAACCAGGTTTGATCTCTAGGCGGATGGGGTCTTTCTGTGTGGAATTTGCATGTTTTCCCCTGGTCTGCGTTGGTTTCCTCCGGGAGCTCCGTTTTCCCCAGCCACAACAAACGTGTACAATAGGGTCCCATCAGGGGCCAGAGGGGATCCTATTACAAAGCTAAATTAGAAGGTGAGTAGTGTAATAGTCCGTATAGCTTTCTCAGCAGGGTAGATCTCCATGGAAACATGCCCTTAGCGCATAACCTGCTCGGGCCCAGGTTTAGTTCCAGCTAAGATTAGAAGACGGCTCTTTGACCAATCAGAGGAGAGAATCCTCTGCTCTCTCACCCAAACTCTGCAGTTTATGGAGGGCGTGAGGAGCGGAGAGGGAAGAGGAGGAAACACCTTGCTCTGCGGTGACAGAAGTCCTTTATATCGAAGCACATATAGATTTTATTAAGTTTGTGTATTGTGTATGTGGCAGATTTCAGATGACTGCATTACCACATAATAGCACGAGTGTTGCATCTCAGTTGAAAGATTGTTACAAATGTGATCATTCTCCTTGTGCTGCTTGGTTTAGGCCCGTCTCATGCATGGCGCTGTATAATATATTCATCATGAATTCAGTGATAGATTTGAATATTCAGATGAACTGTGATTGGCCTCTTAGCAGTGACTCCTCCTGTTTCACATGAATACGACACAAATCCTCAGAGACACCCAAGGTCAACTAAACCAGCGTTTTAGTATTACTCATCCAGAGGCTGCCTTCAAGACCATCAAATTGTGCACTGGATAACCTTCCTGCTAGATTGTTAAAAGTTGTTTTGACTCTGTTGATCTCTGCATTTTGAATTTGATAAATGCTTCCCCAACTTCTGGTATTGTTCCCAGTGCTTTAAAACAGGCTATTGTCCAGCCTCTTTTGAAAAGACTTGGACCCTTAACTCTTTTGATTTCTGTGAAAAATTCAAATCTGGCTTTAAATCTTTGCACATCACTGAAATGGCTCTTTTAAAGGTTTTCAATTATCTTTTTTTTAATGATGACTGACTCTGGCCTTTCAGCAGTCCTCTAAGATCTAACAGCAGCCTTTGACATTGTTGACCACAAAATGTTAATATCCCGTCTTGAATCATGTGTTGGGATGAGCGGCACAGTGCACAAGTGGTTTACATCACAAAATGCCCCCCTAACTTGCGGGGTACCCCAAGGCTCAATTTTTGGGCTAACTCTTTTTTCATTGTACATGCTGCCATTGGGCTCAATTTTTAAGACGTACAACATTGAGTTTCGCTGCTTTGCCGATGACGTACAGATCTATGTGACTTTACTAACATGCCTCAAAAAAGCCAAAAAACGGATGTCGCTCAGTTTTCTCAATTTGAATGAGAAAAAGACAGAGACAGTGTTGTTGGGGAGCCTGACCTCACTGGCAGTGCGTTTGGTTCACTTGTGTCTCGCTGCTGTTTTTTTCCGCCAAAAGTCTTGGATGTCATATTGACAGTTCATTTCAGTTTGAAAAGCAGAAAAACACAGTAGAAACATTTTTTTTTTTCAACTTATGCTTCTAAGTAAGGTAAAGCGCTACTTGCCTTTAGACCAGTTTGAACCAATGGCCGCTGGCTGCCCTGCTTTTTGACCACAAACGTGGGGGCCGCCATTGCTCCGCCGTTGCTGCAGTACCTCCATATCGCCGCTAGGCCCCCATTGAAAAGCATTGGACTTTAGACACGTTAAAAACTACTTTAAAGCCTGGTTTCAATTGTTTCAACGCTAGACTAGGCTAGATCTTCCTCCTGTGATAACACTGGGTTAATAACAATATATGAAACCAGGCTGGTTTTCGTAATATGATTTTTTGAAATCTCGTACTTAATGAGGCTCGGACTGTGAGCATTGGAGCAGGTGAAAATCCCGCCCGTATGTCCTTTTTAGGAACATGCTTCGTCAGAGCTGGGGAGGGGGAGCCTGTAAATCCGCCATGAATTGCCCCACGGCCGTGGTCATTCTGGTAAACGGGGAGGAGTGAGCATAAGACGTCCATTATTTTCTACAGTCTATGGTTTGAACAGGTTGTCCATGCCTTGATCACGACTCGTTTGGATTATTGTAATGTAATTCTATGTATTTTTGTCTAAAGCAGTCATCGCTTCACAGACGCGCCGCACGCCTGCGCTCAGGAGCCAAACCACACGAACACATCTGTCCTGTTCTGTCTTCTCTTCACTAAAAATTGAATTCAGAATTTTATCACTTGTTTTTAAATCCATCCATGGACTGGCGCCGCCTTATTTATCTGATTTGCTGTCTTTACACACCCCTGTCAGAGCGCTGCGATCCTCAGGCCAGTGGATGCCAGCTCGTCCAAGATCTCATTTAAAAAGTAAAGGACAGAGCTTTTGCAGTAGCAGGCCCTACACTGTGGAACTCTCCCTCTAAACTCAGCTGAAGGCTACTTCAGCTGAGAGCTTCAAAACTTTGTTAAAGACTCATCTCTTTGCACACGAGATGAGCAGAAAATGTTTGCATATCTTTACTGTTTATTTTTGCACTTTTCCCATCGTGTTTCATTGTTTCGTGTTTATTCTGGTTTTCTTTAATGAAAGCCATTTGTTTGTACAGTGCACTTTGTACCTGTACAGCACATTGGGGCAGTGATGACTGTTTTGTAAATGTGCTTTATAAATAAATGTGACCTTGACCTTAACCTTGGGTTTGTCAACTCGAGTTAGAGGAGTTAATCCAAGTGTTGCCTTGGCACATTCACGTATTTCTGGGTAATCTGTAAAAACTCTGGTGGCGGCCATTTTAGGGATAGGTTTGCCTGAGTCCTCCTAGGAACGCCCCCACCTCCTGGAGACGCCTCCGAGCTTTCGTCACCAGCCGAGCAACCAACCACTGCTCCTCAGCAGAACCCCCTCCCCACTGATGCCACAGACAGCGTGTGGAGGGGGCGTGTCGGAAAGGGTCAGAGGTTCTTAAAGAGACAGAGGCCTATTTCAAGACATTCGCTACAGCCATTTTGAGAGAGACATTTTATACAAGGCAGTTATTCTAATTTACTGCATTTACAGACCAACAGAAGGTTTGCTCATCATTGTAGTGTGATATAGACTGGTGCTATGTGACTGAAAAAAGCACAATACCCCCTCTTTAAATAACATAGTAATTAATTAATTTATATAATTAAACAAAAACAGCAACAACAATAATAATAATAATAATAATAATAATAATAATAATAATAATAATAATAATAATAATAATAATAATAATAAAAAATATATATATAATAAGAATAATTTTAAAGCATTAAAAAAATGATTCGTCCGTACATCACCTTTCAAGAGCCATAAATGATATCAGAGATTAAAGCAAATATCAAACAGAAAGCTGTGTGTGAATGCCAGCACCATCACCTTCTATCCTCTCCCTCTGGGTGTCACGCTGCCCTTTCGGTTTATTGCCCCTGTATCAGTGCACTTGGCTCGGTGCAGGTCTGAGCCGATGCCAGGCCTGTCAGAACCTCGCTGCTCTGTAATTACAAGCGTTTGCGGCCCTGTTTTTTTCCGTCGCCGCACCACTCACGCTAGCTCGCTCAAATGGGATGATTACTGGATGTTAACATTGGAGATTACACTACTGAAAGGCTGAGCACAGTAGGGGCCCGAGAGCGGCCCTGAAAGCTCCCCGTCGCCATGCCATCCACAGAATGGAGGCAGAAGCACAGGCGGAAGACAAGAATAACGGCAACTTCGCAGAACAAACTAATGCCGAGGGGAAAAAAGAGCCTGATTGGACTTTATTGTCTGTCCAGTGAAATATTATAATACATGTAATACATACACGCTAACCCTGTAGGCCTGCAAAGAAGCTACTAAGCATTTACTCCACACTAGGGCCATTCAAATATGTTTTGGGATAGTGCATTGTACACACGATTGCTGCACTACGCCGCAATACCTACTACATGCTTCTGATAAAAAAAAACAATAAAATAATACCATCGCTCGCACTGCCCAGTAGAAACTGCTCTCCAAAATAAACAGATTAACCTGTTACTTACCATCTGAGGGTTAGGGCTGGGTTTAGGTAGGGTTGGAGTTAGGGTTGGCAATTATGATTATCCAAATCTCAAAGCATATTGACAGGAGAGCTTACAGCATACAGTATATGCCAGTGTGACACCTCATTTGAAAGCCAAAACCTTCTAGTTTCTAAAATGAAGTGTGAGATCTGGGAAACAACCCCAAGGCACAGGTGCATAGAGGATCCAAAAGTGTGTCACAGTAACATTATCAGCCTGTACCAGATCAATTCTATGGCAAGGCAAGGCAAGTGTATTTGTAGAGCACAATTCATACACAAGGCAATTCATAAATACACAAAAGCAAATAGAATCAATAAAGACATCAACGTAAAATTTATCAATTACAGTAAAAGGTAAGAGTGCAGATAAAATACTTTCAGTCATATGCACGGGCAAAAATAACTGTTTTCAGCCTGGATTTGAACATTGTCAGAGTTGAGGCCTGTCTCACGTCCTCATGAAGACTGTTCCAGATTTTAGCTGCATGAAACTGAAACGCGGCCTCACCGTGTTTATTATTGACTCTGGGAACCACCAGGAGGCCCCTCCCTGAAGTTCTCTGGGCCCGAGATGGTTCATACGGCTCTAACATGTCAGAGATGTACTTTGGAGCTAAACCATGAAAAGACTTGAAACAAGCAGAGCTGTTTTAAAGTCTATTCTCTGAACGACAGGAAGCCAGTGCAGAGACCGGAGCACTGGACTAATGTGGTCGTATTTCCTGGTTCTTGTCAGGACTCGAGCAGCAGCGTTCTGGATGTACTGCACCCCTGACCGCTTGTTTATAGAGAGGCCAGTGAGCCGCCGTTACATTAGTCTAACCTGCTGGAGACAAATGCATGGATAAGTCTCTCTAAGTCTGGTTTTGACACTATTCCTCTGATCTTAGCCATGTTTTTCAGATGGTAAAAAGCTGCTGATGTTATTGCTTTGATGTGGCTGCTTAAGTTCAGGTCTGAGTCCATGATTACTCCTAGATTTCTAACCTGATTTTTTGGTTTTAGAGAGAGAGACTCAAGGTGACTGAGAACACTTTGTGTCTGTGGGACAAAAACAATGATCTCAGTTTTGTCTGTGTTTAGCTGGAGAAAGTTGTTTTGCATCTACAGACTGATCTGTTCGATGCAGATCGTCTGCAGATTGTCTCTGACGAGGGGAGACCTGGGCCTGACAGAGGAACTTCTGCACAATTATGACGTATCTCTGAAGAGAAGAGGGCCAGGTCTGTCTGTGGAGCTACTTAAGGGGCGAGGGTCTCTGAGAGGAGGAGAACCAAACCTGACAGACCTATGAGTTGTTCTGATCATCATTTGCAGGTTTATACTCGTTTTTAATTCATATTCAACAATATTTTTTGGGACAATACTGAGGCGAAAGTAGCATCAATGGTCAAGGTTGGGGATTCTAATTTGTATTTATTTATTTTTTATTTTTTACTTTATTTAACTAGGAACGTCCTTTTGAGATTAAGAATCTCTTTTTCAGGGGAGTCCTGGCCCCAGAGGGGAACCTACTGTACATGTTTCAGTGGTGGGGGAAACCGGAGTAACCGGAGGAACCTGGATCATTGTGGAACAGTTTTGTGCACACTTTATGAATGTTCTGATTATTTCATGTGTTGCTCTCTGCTTGCGTCAACAACACTCATAAATAATGTTTACAAAAATTCTTTTGATATATACCTCTGTATTTATACCACCTTCACATTCCATTATTCATTCACCCTCACTCTGCAGTGTTAGCCACAGCTGCAGCTTACTGCCAGAAATGTGAGGCGACCGACAACAACAAACACGTTTTGTGGGGCATAGAGGAAAAACAAAGTGAAGTTTTTATTTTACTAACATAATTAACACAAACATATAATACAGGCTGTCATTGGCCAAACGCACATTTCAATCATGATGTCTCCTGAGACATACGGTAACTGCATGTGGTGACACCAGGGGCCAGATCTTGTGGTTCATAGCGCAGGCTGTAGAGCAGACGAGTGCGCAGACGGGTGGTGCTCCTTGCAATCTTCAGTGTCATACCTGGCGCAAAAAGTGGGCAGGACAGGAGGGGGGACAGACTCGCATTGCCATGTTGTGGTGCCGCCCCCTCCCCATGCTTTCCCCAGACCTGCGGAAGGCGGCGGGTTGCGAGGGGGGGGCTTCTCTTGTAAACGTGTAACATGCATGATGCAGCGCGCAATGTTTAATAAAGATTAAAGAAATAAAAGTGTCCCTCCGCTGCTGCAGACACTCGCTGCAGATCCAAGGTGAGCGGGCGGGACAGAGGCAGCAGCCTCGCGTTGGACACCGTTCGAATGCCCAAAGTTACGAAATGTACCTACAGGATTTAATTGATCAGAAACGGTCATATCGGCTGCGGAGGAGTTGCAGAGTTATCCAGCAATTTCGCTTTTGTTTTTAAGTTGACGTTGATTCTAAGGAAGAAGACAAGGCAGCGCGATGTAAAGAGGAACATAATGTGAAGGTTGCCATAGAAGAGCAGCGTGAGGGCTGCTTGTAATGAACCACGCCTCAGTCGCCTCTTTTTCTCATAACGCCCTCTCCCTAGAGGCGCAGCCTTAAGCGCAAAACCTGCGCCACATGCAAGATCACGCATGTACCACTTGCGTTTAGAGTTGCGCAAGGACTGCGCCAGTCACAAGATCTGGCCCTAGAGGTTAATTAATCAATTAATCGTTTTGAATTGATTATTCTTTGAATACGCCTATATCGATTTAAAATCCCTGAAATCGATCCTAAGGTTGTGTTTTGACCACGTGAACTATGTTTATTTCAATCAACAACAACTTTGGAGCTTGTTATAGAAATCTGAACCATTAACAGTTTATTCCTCTCACCATGTCACAAATGCTTTATATTCAGTGAGCATTACCTCATTTGTTCCTTCTAGATAACTTCATTTGTTCTTTGGATAACCAGTCATCTAATCTATAGTGATGCCCTTGTCCATGGTGCCTCATGTATCTGCTGTATCTGCATCTCAACAATGTAAGACTACTTTGACCATTACATCATTGGTTACACCATTGGTCCACGCTGGTCGTATGATCTTATACCGTCTGTTTGTATAAATACCATGTCCTGGCTCTGGACTGGCAGAGCATCTTTGTACAACCTGTGCAGAATGTCTCTCCATATGCATATGTTAAATAAACCTGCACGCTTGATTCATGACAACTTCTCTCTCCGGTTTTCATTTAGTATAGTCTCAATGTTGACCATAACAAACTACATAAGACAGAGACTAAAAGCCATTTAGTCAATGAGCTAGAACAAATCAAGTCCCTTAGATTAACTGAAAGCTTTGTTTGCAAGGGTGTAAAATTAGGAAGTGTAGCCGGTGAGGGGCCCAGAGATTCATAAGCACTAAGGTGACACTGCAGTATTGGTTTTACCTTGTCTTCACGCTTCTACTTGCTTTGGTTACGTCCACTTTGCCAAAACCTTATGCCAATGTGTTTAATTAATTAGATACTGCAAGATTTCTCGTGCCCCCCGTCCCACTCAAGAATGGTCCTCAGCTTTCAAATGAGGTACAGCACGTCCACATTAAAACGTTCTAACCAGGCTTTGCATTTCCTGTAAGCATGAGCTCTTACCGTGGTTGGACTTGCTGTGAACTGGGGTGTAGTGGTTTTTGGAGGAGGTTCTGACCGGGGTGTTGTCTTTGGGAGATCCATTCATAGCAGCGAAGTTCTCACAATCGTACTGCGAGATGGGGATGGGTCCCTGCTGCCTCAGAATGTCCGCTAGGGCCCTAGGGAAGATGCAAAAGGGAAAAGTTTAATGGTAGTGATGAGCTGCTTTTGATCAAACCGGACGTTTTGATCAGCTTTCAGAGATTGTCTTTTTAGAGCTTTTAACAAAGTCATAATGTTGTATATTTATTAAATACATATATGGGGGTCATTTATTATTATTTTTTTATTTTTATTATTATTATTATTGTTTAGTGTAAGCTGGAAAAGAGCTTGTTGCTATATGTGGGCATATTGCACCTAATTTGTTAATATGAAATTGCATATATTGCAATAATAGAGCCCCGAATCTGATACGTAAATGAGAGAAAACTGCGTGAGTGAAAATCTGCTGCTGATCCACTTTTGTAACACTTTGTAAATGACCCTCTTGTTGTTGTTATCTGGTGTTTCCTGAAGAAGTGGGCCCCATGTGTTCCTGTATGTCCCGTGTACTCAGTAAGCAGCGAAACGTCAGGCTGAATCACGCTTTTCTTTTAATCCCCAATTAAAGGGATATTTCAGGATTTTTGACATAGGACCTCATTTCCTTGTTCTCCAGAGTGTTGCTGATTTCTGGAGATGTTTTTTTTTTTTTTGTAATTCATGCATTTCTTATATTTGAAGAGTTTCGTGGCACTAGCCTTGTGCTAGGCTAGTGCATTTCTATGGTATCGGCTAGCCTGCTTTAGAAACAGTCTAACGCGCTCCACAGAGCACCTGAGGCAAATCACTTAAAACACCAGACTAACCATATAAATGTCTGTGTCGATAGAATCATTTTTGGAATATAACTGACCTTGCATCACATGAATGATCGCATTTTGAGGAACTATTTTCTAGCAGATCACTCCGCCGCTGCGTAGCTTATACAACCACAAAGCTGATGCTGCTCAAATATAAGTTATTTTAAATGCAAAATGGTTAAAATTACTCTATCGACACAGACATGTATATGGTTAGTCTGGTGTTATAAATGATTTGCCTCAGGTGCTCTGTGGAGCACCTGTGGAGACTGTTTTTAATGCAGACTAGCTGATACCGTAGAAATGTGCTAGCCTTGCATTAGCCTAGCGCCACAAAACCACGATTGGGCCTTTTTTGTTCTCCCGGTTTGTGTTTATCTGTTCTTGGTGTTTTATTTTGACATGTCTTTCTGGTCTTGTGATTTTCTGTTTGACTTAGTTTTTTGTCCTTCATTAAACATCACCAGTTTTGTTGCAGTCCTGCATTTTGGGTTTTCATTTTCCTCGTTCCCACCTCCAACCATGACAGAAAAATGCAGGACTGCGACAAAACTGGTGATGTTTATCAATGAAGGACGAAAACCACACTAACACAATCCAGAGACAAAACTAAAAACCGGGGCTGACGAAGACAATGACGCGACAAAGCACAAGGGAAACACAGGGGTATAAAATGCAAGAGGAAACGGGGCACAGGTGGAACACATCAGGGCGGGGCAGGCAGGTAACGGAAGTCAAACAGAAAATCACAAGACCAAAAAGACAGATAAAACACCAAGAACAGATAAACACAAACCAGGAGAACAAAAAGGCCCAATCGTGACAGTGGCCCTATGTCAAAAATCCTCAAATATCCCTTTAACATTTTCTCACAGCCCAAAATACATTTCCTCCCCTCTTTAGCTGTGTTTAACATAACATATGCAAAACATTTGAAACGGTTCTGTGTTTAAAATACATATGCATGATTTTTAAAGCAGGGCATGCTATAAACATTTCACAAACATGACCTAATTCAATCAATCAATCAACACTGATTTGAAAAGCATTGATCATTTTTCCGATCAAAAAACTCTCTCCAGTCCACATTCCACACCTTGTCCCTAATCAAGTCCTAGTGCTAGTGAAGCCTCATTGATTAAAGCTCAGCGACTGAAGTCTAGAGGTTCTCTGCTTTCAAATTAGGAATGTTCACATCTAAAAAATGCAATCTTCTCTTTGAGTCGCCGGGGCCGCTAAATGATCAAGCATGAAACGCCGTTGCTCTGTCGTCCGAAAGTCTTCCTAAGCGCTCGAGTGTGCGATGTAATAAAAGCCTCGACTGCATTGCTCCCGCCCCCCTCTTCCCCGTCCTTATTGAATACTCAGTGGCGCGTACATGTCACACGACCTTGATACAGCCTGTGTTAACATGATCCATTATTCACAGACTTAAGACTGCTCAAGTGTTGAATAATGCATCCAATAAAAAAAAATAAAAAAATTCAATCTTGGGAGAATGACGTGTGTCAGCGTTTGTTCACCGATGTGCTTCCAAACATGCACTGAAGCAGAAGAAGGTCCGGTTAGAAGGAAGGAATGCTGGTCACACAGATGCATGTAACCGCACGGATGATAATGTGGAATATCATCAAAAACTGTTTTCGGTTTTTAGCCCGTCCCTGCCGTGCGTGGGGGTGTGTGCGATGGGGAGGCTGGGGGAGGGTGATGTGTGACAGCTGCCTGCCTCATCCTGACAGGTCTCTCAGCCGACGGTCCGTTCTAATGTTAGTCGCCCAGATAAAAGCAGCCACGCTTTGGGAAAAAATGTGCAAACACAGGCCATCCCGCTCGGCTCAGAGATACACGGGGGCAGACAGGCTTAGGCACAGCCAAAGGAGCGCACATGGGCCTTTGATGTGCCCGCCTGAGCGCTGCTGTGGGAGCGCAACGTTCGCCGGCCAAACAACCGGCTTCCACCGTGCAATTTGCTCCCCGCAACCCCCCCCCCCCCCCCCCCGCACACGCGTGTTCCTACAGGCCTTTGGTTGAACACGTCTTTCCAGATCCAGTCACGGCACCCGTTGCTCCATCAACAAATGACTTTGACGTATATTCACCTATAGCCTTTTGTGTTGCATTATGAGAGGAAATCGCCCCAAAATGGCATGTATGTCCTAAGCTGTCCATCTTTACTGCATCAATGGAGCATTTTTATTTTGAAAGCACCGGCCTCGAAGGATGATTTTGAAGATTGTTTTATTCAGGATGGCTGTGTCGTCAATAACATGGTGCAGGCCTAAACACTGCAACATGTCACGTGAGTTTTATCGTTTTTTTTTTGTTATTCGAAATGTAAAAAATCCATATATTTCCATTCAATTTTTTCATTTCAATGTCATTTTTTTTTTTTTACTTTGTATCTGATTTGCGTATGACTCAGTTTTGTAAGAAGTGATTCACGATGCCACCCCGTCATGTATTAAAAGCTATAATGATCCTATCCCAGGACTGCTCCAAAAACTCACAGCACAATCTTCATATAGTATGTGCCTGACTGCAAACTCCAGTAAGCTACTTTGATGCGATAAAACCAGCAGAGAGATACTTGTGTAACTATGGGACACCGATGTGATGCCCTTAAGGGGAAACTGATCATTTGAATCATCGAGCTTGTGTAGGAAAGAGCTGGGTAAGGCGCTGGTAACTCCCAAGCTACCTGAACTGGAGATATTCATAGGAATGCATTGAATACAGTCCAGAGAGGGTCATTAGGTTGCATTCGTGTGACTTCCTATTTTACTATCCACACGAAACAAAAGATAGCCAGGTATTTCACATCTTCGCTACACATTTCGCTGTTGTCGAAGGGAAATCGATCGGGGGGAAACCGTTTTGGAATGTTCTGTTTCAGACGACAAACCGTTGCCTCTGCCATTGTGACAGAACGGCCCCTGCTCTCCGTGTGCTTTTGTGAAGTATTCCGAGTAAAGAATTTAGCAAACAAACGTGGATTTGGATCAACACGCACGGTGAAGGGGGGAAATGAAGCCGAAAAGGCCGTGAGAAAGAACTCATTTCTGCACTCATTTTCTTTCTCAAAAAAATGAGTAATAGTCAAGTAATAATCAAATATAACAAGTCGTTTCAAAGACCAGGTTGTGTTGACATCTCAGTTATTAAGTTTAGAACCCTGAGAAGCGGAAACGGCAAACAAAAAACATTTTTTTTTTTTTTTTTACAGAATGATTTTTGTCCAATTCATAATAAGTTTATTCTTAGGAAAGGAGGCAATCCAACATTTCCTTGGATAAAAGAAAAAAAAAACATAGCCTACGTCTAGAACATTGGGGACACTCCAATGGCATCAACACTCATGCTCTGGTGGCATTTGATCACTAAAGCGCAGCACGTTTGCCCTGGTCTCATGGCGGTCTGAAAGGGAAACCCAGTCCTTGGCACACGCCGCCAGGACTCCTTTCCACGCGCGCTTACCTGTGGATGTTCATCTCCTGCGGCGGCTCCGTAGCCTTGTCGTACGCCACTTTCGCGGACACCCCCAGCACGATGATGAAGGCGATGACCCCGCAGGTGATGTAGACCGCCGTGTTGGTCTGGTCCATGCTGGGGTCGTACGGGTCTCCGGTGGGCACGAGCGAGGGGGCGGCCGTCTGCACCCACTTGGGCTTCTGGTAGTTGTCGCAGGCTTTCTGATTGAGCCGGTCCTTCTTGTACTCGCAGCAGAAGCGCAGGAAGCACGTCCCGCAGCAGTAGCGGTGGTCCGTGTTGTTGCACTCGAACATCTTGTCGTACTGGCCGCTCACGTCGTAGTAGCCCAGGCATGTGTCGTGCGTGCTGGCCGCTGTTGTAGTCCGGGGCTGGAGCGTGGTGGTGGTGGGCGCTACTTGGGTGGTTTTGGGCGGCTTCCGAGTTGTCGAAGGCGGTTTGGGCTTTTTCTGTACGGGTGTCGCGGCGCCCAGCACTCCGAGAGGGTCCAGGTACATGAGGAGCAACAAGACGTGTCCTATCCCCATGTTTGACTAACTTCAGGTCGCGTGGAGAGGCTGCAGGTTTTTTTTTTTTTTTGCTCTTTTTTTTTTTTTTTAGTCTTTGGCCAGCGAGTCTTCCTCTCCCAGCGCCGCCGTCATCGCTGGAAATAAATGAGTCAAGGGCACGTCGCTGCTTTTATTGATACGCTTTGGCACGAGCGCTGCATCTCCTGACCGCGAGGACGCCACAGCACTCCAATGCGCGCGCCTTTCCCCCTCCCTCTGGCTCAGGCTTCGCTGTCCGTGGTGCTGTTGCCCGGAGGTCCGCGGCGCCTCGGCTGCGCTCCTTCTCTCCGCGCTCTGCCGTCGCTGTCCGTGGTGCTGAATTCCCAAACGCCGCCGGAGCCGTGCCTTCTCTCGCTCTCCTTCTCTGCGCTGGACGGATTCAGCCCCGGTCACTTATGCTCGAGTCAAACTTGAGCTGGAAAAAACAAACAAGGCACTGGTTAGGTCTTCGCGTCACAGCAGCGTCATGACTGCTTCATACTCGCAGCTGGCGCGTTTACAATTCGGTAAGAAACCTGCGCTCATTCCAGCACTTAACCACATCACCACAGCGCAATGAGCCTCCCTCGTGATCCCGAACAAACTACCAAATACACATTGCTGCATTATTGTTATCAACTGTTCTATGAGCAGTGATTCGTCCTCCGCACTGAACTTTAGTCTATGGAGGCTTCCTACAGCGGCATACCTGCGTTAGGTCCCCCGCGGGGACTTGCTGAGCTCCCAGTGTCCTGAAACTAAGGAGGACGCGCGCACTCTGGAGCAGTCCTTCGGTCATCCCCGCTCCCTCACTCTTGGCCCCGCCCTCCGCGTCTGACGTCAGTTTCGGCGTTTCTGCCCAAAAGACACACACGCACACGCGCGCGCACACGCCGCTCACACATACGCACGAAGTTCTTCAGTTCTTTCATATCGTTTTAGCTATTTGGGTGCATCATATAAAAACGACCTTCTTTATCATGTTTCCTTACCCCTGCTTCATTCACTCATGAGTCATCCTGTTCACTTTGCTTTTTTCCCTCTTCAACACAATGTGTTTGATTGCACATGTGTGGCCCAAGCATTAGTGTTTCCCCTGTGATTTTAGTTTCTGTATTGTAAAAATCCACTGGCTCAACCCAAATAAAGTGAGGCAGACGTTTGTGTTTAAGTTGGACCGACTTAAAGCAGAGCTAAGTAACGTATGCTTCTACACTGCATGGTGTGTGTTTTTTTTACTTATTATTTGTCCGTGAGAGTAAATACTACGCTGACAGAAAAGGAAGAGAGGAATATTGCACATTGTGCCACAACTCAATTAGACAATGTAAATACTGCTAAAGTGGGGCTAGCCCACAGCTAGCTTTGCCTGTTAGCTTTTGTTTTGTGATTCCATGAGTGTGTTTTGAGGCAGGGAAGTTGCTTTTTTGGTTTTCTGGCCAGAGACACCAGGGAGAGATGAAAGACCCCCCAATCATCCCATTAACACAAAGTGCAGCTGCACCCTCGTTTATCATGGGGGTTACATTCTAAAAAATAACATGCAAAAAAACAAATCCGCGATTTATACACATTATATATGTTTTAAGGCCGTAAAACTCCTCAACACACACTTTATGCACTTTTCTCACGAGTTCACACGGGTTCTCCCTTATGCCTGGTGTCACTGTGTGACTTTTTTGTCTAATTAGAATTTAACGTGGGGATGGTTAACATCGTGAGCTGCTCTGTCTCCGCTGAGTGATTGTTTAAACAAAGAGACAATCGTATTTATGACCAGAGTTTTATCGTAGCAGTTTCAGCTTCAGAAGGCGAGTGTTTAGCTCAGGCGAGCGCCACATGCTGTGGTTCAGAGAAAGTAAACACGGAGTCAGACCTGCTCATGCCCGGCCTGTGTTACTGTGACTCTGTGACCGGACACAGAGATCCTCTCTGCAGCGAGAGGAGGCTCACTCTACGACGAGCCAGGACGCAGAACATAATGTGCATATGGCGTTCATGCGCTGTAAAAAAGAATCCAAAATGGTACTTATACATGTTTACAATGAAATTGTAAAACAAAATTTAAAAAAGTTTGAATTATCTTTATTCATACAGGGAAAGGGCCAATCATTTGTATCTTTGTACAGTGAACATGGCAAGAACAATTTAACAGAAAAAAATAAGTCATACATATGGAATGTCATCATACAAAAAGTGCTGCAAGTGTTTTAGAGATATCAATGTGAAACTTGTTCTGTAGATAACTGACTGAATGATGAATAGAGTGGGCGAGGAAAGCCCTTGTTTAAGATCCTCATGGAGGAGAGCTGACACTGCTGTAACACCTCCCCCTTGTGGCCAACGTGCCTCCAAAAGACACTTGGTAAACAGGCTTCCTTCTTCTATTCTTCTATATTACAAAACTCTAAATGACAGTAAATCTTGTCTATTCGCTACTTGCACATAACCCATAATGCATTGCGCCTTGCGGGGTAGCGACGACCTGGAGGACTTTGAGTGCGGTGAAGCTACAGCCAAACAATGATGAAGAACAACTTCTGCTGTGCTCAGAATTGCTCCAACAATCAAAAACGTAATCCGGAACTACAAAGCCCTGCCCAAGAGGTTCACAAGAGCTTTTTTTCCCGATCGACTTTTCAAAATGAACAGATAAAAAGATTTTCTTAAGCTTTGGTCTAGTAGGATTAGATTTTTATGAATGTTTTTTGTAAGATGAATATTAGTCTCTTCGATGACAGCTCGCAACGCCATATTGTTTACAGCAGCGAACCCCCCAAGGCACAAGTAGTGAATGGCAGCTACAGAGTAAATATTGATTGATTGATTTATTGATGAAAATGTATGTCATATTTTCATATTATGGTTCCAAAATGTCGGATTGGCCTTTGATACATGGTCTGGAAATGTCCGGTTAGCAGATTTCCAGGCCACTGTTCTCCACTGCTGTCAAAATATTATAGAGGGACATTTTCCCCATCTTTTTTTCACATGAATTTGTTAATCCACTACACTTCTGTACAAAACCACAAAAGTCTGACAAAACAAAAGAAAACATTTAATAGCCAATTAAATAAATAAATAAACAAGATCACAGTGAGGATGTTTCTTTGGAGTTATGAGGGAGTCCTACACAGTCCTGTTCTGACTGTAAACTTGCATTTCATTATGAACTATAACACTCACCTGAACAGAAGAAACTACAAAGGAATTCAAAAGTGAGTTTGTGGAAATCAGGAAGTCAGTGGGGCATAGATCATAAAGTGAGCGGGAGTGGAAAATAAGAGGGAGAGAGAAGTACAGTATACAGTGTGAGGAAAAAGTATAAAGTATATGTGAACCCTTTGTCTTCATAGTTCATTGCCCAAAGATGACCAGAAAGGTGCGTACAAATAATACCAAAATAGATCCAATTCTTGCTGTAAGTGTTTCCACGTCGAGGGCTGGATCAGGCCCGCGAGATGATGTAATCTGGCCCCTGCCCTGTAAAGCATAAATTCCAGAGTATGTAAAAAAAAAATAAAAGTAAGTCTCTAGCCCATTCCTGTGCGGAGTTAGGATTTTTTTTTAAAGAATAACCAGAATGCTCATTCTCGCCACTAGGGGGCCTTAAATGTAAAAAATAAAATTAAAAAAAGGAAAGAGTTCCACACGTGTCCAGCAGAGGGCACTGACATAATAAGAGCTTGAACACCACATTATATAGCCACGAGGTAGATGGACAGTCTGCCCCAGGACGGCTGTGGCTTCAATAACAGCTTACCACCACCGAGTGTGGAGTAAATGAATAATGACGACTATGTGGTACTTTGAGGAACATGTGACACAGGCTTGTAAAGTGCAATACAAGTGTAAGTGTACAAGTGTATTAATCAAGCTACAGTTAAGTTGGGGTTTTGACCAAATCACATCTTATTATTATTCATTTATTGTGAAACGGCGCCCCCCCCCCCCCCCCCCCCCCCCCCCGACCCGCCGTGGGGAGCTTAATTTCGACCCGCGACCCAAAATGAGTTTGACACCCCGCGGCTGCTCCTTTGGTCTCACACATACACACACATGGCACCACTGATTTTGACTTTCATGGGCAGACTATATTAAAGTCTATTTTATACATGAGTACCAGTGTTAATTTTTTAACATATTTTATTTTATTTTAGTTTTAGTCTTTGTCTTTTGACTAAAATGAAATTTAATTTTAGTTACGATTTAGTCAAACAAAACTTTTCAATTTTAGTCTAGTTTTAGTCGACTAAAATTGCATGTCAATTTAGTCGAGTAAAATTAAGACTAATTTAGTCGACTTATATTTATAATATTCATTACAATCATATTTAATCCAGGTCCTCGACTTCATGGAGCTGCTCCACATGAATAAAGCTCAGAGCTGATCCTTTGGCAGAGAATTTACATGATCTGAGGCTCTTTCAGACGGTCAATAGATGTTTGGATGATTTTAGTCTCTCCCTTTCATTTTTATTTAGTCTTATTTTAGTCGACTAAAATATCTGGACATTTTAGTCATAGTTTTAGTCTCATGAGAAAGTTTTGATTTAGTTTTAGTCCTATTTTAGTCGTCAAAAATATCACTTTGACTAAAATTAAGACAACATATTTTAGTCGACGAAATTAACACTGATGAGTACAGGAAAACATTTAAATGATGATTTTTCCAATCGCTGTTCAATATAAAACAGCGATAGAATAATTACATATTCCATGACATTTTTTGTACATGAGCACCTGCCCCACCTAATGGCCACATTTTGCATATCACTTGGCCATTAGGTGGGCAGAGTCTCCTTCCTCACCCTTCACTCCATCCCTGAGTGGCTCTCTTTCCTCAACCCCTTGCATTTTACCTTCTCTGTCTTTAATCCCCCCCCCCCTCAACACTCCTCCCACGCTCTCCCTGTTTCTGCTCATCTCTCTGTGTCTTTCCATCTTCCTCCCTTTATACCTCCCCCTCCGTCTCTCTCGTTATCCAGGTTCCTCTGTCTTTGCGTCTTCCTCGCTCTCTCCCTCCCTCTGTCTTCCTCCACTCCTCTGACCGTGAGCAGACTGCAGATGAGTGCTTGTGGTATAGGGGCATAATGTGATGATGAGGCTGCCAGGCTCTGGCTCTGATCAGGGGAGGAACAGAGAGGCGTTTGAGGGCCCCGGGGAGCCATTTCCATTTAATGGACTTATCTTTCCGAACCTGTCTTCCTCCGAATAATGCTGTGGGACAGTGACATTGATTTCTTTGTGAAACACTTTAATATCTATTATTTGTGGTGGATTGTACAACAGCACATGAAAGCAGCTTGTTTTTTTGTTTTTTTTATGTGGTTATGACTAGTTACAATTGCATTAATAAATGGATGTATTGATGTGTTATCTTTCTCATTTAAATACGTTTAGAAGTCAGTTTCGAGCGGACCTCTTGTCTCCTGTGCATTGAGTTGCCTTGTTCGTGAAAAGCACGGTACAAATAAACCTGACTTGCCTTGTAACTTTTAACACATTAAGTCCAGACAAAAAACTGTATATCTTTGTGGGAGTTTGAAGTCACACAAAAAAAGATCTGAATCATGAATAGGGCCAGGATTTAATTTGCTTTTGTGTAGTCTTCAGATGTACACAGCACTGCGCTGCACAGACTTGTATCTTTCCTTCTGTAGAACTATAACAATTTAAAGTCCACTCAAATATAGAGGGCCTTCCCTCTGGAATAAACTACTACTACTACTACTATTTAGCCCCTGCTCCATAGAATAGACCCACAATCAACTTTTTTAAAAGGCAGCTAAAAGCAATGTTAATATATCCAGATTAACAGGTTAAATTGTTTAATCTTTGTAATTATTGGCTTTTTATATGACAGTGATCTTGGGGAGGTGATCTTATAAGGCCTCATGGTCATCTATAATGTGAGAAATACACATTTTGAGAGATGATTATTATTGCAGTCCTTCTCAAAGAGTGTGATTCCGGGGCACATGCTCTTTTTGTCAAACATCCACTACAGTAGGTGGCAGGTTTTCTTACACCAAGCATGTGTGCAACAGCACAGAGCAGGAGATATGAGGTGCAGTAAACAAACCGTCCAGAGACGTCATGGAAAAGTATTTAACAGTTAAAGGCGGCAGAAAAAGGCGGCGAGACACGGATATAATGAGATAAACGAAAGTCTCCTGAAAGCTAAGATGAGGAAACAGGAGGAAGCACATGTCGCGCTCGGCTTCACAACAGTGGGAGACAGGGACAGACCGGTGTGTTGCTGTGTCTAAAAATGCTGCCTTAAAGACATTACATCCCATCACGCTGATAAGCTGCTTGAGTTTTTTTCAGAGAAAACGTGCTGAATGTCATCCCACTTAGTGAAAGAGTAAGTGTAAGATCTATATTTAGTTTTCTTTAATGTTAATGAGGATACAATGTTATGCAGAGGTGTACTTATAACGACAAATTATACTATTATAGGCTACTATCATTTATAGCCACAGTCTGTGTGTGCGTGTGTGTGTGTGTGTGTGTGTGTGTGTGTGCGTGCGTGTGTGTGTGTGTGCGTGCGTGTGTAGGAAACACTCCTTTATTGTAACCTTTTTTTTTTCTTCCAGGTGAAAGTTACGATATGTTTAGATCAAACTGGCAAACCAGAACATTTAAGAAATGTAGAAGAAGAAAATAACTTCATTTAACTGTGTCCTCTACTTTTGCATTCTGTATTTAAAAATGAACCGTAATTGACCAGCAGAGGGCAGCAAAGTACATTTTTGATGTAACTTTTCATCTTTTCACCACAACATTTCTAGTAAAATGTGTGAATAAAATCAAAACTTAAGTTGGACAAGAACAATCTCACACTGAGATTACCCTGAGTTGAAAGTACACTTTGACTTGCATGAATGAGACCAAATAGTCAAATTGGCAAAACCCTCTCACCACAAGAAGTGCACAGAGTGCAAACAGTGAAATGCAAAGATTATTCTGTCATAGAGCTGCAGCTACAGCTACTTTTACTATAATAGTATAGTAGTAGCAGCAGCAACTGTGCAGTAGCAACGACTAATGCATTATTATTTGTATTATTATTATTATTATTATTATTATTATTATTATTATTATTATTCTTATTATTATTATTATTATTATTAACAACACATCTCTCTCGAGGTCTAGGGGAACAGATCTCTCTCTGAAGGTCTGAGGAGGACAAATATTTCTCTCTTTTCTATCTACTCTTGGTAACACTTTATTTTACACAACCATTGATACATTGTACCTTCCACATTACATACAGAGTAATGTGCTATGTAACATAGCATTGTTCTTATTTAGTTGTGTACAATGTATCAAGGGTAGTGTAAAAAAGGTGTTACCTTACTCTTTCTCTCCCTTATTCCTTTTCCTGGGGCGCACACTGTCGTTGTGTCCTTGGACAAGACACTTCACCCGCCTTGCCTCCAGTGTCTGACACTATTGTATGAATGAGTGTGAATGGGTGAGTGGTTCCTTGATGTAAAGCCCTTTGAGTGCCTCAGGCAAGTACAAAAGGCAATACATACTGTATATGGGACCATTTACCAATTCTCTCCCTGTCTCTTTTCTGTCTCTTTTCTCTCCTCTTTTCATCGTCCCTTTCCTCTCCTCACTCCATTCCTGTCTTCCCTTCCTCCTCTCTCCTACATCCTCATCCCTCTCTCTGTCCTCTCCCTCTCAGTCCTCAGACTCATTCTTACCCATATTCGTTGTTGTCTTTTTGACATTTTGATTAAAACGATATTTACCAGTGGTTTAACATTTGAAATGTGCGTCATGTCAATAAAACCTGGTGACACAATTAAATTAAATGAAAAGAGGGAAAATATTTGGCTTACATCAGAAAAATGACTCTTACTGTCAATCACCATTACTGCTTGTTCCACTGGCCTCATTTCAAGACAGTCCAAACCTGCTCAAAATCAGCGTAAAGTGAACCTTTAAAGCTATTTCCCAAAGATGAGATCACATTTTGTCCATTTCATGCAAGTAGTTGTTTGAAAAGACCATGAAAAGTTGTTTGCATTTCTGAAGGTGACCTGCTTTGCTCCTCCTCTGTCTCCTTTCTAAAGCTGGAGATTTCAATTCACTCAAGAGCAAAAGTTTCACATTGAAAAACCCGTCTTAACCTTTGCATCCTCTGGACTGACAGACCAAAGAGACCTGGAACGGAAACCGAACCTACTTCTTCTGCCTCCTGTTTCCACAAGGCCTTCACGAGCATTAAACGTGGCATTAAGGCAAGACGCTGGAGGTGAATACGGGAAAAGACATGAATTTGAAATAAAATGTGTTTAAATCTATGTTTGTAGCAAGTCTTCTGTCATGGTATGTGTAAAAATAAGACATTTATGCATAAACATGGCCAAAATTGCCTATATTTTCAGTGTTAAAAGGTTTAAGTGTACTGTTTGTATAGTTGCAAAGATTGGTTCATAAAGGTGTTGGATTTTGTTTAGTTTTTTCAGTGAATGCACAGCAAAAACTAAATATCAAGCATGGGTTTAAATTACTGGAATTGAGAATATTAATGCTGTTTTGAGAGGGTTACACCATTTTTTACAGATCAGACCAAGTTTACTTTGCTATAGTCTCAGGACATTTCTCACTGGTTCTGATGCCATTTAGCTTGAAATGAGAAAGCACAATTGTTTTACCCCATTGACAAATAAATTAACCTGGAATATAGACAACAATTATTTAATCAAGTGAGAAACATCTCAGTACAAGTGAAATAATCTAGGTCAATCGAATCATAACTAGTCAGAACAATGCAAATTTAAATTATTATGCTTAATTTGTGACATTTAAACTAATCTAGATTTTTAAGAGTCTGGACTCTTATGGCGGAGTAGGGATGATGCCAGGTGGAGGAGAGGTGGAGGAGGGTCGCAGCACGCTGGGAAACAGGCGAGGCGGTGAACGAGGGGTATTTGACACATTAGACAAAATGTTTGCTAAACAATAGTTAACACAATTATATTTAGGCCCGAGTGCCATCAGTGCTGGCAAAGGGCCTCTTGAATCGTCTCCCCGTCCCCCATCTCGGTGCCTCGGACCACATAACTGTTCTGTTACTGCGAGCATACAGGCCACTGGTTAAAGTCACTAAACCAGTTCGGAAACAGACTCAAGTGTGGAGTAAAGACTCTTTAGAGGAACTCAAGGACTGCTTCCACATAACGGATTGGGATAAGTTCAGGCAGGCTGCCACTCACATCTCACTTAACACATCTCTGCAGCAGGCTGTGGTCCCAACGTGCCTCAAAGCAACCACCATCATTCCGGTGCCAAAGAAGTCACCACCCTCCTGCTTTAACGACTACCGCCCAGTTGCACTCACTCCAATTCTTATGAAGTGCTTCGAGCGGCTCGTCATGGACCACATCAAGTCTGTTCTCCCTCCCACCCTGGACCCATACCAGTTTGCTTATCGGTCCAATCGCTCAACTGAAGATGCCATCTCCAGTGCGCTTCATACAGCTGTTAGAATGTTAGACTTTAGCTCAGCATTCAACACTATAATCCCACAGCAGCTAATACACAAACTAAGCTAATCTATTCTCGAATAGACATTGTGTCTATAATAGTAGAATGTATAATGTTTTTCCTGCTTATGTAAATCCCTCCAAACATCCAATATGCTTAAATCTTTAATTCTCCTTTTAAACCATCTCTCAATATTTGTAGTATTTCTTTTTTTGTTTCTGATGTCTAATTTGGAATCCAATATTACATTGAAGTCACCTGCACAAATCATAACTCCAGTAGATCTGGATATAGTGAGATCAAATATATTCTTAAAAAAAGCTTTTTTACTACCTGGTGGTGCATAAACATTCAGTAAAGTTATTTCTTTGCCATCAATCTTTCCTTTCACCATAACATACCTGCCCTCTCGGTCATTAATTTCTGTTTGAAACTCAAAATGGACAGAATTTTGTGTCATAATGGCCACACCTCTCTTACGACCTGATCTAAATGATAAATAATAGGTGTTCCTGAAACCTAGGTTCTTTAATTTTTCATGTTCTGAACTACTGAGATGTGTTTCTTGTCAAAATATAATATGGGCCATTTCCTTTTTAGCCTTTGATAGTAACTTGCTTCTCCTAATGGGACTTGTTATACCAGGAACATTAAGTGTAATAACTTTATATTGTGTGTACTGCATAGATACATTCAGATTTAAAATACACACTCTTCAAACCCCAGAACAACACGAATAAACTTTGGAACAAAAAAAATCAGAAGAACAGAAAAAAGAAAAAAAGAAAAGAGCTTACATCGTAGGTGTCACTCCAAGACCTCTTGGGTAGGGGGATGTATCAACCACTAAGTGGCGAGACCCCCCAAAAACAGTTTGTCTGTGGTGACTTTCATATTAAGTGGACTGAATACCTTACTCTGACAAGTAAGTAAAATAGGTCCATTTAAACAATCAACCCCTTACAGCGAACAAAAAAATAAATAAACTTTAACGCTATCATTTGTCTCTGGGGATTTAGCCTACTCCTAGTGGGTTGAGTATCAATGAAGAAAATGCTGACTGTAATAGTCCGGTAAAGAAGAACAGGCAGAGGGAGAAAAACAAAGATAACAAAAAAAAACAATTGCTTAAACCGGTGTGGATGCAGCATCTTCGGCGTCGTTTTCGGCTGACCTGTAATGGAGCTGGGAAAGTTTTTCTTTGGCTCTCTGACAGTGTTCAGCTCTTCTAGTACCGCTCTCTTCTTCGTCACTCGCTCCCAGGAGAAAGTTGGTTGCGTCGTTGCTCTTTGCTTTGGCGTTCGGGGGGATTGGGAAGCCCTTCGCTCGTAGATCCTCAGTGGCTTGGTCAGCGCTATCGTAGGTCTCCGTCCCAGAGTCCAGAAAAACATGCATCCGGGTCATTGGCGTGTGGAAGCCTTTTAATCGGCTGATCTTTCCTCTTTTCCATCACATCGGTTGCGTAGGCGTGATCAAAAAACATTCTCCTTCCTTCCACGGTGATTGGCTTCTTCCATGCTGCGCTGATAGCCTTCTCCTTAGTGGTGTATTTCAAGAATTTAACCACTGTAGAGCGCTCGGTCAGGCCAATACTCTCCGCCAGCTCGCTTTTGAGCAAATTGGAAGTGCCCTCGACCCCCTCTTTTACGCCGTAGATTCTGATATTATTGCGGCGTGAGAACCCTTCGAGTTCAGTGACTTTTGACTGTAGCTCAAGCTGTGTTTTTTTCAGTAAAGACAAATGTTCTTTCGTCTCTACTCCAAACGCTTCCATGTCGTCTATACGCTCCAATGCTTCCTGGAGTCACTGTGATGTAGCCTCGTTCCCATGGTAGGACCCTTTTCTTCTCCCCCCGGCATGTTTAAGCACAAAAATACCGCAAAATATGTCTCCTAGAATACCAAGAAGGGGGATTCCTGTGTAGTTTAGTCAGGAGCTAGGGTTTAGGCTACCATCATGGCTCCTACGTCATCGGAAACTCAGGTAACCCTAACCCTAAACTCAGAGCACATCTCTGCTGTTTATGGTCGGACCAATGGGACTTCGGACCAATTGGCCCCTTTATTTCTGACTATTCAATGGGACATTTTTGTAATAATGAGACGTTGGACTAATGGGATGTCGGACTAATGGGCTGACCCCCTTTCAAAAGCGCCTATAAAAGGGGGCCTCTACCTATGTTTGTCCTCTAACCGGACCTTCCTTGGACGTCACACATGTCCGCAAGACTTGAGATCCAACTGAGAGGATGACTAGGTGCACTGGGGTCATTGTGTAAAGCCGTCAAGGCCAGTGACTGGGCAGTGCAGTGGGGAATCGTCGCATGTTGGTGGCCCTGGGCTCCTGCTGCACGCATTGGGTTGGCCATGCTTGAGTGACACAGATGCTGACACCATCCATCGGCTCCTGCGGCCGGTGAACCTTTCCTTTTTGTGGGATGTTCTATGTCTCTACCTGCACACCATCTACGTCGTCCGCTGCTAAAGAGCGCTCCTGTTTGCTTCAGGCTCAGTTACTTCATGGAGTTGTGTGCAGGCGGATGAATAGGCGTTCGTTGGCTGGAAGTAAAAGCTTGGAAAACGGGAATGAAGACACTTAACATCACGGACATTTTTGGTTGACTGGCGATGTGAACCCTGCAAATGTGAAACATGAACTGTCAAAATGTATTTATTGGGTTACCTGACGTGCTATGGGTCACCTTTTAAAGAGTACCATTCTTAAATAAAATATGTCTCTGTCGATCAGTTAAATGCACCTCTGTTGCCTGTGTTGTGGGGCATTGGTTTAGTGTTTGTTCCATCCATCCATCCATCCATCCATCCATCCATCCATCCATCCATCCATCCATCCATCCATCCATCCATCCATCCGTCCATTGGAGCTGCCCTTATCACAATGCACCACACCCCTATGGCTCCTCCTGCAGGTGGTGGGTCCACAGAAGGACGGCCTCATGGTTCAAACCGGGCCTGTTGGTCTCTCATGAGGGGCTTCAATCAAACAAATTTAAGTTAATTATCCTGCACCCTCTGTTGGTCACACATTGTGTGGAATGCTTCGTTCAAATCTTCTCATCCTTTGATCAGTAATCAAATCCAGTCCACAGTAGTGACAGCAATGAATCCCGGCCACTTGAACATCATGGACAAGTCCTCATTTAGGCACTTTGGTAAATGGCATGCACCAGATGTTGAAAATGCCATTACTGATGCTACAGCATAAGCAAAAAACATGATCAAAGTATCCAAATGAACAACAAGCCCTGCTTTAGTGCAGTTGGGAGTGTAGTGAAGGTAATAGATCAAACTCCCACGTCCCGCTATGAGCATAATGCCGTTTCAGCTTCACAAGCAAGGACTACACCACAACAAAAGTGCAATTAAAATTGTATTCACAAACTTACAGTGTGAAGTGAAACTGCGCAGGACTGTGAGTGGGGGCTCCGTCTCATATAACCCAGCTCTTTGGGACCCTCCCTGGAAGCCGAAGAATCAGTGTTGAAAAATAAACAGACATAGACGGAGGGAGGGTGGGGTCGACATTTCAAACAAACGTTGATGAAGAGACTTGGCTTGGTATAAATAGCTCATGGGTAATTAGAGGCTGACCCCGGGAACTGCCACATTAACGTGGTGAGGTTGTGTGAGGGCCCGAATGATCCTAAAAGCTATGTTGTCTGGGGTATTATGCCCCTGGTAGGGTCTCCGATGGCAAACAGGTCCTCGGTGACAGGTCAGACTAAGAGCAGTTCAGAAAACCTCTATGGACAGTATATCAACAAGAACCTTGACATTGCCTGGCATGGTGCAGCCGGGGCCACACCCTGGAGCCAGGCCTGGGGTTGGGACTCACATGCAAGTGCCTGAAAGAGAAGACATGGGCCCGCCTTCCTGTGGACCTACCACCCACAGAGGGAACCGTAGGGGTCAGAGAGGACTGGGTGGCAGTCGAAAGCAGGTGCCTTGATGACCCAGTCCTCGCACACAGCTTCCGGCTGTTGGGGGGGAAGGGGCATGAGCTTGTGCAGGAGGTTGAGAGGTACTGGCTAGATATAGCCGGGCTTACCTCCACGCACAGCTTGGGTTCTGGAACCCAACTCTTTGAGAGAGGCTGGACGCTCCGCTTCTCTGGCGTTGACCAAAGTGAGAGGCAGCTAGCTGGGGTGAGCTTGCTTATTGCCCCCATAGGTCCCTCACAGTTGTCTCGGTTTACGGGCCCAACATCGTTGCAGAGTACTTCTTGGAGTCCTGGGAGGACGGTGATTGAGAAGAACGGCCTCTCCGATCTGAACCTGAGTAGTGCTCAGTTATTGGATTGTGCAACTTACAGTTTGTCCATAACGACCACTATGTTCGAGCACAAGGGTGTCCATAAGTGCACGTGGCACCACGAGGTCGATGATCGACTTTGTAGTTGTGTCATCTGACCTCAGTCCGCGTGTTTCCGACACTCGGGTGAAAAGAGGGGCTGAGCTGTCAACTGATCACCACCTGGTGGTGAGCTGGATCTGCCTCCAATTCTAAAAGCCCTCCATTGGCATCCAGTCATTTTTCGCTTCCATTTTATAGATCCTGGTGTTGACCTTCAGAGCCTGCATGGCCAGGCTCCCTCCTACATTAGAGACTTGTTGTGTCCTTATTAGTGTTGAGAACATTACTTTAAAAAAGTAATTAGTTATAGTTGCTCACTACTTGTTCCAAAGTTAGTACCTGAATGAATCTACAATAAAAGTAACTTGTTACCAGGGAAAGTAACTATTTGCGTTACAGTTTAAAAAAAAGTTGCTATATGTCAAATAATTTGGATTTTTTGTTGTTGTTGTGGTTTTCACAAGTCACTTGAAATGAGTAGAACAGACAGGTGTTCAAAGATGTTCATAGTAACTGAATGAACTGAATGTGGGGTAGAGTGGGGGAGGCCCCTGTGACTGAATGGTATTGGCCAGTATTTGCGCAAAAAAAAAAAAAACGTTGTTACTTAACACTGTTCTTTTAAACGGCGTTTTTCCAAACACTGGTCCTTGGACCCCCTCTCGGAGGCTGAGGTCTCAGGATCAGAACCTTCTCATGGTCCCTTGTACTCGTTTCAGGACCAGAGGAGATCGCTCCTTCGACCATGACCATGTTTTTGTGATTGTAAATGCACTTTGTGACCTCTATGTCTGTGAAAGGTGCTATATAAATAAACATTACTTACTTACCGCCTCCCGCGGGAGGTGTTCCAGGCATGTCCTAGTGGGACAAGGCCTCGTGGAAGGCCCAGGACACGGTGGTGGGACTATGTCTCCGAGCTGGCCTGGTGTCGCCTCGGGGTCCCCCCAGAACAGCTGGAGGAGGTGTGTGTGGATCGGGAAGTTTGGGCATCTCTGCTGAGACTGCTGCCCCCGCGACCCGGCCCCGGATAAAGCGGAAGAAAATGGATGGATGGATGGATGGATTACTTACTTACGTGCAAAATATACTTGTATACAAATGAGTTTGCTTTATATCATTTTCCCATAAGGTGAAAGGCTGTGATATGAGTATTTTGTCTCATTTATATTACCACAAACATTAAGCCATGTCCTACTCCCAATCTCTCATTGTAAACAATATAAAGAGCAAAAGTTAACTACAATTTAAAGACCTGAGAAGTATGAGTGGGAGGGTGGGTACACTCTAGTCCAGTCTCCATGAATGCAGCTCATTGAAGATTATAAGAAGAAAACAAATCATATTCACCTACAGAGATATGCACAGGCAAAGTGGGAGCTATCTTATTTGTGTCTCAATACGGACCCAGCGGCAGAGCTGATTGGACGAGATGGAGGCTGTTGCCTGGCAACGGTATTTACGATGCTATCCGTACATGCTGTAATGAAAAATTTACAGCGTTCACTGAAGTCTTCTCCTGGAGTGACAGGTAGTTCACAGGAATATTAATCCTTTTAACATGTTCTGATACATCAGTAGGCTTTGTATTTCTGCTGCTATTTAATAAATAATAAATACCTATAACAGTAATTCTCAACTGCTGTATCTTTTGCCCCCACTTTCAATCCATAATGACTAACCATCAACTCATAATAAAACATTACAGTCATTAAAATGTATCAAATATAGCAACTCAGCTGTTAAAACAAGTTCTCCAGGCCATTATCTCTGTTTGGAAGTTCAAGTGTTTCGGATATTTTGCCTCTCATCAGTTTCATCAGCACTAATGATCTTTGCCTGATAAAAGGCCTAACAGTTGGATGGGTTTAGATTACCGTGTGTACAGTATGTGTGTGTGTGTGTGTGTGTGCGTGCGTGCGTGTGTGTGCATGTGTGTGTACATACATACATACATACATACAGCGATTAATGAAGAGTGAGGCACCTCAACTTATGACCAGTGTTTTAAGCAGCAAGTATGGCATGTAGAGCACATCTCATGCGTGACATAGATACTACAGTGGTGGCACATATGACATCTCCCTATTAGGAATGATAGGCATTATCCAAACAGATATATATATTTTCTTATTAAAGCTGCCCTAAGCGATGTCTCTGCTGCATCACAACCCCCCCTCACCTTATTTTCGCCCGTCACCCATGCCCCTCAATCCCCTCCACCCTATAGACCACATGCTGCTCTGATTGCTTTCAATTAAATATGGAAATCTCATTAATCTTGTGTGAAACACACATTTATCAGCATAAATAAGATATGTAGCAAAGCAAACATTTTGGGACTTACATTTATTTGCTAAACTGCAACTTTTTTTGGCATTAACTTCTTCCATTTAGAACTTAGAAGAAGAAGATCTTTATTTATATAGCGCCTTTCACAGACATAGTTACAAAGCGCTTTACATGAGACAATTGTACACTCCATACTCGGTGGTGGAAAGCTACGTTTGTAGCCTCAGTTTCCCCTGGGGGAGACTGACAGAGGCGCTGTCGCGACTGCACATGTCATACACACATCATTCATCCTGGCCTATTGTGCATGTTTTTAGTGGTAGGGGAAACCGGAGGACCCGGAAGAAACCTACGCAGACACGGGGAGAACATGCAAACTCCACACAGAAAGGCCCCGTCCAGGTGGGAATCGAATCCGGACCTTCTAGCTGTGAAGTGAGAGCACTAACCGCTGCGCTACCGTGCCGCCCAGTTAACAGTGCAAAACTTTTTTTCACTCGCAAACCTTGAATGCCTCACAGTCACAGCCTCTCGTGCTGCTCTAGCTGTAATCATGAGGAGAAACAAGACTTGACGGCTCCTGTAGATATTGGATTATTAAGGATTTCAGCTGCATCAGAGCAGGTTTGTCAGATGTTTGTCAGTCCACCATCTTTCTGTAAACTTCTGCCATAATGCTAAACTGCTAGCTGCTAACTGCGGCTGTCTGCTGCTTTTGCAATGTCTACACTTGTTGGTGCCCCCAGCTGAAGGGCGGAGTACTACTACATAGACGGCTCCTACTGTTACATACACATTAGGCTGAAACAACAGCCAGGCATGTTGTTTTAAATGTTGTAATCTGTAAAGCACTTTGCAATATTATTCTGTATGAAAAGTGCTTTAATTTATGAACAAAGTTTTATTGATAGACTTTGATTGATAACCCCCCTCCTGGAACCGCCACCTGAACGTGGTGGAGGGGTTTGAGTGGTTCTGAAACCCCTTATGAGAGACAAACAGGCCTGGAGAGAACCATGAGGCCGTCCTTCTGTGGACCCACCACCTGCAGGAGGAGCCATAGGGGCAGGTGCAATGTGATTTGGGCAGCTCCAACAAGTAAGTAAGTAAGTAAGATTTATTTCTAAAGTGCTTTTCACAGATTAATCACAAAGTGCTGTTCAAGAGAATAGGTAAAACAAAAAAATATAAACATTTCATCAGTCTCTAAAAGGCAGCACTAAAATCTTAAAAACAATCCTGAATTTTACAGGGAGCCAGTGCAAAGCAGACAGGAGTGATATGAGATAGAGCAGCAGCAGAATTTCGAACAATTTGCAGTTTGTTCAAAGCAGACTTATTCAGACTGGTAAGGACAGAGTTGCAACAGTCAAGGCTTGTTCATATAAAAGCATTAATTATCATTTCCAGGTCGGTTGTTGACAACATTTTGAAAATTTTAGAGATGCTCCAAAAGTGATAAAGGTCATTTCGGACGAGCTGTTTCGAGTGTGTCTCCAAAGGCAAGGCCTGGTCACGTTTCTGAGGCTGGATTTGACAGCGGAGCCAATAGAGCCAGGGTGCTGTTTGATCAGCGGCATCTTGTGGTCTGGAGCAAAGATCAGTGTTTCAGTCTTGTTTGAATTTATCTGCACGTAGTTAATGGCCAACCAGTCTTTGATTGAGGACACACACTCCAAGAACAATGACAAACAATGGAACATCATTAAAAGAACAATAAACTGGATTTCCAGATTATTGGTAGTCCTTGAAACAACCGATAATTTGTACAGTAAAAACAAAATAGGGCATGAGACTGACTGTATAAGGATCCACTCCTTCCTAAACTCATCAGTGCATGAAATATGCTGTGGGTGATCAGCTGTTGCAGATGCCCAGATGACCTGTCAGAGCCCCAGGAGGTCACAGAGGCTGTGACTGCTGTTCTGATGAGTTCTGACACAGACCGAGTGGAACATGTTTCATTAAACTTTCAGTCAGACATTGCTCATGAATAAAACAGGAGTCCCCATGCCGCATGCATCTCTGCTGCTACTGCTACTGCTACTACAACTACTACAACCAACTGTGCTTCTTTTTGTTTAGGATCCTAGGGATGAGCGAATAGGTAGCATAGTATCAATACAATATCACATGCACTGCAAACCCACATTAGTAATCATTACTAAAGCCGTGCATGGTACGTGGTTACACTGGGATGTCTCATTTTTTTTACAAAATCCAAAACCTAACAAATCAAGTTGTTTATGGAAAGTCGTGTGTCCAAAATAATCCATTAAAATGAATGTTGTTAAAATGAATGTTCACGAGTAATTAACCTAACCATTACTTGTACACATTAGTAATCATTATTCATGTTTATCATGATTTATTTCTCATGTTTATGATTATTTATGTCTCATATGCATGATAATTTATCACCCATCTTTATTTGTTAAAATAATTTTTTTTATAACATTACACAATAATAGTCTGTGTAGCTGTTGTTTCTTACATAAAATGACAATTACATTTTATTTTCACAAATGTATTTAAAATAGTGCTTTAAATGTAAGTATTCCAGTCGTCTGTAACCAATAAGCACTTTGTTTTGTTTTTTTACATTTCACTATGTAACATTTTAAACATTAATATAACTAAATCTAAGTAAATCTGAGTACATCATCAACAGACTATGGACCCGTCTAGCATTGTGCCCCCTCCTACAGCTGATCTGGTGCTGTCACGTGTCCACAGAGGGCATGTTGTGTTAGTCTTTCATTGTTTTTTTTGTAGTAAATATGCACTATTTCTATCTTCATTAATTGTTTTAGACACATCACTTCAATGTCTGTTTTCCTTTCCATAATAACATATTTGTACTAATTGCAAAAAATCCTGTTTTGTTTTTCTAGATGCCATCAGCTCCCTGAACAAACTCCAAGTGAAACATAAGCGGTGCATATTTATTTATTTTTTTTACAAACATGTAACAAAATATTTACAATAAAGCCTTTTCTACCCTAATTTGTAGCCATATTTTCTCACGTGCTCACAGCTTGTTTATTGCCTGAATGGTGCTTCTTTACAGCCAACATAAATGGCAAAAGGGTCAGGATCATTTTCTGTCCTCGCTGATCAATCTTGCTCAGGATTGCACCTGCCACGAGTACTTCTGCCTCCCCCGCCCACTGCTGCCACTTCTCTCCACAAGAACATCCAAATGACCCGAGCTGAAATTCTAAAGGGGAAAAAAATATGTTGTTACTGTGATAACATACAGTGCCTCTCGTTAGTATTCATACACCTTGAACTTTTGCACATTTTGTCATGTTTACAACCCTAAACATAAAGATTTTATTTTGATTTTTTTACTTAACGTTCACACACAAGTAACAGACAACTGTGAAGTAAAAGCGAAATGATACATGATTCTGTTATTTTTCAAAAAATAGAAAAGTAAAAAGTGGGGCTTGCATAAGTATTCATACAGCATGCATGAATACTTTGTGGAACCCCCTTTTGCTCTAATAACAGCACAAATCTTTTGGGTTTGACTCTACAAGGTTTGCACATGTAGAGACTGACATTTTAGCCCATTCATCTTTAAAAAACAACTCCAGCTCTGTCACATTAGAAGGAGAGCGTTTGTGAACAGCAGTTTTCAGACCTTTCCACAGATTTTCAATAGGATTTAGGTCAGGACTTTGACTGGGCCATTGTAACACATTAATATGTTTTTATTGAACCATTCCATTGTAGATTTATCTTTGTGTTTAGGGTCATTGTCCTGCTGAAGGTGAATCTCCGCCCCAGCCTCAGTTCTCTTGCTGACTCCAGCAGGTTTTCCTCCAAAATTTCTCTGTATTTGGCTCCATCCATCTTCCCAACTATTCTCACAATCTCCCCAGTCCCCGCTGAGGAAAAGCAGCCCCACAGCATGATGCGCCCCCCGTATATTTGACACTGGGGATGGTGCACTCAGGACCATGAGCAGTGTCAGGTTTACTCCATACACAACGTTTTGCATTTGGGCCAAAAAGTTCAATTTTTCTCTCATCTGACCAAAGCTCCTTCTTCCACATGGAGCAGTGTCCTCCATATGACTTCTAGCAAACTTCAAACGGGATTTCTTATGGTCTCCTTTCAATAATGGCTTTCTTCTTCCACTCGTCCATGAAGGCCAGATTTGTGAAGATACGACTTATAGTTGTCCCATGTCCAGATTCCCCCAGCTCAGCGGCAGGACTTCACAGCTCCTCCAGAGTTATCATGGGGCACTTGGTTGCATTTCTGACCAGTGCTCTCCTTGTTCGCTCTGATATTTTAGGTGGAGCACCACGCCTTGGTAAGTTGGCAGTGGTGTTATACTCTTTCCATTTCCGAACAATGGATTGAACAGTTGCTCCGGGAGATGTTTAAATCTTGGGAAATCTTTGTATAACTTAATGCTGCTTTAAACTTCTCCACAGCTTTATCCCTGACCTCTCTGGTGCTCCTTGACCTTCATTATGCTGTTCAGTGACCAACACACTCCGACCACAGCTCTGAGCGCCTAAAAGAACAGCTGTAATTATACTGAGAGTAGATTACACACAGGTGGCCTCTGTTTAATGGTCAGGCCAAGGTGTGAACATTCTGGAGTCATTAGAAATGTTTTAAAGGCAATTTAATGCACTCAGAAAATGCTGTATGAATACTTATGCACGCCCCACTTTTCACTTTTCTATTTTTTGAAAAATAACGGAATCATGTATCATTTCGCTTTCACTTCACAGTTGTCTGTTACTTGTGTGTGAACGTTAAGTAAAAAAATTAAAATAAAAATCTTTATGTTTAGGATTGTAAACATGACAAAATGTGCCAAAGTTCAAGGTGTATGAATACTAACGAGAGGCACTGTACATGCTGTATTGTACACATCGCAGGAAAGAAAATACAATGATGAAGGGGCACTTATTTTACTTCCCTCATATAGTACAGCAGGCTGACTTTTTCCAAAGCAAATAACTGTATTCGTATTCATTTCAGTTTGCTTCTGAACTGCATAAATACCAGCCCATGCACTTTCTATTTCCCAGCAAATATGATCTTGTACTGTGTGAATTAATTCCATGTTATGTGTATAGGGACAGTGGTGCAGTAGTTGAAAAGTATTACCACATTTCACAAAAAATGTAGATCAAATTACTGTCTAATAAGGATAAATTGCTATTGGAATATGCTACTAAGCAGATAAATAAAACAGGCTAAACCCCCTCAAATCTTCGGGGGATTAATCTGGTTTAGCTAAAATGGTAACGTAGTGCCATTGGATTATTAGCTTAATAGCTTGAGACATTTGAGTTCACTTTGTTGACCAACTAATAAGATATTTGATGTGTCAATCACTTATTATTTTGGAGCTTATACAAAGTAATAATTATTGATATTATTCGTGAACAGGTAGAAATGGGATTTTTTTTTTTTTTTTTGAAGTTTTCTCCTACCCCCGTTTTTCCCCTCGAACATCAAAGTTGTTTACTGATATGCAAAGACTTCCCCCGCTTACTTCCGTCAATAACTTTTAGGATTTACTGCGCGGACGCTGTGCTCCTGTATCATTACGCCTCACAATATAGTACCCCTTTTTATCTGCTTATAAAATCGACATGTTACATTTCTGTGTAAATATACTTCGCATGAAAACACTTCACGTAACTTTATTTAAATAGGGAACACGTGGAAGAGCTTGGTAGCTTCTATCGTGAGCTTTTTTGGAGCTATATGACATGTGGGAGAGGCTGCGTATGTGTGTTTGCACGGACAAAGACCAGACGGGGATATATTAACTCGTCTAAGGTTAGGTAAGAACATATCTCAGTATGTAAAAACGGTGGCCTATTCCTTTAAGGCATCACAGGGTCGTTGACTCTGTAATTGAAGTGGGTAAGCACACAATTCAGGCCAACACACCTGTGTTGCCCGCAACACCACTACCTGTTGCCTGGCTTGATGTAGCTTTATGTAGCTACTTTGGTGCGTCTAAACACAGTTCAGTTTTCTGCTGGGACCGGCAATAGGCTGGGTTGCAAAACAAACCCCACAGTACTATTATGCACAATGTACTTGTATGTCAGTAGTATGATTATGACTAAATTGAATAAAACAGTTGACTACTTTTGCCATTGTGAGTAAATGTATTAGTGCCAAAGCTTTTCCTAAACAGACATTTTTTAAACTAGACATTTTTTTTTTTTCTATTTTCCGGTAGATTACCTATGTTTTTTCGCCAATGTCAAAACATTTGACGAAAATCAACATACTACCACATCTAGTTTTATTAATTTTTCTCAGTTAACCCTCCCAAATCCTCTTTCTACAGAGAGTGAGCCTTGGCCCTGAGGAAAGGCTCTGCCATTGGCAGCTGTGACCCACTTTCTCACACTTATACTTGAGCATGGTATGCAGACTTTCACACTCACATGCACGCTCACGCCCACACACACTCACTGCTCTTCGTCAGTGCACGGAAAGCATCTGGAAATGCTGTCCTATGGGATGCATTGACATGATGTGCGGGGGCTGGTGCAGTTCTTGGAGCATGGCTGGGTCTGGCTCGACTTATGAGATGGGAAGACCCTAATTGGAGGAGGACATGTAGGCCGAGGTGCAGGGAGAATGCAGGAGCAGCCGGGGAGGCCATGCCATGTCTAAATGATGCGCATTAATGTTTCAAATGCAGTTAAGTGTCTCCCAGCAGCGACGTTAGGCATAAAGGTTCCCCGCAGTTCACGCCGAGCAAGATCCACAAACAGTAGAGATGTGCTGCTCCCGTCAGAGCCCTCGAACTTCCCGACACACTCTCTGAGCTTCCTTTAATCTTACCAAAGACGTTTTTCTTGTTCGTTTGTGATGTGGTCATGGTCTGAAGGCCCCTGTGGACCGCTCCTCTCTCTCCACTGTGCATGTTTATCATTACAGCGATTCAAGAAAAAACCCTCACAAAAATCTGCATGGATGCAAATAAAAGTCTATGCAGACTGTGGTACACAGAAAGAGTTCAACAGGAAAAAAAGAAGCATAGCAATACATAGATTGTTGGATAAACAGGTGTACGGATGGACAGACCGATACATTGCTCTCAATAAAAAATGATACTCCTGTTAAAAATCAAGAAAGAATGCTGTAAAAGTAAAAACTATATGGGCTGTAAAGTCAGCTGTTCTCTTTCTTTGGGCATATAAGCCGTCGTCCCCCATGGAGGAGCACCCTGTACAGATCATCATTAAAAGTGTAAGCTGCGATGAGAACAAATATGGACAAATGCTGCCTTCTAGTGGAGTTTGTGGAATCATTCAGAGGTGCCAAGCTGTATTAAAATAGAAAATAAACCACTAAATACAACAATAGTGTTTATGAACAATCAATCAGTCAATCAATCGTTTTGTGAAGTCCAATTTCACAGCAGGTGTTGTCTCACAGATCAGAACAGTTAGTTTTGTAAATTATATCCTGGATAATAGTGACTAAGGCAGATATTTACCCCGGATTTCCTCCGGGTACTCCGGTTTCCCTTAGCACCAAAAGCATTAACGATACACCAGGACTTGTTGTGTGTGAGTGAATGAATAGCACTGTTGGCACTGATGTGTGCAGTCGTGACAGCGCTTCTGTCAGTCTCCCCCAGGAGAAACACCACCAAGTGTGGGGTGAGTGTCAAATTGTCTCATGTACAGCGCCTTGCTATACAAATACAGCTCTTCTTCTTCTTCACTGACCTGTCTCAATGCATGCGTTTGTAGTATACAGATGGTGATACACTTTTGTAATTTCACCTTCTGTATATGGGAGAACTGATGAACAATACAGTGCATTATTTTTTTTTATTTTTTTATTATTGAAATGCATTTTGCTACTTTAGTTGTGTATCAGTTGTTATATCCAGGAATTTGTCCTATTGATACCCTGGCGACGGAGTCCCCGTCTATATTTACTGATGAGACAGAGTTTACTTAATATTTACCAACGAAATATTTAAGAAATGTTTGTTAACATCCATCAATGTTTTTAGTTTGCTTAATTTGTTATGTACAAAAGCAATTAGTTGATTACACTGTAACGGCAATTTCAACAGTATTATACTATACATTGCAATTACAGTAAAATACTGTCATTCACAAAGGATTCTGGGAAATGCTTGAGTGCAGTAAGTTACTGTAAAAAATACAGCAGGGATTTGCTGGAGCTGAGCATTTCTTCATGAGAGACGCTTTGTGAGTAAATGTATATTTTATCATTATTTCTCTGCCTGTTTTATTTGTGTAACTTAAGCTGTTATAAAGTTAAGCAGTTCACAGCAGAGTCCTGTTTCTAATGTCATTTACTGTCAGGACCTTAAAGGGGCTATGTCATGCTATTTTAGCCATTCCAAAGTTAAGTATAGGCATTTATATGATATATTGTACCTCTACCATTATGGAGCACTCATTTTTGTGATAAATATAAGTGTTTTCTGGAGGTATTTTTCAAACCCGGAAGACACAACGCTTCGATTCAGTTAACTCCGCCCCCTCTCTCCGCACATACAACTTTACCGTAATATAAATAAACAACAATAAGTGAAGTTACTTCACGATGCAGTTATATGGAGTTGACATCTGCAACACAGCTTCATAAATGGCTAACACACATGCTAATATGCTAACACACATGCTAATATGCTAACACACAAGCTAACCCACGTTTGGATTGACTCACCGCTCTGCTCCATCGTTGTTTACATTATGGGACTCGCGTTGGTTATAAAAGTTAATCCACTTTGATTCTGGTGAAGGTTCACCAAACATCCATCAGTGACAGTCACAGAAAAACACCATTTTGGCTGATAGTCGCTGAATCCCGGAGAAAAAAACAGCTGAGTGGCCTCTTCCTGAAAAGGGTTGAATATAAACTCCTCGTCCTCGTAGCCAAACGCGCTTCTTTTTCTCCGTCCATGACATTATCGTTAGGTAAGAATAAAGAACAGGTGTCCAGAGTAGGTAACGAGCTCCATCTTCAGCTGCAGCGCAAACATGACTGATCTGTTCAGACGCTCAGGGGTGTTTGTTTTGGCCACAGCTGACCTGGAAGCACTTCGGGCACATCCTTTTTTTTTTTTTTTTTTTTTTTTTTTTTTTCATTTTTTACTCTTTGTTTCTCTCTTACGACAGAAATAATGAAAAAGCTGTTTTACAAATTAAAATCAGGCCGTAAGCATAGAATTAAGACATTACATTACAGACGTCGAGCACTTCCGTTCCGTTGTTACGACACAACTGAACACTCAGTCGTTCACCAGGAGAGGGCGGAGCAGCTGCTCAGAGAGCAGGATTCAGGAGGATTACTGAGAGCTGCGTGAATGAAGCCACAAACCACTCTGGGGGTGTTTTTGATAAGGAAATAGCATAACAACATGGCTAAAAGCTCCAAAAAGTCGATTTTGCATGATATAGGACCTTTAACCTTGGCTTAGGGTTAGATTGAGAGAGATGTGCATGTGGCTCTGATCAAAAACATATGTGTGTATAAAATAAAAAGCTGAGTCAGGTCGTCCTCGGTGACCTGACCATAGGCCATTTCAAAAAGGAACGTTGTTAGCCTCGTCTTAAAAATGGGGACAGTGTTTGCTTCTTTGACATTGAATGGAAGTTGATTCCAAGACAGGAGCTTGATAGCTAAAAGCTCTACTTCCTATTGTGGTTTTGAGGATGCGTGGAATCACAAGCAACCGCGAGTTTTGGGACCAAGTGCTCTAGTTGGTTGATATGGTACTATGGCCTCTTTTGAGATAAATCGGCGCGACACCATTTAAGGCTTTGTAAGTGAGAAGCAAAATTATACTTAGCAGGAAGCCAATGGAGAGACAGCCATGTTTTCTCATATTGTCACCACTTTTTGACGTTTTTCAGATAAGATTATTGGACATTAGTTCGTATGTGCTGACAGAGGAGACAATGAACTTTGTGACAGTTTTTGTCATGTGGATTCCTCCAGTAATGACTGAGATATGAGCCAAAAAACAAATACATAAAAATGTGCATTTTGTCAGTTACCTCATGGTGCTGAACATATCTCCAGAGAGTGTGAGAAGATCTCTGAGCAGGATCAATGCACGAAAAGCACCAGATCCAAACATACCAACATACCAGGTCGTGTACTGAAAGGTTGCGCTGATGAACTCGCTGGTGTCTTCACAGACATTTTTAACACATCTCTGCAACAGCTGTGGTCCCAACATGCCTCAAAGCAACCACCATCATTCTGGTGCAAAATAAGTCACCATCTTGCCCAGTTGCACTCTCTCCAATTCTTATGAAGTGCTTCAAGCGGCTCGTCATGGACCACATCAAGTATGTTCTCCCTCCCACCCTGGACCCATGTCAGTTTGCTTATCGGTCCAATCGCTCAACTGAAGATGCCATCTCCAGTGCGCTTCATACAGCCCTCACTCACCTTGAAACAAATGCTGTTTTTAGACTTAAGCTCAGCATTCAACACTATAATCCCACAGCAGCAAATACACAAACTGCTCCACCTGGGGATCAACAAGTCACTGTGCAACTGGCTGCTGGACTTTCTGATAGGGAAACCACAAGCTGCACGTGTTGACGGCAAGTCCTCCAAAACCATCACAATGAACACTCCCCAAGGCTGTGTGCTGAGCCCCCTCCTGTTCATGACTGCAGTCCAAAGTACAGCTCAAACGACACAACAGTGGTGGGTCTCATCAGCAACAGAGATGAGTCAAACTACAGGTGTGAGGTGAGCAGTCTGACCATGTGGTGCACACAGAACAATCTCTCTCTAAATGTGGAGAAGACAAAAGAGATTGTTGTGGACTTTCGAAGAGCGCGGGTCCAGCATGGTCCTCTAATCAATGGTGATGCAGTGGAGAGGGTGACCAGCACTAAGTTCCTGGGTGTGCACATCACAGAGAACCTCTCCTTGACCATGCACACTACATCACTGGTCAAGAAAAGTAATCAGTGTCTTTAGTTTCTCCGCAAGTTAAGAAGAGCCAGAGTCACCGCCTCCGTGCTACACCAGAGCTACTGCTGTGGGACAGAGTGCTACACCTGAGCTACTGCTGTGGGACCGACAGAGTGCTACACCTGAGCTACTGCTGTGGGACCGACAGAGTGCTACACCTGAGCTACTGCTGTGGGACCGACAGAGTGCTTACACCTGAGCTACAGCTGTGGAAGACAGTGTTGGTTCTGGCCTATCTCACTGCAGCTGAAATGCCATCAAAAGCAAGAGCAGAGGCTAAACCTGATGATGAATTTGTGACACTTGCAGAGGTAACTGAACTGCTTCAGCAACAAAAAGAAATGTTCAAAGAGCTGCTAAAACGACAGCAGGAGATTTTTTCGGGATTTGCCCAAAACTATCATGGACAAAACTGACAAAAAAAAAGGGAATATTTCACAAGAAAGTTACAGGATTTGAAAACCAGCCTACAATTCACACAAAAGGAGGTGGATGATGTTAAGGCAGCTTTGGGCAAACAAAAAGAAGGCTGCAGCTCAATACAGACGGACGTGTTCAAAGTTTGTGACAGTATTCTTGCTGTTACGGACAAGATGGATTATTTGGAGTCTCAGTCCAGGAGAAATAACCTGGTGATAACCTGATGATATACAAAAGGAGATTGAGATGGAAAGAGCTCACCGCACAGGAAAACCTAAAGGAGAGAAACCACGACCCATCGTAGTGAAATTGCAAAGATTTAAGGATAAATCGGACATACTCCAGAGAACCAAAGCCCTCAAAGGCACAAATATATACATTAATGAGGATTATACGGACGCTGTCAAGAAAAAGAGAAGGGAGCTGATGCCGACATTGAGGGAGGCCCAACAGAGAGGAGACATTGCATTTTTACGCTATGACAAACTGATTGTTCATCCCAGGAGCTGTACCCCAATACCACAAGGAGAAAAGGAGGACACTGATTGAATGTGTCCACTTATCATATGGAAAGGTATTTGATGAACACATTATTATCACACCTTCATGTTCTCTATACTGCCAAAAAGAGGTCTAAGAATAGCACATGTAAATGTATGTAGTATGAGAAACAAGTTGGTAGATTTAAATGAAGTTGTGTGTCTAAATATCTTGGCTCTGTCTGAAACACATCTTGATGAGATATTTCAAGATGGAGAATGACTCATTCAAGGATATAATATATATTGTAAGGATAGGAATGCATATGAGGGTGGTGTAGCTATATATGTCCAGAGTCAGATCCCAGTGAAAATCAGATATGATTTAATGAGAAGTAATCTTGAAGTCATATGGTTACAAGCACAAATACCCCATCTAAAACCTGAATGCTCACTTCAGCCACTAGGGGGCAGCTGAAATAAAAATAAAAAGAAAGAATTCCACAGGTGTCCAGCAGAGGGCACTGACAATAAGAAATCAGGATATAAACAACACATTGTAGTCAAGTGGGAAATGGACAGTCTGCCCCTGGGCAGCTGTGGCTACAATAGTAGCTACAATGGAGTGTGGAGTGAATGAATATTGACTACAATGTATCAGAGACTTGTGACACAGGCTTGTAAAGTGCAATACGTGTAAGCTGTTTTTATGAGGCGACAGTCCTGCCAGGCTCATTATTATTCATCCATTGATAAAAAAAAGTCCTCAATGTGTTTTCCCAATCAACACATTTTTTATGGACCCCTTTATATTATACTTATATCCCGATATAAGTTTGAGTTATTGTTGGTGCGGCCCTCCGACTCAATTCAGGCTTCTCATGGGGCCCCTTATGAAAATGAATTGCCCACCCCTGCTCTACACTGTACATGTCAGCTACAACAGTTGATGAACTATGTGCAAATTTATGGGAGTTAGTTTATAGGAGTTTATGGCAGTTGTCCAGTGGATAATTTCAAACAAATTAGTTCTAAATGTAAAGAAAGCGAAAAAAAAAGGATATTTGGCTCAAAATCCCTAATAAAAACAAATCCAGTGTTAAATCTCACAGTAGGTGCTACTATGGTCGAGCAGGTCGAAGAGGCAAAACTTTTAGGCGTCACTTTAGATGACACGTTGTCCTGGAAGAAACATGTGAACAACATGATTAATAAAATGGGAAATGGTCTCTCCGTTATAAGAAGATGTACAGCACTAATGCACATGGCAAACACAAAAAGTAATTGTTTTACATGGAAAACAAATAAACAAATAAGCCAAGCTCTGGTTCTGTCATGTCTTGACTATTGCCCAATAGTGTGGTCACGCTGCAGCTGGGGTGTTCAAAGGGCTACAGACCGTACAAAACCGAGCAGCTCGACTGGTGTTACGCTGCGATTATACAACCAACACCAAAGTCATGCCGAATCGACTCAAGTGGTTGTCAGTAAAGATAGATTATCATATCCATTATTGTCTTCCTTCAAAAATATAATAGCATCAAAGCGGCCCAAAATTCTTTACAAAAAATTCTTATTTATACTTTTTACCAAAAGTACATTCAAACAGTGCTCAGAAAACATTTATGTACAGAGCAATGCATGCATGGAATATGCAACCTGAAAATCTAATTATGCTAGTAAACATAAAAATATTTAAATCGGTATTGAAAAAATGTTATCTAAAACTGAACTGAACTGAAAATATACTAACTATGGCTTGAGATTTGATACATTATTGTTAAATTATGCCAAGAAAGTAGTGATTATGAATTGTGCTACAGTGATATATTGTATACATTGTTGCGTGGCTTTTGTATCTTAATCTTTAATGTATTTATTTTTGTTTTTATATGTGGACCCCAGGAAGAATAGCGACTGATGCCTGATGAGTTAGCAGCAGTTTTCAGTTTGGCCACAGCATCTGTTTACATGCTCGTCCAGGAAAGTCCACATTTATTTTTTTATTTTTTTTAAACAAAAAAGAGTTCATCTAAAAAATTGAGATAGATCAATATGGGGAAAATAATCGAGATTATTTTTATTACAAAATCGCCCAGCCCTACCTAGTAAATGCTTAAAGCAAAACCAATACAGCTCCATTATGTGGCTACAGTGGGGGAAAAAGTATTTGGTTAGTTTCCTATAGACTTTCTATTGGACTAATACTTTTTCCCCCCACTGTAACCACATGATGGAGCTGTATTGGTTTTGCTTTAAGCGTTTACTTTAAGTGTTGTTATATTGAGATGCTAATGTTACTTACGTCACGTGGGGAGAGCTAGCTCCTGTAAACTCCTCCATTCTCTAATCTAGAGATGTATTCTGCACAAAATGTAAGTTATGTGCCTGATTATGTGTTTGTAAGACAGTCTCCTCACGTTGTCAATAGTACACTCTCCATGGTCCCCAACACTAGCCTGGGGACCATGGCCGAAATGTTCGCATGGATTTGGGGACCAATCACAGAACGAGGCGGGACAGCAAGACATATGGAAGCTTGTAGTTTGTTTACTGATATAAAAATTCCATTTTTAGCGGTATGGGAAACCAGAGTACTCGAAGGAAATCTACGTAGACACAAAGAAACTCTCGGTGAGAATCAAACCCAGGATGTTCATGCTGTGAAGCACGAGCGCTAACCAGTGCAATACCATCCCGCCAATATATATATATAATACTAATACTCGCAATTTAGCACCTGGTTTAGTAAATAAGGAACTTAAAGGGGCTAGATGCAAGTTCATCATTTTATATTCACTACTGCCACCTCAGGTCTTATGTGTAACTGCAACTTCTATATTAGAGGGGGGGTATTATGCAAAATTGACTTTTTCAAGCTTTACATCACATTATGTCATTCCCTCATTAAAAACATGCCTGAAGTGTTGCCTTGGCACATTCAGATATTTTTGAGTAATCTGTAAAAACTCTGATGGTGGCCATTTTAGGGATAGCTTTGCCTGAGTCCTCCTAGGAACGCCCCCACCTCCTCGGAGACACCTCCGAGCTTTCGTCACCAGCCGAGTAACCAACCACTGCCCCTCAGCTGAACCCCCTCCTCACAGTGTCAAGCCCGAAGATGTAAACAGTCAGAGTCATCATGGAGGATTAGCTTCATGTGTTGTGAACCGGAGCTACAGCAGCTCTGAGACTTTTACAAAGACACACATCAGTGTTTCTGTTACCTAAACACCCAGGATTAAAGCCCGTGACAAGAACACTTATTTCAGTGGCTGGTTCTGCGCTGGGAATGTCTTAGGGCCTTGATGATGCACAGAACCTCCGGAGAAAACTAATGCTAAGCTAAACCTCGAGTCATCACGTGAAATCGAGAGATATGTACGAATAAAGTCACTAAACCCACCAATGATTAACAATGATCACACACTGAGCCGGGCTTGTTGATTATGAAGTTTATTGCTCACATTTCATCTACAATGGGTCGTAGCCGAGCCTTTCCAACAATAAAAATGAAAATGCACCGAAAATCTATCGTAGTTTGACTACGTGTGGAGACAACGAGCGAGTGTTGTGATGATGCCACAGACAGCGTGTGGAGGGGGCGTGTCAGAAAGGGTCAGGGGCGTCTTAAAGAGACAGGGGCCTATATCAAGCCATTCACTACAGCCATTTTGAGAGAGCAATTTTATATAAGGCAGTTATTTTAATTTACTGCATTTACAGACCAACAGAAGGTTTGGTCATTATTGTAGTGTGATATAGACTGGTGCTATGTGATTGAAAAAAGCAGAACACCCCCTCTTTAAGCTCGTGCATGACGGCACTTCGGACCCGAATTAACACCTTTTTTAGCGACAGTGCAGGATTTTAGAGTTGTGGTGAACAGGTCTGAGCTCATTCTACACATTAGGACATTGCTGGAACATGTATGGGGAGGAAAATACATAATTTTAACATTTTTAAACTGAGAAATGTTAAAATGTTAAAATTATAAAAAAAAACTCTTCCTCACCCTCCGCGGGCGGTCTCTTTTTCCTCCTGCTCGGGTCCTCTACCAGAGGCCTGGGAGCTTGAGGGTTCTGCGCAGTATCTTTGCTGTTCCTAGAACTGCACTTTTCTGGACCGAGATGTCTGATGTATTTCCTGGGATCTGCTGGAGCCACTCCTCCAGTTTGGGGGTCACTGCCCCGAGTCACTGATGCCTTCACCCTCCAGGTTTTCTCCAGCTCTTCTCTGAGCCCCTGGTATTTGTCTCTAGGATCACTGCTGCTGTGGAGTATATCAGCTCATTGGTTTCAGTGATGGTTGATGTAGGAATTGCTCTCAGAGCTGCATTCACATCTTCTAGGAGACTTTCTGACAGTACTTCTCTCAGCCTCTGTAATTGGCTTCGGGGTTGCCTGCTGAACATTTTTGCCATGATCTTATTTTTCAGGTCAGTCGCTGCCTCGTTCAGCGTGATTGCGCTTATTGGGGCTTCGTACCCAATCTCCATTGGGAGGGCTGGTGTTAACTCCCCTCTGACCTGGTGTCCTGGCTCCCCGTTGCCGGAGCATTGGTGTTGTACCTCGTCAATCTCAAGTTGTGATAGCAGTTGCCGTTTGTGGATGTTGGAACACTGAGCTACTAGTTGTTTCGCCGTGAGTTTGGACTGTGGGTTTCGAAGTAACCATTTCTCCCACATCCTCTGCATGTAGCCCCTCTGACTAGGGTTACTGGAGTAGTAGCATTCCATCAGAGCCCTGTTCTCGCATCTCTCCCATTTCCGCCTTGTTCCAGTAGCCCATTTTCCATCGAGGTGCTCTGGTTCCCCAGCACCTGACGCAGACCTTGTTTGGCCGGGCGACGTCTGAGCCGGCATGTCATTCATTTCATTGTCTCTCATCATTGTATGAGGTAGGCAGTAGCGTGAAGGGTCTTGCCTAAGGACCCACACTGGTAGCCCATTTCCCCAACGGGGATTCGAACCGGGGTCTACTGTGTGCAAGTCGGGTGACTTACCACTTGAGCTAGCCAGCCGCCTGTATGTATATATATATATATATATATATAGATATAGATATAGATATAGATATATAGATAGATATATAGATATATTTATATATATATATAAATATATATAGATATATAGATATATATTGGAGACAATAAGCCTTTGATTTTTTTTTTGTTCCCCCTCCTACTTTTTTGTTTTGAGATGTATTATTTTTAATTAACCCATCCCATTCTTATAGATTTACAATGGCCCCTGACCCTGATTGAAGATATCACAACATCAAATTCTCAAAGCCAACCAATTTAGCACTCCATCTCCCATTGCAGAAGAAAACTTGTCAAGCTTTGTTTAAAGTAAGTGTGTGAAACAGTGGAGGTAATAAGGCTGCTCCTGCGGACTGAGACCAGCCGGTCTTTTATAATGAGGGATGGAGGCACTCAGCCGAACACTCTTCCTGTTAGGATCCTTAAATTAAAGAAGGAAACCATGCGTGCAGCAAATTCAGGCCCAAATCTCCAGGGCTGCCACTTGTCGAGAATCTGACTGGTGTGTTCTGAGTAGTCATGCACAGACTTTAACAACTTAACTTTCACCTAGAGCCCTGCACTCCCGCAGTGCAGCGTGTGACACATGTTAAATGCTCAGTGCTGGCGTGGGAGGGGGGCGGGACTGCACAATGCGGGAGCGGGCGGGTGGGATGATAAACTGTCCCGCAAACTAAATCATTTTTCATTTCATTCATTCATTCTCTTTTCATGGTAATGAAATATCCAAAAAAGTTCCAATTTATTAAATACTGAGTGTTATGCTGGGTTTACATATAGACACGATGCGTCACGAATGGCATTTTTCGTGACGTTCGTAACATGACTTAACACATCCTAATAGGATACTTAACAAAACGCATCAACTTGTGACATTCGTGTGTTAAAGGTCCCGTAACATCCTGCTCCACTCTTCCTGTAAACTATCTGACAGGACAGGCATTGAGACAAGTTCTCATTTTGGTACATTTATTTGAAGAAATGACAACAAAATACTGAATCAGCCCCGCTGCTCAAATTGAATTTTTTTTTTATCATTAGCTCATCATGTGTTAACAAAATGGAATGTGGAGTGTGTGGAGGGCTGGAGAACGAGGCTGCTGATGAAAAAAAAAACTCTAGTGGGCTGTGGAGAGCTGGAGAATGAGGCTGTTGGTGAAACAAGGCCTGTGGAGTGCGGAAGGACTGGAAAACGAGGCAGCTAATGAAATAAGTCTTCTAGAGAGTTTTGAAGGGTTGGAGAACGAGGCTGCTGGTATAACAAGGGCTGTGGAGGGATGTGGGGGTTGATGGACGACTGGAGAACGAGGCTGCTGGTGCAATTAGGCCTCTGGAGGGCTGGCAAAGAAGGCTGCTGGTGAAACAAGGCCCCTGGAGGGCTTTGGAGGGCTGGAGAATGAAGCTGCTGGTGAAACTAGGTCTGTGAAGGGCTGGGGAAAAAGACAGCTGGTGAAACAAGGCCTCTAGAGGGCTGTGCAGAGCTGGAGAACGAGACTGCTTGTGAAACATGGCCTCTGGAGGGCTGGAAAACGAACTGCTGGTGGAACAAGGGCTGTGGAGGGTTGGCGAATGAGACCGCTGTTGAATTAAAGCATCTGGATGACTCTGAAGGGCTGGAGAACGAGGCTGCTGTGATGCAATAAGTACTCTGCAGGGCTGTGGATAGCTGGAGAACGAGGCTGCTGGTGAAACACGGGATATGGGCGGCTGTGGAGTGCTGCGGAGTGCTGGAGAATGAGGCTGCTGGTGAAACAAGGCCTCCAGAGGAATGTGGAGGGCTGGAGAACATGGCTGCTTGTGAAACAAGGGCTGTGGACAACTGGAGAACGAGGCTGCTGGTGCAAATAAGCCTCTGGCGGGCTGGCAAACAGGGGTGGTTGTGAAACAAGACCTTTGGAGGGATTTGGAGGGCTGGAGACGTTGTGAATCAACGTCTGTGGAGAGCTTGAAAAGGAGACTGCTGTTGAAACAAGGCCTCTGGAGGACTTTGGAAGACTAGAGAACAAGGCAGGGGGTGAAACAAGGCCTCTTGAGGGCTGTGAAGGCTTGGAGAACGAGTGTGCTGTTGAAACAAGGGCTGTGGAGTGGTATGGAGTGCTGTGGAGTGCAGGAGAAAAAGGCTGCTGGTGAAACAAGACCTCTGGAGGGCTGGAGAACCAGGCTGCAGGTGTAGCAAGGCCTCTGGAGGGCTGGAGAACGAGGCTGGTGATGAAACAAGGTCTCTGGACGTCTGTGAAGGGCTTGAGAATGAGGCTGTTCGTGCAGCAAGGCCTCTGTATTGCTGGAGAGCAACGCTGCTGGTGAAACAAGGGCTGTGGAGGGTGTCGTAGGGCTAGAGAATGCGGCTGCTGGTCTAACAAGACCGCTGGATGGCATTGAAGGGCTTTAGATAGATACCGCTGGTGAAGCAAGGCCCCTGGAGGACTGCGGAGGGCTGGGAATGAGGTTGCTTGTGAAAAAAGGGAGTGGTATGGAGTGCTGTTGAGTTCAAGAGGAAGAGGCTGCTGGTGAAACAAGGCCTCTGGAGGGCTGGAGAGCAAGGCTGCTGGTGAAACAAGGGCTGTGGAGGAATCTGGATTGCTACGTAGGGCTGGAAAATGAGGCTGCTGGTGAAACGAGGCCACTGGATGGCATTGGAGGGCTTTAGAACGAAACTGGTCAACTGCTGTTGAAACAAGGCCTCTGGAGGGGTGTGAATTGCTGGAGATCGAGGCTGCTGGGGCAATAAGGCCTCTGGAGGGCTGGAGAAAGAGGCTACTGGTGAAAACAGGCCTCTGGTGCGCGGTGGAGGACTGGAAGGCTTAAGAATGAGGCTGCTGGTGAAAAAAGGCCTCTGAAGGGTTGTGAAGGGCTAGAGCATGAGGCTGCTTTCGAAAAAGGTCTGTGGAGTGGTATGGAGTGCTGTGGAGTGCAGGAGAAAGAGGCTGCTAGTGAAACAAGGCCTTTGGAGGGGTGTTAAGGGCTGGAGAACGAGACTGCTGGTGCAGCAAGGCCTCTGGAGCGCTGGAGAACAAGGCTGCTGGTGAAAAAGGCCTCTGGAGGGCTCTGGAGGACTTGAAAACTATACTATTGGTGAAAAAGGCCTCTTGAGGGCTATGGAGGACTGGAGGGCTATAAAATTAGGCTGCTGGTGAAAAAAGACCTCTGGAAGGCTATGGAGGGCTTGAAAACGAGGCTGATGGTGCAACAAGATTTCTGGAGGGCTGAAGAATGAGGCGGCTTGTGAACCAAGGCCTCTGGAGGGCTTTGAAGGGCTGGAGAACGAGTGTGCTGTTGAAACATGGGCTGTGGCGTGGTATGGAGTGCTGTGGAGTGCTGGAGAAAGAGACTGCTGGTGAAACAAGGCCTTTGGAGGGCTGTGGAGTGCTGGAGAACGAGGCTGGTGATGAAAAGAGGCCTCTGGAGGGCTGGAGAACTAGGCTGCTGGCCGTTGGTTTCTTTTGAAAATATGTATCATTAAAACTGTCAAAGGAACAGGCCACCGTTTTTCCATACTGAGATATGTTCTTCCCTGAGCTTAGACGAGTTGATACTTACCCGTCTGGTCTTTGTGCGTGCCCTCATTCACACAAAACAATCAAAGATGTAGTTAGCATTTGGCCTCTCCCAGTATATTCCTATAGCTCCAAATGGGGTGAAGTTAGAAGTGACCAAGCTCTTCCACGGGCACAAACACAGTCTCAGTCTCTGACAGTCTCATTCTATATTCTACATTTACATGGTTGTGACTTAGTCAAATTTTCAGAGATAGCATTTCCTTTCAAAGATAGCCACTAAAGGGCCTGTCTCACAGACCTGGAGACTTGGAGACACAAGTTGCCGCTGGTCACAGAGATGTCTCCGAACATCCCCTGGAGATAAGGCGTGTCTCCAGACTTGAAAAAGTCTCCATGTGGGAACGGTCTCAGCAGTTGTGTTGCAAACACTATTTGTTGTCCTCAAGCTGGAGACATTTCAAAGAGACTCCGTACATCTTTAAGATCTCCTTGGTATCCGACACAGATAAATGTCACACAGGCTGAGTGCACAACGTTGCCACAACTGCTTGAGACGGCGTAGACCTCTCGGAGACCACGCGGGGACTGAATATTTACGTATTTCTAAAGAAAGTTACGGTATTTAATCCATTTAGGCAGCAGAAAATGAGTGCCTAAACATCAAAGTTGCTGTGGAGCCTCAGCCAGTGCCGAACTCTCCGTTTGCATTATGCAAGTTAAATGATTAAAAACATAAAACCTGAGGTACACGTTCATATAAATATAACTCCATCTAAGAAAAACACATAGCCACTATTTATGGAAAAGAGAAGAGAATGAAACATGTTTGCAGATTGCTGAAGCTTAACGTCTAAACGACTCTCTTAGTCACTGCCTGGCCTGGAGACTAAAGTCGTGCTTAATTCAATGAGGGACTGGGTGTAAAAGGTTTGTAAAAGATAATAACAAAGGGTTTATCAGAATCAAACATTACGTTACTTTTAGGTAGTTACTGTATGGGCTCTTTTTACTCCCTCCCTTCCAGTGTTTTCCATGAGCACATGGACACAGTGCAACACATGCACGGAGTGGTTACACTTTGAATGTGCAGGTGTAAAGGAAGCACGTTCTCATGTGGATGCTGCCGATATGTGAGAACAATTTAATCTTCCACATCTGGAATTCTACACCTTTTATTATGAAAAGCGGTTTCATTACAGATACACATCCTAGCAGTCTACAAAACTGTCAGAGATTTAGAACGGCGAGGAGATACTGGTGATTTCACTATAGAAATAAGGACATTTTTAATACATGCCATTTGTAAGAGTGAATAAAATACCTTTTTGACAGGATTTTGGTGAAGGACTTGGAGGATGGCAATGTGGACACACAAAGGGATTGATCCTGTCCTTCACAGAGAGTACAAGGAGCACTTTGCTGTAATTAGTGAAACCCTGGTATGCATAACAGATTCTTAATTCACCTCACATTTTACATTTCAAACAAATATGTCACTGCTGATGATAACCTGCTGAGAGAAGAATTTTATCAATTGCTGTGTACAGCGCTTAATGTTTACTGGATCAGGACCGACAACGCCACACCAGGAATTTTGCCTGGAGAATATAACAGCTGCAGCACACAGGTTCAGTTTAACTGAGAGGCAGGAGACTGGCCTCTCAGTTAAAGAGAGGCCAGTGCGTTCTTTTTCTTTCTGTTTATAGGAAGGTACCAAGTTTTCTTAGCAAATACATACCAAATATGAGAGCCTCGGAGCTGGGTTTAACTGTGGATGGAGTGGGAACAACCATGGGTGGGATAAACTAATATCAAAACACAACACAACAAAATAGTGAATAGTCAATAGTGCACCACAAACCACCAGGGGCAGGGTTGCCAGGTATGGGCAGCCAAACCCGCCCAAAAATATCTGAAAACCGCGGAAAACCTGCGGACATACGGCGCGGCTAGAATTTTCAATATTATTTACTAGTTAACAGAGCCCATGTGCTCCTACGATGATGAGAAACCGCCCCTACTCCCCTCCCTTATTGAAAAGCAGCTTACAGAGCCTTGATTTGCCTTCGAAATAGTGATTTTGATCAATACAACATTGATTACAGCAAGGCAAAAAAAACGCAGACAGTTTTCTTCACCCGCGGAATGGCTTTAAAAAACGCCCAATTCCGCGGTTTAAACGCGGACCTGGCAACCCTGACCAGGGGCTCCACCACCACCACTAGGCTTGGCCGTCAGCTCCTAAAACAACAAAGGTTTAGAATTACATTTAAAAAGAAAGAGCACAGTCAATAGTCAGTAATCCCAAGTGTCGCAGTCCATGGGAATAATGTTCAAAACGGCGTTGCAGCATCACTTCCTTTTTTAATTTAAAAAAATAATAATTTATTTTCATTACAAAACAAACTTTATGTTGACAAGACATGTGTGGAATGTCTATTTATCCATCCATTATTTCGATACATACAGTAGGTACACATACGCAAAATTATATTCTGTCAAAATTATTATCATTATTATTATTTCCATCATTATTAATTGTTATATTTATACAATTCAATGGGCCATTGGACACTAACATTAGATTGGCAACACATTAATCCCTCTCGATTAACAAGACGCAGGCAGATTCCTTTTCAGTATCGGGCCGAGCAGCGTCAACCTGCCGCTTGTAGTTGGACCAAGTTGTCCACACGACCGAAATGGAGTCGCAGAGAGGAGGGTAATAGCGAGGTCTTAATACTGGCAGAATGCTCGTTACAAAAACCTGCCTGGTTTCTTTAATTGAGCCTAATCCAGCGTTATCACAGAAAGAATATCCAGCTGTAGAACGTTTAAAAATATGAAAAAACAGGCTTTACAGTGGTTTAAAACGTTTAAAGGGCAGCGCTTTGGAAAATTAGCTGTAGCAGCAAGATGGAGGTAATACAGCAATGGCGGCCAATTAGCCTGGCATCCAGACTAATCTCCGATGTTGAGGCGGGACTAATGTGGGACAACCGAAGTGCATAGCAGCCAATGAGAACATAGCAGATGTGACGACAGAAACAGCGACAAGAAAGTTGTGTCATTCGGACATTAACAATGGCGCTCCTGCCACACGGAGCCATGAGGCAACATATCATATCAATTGTATAAGATAAACTAGTGTTTTAAAGCATTGTAATGCCTATTTCAAAGTGTTAATTTATTACACCTGTGTGCGGTAACGCCCTGTTTAATGTGATATGCATAAGGTCTACGTAAAACTAACCATTTCAATAGGCCTAAAAGTAGACAAATGTAAACATCTCACAATAAAGGTCAAAGTTACAAAGCGTGTGTGTGGAGTGGAGTGGAGTGGAGTGGGGGGCTCCATCAAAAATGTTTATACCTGGGGCCCAGAAGTTGCTGCTACACCCCTGAATGCAGCGATTCTAAAACCGGTGTAAGGTGCTCCCGCCTCCCAGTGTTCATCAGGACACGAGCTTCTGAATTGTGTAAACCTTTTGAAAAACTCTTAAATGAAAAAAATAAAGTCATAAAAAACTACTGCCACCTCAGGTCTTACGACACAAAGTAACACCTTTCTGAGTGACAACAGGTCTGGGCTCATTCTACACATCAGGACATGGCTGGAACATGTAGGGGGAGGAAAATACTTAGTTTTAACATTTTTAAACTCTGTATTGTCCCTTTTTAATCTGCGTGGAAATGCATATATTTGCAGAGATGAGACAGTCAGTTTTCGTCTCCTTTTTGTCACGTTTTGTTTTTTTCAGCACGGCTTTGTTGCTTTTTTTTTACGAGTTCTGGTTCTGATTTTATGGCATTTATGGAGTTACATTACGCTAAAAACCGAAATGCAAAAATGACTGTCGTGAGTTGCGACGTGTTGGGTAAAATCCATATAGTTAAGAACATTCAAAAACTCATTTAATTTCGTAGGCGTTATGGATGAATCTGCAAATTCAGTGAGAAAATCTGTGCATTTCTTATTAGGAAAAGGTCACATTTCTCAACTCAAATTAAACAGAGTTTTGGAGGTAACTGATGCAGTGCCACCTCCCTTGCTAAAATGAGGTGGGGAGGCCTCTGTGAGAACGGCGATCGCAGCTGCACACAGACAAGTCTCACAGAAAAACAAACAAGCAAGCTGATTCTCGAGTTAAATCATTGACTAAAAAGGCTTATTCAACAGAGAGCTGACATTCGAAAGAGCCATGTTTATTTAAAGAGGGGGCTAAATATTTACAGAGGTACGTGGTGAGTGTGATGTGGAGATAGGTATGAGGTTATTGACAGTTTGAATGGGAGATTTCACTTTAGCCCGCTCTCTGCTGATTTACGCCCAGTTCTCATTAAATCCGGTTAACGTCATCTTATAAAGTAATTAAAACCAACACAATGCACACCGGGGTGTTCATTATTGAACTTCTATGGTGAGTTCAATGTTCAGTGAAAAGGGGCATGATCCAGAGAGGTTGGGGGTGGAGTCTGTCTTGTTTGAAAAGTTCAGGTATGTTAAAAAAGTAGGGATAGCAAGAAACTGGGGGAGAACACAACCCCCGTGCCAGGACATATACATCCAGGCTCAGGGTTTAAAAAGAAAATTGATTTTTGATTCTTGACGTTTATTTTCTTGACTGACTCTCAGGAATGGATCATCAGTATTGTGAGGTAAAGCTGTCCGTTGAACCATCCCGAGCTCTGGTGGATGAGAAGTTTAAAGTCTTGGTCCAGAAGGCTCCTCCTGGGGCTCAGCTGACCGTCCGCTCCCATCACCACAGTGAAGACAAAGACGAGTGGGAGGCTTTTGGTCACTACGTCTGTGACAGCACAGGAGCACTTCACTGTAAGAGACTGGAACAGAAAAACATCATTAGTCTGAATAATTGCTTTTACTGTAAATGTGTTGGCAGTGAGTGAGGACCTCAGCCTCGGTGGGACATATGAGGGCGTTGACCCAATGGGATTACTGTGGAGCCTCAGACCAGTGCCAGGGAGCAAACCAGGACTAAGGTCAGACCTATTTGTAGGACTTTTCTTTTTCAAAACGGTGCTTCAGTCTCTAAGTCACACCAAACAGGTAAGGTGTGCAGACCCTTTCCAAAAAGGTAGAATAATATGGAAAAGTTTATTTATTTCCATAATTACATTGAAAACATTAAACTTCCATAGATTATCAATTCAATTTAAACAATTTCAAGTATTTAGTTGTGTATTTGCACAGAATTTGGGTTTCCAGCTCAAAAAACCCACGAAAACAGGATTTCCAAAAATTAGAATACTGTGAAGAAATCAGCCCACACTTTACAGGGCATGAATATTTTAAACTGAGTGTCACACACGACTCATCTACTAATCTCAAAGCACCTGCACAGGTTTTCCCAGGTGTCCTTGAATTGCTTCACTTTGGTTCAATTGTCTCAGTTAGGATCAATATGGGGAAAACCAGAAGACCATCATTGATACCCTCCATAGGATGGCTAAGCCACAAAAGTTCATAGCTCAGGAGGCTGGCTGTTCAGAGTGATGTGTCCAAGCATATCAATGGAAAGTCTAGGGGAAGGGCAAAATGTGGCAGAAGAAGATGCACCAGCAAAAGAGCTGACCGTGGGCTTCAGCGGATTATCAAACAGAGAAGATTCATCAATCCTGCAGAGATCCAGAAAGAGTGGAATGAGGCGGGAGTCACAGCTTCAAAAACCACCACATTCAGACACATCCGGGAGATGGGCTACAACTGTCGGGTTCCTCGGGTCAGACCGCTTCTGAGCCTGAGCCAATGTAAGAAGCGTCTCAACTGGGCCAAGGAGAAGAAGGACTGGACTGTTGGCCAGTGGTCCAAGGTCCTCTTTTCCCATGAAAGTAAAGTGTGCCTTTCATTCAGGAATCAAGCTCCAAGGGTTTGGAGGAAGACGGTGAGGAGCAGAACCCAAGCTGCTTGAGGTCCAGTGTGAAATATCCAGTCAGTCATGATTTGGGGCAATGTCCAGTGCAGGTGTTGGTAAACTCTGCTTTCTTAAATCCAAAGTCACCGCATCAGTCTACCAGAATGTTTCAGAGGACTTCATGATTCCTTCTGCTGAGGATCTGTATGGAGATGCAAATTTCATCTTCCAGCAGGCCTGGCCCCTGCCCATACTGCCAGAAACACCAAAACCTGGTTTGATGCCCATGCCATCACAGTGTTTGACTGGCCGGCCAACTCGCCGGACCTAAACCCCATTGAGAATCTATGGGGTTTTATCAAGAGGAAAATGAGGGACACCAGACCCAAAAACAAAAAAGAGCTGACAGCATCAAGGAAATCTGGGCTTCCATTACTCCCTGGCAATGACACAGGCTGATGCCTCAGTGCCACGGCACATCGAGGCAGTGATTAAGGCAAAGGGATTCCCTACAAAGTATTGAAGATTGACGTATCATTTTGAAAGTACCGCATTTTGATTGATTTGATTTTTCATAATTTTTTTCAGCAAACTGAGAAGTAAATTGTGATTGCTTCACAGTATTCTAATTTTTGGAAATCCTGTATTTGTGGGTTTTGTGAGCTGGAAGCCCAAATTATATACAAATAAACAACTAAATATTTGAAATGGTTTAAGTTGTGGGCCCTGAATCTATATTCTATGGAAGTTTAACGTTTTGAATGGCATTATGGAAATAAATAACATTTTCATGATATTCAAATTTTTTGGAAAGGGTCTGTAATTATTGTAGTAATGTCAATGCTGCATCCCTGCTCCCAGAGCACCACACATAGCAGGGCCAAGTCAAATACTTGCATGGTATCATATTATTGTCAAGCATGTCCTGATGAAACCAATAAACTTTTCCATATAAAAACCCATGTGCGTACGCAATATTTGTACTAAACTATGACCTGTGACGGCTTCAGGTTGAGGAAGATGAACGTGGAGACTCCTATGGAGGTGACAGTCTCCGTTTACCAGGGCCACCTCTCCGAGGGCTTCTCAGAGCAGAGCGCTCTGGCTGCTGCTGTGGTGGAGCGCTGGTACATGGCTCCTGGAGTTCGGAGGATTCCAGTCACAGAGCACGACCTCACTGCTACACTCTTCCTCCCTCCAGGTGGAACTTCTTCTGTGAGAACAGTGTGAACTCATGCCCCTTTCTTCGTCACAGATACTATGTTTTGTTCAGGACCTGGACCGTTCCCTGCCGTCCTGGACCTTTGGGGTGTAGGTGGGAATCTACGGGAGTATCGGGCCTCTTTACTGGCCTCTCGTGGCTTTGCTGCTCTGGCCCTGGATTACCTGACCAATCAACTCACAAAGACAACTGGGAAAATGATGGAGAACGACTATTTTGAGGTAATTTGAATCTGACAAAAGTGTGAAGCTTGTAATAAAAAAAAATCTGTTTTCTCCACGTGTTTTGTGTGATACAAAAAGCTTCAAATGTGTGCAATACAAAAAAAAAAAAAATCTCCATCTTTGAACATCTTCATGCATCCACATTTGCATAAATGGCTTTACTTATCTGACAATACACTGGGAATCACTATGTCAAATTGAAATATTTCACCAATGGGGTCCACCTTTTTTTTCAAATTTACCCGTGCTAAGATTTAACTTTATAGTTAGGTTATTTTTTTTTCCATTTTCGCTACCAATACAAGGACCTTCAAGGCTTCAACAAATACATTTTGTCTTTGCTCAAAACATCAGATGGGAGCATTCCTAAGATGAAAACCATTGGGTCCCATTCAATATGGGTATGTAATATATTAGAAAGTTCCCCCGATTCCCTCCCAAAATGGTTTTAGTTTTGGACAATCCCAAAAAATATGTGTGTGATCCCCAATTTGTCCACCCTGTCTCCAGCACAAATTTGTTTTTGTCTCAAATTTAGAAATGATGAATGGAGTTCTGAAATATCCAATCGAAGTGTGTATATATACTTCACTGTTCAATCACTATATTCATTTCCAATTCCCACTTTTCCTTTTTCGCAAGAGAACTGATATACTTAATCATAAGTATTTGTACAAGTAAGTACACAATTTTATCACATTTTTCTTTTTTGTCTTTCTTTCTTGATCTGAGTAAATGATTTTAGAATTCCCCCCTCAAACAAATCATCTATAAAAGTTAAATCCTTACTTTCCCAGTCTCGGAACCTTGAATCCAAGTCGAAAATCTATGTCTGATGTGTTCATAGCTCTAGATATTGATTGAGAGGCATTCATCTTTTTTCTAACAGTGTTAAGAACTTTTTGAGTGCATTTCAATCAAGGAATTTTGTATTGTTCCATATCTCATTTGAACAGAGTGCTCAGGTATTTGATCGATTTGTTTCCCATTGTTTGCTTTATACAGTTGAACTCTCCAAAGTAAAAGAAACGCCCAAGTATCGGAACGCATTAGAACGCATTGACTTTCTTTGATAATTCTCTGGGCCAGATACTCTTTATCATCATGGCCTCCGATTTTTGTTCATTAACCTTATACCCTGAAGTCCCCCAAACATTTTAAAAGTTCCGGAGTAGAAGCAATATAATGTACAATGATAGCTTCTGGGTCTTCATTTTATCTGATGTACCTAAAATTAATGGAAAAATTAATTCAGCTAGAGGTTCTAGGCTTATAGCAAATAAAAATCAGTGATAAGCAACATCCTTGACATGTTCCTCTTTTTAAGGAGAAACTCTGACATTCCACTAACAGACAACCATTAACGGACTCTTTAGAGGTGGTGCTTGTATATAATACCTCAAACCATTCAACAAAACTTTTGTCAAAACCCACTTCTATTAAAACACATTTCAAAAACATCCAATCCACCCTATCAAAAGCCTTCTCAGCGTTGAGGCTGAGAAGTATTCATAGGTGGGGAGCCTCTTGAGCCGTTTAAAGTGCGTCTAATATTATTTATTCCCAACCAACCAAGTATAAATCCTGTTTGATCAGGATTATTGAGTTTGTCAATAATCTTTTGATGTCTTCGCGCTAGGATTGCGCTAACACCATTACACAGTAGACTTATTGGTCTACTCAATGCATAATTAATCACTCTTTGTAAAAGGGGAATAAGTTCTACTTGGAATCAGAATTATAAAAGATCAATTTTCTTCTTTAGTGATAGTCATATGCATACATTTTTTGGAAGATTTGGTCATGGTCAGATTACATTAAAATTAACATCTCTTGTCTTTTCACCAATACAGCTAAAATGAGCATTTAGAGTCAACTTGCCGAGAAACAATGAGCAATAGGAACACCAAAACAAACTTAGAAGAAAGATGAACTTTCAATTACCCAGTGTTTTGCAAGCCTTACAATAAGCAGTATACATAGGAAACACATGGCCGGGAAGATGTGTCTTCCTGGGTAAAGTGCACTAAGTCTATGGTCTCTGTGTCTCTGTAACCTTAAACGCCCAAATACACTGGATAGCCCTTCCACTCAGACCAGTGGTTTTGAAAAATCAAAATAAAACATGTATTTACCTTTGTAACATTTGCTCCACTAATGTTTCAACTTCTTTAGCTGGCTGATCTTTAGTCCTCCTCAGGTTGATCCTCAAAGTTTATAATGGTGCTGATCTCCCTCGGGCGAATCATGTCGTATTTCCCGGTCACTCACTCTGGTTTCAGCTGTGGTCACTCCCTCCTCCGGTGTGTCAAGTCATGAATGTGAAACCTCACACATATCAGTCAGTTTGACCCTGCCCCTGCCCTAGCCACTTATCTTAAGAATAGTGGGCTGTTGCCTAATCTTAATACATCTCTGATTGGATGAGAAATGTAGTGGGAGAGCATAACTACAAATAGAAAAAAAAATAGATCTGGCCCATAAAGTATTTGTTGTCATGGACCATTTGAAATGACCCCAACTGAACTTCAGAACAGGACACGATGTGCTAAACCACCAATATTACCAGTATTAAACTTTATATCTTTATTAGTAAATCATGGTGTTGGATCCACAATGAAATGGCACAATATGAACTTTACACAGAACCTCTTTCGACCATGAACAGGGTGACCATCTTGAGATCAGACAATTCAACTTGAGAAGTGTAGAGATTGTTTGATTATTCGATAGTGATAACAATGTCTGCTTTGTAAAGGCATTAACATACAGTCTTAAAGTGCATATGACAGATTGTCAAGTCTTTATGATTCTTCTTGATTTGGTGCAATAATACCTGTGTTTAGGAAAATATCAGTTTTACACCCATAATATTTCAGCTTGTGGAGAAAGTATGATTAAAACATCAAAAATTTGCAGGAATCTGACCTTAGCAACACCTTAGCAACAGTAAAACGCTCTTTAGTGATGACGTAGAAGAAGGTATGTGCGCTGAAAATACAGCAGATGGCGCTCTTATTTGTAGGTATTTGACAGTCTTTTTACTTATATTCTGGATCCGATTTTATGATTTGCTATATTTATATTAAACTGCATTGGTAAATGTAAGTTATTGTGTGTGTGGAGTCGGCCATTATTTGCATAAATGCACTCCTGGTGGAGTTTTCTTCAGCTCAGGTGTAGCTCGTTTTATTTTATAATGTTTATACAATTCTTTGATTCATTAAAAAGCTTCATATTTAGAAATGCACCTTATTTAGTTTCTTTTTAATATTTTATTGGTTCCACGCAGGAAATTAGCTCCTCCTTCCCTTTGCGCTGCCTGCATCAAAACAAAAACATCCACCATGCTGACAGGACACACGTGCATCGGCATTTTGAGGAACAGCAGAACCACAGGAGTTTATCTGTGCACACAAGGACTTTATTTTGCCCGCAGGACTATTACACTTTTCTGTATCCACGTGGGATTTTATTCTACAGACTTGACCTGATGTATCGGTTTGTATTTGTGAGCCTTTGTACCGCGTTTGTACGCCGCGTGGATGTGTCTCCTGTGGTTAGTTTTGGTAATGGCTACTGTGTGCCACAGTGTAGAGGCCAAGTTTATCATCAGCCACTGTCATTTTACATCCCTACCGTGAGCGAATCGCTCTCCGTTAATGCAAACCACAACATAAAAGTGGTGTGACGTAAACAAACCAATCTTGAATGAATCTGCTAGCTGCCGGCGGGCTTGTTAGCTTTAGCCTGCTAGCTTCTTTGCGTTATCAGCGCTGATCTCCATTCATTGCATCAAGACCTTTTTAAATGTCAGAATTCAACATTTGTTCTTATCGTTGGTCCACAGTCTGTCACATTTTGTCCCAGGTTCATGATGATATAGTTGTGGTTCACTAAATGTGTGTGTGAGAGAGACAGTTTGCAGTTTATAATAATAATCTATAATAGAAACCGCAATCTCAATGGCCGCCGGATCAAGGTTGAAAAGAGGTACATTTTAGCACTTTACATTTCAACAAAACCTCAAAGTGCTATTTATTTGGACAAATTATCCCATTCACTTCAATGCATTTCAGTGACCGTTAACAATTTTCAGTTTTGTGGCCGTTGCAGAATCGTTTTTTTTTTTTTTTTTTTTTTTTAAATAAAAAGGTATTTTTTGTCAGATTTAGGGAAAATTTTAACATGAATCTTGAATGCAATTGTGTTAACTATGTATCTGTGAAAATGTAGTCTAATGTGTCAAATGCACTTTAAATGTCTTCTTTCTTTCATAGGTGGCCTTTAAGTTCCTGGAGCAGCACCCACAGATTGTGGGCAGCCGGATCGCCATGTGGGGCCTGTGCTTTGGTACAACTATGACTTTAAAAATGGCTGTTTACTCAAACGTCATCAAGGTACTTGAATCCATGATTCAATAAATGATTTAAACTATTCAATTTACAAAACCAGTGCCAGTAATTTATATTATTTAAATGTTTTATTATAAAAAGAAAAACTCAATTAACTAGAAAATTTTGCAATTGCTGCGCAATTGCGATTGACTGCGGAATCCTAGGCTACTAATGCAGAAATTTCAAAAATTGCATAAAAATTGTGAAAAGATTCATAATTGCATAAGAGTGCTTTTATTGTGAAAATCCTCATTTAGTTGCATAATACTGCTTTACATGTGAAAATCCCTATTAAGTTGCATAATACTGCTTTACATGTGAAAATCCCTATTAAGTTGCATAATACTGCTTTATATGTGAAAATCCCTATTAAGTTGCATTATACTGCTTTATATGTGAAAATCCCTAATAAGTTGCATTATACTGCTTTACATGTGAAAATCCCTAATAAGTTGCATTATAGTGCTTTATATGCGAAAATCCCTATTAAGTTGCATTATAGTGCTTTTATTGTGAAAATCCCTATTAAGTTGCATTATAGTGCTTTACATGTGAAAATCCCTATTAAGTTGCATTATAGTGCTTTACATGTGAAAATCCCTATTAAGTTGCATTATAGTGCTTTTATTGTGAAAATCCCTATTAAGTTGCATTATAGTGCTTTACATGTGAAAATCCCTATTAAGTTGCATTATAGTGCTTTACATGTGAAAATCCCTATTAAGTTGCATTATACTGCTTTACATGTGAAAATCCCTATTAAGTTGCATTATAGTGCTTTATATGCGAAAATCCCTATTAAGTTGCACTATAGTGCTTTTATTGTGAAAATCCCTATTAAGTTGCATTATACTGCTTTACATGTGAAAATCCCTATTAAGTTGCATTATAGTGCTTTACATGTGAAAATCCCTATTAAGTTGCATTATAGTGCTTTATATGCAAAAATCCCTATTAAGTTGCACTATAGTGCTTTTATTGTGAAAATCCCTATTAAGTTGCATTATAGTGCTTTACATGTGAAAATCCCTATTAAGTTGCATTATAGTGCTTTATATGTGAAAATCCCTATTAAGTTGCATGATAGTGCTTTACATGCGAAAATCCCTATTAAGTTGCATTATAGTGCTTTATATGTGAAAATCCCTATTAAGTTGCATTATAGTGCTTTACATGTGAAAATCCCTATTAAGTTGCATTATAGTGCTTTTATTGTGAAAATCCCTATTAAGTTGCATTATAGTGCTTTACATGCGAAAATCCCTATTAAGTTGCATTATAGTGCTTTTATTGTGAAAATCCCTATTAAGTTGCATTATAGTGCTTTACATGTGAAAATCCCTATTAAGTTGCATTATACTGCTTTACATGTGAAAATCCCTATTAAGTTGCATTATAGTGCTTTATATGTGAAAATCCCTATTAAGTTGCATTATTGTGCTTTATATGTGAAAATCCCTATTTAGTTGCATTATAGTGCTTTACATGTGAAAATCCCTATTTAGTTGCATTATAGTGCTTTTATTGTGAAAATCCTTATTAAGTTGCATTATAGTGCTTTTATTGTGAAAATCCCTATTAAGTTGCATTATAGTGCTTTATATGTGAAAATCCCTATATAGTTGCATTATAGTGCTTTATATGTGAAAATCCCTATTAAGTTGCATTATTGTGCTTTATATGTGAAAATCCCTATTTAGTTGCATTATAGTGCTTTACATGTGAAAATCCCTATTTAGTTGCATTATAGTGCTTTTATTGTGAAAATCCCTATTAAGTTGCATTATAGTGCTTTTATTGTGAAAATCCCTATTAAGTTGCATTATAGTGCTTTTATTGTGAAAATCTCTATTTAGTTGCATAATTGTGTTGTAATTGCAAAAATCCCTATTTTGTTGCAGAAACTGTAAAAACTGTTGAAATTGCAGAAACTCTTAACATTGTATAAAGTCTTAACATTGTATAAACTGTTTAAATCACTCACAGACTTCACTGTATCAGAAATCCTATTAAAATGAATGGGCAGAATTCCCCATACAAATCAATGGCAGAATTCCCAAGCCCGTAGAAAAAAACTGGAAAACTGTAGAACTCTAATTTTTTCAGAAAACTGACAAGTTGTGGAACCTGAACAAGCACAAACTGCAGAAATTGCTGAAACTGTGGAAAAAACTGCAGAATCTGTGAATTTGCGGGAGCCCCATTATAACTAATAGGAAAAATCGGCCGAATATCGTCCGATTGCGGAAAAACCGGAAGTTGCAGAATTCCCAAAAGTAATAGCAGGATTCTCTCCAACATGCTGAACGTTTTGATGTATAACTTGTGGAAATCGCTGAAATTGTGAAAGTTGTGAAAGCTGCAGAAAATTTGGAAAAAAATACTATAATAATAACTAGAAAATTTTGCAATTGCTGCGCAATTGCGATTGACTGCGGAATAGATCTAATGCAGAAGTCACCTGAAAAATCCTTGAAAATGCCTTAAAAACTGTTAAAATACTTTCTTTGAAACTCCTGAAGTCCTTGAAAGATTTGAAACATTGAAACTCCTGAAATCTTCAAAACTGTTGACACCTTGAACCTCCTGAAATCCTGGAAACTGTTGAAACCTTGAAACTGTTGAAACTTTGAAACTGTTGAAACCTTGAAACTGTTGAAACCATGAAACTGTTAAAACCTTGAAATTCCTATAATCCTTAACACTGTTGAATTCCTGAACACTGAAATACTTGAATCTCCTGAAATTATCCGGTAACTATGGAAATGTGGTCTGGACTTTGCCTGGCTTCTGCAGTTTTCCTGGTTATGGTTTTAGTTCCGGTAACTATGGGAACCTGGTCTGGACTTGGCCTGGTTTCTGCGGTTTTCCTGGTTATGGTTTTAGTTCCGGTAACTATGGGAACCTGGTCTGGACTTGGCCTGGTTTCTGTGGTTTTCCTGGTTATGGTTGTAATTCCGGTAACTATGGTAACTTGGTCTGGACTTGGCCTGGCTTCTGTGGTTTTCCTGGTTATGGTTGTAATTCCGGTAACTATGGTAACTTGGTCTGGACTTGGCCTTGCTTCTGTGGTTTAACTGGTTATGGATTGAATTCTGGTAACTATGGCAACCTGGTCTGGACTTGCCCTGGCTTCTGTGGTTTTCCTGGTTATGGTTGTAATTCTGGTAACTATGGTAACTTGGTCTGGACTTGGCCTTGCTTCTGTGGTTTACCTGGTTATGGTTTTAAATCAGGTTACTATGGTAACTTGGTCTGGACTTGCCCTGGCTTCTGTGGTTTACCTGGTTATGGATTGAATTCAGGTTACTATGGTAACTTGGTCTGGACTTGGCCTGGCTTTTGTGGTTTACCTGGTTATGGATTGAATTCTGGTAACTATGGTAACTTGATCTGGACTTGCCCTGGCTTCTGTGGTTTTCCTGGTTATGGATTGAATTCTGGTAACTATGGTAACTTGGTCTGGACTTGCCCTGGCTTCTGTGGTTTTCCTGGTTATGGATTGAATTCAGGTTACTATGGTAACTTGGTCTGGACCTGGCCTGGCTTCTGTGGTTTACCTGGTTATGGTTTTAATTCCGGTAGCTATGGCAACCTGGTCTGGACTTGGTCTGGTTCCTGTGGTTTACCTGGTTATGGTTTTAATTCCGGTAGCTATGGGGACTTGGTCTGGACTTGGCATGGTTCCTGTGGTTTACCTGGTTATGGTTTTAAATCAGGTTACTATGGTAACTTGGTCTGGACTTGGCCTTGCTTCTGTGGTTTACCTGGTTATGGATTGAATTCAGGTTACTATGGTAACTTGGTCTGGACTTGGCCTTGCTTCTGTGGTTTACCTGGTTATGGATTGAATTCAGGTTACTATGGTAACTTGGTCTGGACTTTGCCTGGCTTCTGTGGTTTTCCTGGTTATGGATTGAATTCTGGTAACTATGGGGACTTGGTCTGGACTTGGCCTGGTTCCTGTGGTTTACCTGGTTATGGTTTTAATTCCGGTAGCTATGGCAACCTGGTCTGGACTTGGTCTTGGTCCAGGTCTTGGGTCGGATCTTGGTCTGGGTCTTGGTCTGGGTTTTGGTTCGGGTCTTGGTTCGGGTCTTGGTCCGGGTCTTGGTTCAGGTCTTGTTCTGGGTCTGGCTTTTGGCTCCGGTCTTGGTCTTGGTTCGGATCTTAGTCTGGGTCTTGTTTCTGGTCTTGGTCTGGGTCTTGGTTTGGGTTTTCGTTCGGATCTTGGTTCGGGTCTTGGTCTGGGTCTGGGTCTTGGTTCGGGTCTCGGTCTGGGTCTCGGTCTGGGTCTTGGTTCGGGTCTTGGTTCGGGTCTTGGTCTGGGTCTTGGTTCGGGTCTTGGTTCGGGTCTTGGTCTGGGTCTGGGTCTTGGTTCGGGTCTCGGTCTGGGTCTTGGTCTGGGTCTTGGTTCGGGTCTTGGTTCGGGTCTTGGTCTGGGTCTTGGTTCGGGTCTTGGTCTGGGTCTTGGTTCGGGTCTTGGTTCGGGTCTTGGTTCGGGTCTTGGTCTGGGTCTTGGTTCGGGTCTTGGTTCGGGTCTTGGTCTGGGTCTTGGTTCGGGTCTTGGTCTGGGTCTTGGTTCGGGTCTTGGTTCGGGTCTTGGTTCGGGTCTTGGTTCGGGTCTTGGTTCGGGTCTTGGTCTGGGTCTTGGTTCGGGTATTGGTCTGGGTCTTGGTTCGGGTCTTGGTCTGGGTCTTGGTTCGGGTCTTGATTCGGGTCTTGGTTCAGGTCTTGGTTCGGGTCTTGGTTCAGGTCTTGGTTCGGGTCTTGGTTCGGGTCTTGGTTCGGGTCTTGGTTTGGGTTTTCGTTCGGATCTTGGTTCGGGTCTTGGTCTGGGTCTTGGTTCGGGTCTCGGTCTGGGTCTTGGTTCGGGTCTCGGTCTGGGTCTTGGTTCGGGTCTTGGTTCGGGTCTTGGTTCGGGTCTTGGTTCAGGTCTTGGTTCAGGTCTTGGTTCAGGTCTTGGTTCGGGTCTTGGTTCGGGTCTTGGTTCAGGTCTTGGTTCAGGTCTTGGTTCGGGTCTTGGTTCGGGTCTTTGTTCGGGTCTTGGTTCAGGTCTTGGTTCAGGTCTTGGTTCGGGTCTTGGTTCGGGTCTTGGTTCGGGTCTGGGTCTTTGTCCCAATCCTTGAAACTGCAGAAGTATTTGAACTGCGGAGGTATTTGAACTGCAGAAGTATTTGAAACTGCAGAAGTATTTGAACTGCAGAAGTATTTGAAACTGCAGAAGTATTTGAAATGCAGAAGTATTTGAAACTGCAGAAGTATTTGAAATGCAGAAGTATTTGAAACTGCAGAAGTATTTGAACTGCGGAAGTATTTGAACTGCAGAAGTATTTGAAACTGCAGAAGTATTTGAACTGCAGAAGTATTTGAAACTGCAGAAGTATTTGAACTGCAGAAGTATTTGAACTGCAGAAGTATTTGAAACTGCAGAAGTATTTGAAACTGCAGAAGTATTTGAAACTGCAGAAGTATTTGAAACTGCAGAAGTATTTGAAACTGCAGAAGTATTTGAACTGCAGAAGTATTTGAAACTGCAGAAGTATTTGAAATGCAGAAGTATTTGAAACTGCAGAAGTATTTGAAATGCAGAAGTATTTGAAACTGCAGAAGTATTTGAACTGCGGAAGTATTTGAACTGCAGAAGTATTTGAAACTGCAGAAGTATTTGAACTGCAGAAGTATTTGAAACTGCAGAAGTATTTGAACTGCAGAAGTATTTGAACTGCAGAAGTATTTGAAACTGCAGAAGTATTTGAAACTGCAGAAGTATTTGAAACTGCAGAAGTATTTGAAACTGCAGAAGTATTTGAACTGCAGAAGTATTTGAAACTGCAGAAGTATTTGAAACTGCAGAAGTATTTTAACTGCAGAAGTATTTGAACTGCAGAAGTATTAGAACTGCAGAAGTATTTGAACTGCAGAAGTATTTGAAACAGCAGAAGTATTTGAAACTGCAGAAGTATTTGAAACTGCAGAAGTATTTGAAACTGCAGAAGTATTTGAAACTGCAGAAGTATTTGAACTGCAGAAGTATTTGAACTGCAGAAGTATTTGAAACTGCAGAAGTATTTGAAACTGCAGAAGTATTTGAAACTGCAGAAGTATTTAAACTGCAGAAGTATTTGAAACTGCAGAAGTATTTGAAACTGCAGAAGTATTTGAACTGCAGAAGTATTTGAAACTGCAGAAATGGCTGAAAGACCTGAATGTACCTGAAGTCCCATTAAAATGCATGGCCCTATTAAAATGAATGGGCAGAATTCCCCATACAAATCAATGGCAGAATTCCCAAGCCCGTAGAAAAAAACTGGAAAACTGTAGAAGGCGGATTTTTTCAGAAAACTGACAAGCTGCGGAAGCTGAACAAGCACAAACTGCAGAAATTGCTGAAACTGCGGAAAAAACTGCAGAATCTGTGAATTTGAGGAAGCCCCATTATAAGTAATGGGAAAAATCGGCCGAATATCGGCCGATTGCGGAAAAACCGGAAATCGCTGAATTCCCAAAAGTAATAGCAGGATTCTCTCCAACATGCTGAACGTTTTGAGGTATAAGTTGCTGAAATTGCTGAAACCGTGCAAGCTGTGAAAACTCCCGAAAATCTGGAAAAAAATATAATAACTAGAAAATTTTGCAATTGCTGCGCAATTGCGATTGTCTGCGGAATTGTAGGCTACTAATGCAGAAATGACAAAAATTGCAAAACATTGTGAAAATTCATAATTGCATAATACTGCTTTACATGCGAAAATCCCTATTAAGTTGCATTATAGTGCTTTATATGTGAAAATCCCTATTAAGTTGCATTATAGTGCTTTATATGTGAAAATCCCTATTAAGCTGCATTATAGTACTTTATATGTGAAAATCCCTACTAAGTTGCATTATAGTGCTTTATATGTGAAAATCCCTATTTAGTTGCATTATAGTGCTTTATATGTGAAAATCCCAATTAAGTTGCATTATAGTGCTTTATATGTGAAAATCCCTATTAAGCTGCATTATATTGCTTTATATGTGAAAATCCCTATTAAGTTGCATTATAGTGCTTTATATGTGAAAATCCCAATTAAGTTGCATTATAGTGCTTTATATGTGAAAATCCCTATTAAGCTGCATTATATTGCTTTATATGTGAAAATCCCTATTAAGTTGCATTATAGTGCTTTATATGTGAAAATCCCTATTAAGTTGCATTATAGTGCTTTATATGTGAAAATCCCTATTAAGTTGCATTATATTGCTTTATATGTGAAAATCCCAATTAAGTTGCATTATAGTGCTTTATATGTGAAAATCCCTATTAAGCTGCATTATAGTACTTTATATGTGAAAATCCCTACTAAGTTGCATTATAGTACTTTATATGCGAAAATCCCTATTAAATTGCATTATAGTGCTTTATATGCGAAAATCCCTATTAAGTTGCATTATATTGCTTTATATGTGAAAATCCCTATTAAGTTGCATTATAGTGCTTTATATGTGAAAATCCCTATTAAGTTGCATTATAGTGCTTTATATGTGAAAATCCCTATTAAGTTGCATTATAGTGCTTTATATGTGAAAATCCCTATTAAGTTGCATTATAGTGCTTTACATGCGAAAATCCCTATTAAGTTGCATTATAGTGCTTTATATGTGAAAATCCCTATTAAGTTGCATTATAGTGCTTTATATGCGAAAATCCCTATTAAGTTGCATTATAGTGCTTTATATGTGAAAATCCCTATTAAGTTGCATTATACTGCTTTATATGTGAAAATCCCTATTAAGTTGCATTATACTGCTTTACATGTGAAAATCCCTATTAAGTTGCATTATACTGCTTTACATGTGAAAATCCCTATTAAGTTGCATTATACTGCTTTACATGTGAAAATCCCTATTAAGTTGCATTATAGTGCTTTATATGTGAAAATCCCTATTAAGTTGCATTATAGTGCTTTATATGTGAAAATCCCTATTAAGTTGCATTATACTGCTTTATATGCGAAAATCCCTATTAAGTTGCATTATAGTGCAATTATTGTGAAAATCCCTATTAAGCTGCATTATAGTGCAATTATTGTGAAAATCCCTATTTTGTTGCAGAAACTGTAAAAACTGTTGAAATTGCAGAAACTTGACATTGTATAAAGTCTTAACATTGTATAAACTGTTTAAATCACTCACAGACTTCACTGTATCAGAAATCCTATTAAAATGAATGGGGAGCCTTCCCCATACAAATCAATGGCAGAATTCCCAAGCCCGTAGAAAAAAACTGGAAAACTGCAGAACTCTATTTTTTTCTGAAAACTGACAAGTTGTGGAAGCTGAACAAGCACAAACTGCAGAAATTGCTGAAACTGTGGAAAAAACTGCAGAATCTGTGAATTTGCGGAAGCCCCATTATAAGTAATGGGAAAAATCGGCCGAATATCGGCCGATTGCGGAAAAAACGGAAGTTGCAGAATTCCCAAAAGTAATAGCAGGATTCTCTCCAACATGCGGAACGTTTTGATGTATAACTTGTGGAAATCGCTGAAATTGTGAAAGCTGTGAAAGCTGCAGAAAAACGGGAAAAAAACGGAAGTTTAATAATAATAATAACTAGAAATTTTTGCAATTGCTGCGCAATTGCGATTGACTGCGGAATAGATCTAATGCAGAAGTCACCTGAAAAATCCTTGAAAATGCCTTGAAACTGTTAAAATACTTTCTTTGAAACTTCTGAAGTCCTTGAAAGATTTGAAACATTGAAACTCCTGAAATCTTCAAAACTGTTGAAACTTTGAAACTGTTGAAACTTTGAAACTGTTGAAACCTTGAAACTGTTGAAACCATGAAACTGTTAAAACCGTGAAATTCCTATAATCCTTAACACTGTTGAATTCCTGAACACTGAAATACTTGAAACTCCTGAAATTATCCGGTAACTATGGAAATGTGGTCTGGACTTTGCCTGGCTTCTGTAGTTTTCCTGGATCTGGTTTTGGTTCCGGTAACTATGGTAACTTGGTCTGGAGGTGACCTGGCTTCTGCAGTTTTCCTGGTTATGGTTTTAGTTCCGGTAACTATGGTAACTTGGTCTGGACTTGGCCTTGCTTCTGTGGTTTACATGGTTATGAATTGAATTCAGGTTACTATGGTAACTTGGTCTGGACTTGGCCTGGCTTCTGTGGTTTACCTGGTTATGGATTGAATTCTGGTAACTATGGTAACTTGGTCTGGACCTGGCCTGGCTTCTGTGGTTTTCCTGGTTATGGATTGAATTCAGGTTACTATGGTAACTTGGTCTGGACTTGCCCTGGCTTCTGTGGTTTTCCTGGTTATGGTTTTAATTCCGGTAACTATGGGGACTTGGTCTGGACTTGGCCTGGTTCCTGTGGTTTACCTGGTTATGGTTTTAAATCAGGTTACTATGGTAACTTGGTCTGGACTTGGCCTTGCTTCTGTGGTTTACCTGGTTATGGATTGAATTCAGGTTACTATGGTAACTTGGTCTGGACTTGGCCTTGCTTCTGTGGTTTACCTGGTTATGGATTGAATTCAGGTTACTATGGTAACTTGGTCTGGACTTGGCCTGGCTTCTGTGGTTTACCTGGTTATGGATTGAATTCTGGTAACTATGGTAACTTGGTCTGGACTTGCCCTGGCTTCTGTGGTTTTCCTGGTTATGGATTGAATTCAGGTTACTATGGTAACTTGGTCTGGACCTGGCCTGGCTTCTGTGGTTTTCCTGGTTATGGATTGAATTCAGGTTACTATGGTAACTTGGTCTGGACTTGCCCTGGCTTCTGTGGTTTTCCAGGTTATGGTTTTAATTCCGGTAACTATGGGGACTTGGTCTGGACTTGGCCTGGTTCCTGTGGTTTACCTGGTTATGGTTTTAAATCAGGTTACTATGGTAACTTGGTCTGGACTTGGCCTTGCTTCTGTGGTTTACCTGGTTATGGATTGAATTCAGGTTACTATGGTAACTTGGTCTGGACTTGGCCTTGCTTCTGTGGTTTACCTGGTTATGGATTGAATTCAGGTTACTATGGTAACTTGGTCTGGACTTGGCCTTGCTTCTGTGGTTTACCTGGTTATGGATTGAATTCAGGTTACTATGGTAACTTGGTCTTGACTATGCCTGGCTTCTGTGGTTTACCTGGTTATGGATTGAATTCCGGTAGCTATGGCAACCTGGTCTGGACTTGGTCTTGGTCCAGGTCTTGGGTCGGATCTTGGTCTGGGTCTTGGTCTGGGTTTTGGTTCGGGTCTTGGTTCGGGTCTTGGTCCGGGTCTTGGTTCGGGTCTTGTTCTGGGTCTGGCTTTTGGCTCCGGTCTTGGTCTTGGTTCGGATCTTAGTCTGGGTCTTGTTTCTGGTCTTGGTCTGGGTCTTGGTTTGGGTTTTCGTTCGGATCTTGGTTCGGATCTTGGTTCGGGTCTTGGTTCGGGTCTTGGTCTGGGTCTTGGTTCGGGTCTCGGTCTGGGTCTCGGTCTGGGTCTTGGTTCGGGTCTTGGTTCGGGTCTTGGTTCGGGTCTTGGTTCGGGTCTTGGTTCGGGTCTGGGTCTTGGTTCGGGTCTGGGTCTTGGTTCGGGTCTCGGTCTGGGTCTTGGTTCGGGTCTCGGTTCGGGTCTTGGTTCGGGTCTTGGTTCGGGTCTTGGTTCAGGTCTTGGTCTGGGTCTTGGTTCGGGTCTTGGTTCGGGTCTTGGTTCGGGTCTTGGTTCGGGTCTTGGTTCAGGTCTTGGTCTGGGTCTTGGTTCGGGTCTTGGTTCGAGTCTCGGTCTGAGTCTTGGTTTGGGTCTTGGTTCGGGTCTTGGTTCGGGTCTTGGTTCGGGTCTTGGTTCGGGTCTTGGTTCGGGTCTTGGTCTGGGTCTTGGTTCAGGTCTTGGTTCGGGTCTTGGTTCGGGTCTTGGTTCGGGTCTTGGTTCGGGTCTTGGTTCAGGTCTTGGTCTGGGTCTTGGTTCGGGTCTTGGTTCGAGTCTCGGTCTGGGTCTTGGTTCGGGTCTTGGTTCGGGTCTTGGTTCGGGTCTTGGTTCGGGTCTTGGTCTGGGTCTTGGTTCGGGTCTTGGTTCGGGTCTTGGTTCGGGTCTTGGTTCGGGTCTTGGTCTGGGTCTTGGTTCGGGTCTTGGTTCGGGTCTTGGTTCGGGTCTTGGTTCGGGTCTTGGTCTGGGTCTTGGTTCGGGTCTTGGTTCGGGTCTTGGTTCGGGTCTTGGTTCGGGTCTTGGTTCGGGTCTCGGTCTGGGTCTTGGTTCGGGTCTTGGTTCGGGTCTTGGTTCGGGTCTTGGTCTGGGTCTTGGTTCGGGTCTTGGTTCGGGTCTTGGTTCGGGTCTTGGTTCGGGTCTTGGTTCGGGTCTCGGTCTGGGTCTTGGTTCGGGTCTCGGTTCGGGTCTTGGTTCGGGTCTTGGTTCAGGTCTTGGTTCAGGTCTTGGTTCGGGTCTTGGTTCGGGTCTTGGTTCAGGTCTTGGTTCAGGTCTTTGTTCGGGTCTTGGTTCAGGTCTTGGTTCAGGTCTTGGTTCGGGTCTTGGTTCGGGTCTTGGTTCGGGTGTTGGTTCAGGTCTTGGTTCGGGTCTTGGTTCAGGTCTTGGTTCAGGTCTTGGTTCAGGTCTTGGTTCGGGTCTTGGTTCAGGTCTTGGTTCGAGTCTCGGTCTGGGTCTTGGTTTGGGTCTTGGTTCGGGTCTTGGTTCGGGTCTTGGTTCGGGTCTTGGTTCGGGTCTTGGTTCGGGTCTTGGTTCGGGTGTTGGTTCAGGTCTTGGTTCGGGTCTTGGTTCAGGTCTTGGTTCAGGTCTTGGTTCAGGTCTTGGTTCGGGTCTTGGTTCAGGTCTTGGTTCGAGTCTCGGTCTGGGTCTTGGTTTGGGTCTTGGTTCGGGTCTTGGTTCGGGTCTTGGTTCGGGTCTTGGTCTGGGTCTTGGTTCGGGTCTTGGTTCGGGTCTTGGTTCGGGTCTTGGTTCGGGTCTTGGTTCGGGTCTTGGTCTGGGTCTTGGTTTGGGTCTTGGTTCGGGTCTTGGTTCGGGTCTTGGTTCGGGTCTTGGTCTGGGTCTTGGTTCGGGTCTTGGTTCGGGTCTTGGTTCGGGTCTTGGTTCGGGTCTTGGTTCGGGTCTTGGTCTGGGTCTTGGTTCGGGTCTTGGTTCGGGTCTTGGTTCGGGTCTTGGTTCGGGTCTTGGTTCGGGTCTCGGTCTGGGTCTTGGTTCGGGTCTCGGTCTGGGTCTTGGTTCGGGTCTTGGTTCGGGTCTTGGTTCGGGTCTTGGTTCGGGTCTTGGTCTGGGTCTTGGTTCGGGTCTTGGTTCGGGTCTTGGTTCGGGTCTTGGTTCGGGTCTTGGTTCGGGTCTTGGTCTGGGTCTTTGTTCGGGTCTTGGTTCGGGTCTTGGTTCAGGTCTCGGTCTGGGTCTCGGTTCGGGTCTTGGTTCGGGTCTTGGTTCAGGTCTTGGTTCAGGTCTTGGTTCAGGTCTTGGTTCGGGTCTTGGTTCGGGTCTTGGTTCAGGTCTTGGTTCAGGTCTTGGTTCGGGTCTTGGTTCGGGTCTTGGTTCGGGTCTTGGTTCAGGTCTTGGTTCGGGTCTTGGTTCAGGTCTTGGTTCAGGTCTTGGTTCGGGTCTTGGTTCGGGTCTTGGTTCAGGTCTTGGTTCAGGTCTTGGTTCGGGTCTTGGTTCAGGTCTTGGTTCAGGTCTTGGTTCGGGTCTTGGTTCGGGTCTTGGTTCGGGTGTTGGTTCAGGTCTTGGTTCGGGTCTTGGTTCAGGTCTTGGTTCGGGTCTTGGTTCGGGTCTTGGTTCGGGTCTTGGTTCGGGTCTTGGTTCGGGTCTTGGTTCGGGTCTTGGTTCAGGTCTTGGTTCGGGTCTTGGTTCAGGTCTTGGTTCGGGTCTTGGTTCAGGTCTTGGTTCGGGTCTTGGTTCAGGTCTTGGTTCGGGTCTTGGTTCAGGTCTTGGTTCAGGTCTTGGTTCGGGTCTTGGTTCAGGTCTTGGTTCAGGTCTTGGTTCAGGTCTTGGTTCGGGTCTTGGTTCGGGTCTTGGTTCGGGTCTTGGTTCGGGTGTTGGTTCAGGTCTTGGTTCGGGTCTTGGTTCAGGTCTTGGTTCAGGTCTTGGTTCGGGTCTTGGTTCGGGTCTTGGTTCGGGTCTTGGTTCGGGTGTTGGTTCAGGTCTTGGTTCAGGTCTTGGTTCGGGTCTTGGTTCGGGTCTTGGTTCAGGTCTTGGTTCAGGTCTTGGTTCAGGTCTTGGTTCAGGTCTTGGTTCAGGTCTTGGTTCGGGTCTGGGTCTTTGTCCCAATCCTTGAAACTGCAGAAGTATTTGAACTGCGGAAGTATTTGAACTGCAGAAGTATTTGAACTGCAGAAGTATTTGAACTGCAGAAGTATTTGAAACTGCAGAAGTATTTGAACTGCAGAAGTATTTGAAACTGCAGAAGTATTTGAAACTGCAGAAGTATTTGAAACTGCAGAAGTATTTGAAACTGCAGAAGTATTTGAACTGCAGAAGTATTTGAAACTGCAGAAGTATTTGAACTGCAGAAGTATTTGAAACTGCAGAAGTATTTGAAACTGCAGAAGTATTTGAACTGCAGAAGTATTTGAAACTGCAGAAGTATTTGAAACTGCAGAAGTATTTGAACTGCAGAAATGGCTGAAAGACCTGAATGTACCTGAAGTCCCATTAAAATGCATGGCCCTATTAAAATGAATGGGCAGAATTCCCCATACAAATCAATGGCAGAATTCCCGATCCCGTAGAAAAAAACAGGAAAACTGCAGAAGGCGGAATTTTTCTGAAAACTGACAAGCTGCGGAAGCTGAACAAGCACAAACTGCAGAAATCGCTGAAACTGCGGAAAAAATTGCAGAATCTTTGAATTTGAGGAAGCCCCATTATAAGTAATGGGAAAAATCGGCCGAATATCGTCCGATTGCGGAAAAACCGTAAATCGCTGAATTCCCAAAAGTAATAGCAGGATTCTCTCCAACATGCTGAACGTTTTGAGGTATAAGTTGCTGAAATTGCTGAAACCGTGCAAGCTGTGAAAACTCCCGAAAATCTGGAAAAAAATATAATAATAAAGAACATGAAAACCAATGGTTGACTGCGGAAGGATTCCGCAGTCAATCAATAAAGAACATGAAAACCAATGGTTGACTGCGGAAGGATTCCGCAGTCAATCAATAATAATAAAGAACGTGAAAACCATTTATTGACTGCGGAAGGATTCCGCAGTCAATCAATAATCCATGATAATTGAACAGCCCTTTGTTGAGCTGAAGGACAGTCCCACCCACGTTACAACCCTGTGGGAAGCCCTGGACAATGGATTTGTTGAATGAACAAATACATTAATAAATGTTGATTGTTGTTGATTGAAATGATGAGTGGATTGATTGAATGAAACTTTATTGTATATGGGGAAATTTGGTCTGGGCTCATTCCTGTGATGCAGATGCAGCTGACAACATGTAAGACAGAGACCGACAAAAACAAGTGTAAATTAAAAGTGCACTATGCCACTACAGGATCAATTGTGTTTAGGGGTTTGTACCAGAAACTGTCCAGAAACCCCAAAACAATTGATTCCGGAGCATCATAAAGGCCACTGTGAGGGAAAGCAAAGGTGCCATGCTGCACCCATAATGCCACCGAGTCACTAAAAGGCCAAATATGCTCAAATATCAAGTGTTTTTTAAAAAGTTAAAAGTTACATAGATTTGCATACATTTTAATATAAAAATGATAACACAAATAAAAGTAAGTGCAGAGTTGTTAAATTTGATGAAGAACAAAAAACTCGATCATCCAATCGTCCATAGGCAGGCAGGCAGATACACGTGAGCAGAGCCAAGGGGATGCTGTGATTCCAGACCAGCAGATGAAGAACATTAAGAGAATAACTGATTGTGTCACTTGAGGAGGGGAGGACAGGGTAGGCAGCTGTAGGCCTTCCCCTACCCAATGAATAGAACAAAGTACCCAGAACCCTTCCCATTGCCCTGGGAGGAGAGTGGAGGAGCAAGAACCAGGCTGTGCTTTTCCTCTGTATGAAGAAAGTGTCTCTTGCTTGTTCTATGATCAAATTTGTATCATTGTGCATGTTTGGAACTGGTATGACATTCATTGTTTTTTTGTTTTGTTTTTTTCAATAAATGATACAACCCATTTGTGAGCTTAAACCCATGGTCCAGAATAAAAGGATGTTCAGATATTTTTCCCAAATAGTTGCCTTCCCCTTTCCTCCATTTACATGACTACATCAAATCTTAGAAAACTTAAGGTTACTCACGGGGCCCCGGTTCTTTGATAACAGAGTGAGGTGTTGCACTATGGGAATCGCCTCGGGCGTGACCATCCACGGAAGCTCCAATGGCACCACGTCTTTCTATGACAGACAGGATGACTGTACCTTGGGCTACGCCCCTTCTCCTAGGTACAGCCAGCCTCTTCCTTCAGTAAACATTCTAAAGCGATTTCTGACCGCCTTGCAAGGAGGGCAATGAAGGTGCAACACCTCACTTTGTTATCAAAGAACCGGGGTTACGTGAGCAACCTTAAGTTATTTTTCTGACTTCGTTCGGTGTTTCACTATGGGAGATATGGCTCTTGGATTGCAAATAAAGCTCCTGAAGCAGCAGTTCACAACGGTGACCTCAATGGGAGCCAGCAACCCATGGCTGAAAGACTGCCTGGGCCAAAGAGGGACCAGAAACGTCCAGTCTGTAAAACCGCACAATGAGCCCATGAGGTAGCCATACCCCTTGTGGAGTGAGCCCTCAATCCTTGTGGAGGTTGTAGGCCTCTACAGGTATAAGCCAAGGAAATGGCTTCAACAATCCAGTGAGTCTCTGACTGGACACAGTCTTCCCTTTATGGGGAATGGCCCTGGATACAAACAATTGGTTAGCCGTGCGGAAGCCAGCTGTCCTGGCCACATACTCATGTAGTGCCCGAACTGGGCACAAGGTACTAAACCGCCGCTCCTCTCCAGAGGAAAAAGGTGGAAGATGAAAAGCCTCAAGCTCGACCGTGGAGCAGCTAAATGCAGAGTCCAATACCTTCGGCACGAAGGCCGGGTTAGGATGTAAGCAAACTCTATAAAGCCCAGGGGCAAACTGTAGACATGCAGGACTAATAGATAAGGCCTGCAGTTCGCTCACACGCTTTGCTGAGGTCAAAGCCAGAAGCAACACCGTCTTGAAAGCAACATACTTCATGTCAACAGCCTCCAAGGGCTCAAAAGGGTGCTGGCCAAGTGTGTCTAGCACAACCACCAGATCCCAAAGGGGTACCAGGGGGGTACCAGGGTAAGTTTGCTGTGCGCTCCTTTCATGAAGAGACATATCAGAGGGTGTAGACCGACTGATTTGTCCCCAAAACCAACATGACAGGGCGAAATTGCGGCCAAATAGACCTTGACAGTCGAAAACGCTCTATACTTCTCGATTAACTCTTGCAGAAAACACTTGGTCTGGGTGAGGATGGTAAATTCCTCTGCCCGCCGGAGATAGGATGTCCCTCCTCACAGGGAGGGGCCAAAGCTGTCCCCGAAGGGGCTGCATTATTTCCGCCATCCAGGGTCTGGACGTCCACCACGGGGCAATCAGGATGAGTGAAAACCCCTGCTCCCTCACCCGAGCCAGGGTGGGTGGGATTAAACTGATCGGTGGAAAAGCATGGAGAAGAACGTCCGGCCATGGGTGGGCTAGAGCGTTCATCCCGACGGGTGCGTCCACGTCCGTCAAGGAGAAGTACAGCGGACACTTTGCGTTTTCCTGTGAGGCGAATAGATCTATGGCGGCCTCGCCATGCATCTGCCAGAGCTGCTCCACCGCTTGAGGGTACAGAACCCACTCGCCAGAAGTGTTTCAGAACAAGGAAAACAGCTCAAAGCTCCAACATGTTGATGTGTAATAGAGCCCCATGTCCCGTTCAACGTCCTGCCGGAGAGAGGTGCTTTGTGACTTTGACATTGCCTCTGACTCACCTCCTGCAACATATGCGGAGTGAGTGAACAGGAGAGGACGCCTGGCAAACTGCACAGGGCCTCTGAACTGGAGCTGGGGTCCAAGGATACTCTCCGTCTTTTGCATGTCCTTTACGGCTCGTCTGTGAACTGTTAAACAGAAGCTAGTTTGCTGGCAAGAAAAGCGCTGAGGGAGCTAGAACGATGTGGCTTCCAAGCGGGAAGAAAGCGAGAATGTTTACTGAAGGAGGAGGCTGGCTGTAGAAGGGGCGTAGCACAAGGCACAGTCATCCTGTCTGTCATAAACAGACGTGGTGCTATTGGAGCTTCCATGGATGGTCACGCCCGAGTGAAACACCGAATGAAGTTAGAAAAATAACTTGTTCTTAACAGGCTGGAGAAGTCTTAAAACAAACAAAAAAAAATCCTGGTGGAAGCTAACATTCATATAGTCATATATGTTTGTATATTAAATCATGAATGAATTAATTCCAGAATGCAAATATAATTATCATAAATTACAGGTGCCTTTATTCAGAAATAAGTTAGTAATATTAGTGATGGGTTAATGATACCTCAAAATGTGTGTCACACACTTTGAAAATAGCGTCACACTGTATCACGATGTGTCGGCAGGCTTAAAGGCGCTAGTGGTGAGAAGGCCTTGCAGCAGTGAGTCTGAAAAAGCAAACTGAACACTGACAGCTCATTTATTCTCGTTCAGAAATGTGAACCAAATCGTCAGGATTAAGCTGTTTAACAACTGAGAGGGATCATTTAAAAAGAGGAAAACTGCTAATAATGAGAACAAAAACAAATGAATGAGAATTAGAGAAGGATACAACCATCTGAAAATTAAGTCACTGACCAAGGTGTAATAAAGGATTGTGCTTGTGACAATAATAGGGCTCCAAACATATTTATACTTTTGTTTACCAGTGGATGTTCAGGCAAAGGGCACCAACATAGTTCATTATCTGACTCGAACTCACAACCCCTGCTTGTTAACCGTACGCTCTCCTCACAGAGCTACGTGAACAGAATGACAGCTTAACCAAGTACTGCCCTATATCTATGTTTATGCGTTGCACTTCAATATGATCGTGAAGGAGCTGGCTCTTGTGCTTTACACAATATCTATTGAATCATTTTGTAATCAGGGCACGTTTTGGGCGGCCTGGGGCGGACGCTCGAGCTCAGCAGCACCCACGGGATCAGCGCTCGGTGCAGAAATCCCAAATGACCAAATGAGCCAGGTGTTGCTCTCGTTCAGCTGGCGCCCCCTGCTGCTCGTTGCTGCATGTTACGTGCGACACTACATGATACAAAATAGGTTCGCTCGCCTGGATAATAGGCGAGAGTAGGCGACGCAACGGGGGGCGGAGAAAAAAGTCTGAAGCCCATCCGACCGCTCCACATGCAGAGAACAACGAGAGCGGCCTCAGATGACACGCTCATTTAAAGTTTATCCTAAATAAAAGTCATTTACCTCCTGCTCTGCTTCCTTTACTCCAGAGACATCACATCATTCTTCATCAGAGAAAACTTTCCCATTACTTGTATTTTTATTAATGGCAAGGAAAGTCAGTGTATTACTGCTAAAACTAACAGCATTCAATGTGTTGCATTAACATTATTTGATAAAGACGAACGTCAGCCTCGATCGTACGACCTCGTGTTTACAAAGGCGCTCCCTTTTACAGGTTATATCGATTTAAAGATTTTGTAATGAGAGCAACGTCACCTAAAGGTTTAGGTGGGTCCTTGAGTGGGTTTTGTTGGTTATTAGTTTTGGATTTGTGTATTGCCATTGGTGTGCTCCTCTGCCATCTGTGCAGGCACTTTATATGGTGAATGAGGCGGTGACATGTGCTAATAGGTCCTCACAGGTTCACCAACCTCAGAACATACGTGCAAAGTATTTTCCAACCTAAGAACATGTAGTGAATCTGACACAGTTTCATGACAGTGCCAAGTATGGATTTGAAGAATTCTCTTAAGAAGATGTTCATGAATGAGGCCCATTGTGCTTAGTGTTCACATACAAATCTGACCATGATGATGTGCTCTATCCTTATTTTACCAGCAAACTTTCTTATAGCATTTTGAAGCTCTTTGTGGATCTAAGTATATTTAAGGCTTTTCTCAAAGACGTGGATCTGTGCCGGCCTCTTTAACATGAGCTGGAAGTTGATTCCAAAAAAACTGGAGCTTGGTAGCTAAAAGCTCTACCTCCAAAGTTATACATTTTGATATAAAACACGGTCCAAGAAAATGGTCCATGTTTTGATCAAAGGAAGGTTGAACTCTGGGTCATTCTCTCAATTTTGTGGTTTCTCAGCTCAGGTGTGCGGTTTGCTACAGCGGAGGTCATATTCAACCTGTCGACGGCAGTGTTGGAGACATTATGGAGTACATGGGCAAGTGAGTTATAATATCCAGTTGGTAAAAAACACTCATTATTCTGGGGCCATTGTGTAACTAAAATCTATCTTTATTTAGAAAACCAGAAAACATCCGCATCACTGAGAATCAGGAGGTAATCTGGCGTGAAATGACTCTGCCCGTCCCCAAAGACCCTGCATTCAAAGTTGATGTGAGTATGAGTCACAGGTTACTGAAGAAGAGCAGAAGCAGTAAACAGTGTACTCCGACTGTGCTTGGAGTGGGATTCAACTGCACTGGGAGAGAAAAGTTTAGAGCACGTAAGCCTTCAGACTCGCTTGAGTTTCATTATTTTGGTCTTCTCATTTCAAACATAAAATTAGTTTGAGTTGAGTTATTTGAGAAAACCACCATTGTCAGTTTAATAAACAAACAAGTAACCCCATGAACTGCTACCTTAACGTGGTGGGGTTGTTTGAGTGCCCGAATGATCCAAGGAGCTATGTCGTCTGGGGCATTATGCCCCTGGAAGGGTCTCCCATGACAAACAGGTCAGACAAAGAGCAGTTAGATTAGATTAGATTGGTTTATTTGAAAGGGGACAGTGCAATTTCATATAACACCTGAACAAATATGAATAACAAAAGCCAGAATTAGCCAGAAAGCTATTTTTCATCTGTCTTCCCCTGGCCAAGATGTAAAACGGAAGTATGTCAATACATTTACAAGTCTTTAACAAATCAATAACAACAATATTAATGACACTGTAAAATAGCTAAAGTTCAGAAGACCTTTATGGACTTTATGGACATTCAAGGACTGTGATGTCGAGCCCCGAATGCGAGAATCTGGTTATCGGGCCTCTGCCCACGGGTTGAGCTTGTGCGGGAGGTTGAGAGATACCGACTAGATATAGTCGGGCTCACCTCCACGCACAGGTTGGGTTCCGGATTCCAACTCCTGGAGAGAGGCCGGACGCTCCATTATTTTGGAGTTGCCGCGGGGAGAGACGGCGGGCAGGGGTGGGTTTGCTCATAGCCCCCCAGCACAGCCGCCACGTGTTTGAGTTCACCCCAGTGAACGAGAGGGTCGTGTCCCTATGCCTTTGGGTCAGGGACAGGTCTCTCACCGTTGTCACTAGTCACGGTTTGTCCATAACGAACACCATGTTTGAGCAGAAGGGTGTCCCTAAGTGCACCCTTATGTTGGGGGGTGAGCGGAAAGTTAAAAAAAAAAAAAGTGGAGGTAGCAACACAAGAAAAGAGATCTGTTTCGATCAGTTTTGTTGGTCTTTGCTTTCAAATTACACTGGTTTATAGCTCACTAATCAAGAAGCTTTTAGATTTGGGTAAGGTCAGCCCAACTGGAGAAAATTCACTCGGTTTAGGTGGGGGTTAAAGGGTTAACATGTAACCGTAAAGTTTCTTTTTGGGCAGATGGGACGTCTGCAGTGCCCCCTGCTGGTTGTAGTTGGTCTGGATGATCAGGGCTGGCCAGCCTATGAGTCTGCAATGGATGTAAGTTTAGAGCATTTGAGATATAACATAACACACGTCCATCTACTGTCCAGTGCAAATATACTTGATTTATCTTTCATAGACATTTGCCAACAAACGATTATAGAGACTTTAATTGTTGGTAAAACTGAAATCATTTTCAGCATCACTGTAGTAAGAGTTTATTTGAATGTAAGCAATAATGATAAGAATTTGGCTTCAAATCAAATCTCATTACAGCGAGTAGTTAATGTTGATTCCTTGTTGTTTGTCAGATGAAGGCGGTGATGGAGGAGGCGGGGAACAGTCACCTGCTCACTCTGCTCACATACCCCCACACTGGTCACCTGATCGAGCCTCCGTACAGTCCTCACGTCCGGACCAGCATCTTTAGACCAGCCCCAGGTGGGGAATCATGTAAGTACATCTAATAAGGCATTTATATTCTTGTAAACTTCAGTTTAGCCTAAACCTTTTAACCCTTGCCTCAAAGGGACTATACGCGTTTAAGAACGTTAAAATTATGTATTTTCCTCCCCCTACATGTTCCAGCCATGTCTAAAACCTGCCTCTAAAATCCTGCACTGTCACTCAAAAAAGTGTTAATTCGGGTCTGAAGCGCTGTCATGCACAAGCTTATTATAGAAGCTGCAGTTACGCGTTTGACCTGAGGTGGCAGTAGTGAGTATAAACTGGCCAGCTTACATCTATCCCCTTTAACCAAACACATCTTCATTACCCAAATCTTAAAAGCTTCTTGACTGGAGCTTCCAGCCTATGCCAGTGTCACCCTTCCATTGAAAGCTAAGACCCACAAAACTAGTGTTGTTCCCATAAAGTTCCCGTTAACTGTTCAGTCACATGTTACAATAATGATAAACAAGCTAAGCAAGGATTGGATGACAGTACGTGATGCAGAGAGGCCTTCCAGGTTGAATTTACACTTAAGCTTCAGTTGTGTGAAAACCTTGAAAATCATTCATTAATGTCATTTTCCAGTAATGGTGCTGTGGGGCGGGGAGACTGCGGCCCATTCTCGAGCTCAGGACGACGCCTGGAGGAAGACACTGCTGTTTCTGAGAGAGCATCTGCATGACAGGAGAACCTCTGCTGTCACCTCCAAGTCTAATCTATGAGTCCTATTGCTAGGTTTCGGGTGACGTCACAGCAATCCAAAGAGCTACAATGAAACCGCAACACAATATTAACATTGTCTTCTTTTGCTATGTTATGACATGACACGCGTGGCTTTGAAGAGGGGGAAGAAAATCTCTCATGGGAATCACAATTTTTCACTCTTTTTAGCCGTTTTCTGTATGAACATATTCATCACGCACAAATAAATGCAAGCTAAAATCAGCAGATTGTTCTGGCTCCCAACCTAAACATAGTTTTATTCATATTTAGCAGTGTGTTGAGTTCAAAATAAAGCTAAAACACTCTTCAAGTCAAGTCTTTTGCAGTGAAATATCACTGAAATTAAGTTTTCTGATAAAATTATTTCTGATATTGAATTCAACCCCCATGAGCTGCCACCTTAACGTGGTGGGGTTGTTTGAGTACCCGAATGATCCGAGGAGCTATGTTGTCCGGGGCTTTATGCCCCTGGTAGGGTCTCCCATGGCAAACAGGTCCGAGGTGACGGGTCAGACGAAGAGCAGCTCACAAGACTTCTATGGACGTACACCAATCAAGGACCGAGACGTCGCCCGGCATGGCGCAGCCGGGGCCCCACCCTGGAGCCAGACCTGGGGTTGGGGCCCGAACGCGAGCGTCTGGTGGCCGGGCCTCTGCCCACGGGGCCCGGCCGGGCACAGCCCGAAGGGACGACGTGGGCCCGCCCTCCTGTGGACCCACCACCCGCAGAGGGATCCGTAGGGGTCGGGTGCGGAGAGGACTGGGTGACAGTCAGAGGCAGGTGCCTCGACGACCTGGTCCACATGCACAGCTTCTGGCGTTCGGGACATGGAACGTCACCTCGCTGGGGGGGAAGGAGCCTGAGCTTGTGCGGGAGGTTGAGAGATACCGACTAGATATAGTCGGGCTCACCTCCACGCACAGCTTGGGTTCCGGATCCCAACTCCTGGAGAGAGGCTGGACTCTCCATTTTTCTGGAGTTGCCCGCGGGGAGAGGCGGCGGGCTGGGGTGGGTTTGCTCATATCCCCCCAGCTCAGCCGTCACGTGTTGGAGTTCACCCCGGTGGACGAGAGGGTCGCGTCCCTACGCCTTCGGGTCGGGGACAGGTCTCTCACCGTTGTCTCGGCCTACGGGCCCAACATCGGTGCAGAGTACCCGGCCTTCTTGGAGTCCCTGGGAGGGGTACTAGATAGTGCTCCGACTGGGGACTCCATTGTTCTACTGGGGGACTTCAACGCCCACGTGGGTAACGACAGTGAGACCTGGGAGGGAGTGATTGGGAAGAACGGCCTCCCCGATCTGAACCCGAGTGGTGTTCTGTTATTGGACTTCTGTGCTAGTCACGGTTTGTCCATAACAAACACCATGTTCGAGCACAAGGGTGTCCATAAGTGCACGTGGCACCAGGACACCCTAGGCAGGAGGTCGATGATCGACTTTGTAGTTGTGTCGTCTGACCTCCGGCCGCGTGTCTCGGACACTCGGGTGAAGAGAGGGGCTGAGCTGTCAACCGATCACCACCTGGTGGTGAGCTGGATCCGCTGGCAGGGGAGGAAGCCGGTCAGACCTGGCAGGCCCAAGCGTGTTGTGAGGGTCTGCTGGGAACAACTGGCGGATCCCTCTGTCAGTGGGGTCTTCAACTCCCACCTCCGGAAGAGCTTCACCCAGATTCCGGGGGAGGCGGGGGACATGGAGTCCGAGTGGACTCTGTTCTCCTCCTCCATTGTTGATGCGGCTGCTCGTAGTTGTGGCCGTAAGGTCTCTGGTGCCTGTCGCGGCGGCAATCCCCGAACCCGGTGGTGGCGCCCGGAAGTAAGGGATGCCGTCAAGCTGAAGAAGGAGTCCTACCTGGCCTTGTTGGCTTGTGGGACTCCTGAGGCAGCTGAGAGGTACCGGCAGGCCAAGCGTGCTGCAGCTCGTGCGGTCGCAGAGGCAAAAACTCGTGTCTGGGAGGAGTTCGGGGAGGCCATGGAGGAAGACTATCGGTCGGCCTCGAAGAAATTCTGGCAAACCATCCGGCGCCTCAGGAGGGGGAAGCAGTGCTTCACCAACACTGTGTACAGTGCGGGTGGGGGGCTGCTGACCTCGACTGGGGATGTCGTCGGACGGTGGAAGGAGTACTTCGAGGACCTCCTCAACCCCGCCGTCACGTCTTCCGATGAGGAAGCAGAGGCTGGGGGCTCGGAGGTGGGCTCGCCCATCACCGGGGCTGAAGTCACCAAGGTGGTGAGAAAGCTCCTCGGTGGCAAGGCTCCGGGGGTGGATGAGATTCGCCCTGAGTACCTTAAGTCTCTGGATGTTGTAGGACTGTCTTGGCTGACACGTCTCTGCAACATCGCGTGGCGGTCGGGGACAGTGCCCCTGGATTGGCAGACCGGGGTGGTGGTCCCTCTCTTTAAGAAGGGGGATCGGAGGGTGTGTTCCAATTACAGAGGAATCACCCTCCTTAGCCTCCCCGGTAAGGTCTACTCCAGGGTGCTGGAGAGGAGGATCCGGCCGATAGTTGAACCTCGGATTCAGGAGGAACAATGCGGTTTTCGTCCTGGTCGTGGCACACTGGACCAGCTCTATACCCTCCGTCGGGTGCTCGAGGGTTCGTGGGAGTTCGCCCAACCAGTCCACATGTGTTTTGTGGACTTGGAGAAAGCGTTCGACCGCGTCCCTCGTGGTGCCCTGTGGGGGGTGCTCCGGGAGTATGGGGTCCGGGGCCCTCTGCTAAGGGCTGTCCGTTCCCTGTATGACCGCAGCAGGAGCTTGGTTCGCATTGCCGGCAGTAAGTCAGACCTGTTCCCGGTGCGTGTTGGTCTCCGCCAGGGCTGCCCTTTGTCACCGGTTCTGTTCATTACTTTTATGGACAGAATTTCTAGGCGCAGCCAGGGGCTGGAGGGTGTCCGGTTTGGGAGCCTCAGAGTCTCATCTCTGCTGTTTGCAGATGATGTTGTTCTGATGGCTTCAACAAACCAGGACCTTCAGCACGCACTGGGGCGGTTTGCAGCCGAGTGTGTAGCGGCCGGGATGGGAATCAGCACCTCCAAATCCGAGGCCATGGTTCTCCACCGGAAAAAGGTGGCTTCCCCTCTCCAGGTCGGTGGGGAGTCCTTACCTCAAGTGGAGGAGTTCAAGTATCTCGGGGTCTTGTTCACGAGTGAGGGACGGATGGAGCGTGAGATCGACAGACGGATCGGTGCAGCGTCAGCAGTGATGCGGTCGCTGTATCGGTCTGTCGTGGTGAAGAGGGAGCTGAGTCGGAGGGCAAAGCTCTCGATTTACCGATCGATCTACGTTCCCACCCTCACCTATGGTCATGAGATTTGGGTAATGACCGAAAGGACAAGATCGCGAATACAAGCGGCCGAAATGAGTTTCCTTCGCAGGGTGGCTGGGCGCACCCTCCGAGATCGGGTGAGGAGCTCAGCTACCCGGGAGGAGCTCGGAGTAGAGTCGCTGCTCCTCCACGTCGAAAGGAGCCAGCTGAGGTGGCTCGGGCATCTGTTTCGGATGCCTCCTGGTCGCCTCCCGCGGGAGGTGTTCCAGGCATGTCCTAGTGGGACAAGGCCTCGTGGAAGACCCAGGACACGGTGGTGGGACTATGTCTCCGAGCTGGCCTGGTGTCGCCTCGGGGTCCCCCCAGAACAGCTGGAGGAAGTGTGTGTGGATCGGGAAGTTTGGGCATCTCTGCTGAGACTGCTGCCCCCGCGACCCGGCCCCGGATAAAGCGGAAGAAAATGGATGGATGGATGGAATTACTCTTCATCATCAGCTTCTTTTTGGTAGAAAATCCACTTCTAAATACCTCCTGCTAATTGCATGCATACCCCTGGATGGGAGACACTGATAAAGTTGACCAGTTTTGTTTTGGAAGACACAACACACAACATCATAATTGTTTGACTTGTCCAAATACACTCCAGAATGATGGCCATCCGTTTATCAATGCCAGGAGTTGTTGACCTACAAAACTCAGGCTGTTGCCGCATTGTCGTCACTTTGTTGTATTTTTGACGCTTTTTCAACCCTTTTTTTTGTCCCGTTGTTGTTGCTTTTTCATCACTTTTTGTCGCCTTTTTTGTGTTGATTTTTTATTATTTTTTTTGCTTTTTGTAACTTTTTACTTAACGTTTTATGGTCGCCTTCTGTTGCTTTTTTGTTGCGTTTTAATCCTTTTCACGTCTCGTTTTTGCTGCTCATTTTGAGGCCTTTTTCAAGAAACTTAGATTTGGATAATGCCAAACTAGAGAAAATGTGCTCGGATAAGGTGGGGTTAATTAGATGAGGTTAATTAATCCCCACCCTTGGAATGACTGTGTGAAAGCATGGGTTTACTTTGCACACATGAAGGCGCTACAGGACAAATAGACAGAAATGAGTTTGAAGCCCCTTCCGAAACGAGCAGATTGGTAAGAGGTCTAACGCCAAAGCGGATGTGCATGGCTTCCCCCTCTTCAGGCACCATGATAAGAAGCCTCCGAACTGGGCTGCCAGATAGGAAGGAGCTAGGAAAATAAGCCTCAATGCTAACTATCATAGCCACTTTAGCATAGCAAAAAGAACAGCTGTTGGTGTCACTAGGTAAGGATGGTCTAATTGGGCAAATAGCTCTGATATAGTGCTAATTATTTTGTCTATTGCAGCTGCTATGGCATTCACTCATTTCCTAGTTTCAAAAAATAGGTTGGGTCAAGTCCTATTACCGGAGGCAGTAGTGATTAGAATCATTCAGCTTCATGCAGACTTGTGGTATTAAACTTTTGACATTTGTTGTAGGAGGGACTATGTCCCCGAGTTGGCCTGGTGTCACCTCGGGGTCCCCTCAGAACAGCTGGAGGAGGTGTGCGTGGATCGAGAAGTCTTTCATCAAGGATGAAATACAATTTAAAATCATTCACCATTGGTTTGGAATAAATCTTTGTAAATACACTATTAGGAGCAATAACCTCAACTATCCTATTGCCGCACATTTTCAATCCTGTGTTTCATGCTAAATCAATCTCCTCAAAGCTGTGGTCAGAGCCACAATCCCACCCAACATTAGAGGCGGCGATCGGTTGTCTCTGCTGTCTTAAGGGAAACCTTTTGGATAGAAACCTTGAAAGCTACTAAATTTCCAGGTCTTAATAAAGGACTTCTATTTATCTTCGAAGTGCCTCGGATTATTGTCCATTTTTACACATCTCTAAGGGCTCCTCAACTCTTTAACCTATAAAATGTATTGAAACTCTGTTTCAATACATTTTATAACACTGTATGTTTTGAATTGTTTATTATATTTATTTTTAAAAAAAAGAATACTATTATCATTGGGAGTTTTTTTTAATCATATTCATATAATCCTCTAACAGTTAAAGACATGAAAATGTTTCTGATTGTTCATTTGAGTTGATCATTTAGGAAATCTGAGAAACATGTAATTTGACTAATAATTTGGAACATACTTTATGTGCTGTATAAAATTTGCCAAAATAAATGAAAAATACAACTTATTCTTTCTTTTGTCAAATGAATGACAGGAGAGGCTTAGTCCACCAGCCCATTGATACCAGCCATGTCTCTTTGGATTTGGATCTGAACATGTGGACAAAGAACAAAGCTCCACTGGCGCATGTAGAGCATAATAACCAACACATGAGCACTTTGTAAAGTGTCTCTGAAGACCTGGTGATCCAGGCCTCACTTTAATCAGTCACATGCTCAGCTCCCAATAGAGTGAGCCGACTCTAAATTATTCTTTGTAACAGAGGAGTGGGCGGGACTCAGTGAGCCTGTCTTCTGATTGGTGCGTCACTCAAAGGCCCGCGCTCCCGCACATAAAAAAACGCGGCGCTTCGGTCTCAGCTCATTCTTCCTGTGAGTCTTTTCAACAGTAAGACATTTCAAAATGAGCGGCAGAGGTAAAACCGGCGGAAAGGCCCGCGCTAAGGCCAAGTCCCGCTCCTCCAGGGCCGGGCTGCAGTTCCCCGTGGGCCGTGTGCACAGGCTGCTCCGCAAAGGAAACTACGCTCAGCGCGTGGGCGCCGGAGCCCCCGTGTACCTGGCGGCCGTGCTGGAGTATCTGACCGCTGAGATCCTGGAGCTGGCGGGAAACGCAGCTCGTGACAACAAGAAGACCCGTATCATCCCCCGCCACCTGCAGCTGGCCGTGCGCAACGACGAGGAGCTCAACAAACTGCTGGGAGGAGTGACCATCGCTCAGGGAGGAGTGCTGCCCAACATCCAGGCCGTGCTGCTGCCCAAGAAGACCGAGAAGGCCAAGTAAAGTGTCCGAGACACTGACCACAACAACGGCTCTTTTAAGAGCCACCCACAGCCTCAGAAAGAGCCGCCTCAGTCACAGGATCATAGTTTATCCAGACTGTGCGCAATGCGCCTTTACGCATCGGCCTTGGTACAGCGCGTTTCCAGGCACACATTTATTATTCATTCACAATAAACCTGGTGATTATGAGCTGCGTAAATAGCCACAGCTGCCCTGGGGGTGGCAATACAGGTAATCCATACTGGATACAACTACACTGATAATTCACGGATATGATAGTGGTTTGTGCCAGTGGTCAGACATGAAGCTTGAAGTGTTGAGATACTTTATATAAGAATCGTTACAAGTATAATAAAGGTTCCGTTAGAGTGGCCTGAGGAGCTGCTAACTACTGCATGTATTTTGAAAAGTCGTTTTGAGAAACTGTATCCTGGTAAAGTTACTCATTTAAGAGTGTTTAGGATACAGTTACTTTCCTAGAATCAAAGGATTACATCCCAGTGCTCAATCACTACATTTTAGCTTCATAGTGCACATTATTAAGAAAGAACTATTTCTCCCTAAAATAAAATAAAGATTTCATACAAACATTATGCACATGTGTCACATGATCTGCTCCTGAGCATCTGCCAAGAGGTTTTCAGATCCTAAATAGTGTTAAATAAGTTTATAACAGGCGTTACAACAAACATTTGTGTAATAATATGTCGTATTTATAATAATAATAATAATAATAATAATAATAATGCATTGGTTTTATATAGCGCTTTTCTGGACACTCAAAGACGCTTTACATTGCACTATTAATTCACTCCATACCCGGGGGTGGCAAGCTACTATTGTAGCCACAGCTGCCCTGGGGTAGACTGACGGAAGCGAGGCAACCAGTCTGCGCCATCGGCCCCTCCGACCACCACCAACCACTCACTCACTACATTCACTAGGCTTCCTGGTGTTACTAAACGGTCTCCCATCCAGGTACCGACCAGGCCCTTCCCTGCTTAGCTTCCAAGGTCTGACGGGATTGGGCAGAGCAAAGGCGGTATGACCTATTTATACATGAACATAACGCAAATCAACGTAAACTCTTTGTAAGTATTAAGTTATGCAACTAAATACAATCCCAACACTGCTGAGGCTCAGCCCCTCCCCCTTCTCCAAGCTGACCAATAGAAAGTGAGTGTGTGGTCAGAGGGAGGAGCTCACAGAGGTTTAAAAGCAGCTCCTCTCCGCTCCTCTGCAGTTCTCTTCTCTGTCACAGTCAGGAATAAACAAACATGGCCAGAACCAAACAAACCGCCCGTAAATCCACCGGAGGCAAAGCCCCCAGGAAGCAGCTGGCCACTAAGGCCGCCCGTAAGAGCGCCCCGGCCACGGGAGGAGTGAAGAAGCCTCACCGCTACAGGCCCGGCACCGTGGCTCTGAGGGAGATCCGCCGCTACCAGAAATCCACCGAGCTGCTGATCCGCAAGCTGCCCTTCCAGCGCCTGGTCCGAGAGATCGCCCAGGACTTCAAGACCGACCTGCGCTTCCAGAGCTCCGCCGTCATGGCTCTGCAGGAGGCCAGCGAGGCTTACCTGGTGGGTCTGTTCGAGGACACCAACCTGTGCGCCATCCACGCCAAGAGAGTCACCATCATGCCCAAAGACATCCAGCTGGCCCGGCGCATCCGCGGAGAGAGAGCTTAGACACAACCGGCTCCTCTGAGGAAAAAACGGCTCTTTTCAGAGCCACCACTTCCCTAAAGAGCCGCTTCAGTCTAACATGACACTGTACATGTCAAAATCAGGACAAGTTCCGTTTACTAGAGAAGAAAGTAGTGCCCAATATGCGTTAAGAATTAGGTGCAATTGATAGTGGTGGGATTTATGGCTCTAAAGGGAGCCGTTCACTTTAGAGCCGACTGGCACTTTTTAACTTTTTTTTTTTAATTAAGTTAATACCCTCCGAACGTAATTTTAACGAAAATGTCACTATTTCAAGCAATATAACATCGATATTTCCTGTATGGAATTGTTACATCAATCACACGACCTGAATAAGCTTCTATTTCTCTCATTCACGTAACTTTTTCTCCCGCGCGCAAGAGGGAAAAAAACGTATATGAAAGAGGTCGAGCTTCAACGCGATCTCCTCTGTAACCGTAGTTTATTTCATTAAGACTTTTGTTATTTCTCAGACGCGTTGCCTTACGCGTGCTCACTTTGAGCTCCTCGTGGGGCGGACTGAGGAGGAGACCAAGAGCTGCTGTAGCGGTGCTGGCACAGGGAGAGTTCGGGAACGCGCTCGCCGTTTCCCCAGAGCCGCGCCCACGTCCCGCGGTCGTGCATTCACAAACTGTCCCTCTGCCACTCCTCTCTCCGTCTGCCCCACTCCAGCAGTGACTTTTGTTTCGCAAAATAAGCATGCACAACTAAGTGACGCCCCTCCTCCGAAGAGGAATAAAATAATAAAAATATATATTATATATATATAATATATTTATATATCATTTTACTCAGGTAGAAAGAAGTACCAACTACCCTAAGACGTATAATTGGGCTACTTCAAAAAGTTACTCAAGTACATTGATTATACTCGAGTAGTACACTGTAAAGACTCGTTCAAAAGAGCCGGATCGTTCGCGACCGACACATCACCAGAACTTGAGTACTGGATATAAAATGCATGATTAAGTAGTGAAATAAAATGAAACATACATGAAATTAGCCAAGCCTGTGTGTCCTCCGAATAAAGCGCATGAAACTATTCTCACTGGAATGAGAACCTCTTTTACTCATGAGTAGGCCTTCTTTGTATTATACTAATACTATACTATACTAATACTAATACTATACTATACTATACTATACTATACTATACTATACTATACTATACTATACTATACTATACTATACTATACTATACTATACTATACTATACTATACTTTATATATCATTTTACTCAGGTAGAAAGAAGTACCAACTACCCTAAGACGTACAATTAGGCTACTTCAAAAAGTTACTCAAGTAAATTGATTGTACTCGAGTAAATGTAGCGGAGTACTGGTCGCCTGTTTTAAGTACAGATTTAAATATGTTCAATTTTTTAAATATCTTCTGTCTTGAGAGAAGTCCGTTTAGGTTTACAGGAAACACTTTCAGAACCTTGGACAGCGACAGTAATACACATGCATAACATCATTAAGCTCTGATCAAGGGAACAGTATATGGTTCAATAACATTAACCACAGGACTTTAGAGCCAGTTTAGGCCTGTACAGTTTGTGCTACTTTGTAAATCTAGTGTTCTCCATGTTGAGTGGAATAAATACATTTACACTTAATATGAAGTGTCTTTTGTTGATTTGGTTTGAAAAAGTATGTAAAGTAATCTGGAATCTGGAAGTTTCTTTTCTCCGAATATAAAAAAGGAGAGACAAAAACATTTTACTGCCTCAAAAAAGAAAAGACACATTTTCCTTCAACTTTGATATGAGGGTGGAATGTTTTGTAATTGTGTGAATGAACTTGTTTCCCGATACAAATAGCTCATGTTCGTGGATCATGTGGACTTTCTGCCTGTTCCTGCGCCTCTGTTTCTATTACGATATCGACTCTAGTGCTGGATGTTTTGTGCAGGTACAAAATAATACCAAGTAAAACTAGGTCAAAAGATGAAAGCCTTTGTCCGCTCAGTTGGTCAGGAGCTCCAGGCCGTGACCTCATGTGTGTTTGCTGCTGCTGCTGAAGTGGCTTCCAAACGCAGAGCTCACTCCTGACAGAGACACTTTGACTTTGTGCCTCTGCAGAGGCGAGTTTGGAACAGGAAACGTGTCTTTCCTGAGGCCTGAGCGGCTCTGGGATGATGTGAGGAGGAAATGAGTGGGACTAGTCTGTTCCAGAATGCGCACAGTCAAAGGTTTGGATCGTTCCAGACGCACAGACTGACCAGAGCGTTTCTTTCACTTTTCGAGCCTTTTCCTGACGCGCACAAACACAAGAGCCTCTGATCCAAACGGGCTGAGTCTCTACGGTTCTCACGCTGTGTTTAAGGGCGCCTCATGCTCGGGGAAACTCCACTCTCTCTCTCAGACTGTTGTTGTGAGTGACGTTTAGAAAAACTATGACAGAAGAAGCTCCCGCTCCCGCCGCGGCTCCGGCCAAAGCCGCCAAGAAGAAGTCCGCCCCCAAAGCCAAGAAGAGCGGCCCCAGCGTCAGCGCGCTCGTCGTCCAAGCCGTGTCCGCCTGCAAGGAGCGCGGCGGCGTGTCCCTGCCCGCGCTCAAGAAGGCCCTGACCGCGGCCGGATACGATGGGGAGAAGAACAAGGCCCGGGTCAGGCTCGCCGTCAAGAAGCTGCTGGAGAAGGGCACCCTGGTGCAGAAGAAGGGCTCCTACAAGATGAACAAGCCCGCGGCCGAGCCGAAGAAGGCCAAGAAGCCCGCGGCCAAGAAAGCGGCCCCTAAAGCCAAGAAGCCCGCGGCCGCTAAGAAAGTCAAGAAACCCGTTGCCGCAAAGAAAGTCAAGAAAGCGGCCACTCCCAAGAAGGCCAAGAAGTCCCCGAAGAAGGCAGCCAAGCCCGCGGCCAAGAAAGTGACCAAGAGTCCGAAGAAAGCGGCCAAGAGCCCCAAGAAGCCGGCGAAGAAGGCCCCCGCGGCGAAGAAAGCGGCCCCAAAGAAAACCGCCAAGCCCAAAGCCAAGAAGGCCGCGGCCAAGAAGAAGTAACTCCTCCACTCTGTCCCCCCCGGACCAACAAAGGCTCTTTTCAGGGCCACACACTCCGCTAAAGACGCAGCTTCAGGCAAAGTCAGGCAAGATAATGCGTAAAATGACTATTACGCACAGTATGCGCTTTTACGCACGGGATTACACTAGTGTCAATGAAGGACAAGCATGGCTAAAATCTGCAGATAATATAGTATAATATATTTGCTGAATGAGGCTAGAATGAAAATAAATATTAGGGACTGAGACACTATAAAAGAGCCATTTAAATCACTCAGGAACAGGTCTGCGCTTTGTCCATGTGGAGGAGAAACATTGAAGCAGACGATATCATGAATTATATCTTTCCCTGATATCAAAAATGCTGAATATTATAACAATGAAATAACTAATAACACTTAGAACTGGTGATGGAGAAATGATCTATTTATTCTATAAAATATTGTTGAAAGTTGAATTTTATCCTATTTTTCCAGATGGTAAAATGACTATTACGCACAGTATGCGCTTTTACGCACGGGATTACACCAGTGTCCGAGCGTCCCAGTGTAGAAGTGTTTCTGTTGACTAAAAATAGGATTAAACTAAATGAATATGAGGGCTACAACTATGGCTAAATCCTTCAGATATATTTGTTGACTAATAATAAAAGCAAATGACTTGAATGATGTTTGTAAATGTTTTAAAGTCATTCCTGAGTGTATATGAAGCATTTTAGGAAAAAAGTGCTTTTTTTGTTGCTTCATGTGTCCAGTCGGTGGCGCTGGTGCGCACATGTCTTCCTTCAGGTTCTCAGTCAGTGAATATATTCTGAGTGTGTGGAGTCTCAGGTCATATTGTCCTGAAACCACAGAACAGTCAAAATGTCCGGAAGAGGAAAAGGCGGGAAAGGTCTGGGTAAAGGAGGCGCTAAGCGTCACCGTAAAGTGCTCCGTGACAACATCCAGGGCATCACCAAGCCCGCTATCCGCCGTCTGGCTCGCCGCGGCGGAGTTAAGCGTATCTCCGGTCTGATCTACGAGGAGACCCGCGGGGTGCTCAAGGTTTTCCTGGAGAACGTGATCCGTGACGCCGTGACTTACACCGAGCACGCCAAGAGGAAGACCGTGACCGCCATGGACGTGGTGTATGCCCTGAAGAGACAGGGCCGCACTCTGTACGGCTTTGGAGGTTAACTTTTCATCTGAGAAACAACGGCCCTTTTTAGGGCCCCCACTTCCTAAGAGAGGCGCTTTTCATTTAGTAACTTAGTAACCATGACTATATATGCATATAATATTTTATTATTTATTACAAAACATTATCTACACTATCTGAACATGAACATTTTAGAATGAAATGGATCTATGGGTTTCCCCGATTAAAATATTAATATCAACTGTAGTCGGAAGAGCATTTGTGCTTAATTGTCAGAACAGTCAGATATAAATGACATCATGGTCCTGCAGAGAAACATGAAGCCATGAACAGATTTATGACTCACTTGGCGTTTATTAAGCTTCACTTTGTTCTTTTCCTCCTGAACCAGACTTTGTTTCATGTTTACATTAAAGACAATGTCGGACTTACTGATTGGGGCACCTTCATGTGTGTAGTGTCTATTTAGACCCAACGCTTTTGTATTTTCCCTCCAGAACTCAGTTCTTTGTTAAAAAGACCCTCTCCCCCCTCTTCTCTCGGGTTAATGGCGGGCTACTGGCCAAACAAAGGCGCATGCCGCCACCAACTCTCCCCCCTCTCTCTTTCTCCCTCTGCGTCAGAGCGTCTCCTCCAATCCCAGCTCAGACCCGGCACAGCGGAGTCTATAGAGCCCAGAATAAAAGCTGCGGCTGCGCCTTTGTCCTTTAGTCACTCCGCTGATCCTGAGCAGAGAAACATGCCTGAACCAGCCAAGTCCGCGCCCAAGAAGGGCTCCAAGAAAGCTGTGACCAAGACCGCAGGGAAAGGCGGCAAGAAGAGGAGAAAGTCCAGGAAGGAGAGCTACGCCATCTACGTGTACAAGGTGCTGAAGCAGGTCCACCCCGACACCGGCATCTCCTCCAAGGCCATGAGCATCATGAACTCCTTTGTCAACGACATCTTTGAGCGTATCGGAGGAGAGGCCTCCCGCCTGGCGCACTACAACAAGCGCTCCACCATCACCTCCAGGGAGATCCAGACCGCCGTGCGCCTCCTGCTGCCCGGAGAGCTGGCCAAGCACGCCGTGTCCGAGGGCACCAAGGCCGTGACCAAGTACACCAGCTCCAAGTAAACTGTCCGTCCTCTGAACAACACAACGGCTCTTTTAAGAGCCACACACTTCAATAAACGAGTCAACTTCTGGTTTGTCAAATTCCTTTTACGAACGTGCCAAATTGGCAAACGCTAAAATTTCAATAGTTCAGAATGAAAAACGTCAAAATGCTGTTAAAAACTACGCACTTAAATGAGCTGTGTTTTATTGGATATTCGCCTTTTGATCCTCTGTAGACCATAGTAGTTCCATATCCTAAAGCAGAGTCAGATTATCAAGTAACTAAAGAGCCCCTCCTTTCACCAAACGTGCAGTTTGTTAGGACTGACTTTAAAAGATCCATTATATTTGGGATTAAAACTGCAAGTGGCATTAAATGGCCCCGTGGGCCACGCCTCGATTAATGCTCCTCTAACCCTATATTATTGCAGGGCTGTCAACTCTCACGCTTTCCTCGTGAGAGACACACATTTGAGCGCCTTCACACGCTCTCATATCTCACGCTCAACCAAAATATATCCCTGACTTTTTGCAGCGAGCCGCTGTAGACGCTTTATTTTCATGTTTGTGTTTGTCCGCGCCGCAGCTCGTCTGCTCTTAGCGTGTGTGTGTATGACAGCGTTCCTCTATTTGTTGTTCCGGCGTCTGGCCCCCCCTCTTCCCCTCGCACGTGCTGCTGCAGCCGCGCTCTTACAAAACAAGCGTCTCCAGTGAGCGGTGACAAAAAGACAAGGTTTGATTTGGAGCTACTTTAGCCTAACAGCAAAGGGACACGATGCAGAGCGTGTGAAGACACAGTCCATTGATCTGTGTCCAGTTAGATCTGTTACTTAAAGCAGAAGTTTTCATACTATGGGAGTTTGTCGTGATCTGACATCTAATAGCAGCAGAGAATTCCGCTGGATCAAATACAGCCTGTCATATGCAACAATAGACCATGGTGGTGAAGGCAGCTCCATGGTGAGTGTAAAGACACGATTACATATGGAGGTGTTTGCTCATGTGCAAAACAAGTCACAAACAAAAGCAGTCATTTGTGTATTATTTTTCTAACCCAGCACTCTCGTATTTACATATCAGCACAATTATATTTTTTGTGTGTTCTCTGTTGAGCCTGACAAAAACGTATTGTGCAAAGTCCTGTGTGCTCAACATGCATATTGTACAATTTAGCATAGAGATTTAGTTTATACAGCGTTCTTTTTGTGACTCTGATAGCTATTAAAAGGAATAATTATATTCAAAGTTTAATCAAACATGCCATAAAAATATTCCAGAAGATTCTCTTAATTATATGCTGCTTGCTTTTTGTTGGTAATAAGAAGTAGAATGACTGACATGAGGCAGAGAAACAGGAGGGACATGACTTAAAACACTTTAAGGATAATCCAAACAACGCCTAACAAATGTTTTTAAAAGTGATATACAGTGACATACACGTGGTTCTGACCTTCATGTGACTGACTGTCCTCAAATATGCACAATGCTGTTTCATTGTACCTTTTGTCAGGGCTGTAACGATGAAGGGGGCTCACTGGGCATTTATTGAAGGGGGGTTCAGAAAAGTACTTCTTTAACAGCAGTAAATAGACCAGCTAAAGGTATTATTCATGATCTAAAATCCACCAAAATGCAGGAAATCACATCTGAATTATACACATTTTCTGGCTGCTGCTGTGGTGGAGCGCTGGTACATGGCTCCTAGAGTCCGGTCACAGAGCACGGCCTCACTGCTACACTCTTCCTGCTATGGAGGACCGTGGCTGCCAAAACAATAATTATATCTATAAATAAATAAATAAGTAAAATGAAGATCAAATGTGCAAAGAAATGCATGCATTTATTATAATAAGTGCATTTATTTATATATTTATTTATTTCTGTATTTATTTCTGTATTTCTCTTAATGTATGCAAATCATGGGGCGGGTCTTGAGGCCGCTGCTGTAAGCTCATTGGTTAATCTTTCTTCATGCACACAGACTGATTTCAGACGCCTGCTTCCGTCTATTGACAGTGGCACAGATAGTAGAGCGGGTCATCTTGTGACCAGTGGTTTGAATCCTGCAGGGGCACACTGTTGTTGTGTCCTTGGGCAAGACACTTCACCTGCCTTGCCCACAGTGTCTGTGTACATCGGTGTATGAATGAGTGTGTGAATGGGTAAGCTGGAAAGCTCTTTGCCTATTGAAGGTGGAAAAACGCTAGACTAAAGCAGAGTTTGGCAATGTCTGTGCTAGAGGCGGGATTCAAACCCTGGACCTTCTGATCATGAGACTTCCCGCTCGACCCACTGCACCACTGATGCCTTTGTACGCTCAAAGGGCTTTCCAGCAAGGATCTGCTCACCCAGTCACACACTCATTCATACATACACCAATGTACGCAGACACTGGGGGCAAGGCAGGTGAAGTGTCTTGTCCAAGGACACAACAACAGTGTGCCCCTGCAGGATTCGAACCGCTGGTCACAAGATGACCTGCTCTACTACATGTGCCACTGTCAATAGACTGAAGCAGAGCTCATGTTTGGCAGTTATGCTGGAAAAGCCTTCTGAAATCAGTCTGTGTGCGTGAAGAAATATTAACCAATGAGCTTACACCCGCCCCATGATTTGCATACATTAAGACAAATACAGAAATAAATATTTAAATACAGAAATAAATAAATACAGAAAAAACACAGGAAAAAAAAATACAGAAATAAATAATTATATAAATAAATGCACTTATTATAATAAATGCATGCATTTCTCTGCACATTTGATCTTTATTTTATTTATTTATTTATATATTTATTTATAGATATATTTATTGCTTTGGCAGCCACGGTCCTCCATACACATGCCCTCCAAACAAAGATTTAGTGATTTAATTCCAAAAATCTTGGCGTGAAACTTCATTCTGAGTGCTGCCAGTGGCAGCCATCTTGTTTTTTTCAACGGCCAGTCTGACTGGCTGTGCCAGTGTGTCACACCATACCATATCACCCCAACTTTATTAATAAAGTATTTAAACTTTACAGCTTGGCCAAAGTGTCATTACGCACATGGCAACAAAGCACTGACATGAATAGGCTTCCAGCTGCTCTCAGTGAGTATTTCCAGGAACTTAGGGAGATCACACCACCTCACAAAATGGCAGCCAGTTAGCTTTAATGGCGACCTCTCCATTAAATACACTGCTCACAAAAACTTAGGGCACACTCAAAAAACACATCCTAGATGTCAATCAATTTGATTTTTCGGATGAAAATCTTTATTCATAGTGTAGGGCAACGTGTTGAGAACAAAATAACATAAGAATGATAAATGGAAATCAAATTCTCAGCCCCTGGAGGTCTGGATCCAAAATTATAGTCAAAATCAAAGTGACAAATCAGGTCACTGGTTGATCCAAATTCTGTAAACATTCCTCAAAACGAGTCTGTATCATCCTCAGTCGTGTGTGTGGCCTCCACGTGCCTGAATGCACTCCCTACAATGCCTGGGCAGCTCCTGATGAGACCACGGATGTCCTCCTGAGGGATCTCCTCCCAGACCTGGATTAGAGCATCAGTCAGCTCCTGGACAGTCTGTGGTGTGGTGTGACGTGGCGTTGATGGATGGACCGAGACATGATGTCCCAGATGTGCTCTATTGGATTTAAAGGAGCTATATCATGCTATTTTAGCCATTCCAAAGTTAAGTATAGGCATGTATATGATATATTGTACCTCTACCATTATGGAGCACTCATTTTTGTGAGAAATATAAGTGTTTTCTGGAGGTATTTTTCGAACCCGGAAGACACAACACTTCGATTCAGTTAACTCCGCCCCCTCTCTCCGCACATACTTTACCGTAATATAAATAAACAACAATAAGTGAAGCTACTTCACGATGCAGTTATACGGAGTTGACATCAGCTTCATAAATGGCTAACACACATGCTAATATGCTAACACACAAGCTAACCCGCGTTTGGATTGACTCACCGCTCTGGTCCATCGCTGTTTACATTATGGGACTCGCGTTGGTTATAAAAGTTAATCCACTTTGATTCTGGCGAAGGTTCACCAAACATCCATCAGAGACAGTCACAGAAAAACACTATTTTGGTGATAGTCGCTGAATCCCGGAGAAAAAAAACAGCTTCTGAGAGAGTGGCCTCTTCTTGAAAAAGGTTGAATAAACTTCCGTCCTCGTAGCCAAACGCGCTTCTTTTTCTCCGTCCGTGACATGATCGTTAAGAAAAAAGAACAGGTGTGTTCAGTTATAACAAGCTCCATCTTCAGCTGCAGCGCAAACATGACTGATCTGTTCAGACGCTCAGGGGTGTTTGTTTTGACCTCAGCTGACCTGGAAGCACCTCGGGCACATCCTTTTTTTTTTTTTTTTCCTTCACTTTTTTTTCTCTTTGTTTCTCTCTTACGACAGAAATAATGAAAAAGCTGTTTTACAAATGAAAATCCGGCCGTAAGCATAGAATTAAGACATTACATTACAGACGTCGAGCACTTCCGTTCCGCTGTTACGACACAACTGAACACTCAGTCGTTCACCAGGAGAGGGCGGAGCAGCTGCTCAGAGAGCAGGATTCAGGAGGATTACTGAGAGCTGCGTGAATGAAGCCACAAACCACTCGGGGGGTGTTTTTGATAAGGAAATAGCATAACAACATGGCTAAAAGCTCCAAAAAGTCGATTTTGCATGATATAGGACCTTTAAGTCTGGGGAACGTGCAGGCCAGTCCATAACATCAATACCTTCATCATGCAGGACCTGCTGACACACTCTTGCCACATGTGGCCTGGCATTATCAGGCATCAGAAGGAACCCAGGGCCCACAGCACCAGCATATGGTCTTACAATAGGTCTGAGGATCTCATCCCGGTCCCCAATGCCAGTCAGGGAACCTCTGGCTCGCACATGGAGGGCTGTGCGGCCCTCCAATGAAATGCCTCCCCAGACCATCACTGACCCACCACCAAACCGGTCATGCTGGATGATGTTGCAGCAGCAGAACGTTCTCCAGGGCGTCTCCAGACTCTGTCACGTCTGTCACATGTGCTCAGGGTGAACCTGCTCTCATCCGTGAAGAGCACAGGGCACCATTGGCCAATCTGCCAATCGCTGTGTTCTCGGGCAAATGCCAATCGTGCTGCACGGTGTTGGGCAGTAAGCACCGGCCCAACTTGTGGACGTCGGGCCCTCATACCCCCCTCATACCACCCTCATGGAGTCGGTTTCTGACCGTTTGAGGACCAACATGCACATTTGTGGCCCTCTGGAGGTCATTTTGTAGGGCTCGGGCAGTGCTTCTCCTGTTTCTCCGTGCACAAATGAGCAGATAGCGGTCCTGCTGCTGGGTTGTTGGCCTCGGTCGCCCCCCCCAGGTCTCCTGGTGTACTGGCCTGTCTCCTGGTATCTCCTCCATGCTCTGGACACTGCGCTAGGAGACACAGCAAACCTTCTTGCCACCGCACGAATGGACGTGCCATTTTGGATGAGCATCACTCCCTGGGCGACTTCTGTGGGTTGTAGATGCTCCTCATGATGCCTCTAGTGGTGAGAACACTGGACAAATGCAAAAGTGTTCCAAAAATACGGTACAAAGGATGAAGACAGGGAAATGGTCTGTGGTCACCACCTGCAAAACCATTCCTCTTTTGGAGTGATCTTGCTAATTGCCTCTCATTTCCACCTGTTGTCTGTTTAATTTCCACAACACCAAGTGAAATTGATTCACAATAAGCGTGGCTTCCTAACTGGACAGTCTGATATCCCAGAAATTTGACTGACTTGGAGTTACATTGTGTTTTTTGAGTGTGCCCTAAGTTTTTGTGAGCAGTGTACTTTCAAAAACCTGCCAGAACGCGTTGAGCATAATGTGCATTTATATTATTCTTACAACCTTCAAATTATAACCCCAGGACCACAAAAAACTTTTTTTTCCCGCTTTATGTTTGGCTTGTATCCTGGTTGTACCTATAGGGCCTACCGGTCTCTCAATGACATCGTCAAATGTATGAGAACCACGAATTGCCCCTTGGACATTCTCCCCACAAAATTGTTGAAAGAAGTGTTTGTTTCTATAGGGCCTTCCCTCTTGTTTCTAATTAACACTTCTCTCTGCTCAGGGCATGTCCCTGATATTTTCAAACATGCTATAGTCAGACCCCTGCTTAAAAAAACACAGCTTGATTCTTCTGTTTTGTCCAATTTTAGACCTGTGTCGAATTTGTCTTTTATTTCTAAAATCCTTGAGAAAGTTGTTTTTATGCAGCTACAAATGTTTTTAGAATGCAATTCAATTCTTGAAAAATTTCAATCTGGGTTCAGAACAAGACATAGCACAGAGTCCGCGCTGTTGAGAGTACACAATGATGTGACCCTGTCTGTTGATGCTAAATGCCCTGTGGTTTTAGTACTTCTTGATCTAACAGCAGCTTTCGATACTGTTGATCATTCTGCACATTCTGCACAATAGGCCAGGATGAATGATGTGTGTGTGAGTGAATGTATGGTGGTGGTCAGAGGGTCTGTTGGCGCAGACGTGTGTAGTCGCGAAAGCGCCTCTGGCAGTCTCCCCCAGGGGAAACTGAAGCTACAAACGTAGCTTTCCACCACTGAGTATGGAGTGAATGTACAATTGTCTCATGTAAAGCGCTTTGTGACTATATGTCTGTGAAAGGCGCTATATAAATAAAGATCTTCTATATAAATAAAGATCTTCTTCTTCTTCTGTTCTTTTGTCTCGCCTGAAGCATCATGTTGGCATTTGTGGTGATGCACTTAGGTGGTTCCAGTCATATCTCAGTGATAGAACATTTTCTGTTATGATTGGTGATCTGTCCTCCTCTGTTGCCTCCTTGTCGTGTGGTATGCCCCAGGGTTCTATTTTGGGCCCCATGTTGTTTTCTCTTTACATGTTGTCACTGGGGTCAATTATTGCCCAACATAATCTGGCATTTCACTGCTATGCAGATGATCTGTAAATCTATCTGCCCGTTTCATCGAATAGGAGTGACGCTGTCAAATGTCTCATGGACTGCATATCTGACATAAAACTGTGGCTACACCAGAATTTCCTCCATTTAAATGAGGATAAAACAGATTTTATTTTGTTTGGTGACTCAAATTTTTCAGACTTTGGTTTGCTGTCCTCTTATATTAAACCAACGGTCAGAAACCTCAGGGTTGTCTTTGACAACTCACTTCGTTTCGACAAACAGATTGACAGTGTGGTCAGGTCAAGTTTTTATCAGCTGCGTGTTTTAACTAAAGTAAAGCCTTTTTTAAACCGCTCAGACCTGGAGCGAACCATCCACGCTTTTATCAGTTCAAGAATTGACTATTGTAATGCCCTTTATTTTGGAGTTTCCCAGTCCTGTCTTAATCGTCTTCAGTTGGTGCAAAATGCTGCAGCTCGTTTTTTAACAAATACACCCAGACGTCAGCACATCAGCCCAGTCCTTTTTTCGTTGCATTGGCTTCCAGTTTCTTTTAGAGTTGATTTTAAAATCCTTCTTTTTGTTTTTAAAGCCCTCAATGGTCTTGCCCCTTCATACTTGTCTGAACTTTTAACTGTTCGTGACTCTGGCAGATCCTTGAGGTCGTCAAACCAGCTCTTGCTGGAAGTGCCCAGGACCAAGTCCAAGCACTGGCGTGATCGGTCCTTTTCAGTAGCTGGACCCAGACTCTGGAATAAGCTGCCCCCTGATATGCGCACCATCACTGACTTTGGCCTTTTTAAATCCAGGCTCAAGACACATTTATTCAGACTGGCTTTTAACACTATGTAGCACGGCAACACTTTTTTAGTACATTTTACCTGTTTTATTGTTTGGTTGTATGAATGTTTTTAATGGATTTTATGTGGTTTTATTGTAAAGCACTTTGGTCGCCTTGAGTGTTGTAAAGGGCTCTATAAATAAAAATTGATTGATTGATAGATTCTGCATTCACACAACCCCATTGTAAATATTACCAGGACTATTTTATTTATTTTTTTAATGAGGTTGATGAACGAGGTGACCGCTGACCTGTGAGATGATACCCGTTGCTGAGCTTCTGTTCTTGGCGACGCGCCCGCCCAATCATCCCTGGAGTCCCCACGGCCCCTGCTCCCCGGGACCCCGCCGCTCCACTATGGCTGGGTTCAACGCGTGGTTCCCTACCTCGGAATCGTCTCCTGCCCTATATCCCCCTTACCAACCTCTCCCCATATGCAGTACACCGTGATGGGACAGGAACTTAGCCCGTCTATAAACCTGGACACCCCTAATGCCAGGAGCTGTTCAATATCCTCACACAATTTTACACTTTGGAATGCTGACTCTTGATTCTACCACACCCGTTTTAAAACCAAACAAAGCTTAGAATAAAACCAACACTGCCAAACAGATAAAACCAAAGCCTCTAAACCGTACTAGGGATAAAACCAGAGCTTCTAAACAGTAGCTACTAGACAGTACTTAAACAGTGCTAAAAATGAACTAAAAGTAGATAAATGCAAATGCAGTGAAGAGACTCACCAAGAGTTGTCTTTGATGATTTTGTATTAAAGCGTTAACAGGCAATACAGAATGTGACCTTTTTTATTGGACGGACGCAGTTTATAGAGATTCAAAAGCCTTATTAATAACCAGCTTTCAACCGTAGGGCCCAAAACATGCAAGTAGTAGAAGTTCTACTGGACACCGGCATTAAATTGAAAAGTTGAAGCGGACGGTTATCGACTAATGATTATAGAGACTTTAATTGTTGTTGGTAAAACTGAAATCATTTTCAGTATCACTGTAGTAAGAGTTTATTTGAATGTAAGCAATAATAATAATAATAATACTAATAATTTGGCTTCAAATCAAATCACATTACAGCGAGTAGTTAATGTTGATTCCTTGTTGTTTGTCAGATGAAGGCGGTGATGGAGGAGGCGGGGAACAGTCACCTGCTCACTCTGCTCACATACCCCCACACTGGTCACCTGATCGAGCCTCCGTACAGTCCTCACGTCCGGACCAGCATCTTTAGACCAGCCCCAGGTGGGGAATCATGTAAGTAACTAATAAGGCATTTATATTCTTGTAAACTTCAGTTTAGCCTAAACCTTTTAACCCTTGCCTTAAAGGGACTATACGCGTTTAAGAACGTTACAGATGTATTTTCCTCCCCCTACATGTTCCAGCCATGTCTAAAATCTGCCTCTAAAATCACATGTTGCAATAATGATAAACAAGCTAAGCAAGGATTGGATGACAGTACGTGATGCAGAGAACAATCATTCATTAATGTCATTTTCCAGTCATGTTGCTGTGGGGCGGGGAGACTGCGGCCCATTCTCGAGCTCAGGACGACGCCTGGAGGAAGACACTGCTGTTTCTGAGAGAGCATCTGCATGACAGGAGAACCTCTGCTGTCACCTCCAACTCCAATCTATGAGTCCTATTGCTAGGTTTCGGGTGACGTCACAGCAATCCAAAGAGCTACAATGAAACCACAACACAATATTAACATTGTCTTCTTTTGCTATGTTATGACATCACACGCGTGGCTTTGAAGAGGGGGAAGAAAATCTCTCATGGGAATCACAATTTTTCACTCTTTTTAGCCGTTTTCTGGCACAGTATAAACATATTTATCACACACAAATAAGATTGTTCAGCAGATTGTTCTGGCTCCCAACCTAAACGTAGTTTTATTCATATTTAGCAGTGTGTTGAGTTCAAACTAAAGCTAAAACACTCTTCAAGTCAAGTCTTTTGCAGTGAAATATCACTGAAATGAAGTTCTGATAAAATCATATTGAATTACTCTTCATCATCATCCAGGCCTCACTTTAGAAGAGCCTTAATCAGTCACATGCTCAGCTCCCAATAGAGTGAGCCGACTCTAAAATATTCTTTGGAACAGAGGAGTGGGCGGGGCTCAGTCTGAGCCTGTCTTCTGATTGGTGCGTCACTCAAAGGCCTCCCTCCCGCACATAAAACGCGCTGCGCCTCGGTCTCAGCTCATTCTTCCTGTGAGTCTTTTCAACAGTAAGACATTTCAAAATGAGCGGCAGAGGTAAAACCGGCGGAAAGGCCCGCGCTAAGGCCAAGTCCCGCTCCTCCAGGGCCGGGCTGCAGTTCCCCGTGGGCCGTGTGCACAGGCTGCTCCGCAAAGGAAACTACGCCCAGCGTGTGGGCGCCGGAGCCCCCGTGTACCTGGCGGCCGTGCTGGAGTATCTGACCGCTGAGATCCTGGAGCTGGCGGGAAACGCAGCTCGTGACAACAAGAAGACCCGTATCATCCCCCGCCACCTGCAGCTGGCCGTGCGCAACGACGAGGAGCTCAACAAGCTGCTGGGAGGAGTGACCATCGCTCAGGGAGGAGTGCTGCCCAACATCCAGGCCGTGCTGCTGCCCAAGAAGACCGAGAAGGCCAAGTAAAGTGTCCGAGACACTGATCACAACAACGGCTCTTTTAAGAGCCACCCACAGCCTCAGAAAGAGCCGCTTCAGTCACAGGATCATAGTTTATCCAGACTGTGCGCAATGCGCCTTTACGCATCGGCCTTGGTACAGCGCGTTTCCAGACACATATGTATTATTCATTCACAATAAACCTGGTGATGATGAGCTGCGTAAGTAGCCACAGCTGCCCTGGGGTGGCAATACAGATAATCCATACTAGATACAACTACACTGATAATTCACAGATAGGATAGTGCTTTATGCCAGTGGTCAGACATGAAGCTTGAAGTATTGAGATACTTTATATACAGTAAGAATTGCTACAAGTAGAATAGAGGTTCTGTTAGAGTGGCCTGAGGAGCTGCTAACTACTGCATGTGTTTTGAGTAGTCGTTTTGAGTAACTATTGTGGTGAAGTTACTCTCATTTAAGAGAGTTTAGGATACAGTTACTTTACTATAATCAAAGGGGAATGCAAAGGAAATATGGCAGAATCTAAACAAATTAACAGGAAAAAATGCCAAAGGAAACAAACTAATAACATTGAAAATAGAGGAATGAGTGAGGATGGAAGTGTGGTTGCTAATGCTCTTAATAATCAATATGTCACATCCATACAAAAATTGACAACAACACATAACCAATCTAATTTTAAAGTTGAACCTCTCAAAACTGATGCTCCCATATTGACATTCATGGAAGTGACACAGTCAAAAATAGAAACAATCATCTCATCTATCTAGTCTTCAAGGGCAAAGGACATCTATAATATTGATACCTTGTTTTTAAAATCAAATAGGGCATCATTAATCCCGTCCTTATGTAAAATTAATAAACTGGTCAATCACTGAAGGACTATTTCCTTTTTTTTTTATATATATACTTTATTTATATTTTAGACATGTTTACAAAGAAAGTGCAAGAAAATAAAGTGCATATACATTCATAAGAAATACAAAAGATTCTAAATTTAAAATGTCCCATTGTAGTGTGTTATTGTCCAGTGATTTCCGTCTTCTGAGTTCTGTGCAGATTTGTTCATAAAATGTTGAACTGTCAATGAAGGTTTGGTTTATGGTTTGTTTTGTCCGTGTTTTCCAGATTTTGACTGCTGTGATGGTGATGACAAGCTGAAATAACGGAGTTTTATTGGAGGGGAAATGGTCTTGAAGAAGTCCGTTAATAATAGAGCGGTAGTTGATGGTGAAGATGAGTCCGATTTGTTGCAAGTGAGTCCAGATTTGTGTTGATCTGTAACAGTCTAAAAGCAAATGCTCCAGTGTCTCATCAGCCACACAGTTTGGCATCGGGCACTTCTTGGTTTTAACGTAGCAGCTCCACGACACTATGGCCCGCACTGGCAGTCTGTTGTGGGCCATGAGCCAGAGGGTGTCGCGGATTGACTCATCCATCCGTTTACATACGAGTTTTTTAATTAATACATAGGATTCATCATCATTAAGGTGCTTGAAAGTGACAGTGTCCGAATACATCACATCACAGACTTTGTTATATAACATCTTGGACGTCAGACCATTCCAATCAATGTTATATTTATCTTTAAAATCACCATAGAGGAGTTTATATCCCGGACCTTGTCGAGCTCTCCCTTTTCGTTTTTTCCACAGGTTTGGATCGCCCACCCATGGAGCGCCTCTGGAGATGGCCAGGGACATATTTTTAACAAAGGCACAGGTTAATTTTACCACAATATTTAAAGCTCCTAAACCGCCAATTTTTTTGTTTTTATATAAAAGATCTCTTTTGGTGACTTCTCTGGTTGTGCCCCAGATGAAGTTCACACATAGTTTGTTAATTTTTAAAATACATTTTTTAGGAGGCGGAAAGACTGTGGCCAAAAACAGTAGTTTGGAGAGAATAAACATTTTAATATATTAAGTCTTAGATTGTAGCTGGTCTTTTTATTCTCCCATTTCTTAATTTCTTCTTGAATTTCTACAAGTTTAAAATGTTTTCTTTTCAACACAATTATTAGATATGAGTAGCCCCAGTACTTTAATTTCTGGTTTAGTTTGGATATTGATTGTCATTTTATTTGTTTCGTCCCCAATCCAAACAGCATTAGATTTATTTTGGTTTAAAATCGCTCCAGAGGCGTTTTCATACATTTTAAAAATATCATTTAATTGGTTTAGTTCAGTTTGGTTCTTAATTATTACGGTGACGTCGTCAGCGTAAGCTAATGCCTTAAAGGGTTTAGAGGCACCTATAGTTATACCGGTGATGTTTGGGTTTTTATTAATGATGGAAATCAGAGGATTTATGGCTAAAATGTAAAGAGCTGCACTCAGGGGACAGCCTTGTTTCCTCTTTTCGTCAGAGATGAAGTTTCCCTCATCATCATTTATGGTTTCAATGAATTTGTTTTGTAGCTTTTCTTTGTTGGACTTAAGGGCTTGGACTCCATTTCCTCGACCATCGATTTGAGCATTTTTAAATACATGAAATAACATTTCGGAATTGATATCATTGATTTGTTCCTTACCGGGGAGGCTGCCCGGTAAGGTCTACTCCAGGGTGCTGGAGAGGAGGATCCGGCCGATAGTTGAACCTTGGATCCAGGAGGAACAATGCGGTTTTCGTCCTGGTCGTGGCACACTGGACCAGCTCTATACCCTTCATCGGGTGCTCGAGGGTTCGTGGGAGTTCGCCCAACCAGTCCACATGTGTTTCGTGGATCTGGAGAAAGCGTTCGACCGCGTCCCTCGTGGTGCCCTGTGGAGGGTGCTCCGGGAGTATGGGGTCCGGGGCCCTCTGCTAAGGGCTGTCCGTTCCCTGTATGACCGCAGCAGGAGCTTGGTTCGCATTGCCGGCAATAAGTCAGACCTGTTCCCGGTGCGTTTTGGTCTCCACCAGGGCTGCCCTTTGTCACCGGTTCTGTTCATTACTTTTATGGACAGAATTTCTAGGCGCAGCCAGGGGCCGGAGGGTGTCCGGTTTGGGAGCCTCAGGATCTCATCTCTGCTGTTTGCAGATGATGTTGTTCTGTTGGCTTCAATGAACCAGGACCTTCAGCGCGCTCTGGGGCGGTTTGCGGCCGGGATGAGGATCAGCACCTCCAAATCCGAGGCCATGGTTCTCCACCGGAAAAAGGTGGCTTCCCCTCTTCAGGTCGGTGGGGAGTCCTTGCCTCAAGTGGAGGAGTTCAAGTATCTCAGAGTCTTGTTCACGAGTGAGGGACGGATGGAGCGTGAGATCGATAGACGGATCGGTGCGGCGTCAGCAGTGATGCGGTCGCTGTATCGGTCTGTCGTGGTGAAGAGGGAGCTGAGTCGGGGGGCAAAGCTCTCGATTTACCGATCGATCTACGTTCCCACCCTCACCTATGGTCATGAGATTTGGGTAATGACCAAAAGGACAAGATCGCGAATACAAGCGGCCGAAATGAGTTTCCTTCGCAGGGTGGCTGGGCGCACCCTTCGAGATCGGGTGAGGAGCTCAGTTACCCGGGAGGAGCTCGGAGTAGAGTCGCTGCTCCTTCACGTCGAAAGGAGCAGCTGAGGTGGCTCGGGCAACTGTTCCGGATACCTCCTGGTCGCCTCCCGTGGGAGGTGTTCCAGGCATGTGCTAGTGGGACAAGGCCTCGTGGAAGACCCAGGACACGGTGGTGGGACTATGTCTCCGAGCTGGCCTGGTGTCGCCTCGGGGTCCCCCCAGAACAGCTGGAGGAAGTGTGTGTGGATCGGGAAGTTTGGGCATCTCTGTTGAGACTGCTGCCCCCGCGACCCGGCCCCGGATAAAGCGGAAGAAAATGGATGGATGGATGGATGGATGGATTTGTTCCTTTATATTTTTCATTTGAAGTTCGTCTGTAAAAGTTTTATCTTTCATTTGTTTAATTGATATTAATTCTCGGACTAAACGGTCATAATTTTGGTTTTTGATTATGTTTATTTCTTTGGATTTAAATTTGAAGAAGGCTGTGATTCTCTGCTTAAGAAGCTCCCACAGCTCGAGGTTTGACCTGGTTAAAACTTTCAGCTGGACAACACGGGTTATTTCCTGTTTTAATTCTGAGAGTAACTCTTGATGTTTCAGATACTGCGTATTGAGTTTCCAAAAGCTTTTTTTCTCCGATCTTCCATAGTTAATGGTCGAACACACCATCAGATGGTCGGAGAAGTCAGTCATGATGGTTTTATAGGACAATATTTTAACATTTGAAGATGTATAAATTCGGTCAATTCTAGTTTTGGATTTAGAATAGTACCTAGTGAAACCATATGCGTTTGGTTTTAAATCGAAAAGCATCAACTAAATCATGTTCTTGACTTATTTCTTTCAAGAGTTTCCCTTCTGTACTTGTTTTTTGCACAGTGCTTCCAATACGGTCTTTTTCATCAGTGATAATGTTAAAATCAACACAAATAATCGTGGTATAATTTACCGTTAAAATCTCTCTCAGTTTTCTCAGTAGTTTACACTTTTTATGGAATTGTTGAGGAGTATGAACATTAATCAATCTAAATGTATGGTTTTGACAAAAACAATCAACCATCAACAGTCTCCCAGGAATAATTTCTCTTTTCTTTATAACAGTTACTTGATTAATTTTGAAAAGGATTCCGACCCTGTCTGCTTTATCCTCTCCAATAGAAATTATACTTTTACCTTTAGACCATAACTTACAAACATCATCAACATCCACAAAAGTATTAAGCCTCATTTCTTGGACAAATAATACATCATAGTTAGTATCGTGCAAGAATTCTAACTTTTTCTTTCGAAAAGTAGATGATTGAACACCACGGATGTTCCATGGGGCAATGCTTAAAGAGGACATCAGGAAGAGGGATTTTTATTGGCACGTTTTTCAAAGGCATGGGATCTACTCTTTCTTTTTCGTTTAGTTGACTCTCCTGGAGCACCAGGCTCTGAGCTGGAGGTAGACGCTGTCTCGGGAGAGCTAAGGGGGTCTTGGTTGGAGCTTTGGTCAGAGACGGAGCTCTCACTTGCACTTTCGTATTTTTCTTCATCTGAACATGATTCAATTGAGACCTCACCTGAGGAGCAGAACTCAGAGGATGGAGGGTGAGAGAGCTCATCCTCAGGGGATGCTGGGAGAGGAGGCCAAAGCTTCTGAGACAGGAGGCCATTGGGATCATATGCATCGGCATCATCTAGAATGGAGGTCTGGGCGCTGGCTTCACGCGGGAGGACCACGGTCACAGCACTGGCTCCAGGCGGAGGCTCGGCGGTCACAGCACTGGCTCCAGGCGGAGGCTCGGGGGTCACAACACTGGCTCCAGGCGGAGGCTCGGCGGTCACAGCACTGGCTCCAGGTGGAGGCTCGGCGGTCACAGCACTGGCTCCAGGCGGAGGCTCGGCGGTCACAGCACTGGCTCCAGGTGGAGGCTCGGCGGTCACAGCACTGGCTCCAGGCGGAGGCTCGGCGGTCACAGCACTGGCTCCAGGTGGAGGCTCGGCGGTCACAGCACTGGCTCCAGGCGGAGGCTCGGCGGTCACAGCACTGGCTCCAGGTTGAGGCTCGGGGGTCACAGCACTGGCTCCAGGCGGAAGCTCGGCGGTCCTGGCGCTGTCTCCAGGCGGAGGCTCGGCGGTCCCGGGTCTGGCTCCAGGCGGCGGGTCGCTGCTCCGGGCTCTGACTCCAGGCGGCGGGTCGCTGCTCCGGGCTCTGGCTCCAGGCGGCGGGTCGCTGCTCCGGGCTCTGGCTCCAGGCGGCGGGTTGTTGATCTGGGTGCTGGATCCAGGAGGTGGATCAGTGTGATCTGGATCTGGCTGTCTGGACTGATGAGGGTGTTTAAACTTGTTTGCATATGAAGAGGGGCATGTGAAAAAAGTATGTCCACACTTATTGCATAAAGTGCACAGTGCATCACAGGTGCAATCTTTAGCTTTATGCCCAAACTGCCCACATTTCCAGCACTTGATATATGGACATTGCCTCAATTGGTGATCAGCTGATTGACAAATAAAACAGGTGTTGTGTTGACCGGGATAGATTATTCTGCCATTATAAGGGCCCAATGATATTGAGTTTGGATATGGATAACAAGTCTTTTTGAGTCTTTTTTCAGCTGGACTTTGTATTTTCTTATTCCGTAGCATATGCCATATTTATCAAGTGGTTTTGTTTTTTGCATGATCGTACAGTACCTTTGTAGGTACAGTTCGATGTCCTCATCAGAAATCCTGCCAGTCCAGAATTTAACAACAATGAAGGTTGTGTCCATTTGTATACATGACTGAATGGACCAGTCCTTCCATTTTGTTTGGGAAGATTTGGAGGCATGTAACTCCAAAAATCGCCTCAAGGGGGCTTCACTCACAAAACAAAGCTCAAAGTCCCTCTTGTTTGGCAGTGCGATAAAGGAATAAATGTCTCTTGCATTTAACCAACAAGACTCAAATAGTAGATTATCACCAACATACTCCCTGCTGGGTGGGTCTCCTTGGCCCGAGTATTGTAAACGAGGCCAAAAGCGGCCAAACTGAGAGGAAAAGGGGCGCCCGAGAGATTTGCTTTGAGCCATTTGGCTCACATAGCACACATAACTCACATCCCGCCACTGCCTGGAAAACCGCTGTAATCACACTCATCTTTCAATCAGGTGAACAAATGAATATAAACAATTATAGATAAGCATTCTCCCGACAGTATCAACAGTATTGAAAAAATGTATTTCAGAGCAAATCACTTCTCATTTAAATTATTCACCATTTAAATTGCATCCAATGCAATTTGGATTTCGTAAATTTCATTCTACTGATACTGCAAACATTTATCTTACAGAGAATATCAAGTCAAAATTGGATAGAGGGGGTATAGTTGGGGCCATCTACCTCGATCTAAGAAAAGCGTTTGATACTGTCAATTCAGACATATTCATTGCCAAATTATCAAAATTTAACATTTCACCAAAGGTTCTACAATTAGTTTAGTTTAGTTTATTTGTTCATTTGAGCAGTTAAAATTCTGCTCAAAAGGAGTGGGCCGAAGCAAAAGCTTATAAACGCCAACCCCGAAATCATTACAATAAAAGTGGATATCACAACAATAGTACAAAAGAACATATTACAAAGTACAAGAGCCTTGGAACACAGCATGCGCACACGTGAACACAACGTACCCGTTTGTGATTTAACGCATTATGATACAATGATACATTTAGCAACATCATACTTGGATTTGCCTCCTTAGCAAGGAACCTGTTACATTTCAAAGCGTCTGTTTTAACACGGACCACCCTTACAAAGCACTTACGGGAATGTTCATGTAATTAACAGAATTTAGCAGAAGAGAAGCGAAGCACAACTACAACAACAGCCTCGTTACATATACAATGTTTGGTACAAAGCAAGTTACAAACGGCAAACGATTGTCAGTCGAATGGTTATCAATGTTATCTATCAATGCCAATGAATTATGTGATATGTAGTAAGTATTTAAGCCCTGCATAGTGGAGTGCGTTAAAAAGCCAGGGTGTAGAGTGGGCTAGTTGAAGAGGGCGTTAGCTCCCCATCAACAAACCCCCACCCAGCTGCCCTAACATCTTTTTTTTTTTTTTTTTTAGAAGATGTTCCTGTACTGTGAGGTGCATTAAAAGACGAAGTTTATGAGCCCGTTGGGAGGGGCCTCTCAGCAGATTTGTAGCTCGCCTGCCCTAATTCTCTATTTGCAATTATAAACAATAGAATGACAACCATTCAGAGCAGCAAATTGATCGTACTGCTCCCCCTAGTGTCAACGTGTTTCTTCTTCTCTGTACTTTTCAAAAATATTTTGTTTGTATTTATATTTGAACAGGTTGAGGTTTGGACATCGTTTCATCTCCATCTCCAATATATTCCACAATTGTACACCATTAACTGTCAGGCTGAAACTTTTCAAAGTGGAGCTATGACTCTGAGTCCTAAAGTTTAATTCATCCCGTAATTCATAACCACCAGTACGTTCTTGGAACCTTCTTTGTATTTGGTTTGGTAACAGTTTATATCTTGCTTTTTATAACATCTGTACAGTTTGGAACTCAACAATGTCGCAGAACTTCATGATCTTTGATTTGAAAAATAGTGGATTTGTGTGGACTAAAAACCCAACTTTATGAATTAATCTGACAGCTCTTTTTTGCAGCAATACTATTGGTTTAACTGTGTTTTTATAGGTACTGCCCCAAACCACAGTACAATAGTATAAATAGGGCAAAATCAGTGAAGAGTATAGGGTATGTAGAGCTTTGACGTTTAAAATGTGCTTTGCTTTTGCTATTACTGCAATGCTTCTTGATATTTTAGTAGATATATATTTAATGTGTGATTTCCAAGTGATTCTGTCATCTATAATGACTCCAAGAAATTTGATTTCGTGCACCCGCTCTATAACAACACCCTCTATCTGAATTCTTCTGAATTGTATCAAAGAGAGCGTGCGAAGTTGAATGATTGTTCCTAAAACCAAACTGATTATCAGAGAGCAAGTTATTTCTTTCAATAAAGCTGTCGAGTCTAGAATTAAAAACCTTCTCTAAGATTTTTGAAAATTGCGGTAAAAGGGAAACAGGCCTGTAGTTTGTAAAGAGATGTTTATCTCCAGCTTTAAACAGAGGAATCACTTTTGCTACTTTCATATTATCAGGAAATTGTCCAGTTTGCAACGATAAGTTACAGATGTGTGTTAACGGCTTAGAGATACTTTCAATGACAGATTTTAAGGTCTTCATATCCATATCATAATAATCTGTCGAGGTTTTATTTTTACACCCTCTAACAATATCCAATATTTCCTTTTCCTTCACAGGATTTAGGAACAAGGACATAGGATTTCTGTCTATCAGTTCACAGTTGTACTTCTCAACGTTTACAATTTTTGCAGCAAGGTTCGGTCAAACATTGACGAAGAATTTATTAAATGTATCGACTACTTCATTCATATTATTTATAGTTATATCCTACAATGGGTGGAATCATACTTAAAAGATAGGAAACAGTGTGTCAGGGTTAACAATAAAACATCCGAGGTAATGTATAATCATGTAGGTGTGCCCCAGGGCTCAACCCTTGGCCCTTTGCTATTTAGTTTATTTATCAATGATCTACCTGATGTGTGTTCTGAAGCATCATGTCAGTTATATGCTGACGACACCATCATTTATGTTCATGCAAAAACGAAAAAACTGGCAGCAGAGAAGCTGACATCTGCTATGGTGTCAGTCTGCGATTGGTTAAAAAAATCGAAATTACATTTAAATACTAGCAAAACTATGTGTATGTTTTTCTCTAAGTCGGCAACCAAAGAGAGCGACCCAATAGTTCTGGTAGATGGGCAAGCACTACAAGTGGTGCAAGAATACAAGTATTTAGGCGTCACCATGGATTCCCAATTATCATTTAAAAAACATGTTAAGAAATTGCGGAACAAAATTTAATTCAATTTAGTGAATTTTAAACATATTAGAAATAACTTAACGACTGATGCTTCAAAATTATACCTAAATGCCACAATTCTCTCGCATAGTAATGACTGTTTGACGAGCTGGTCTCAGGCCAACAAGACCACATTGTTGCCTGTAGAAAGACTTTATAAGCAGTCAGTAAAAACATTAGACAAAAAGAACAATTCTTATCATTACTGTAAAGTCTTTACCAAACATAATTTTTTAAAGTGGGAAAATGTGTTAATGTATTCAGATGTAATTATGGTCTATAAAACCCTAAATGGACTAGCCCCGCCCCCATTACAGGAGTTTATACAGCTGAATGTAAATACAAACACACGCTCATCGAGCAGAGGAGACTGTAAAATCCCATTTAGAAAAAACTTCTTTTGGACAATCTGCCTTCTCAGTACGAGCAGCTCACTCCTGGAACCTGATCCCAACAGACCTGAGGAACCTGACCTCACTCCACACTTTTAGAAACTCTGTGAAGAAGTGGCTTTTAGACAATCAGACATGTGAACACAACATGGTCTAGAGTCACCAACCACTGATACATGTCTTGCTGTGTGGAAGATTGTGGTGTTTTGTGTATTGTCCCTTTCTTATCTGTGAACATTTACCTACTTTTTACATATTTGATGTTGTCATTCATCATTCACTGTCTTTTTATGTCTCTGTGATGGTGTTTTTGCTGCATGTTTGTCCTGTCTGTCATGACATCAACCTGCCATGGGACTACGGATGAAAATTAGCCTATATGCCTAACTCCGGCAAATTTACATGTTGAAGAAACACATGTTGATTAATGTGCACTGTCCCAATTCGAATAAAATAAGATAAGATAAGATAAGATAAGATAAGATAAGATAAGATAAGATAAGATAAGATAAGATAAGATAAGATAAGATAAGATAAGATAAGATAAGATAAGATAAGATAATCCTTTATTGATCTCACAAAGGAGAAATTCACTTGTTACAGTCGGCGTTCAAGAAGATCACTCAGAGTTAATAAAGTGCAGCTGATACAGAGATTATTGCACATGTTACTTCACAGTCTTATTGTACAGTCTGACAGCAGTGGGGATGAAGGCTTTGCGGTAGCGCTCCGTCCTGCACTGAGGGTGTCTCAGTCTGCCACTGAGAGAGCTGCACAGCTCTTCTACAGTCCCGTGCAGTGGGTGGGAGGTGTTGTCCATGATGGAGGTGGGCTTGGCTAACACCCTCCTGTCCCTCACCTCCTCCACAGAGTCCAGGGGGCAGCCCAGGACGGAGCTGGCCCTCCTGACCAGCTTGTTCAGTCTGTTCTTGTCCCGCTCTGTGCTGCCCGGAGCCCAGCACACGGCAGCGTAGTGGAGAGCAGAGGCGACCACAGAGTCATAAAAAGTCCTGAGCAGAGGCCTGCTCACTCCGAAGGACCTCAGTCTCCTCAGAAGGTGGAGGCGACTTTGGCCCTTCTTGTACAGGGAGTTGGTGTTGTGGGACCAGTCCAGTTTATTGTTGAGGTGAACACCCAGGCACTTGAAACTGTCCACCTCCTCAATGTCCTCCCCCTGGATGTTCAGCGGTGTGTGCGGTAGTGTCTTCCTCGTGAAGTCGATCACCATCTCCTTCGTCTTACTGATGTTCAAGCACAGGTGGTTGCGCTCACACCAGTCCACAAAGTCTAGGATGACTGACCGATACTCCTGGTCGTTCCCCTTAGACACACAGCCCACGATGGCGGAGTCGTCAGAGAACTTCTGCAGATGACAGCTGTCCGTGTTGTATGTGAAGTCCGATGTGTAGATGGTGAAGAGAAACGGTGAGAGGACGGTGCCCTGAGGGACCCTGGTGCTGCAGACGACCACCTCAGACTCACAGCTGCGCAGCCGCACATACTGTGGTCGGTCCGTGAGGTAGTCGATGGTCCATGCAGTGAGATGTTCATCCACTCCCGCGTCCTCCAGCTTCCCCCGCAGCAGCGCCGGCCTGATGGTGTTGAAGGCACTGGAGAAGTCAAAGAACATGACCCTCACAGCGTTCCCGGCGTGCTCCAGGTGCATGAGCGCCCGCTCCGACAGGTAGATGACAGCGTCCTCTTTAAATAAAGACATTAAAAAAATAAAATTAAAAAAAGGATTACATCCCAGTGCTCAATCACTACATTTTAGCTTCATAGTGCACATTATTAAGAAAGAACTATTTCTCTCGAAAATAAAATAAAGATTTAATACAAACATTATGCACATGTGTCACATGATCTGCTCCTGAGCATCTACCTAGAGGTTTTCAGTTCCTAATTAGTGTTAAATAAGTTTATAACAGGCGTTACAACAAACATTTATGTAACTATATGTCGTATTTATACATGAATATAACACAAATCAACGTAAACTCGTTGTAAGTATTAAGTTCTGTAACTAAATACAATCCCAACACTGCTGAGGCTCAGCCCCTCCCCCTTCTCCAAGCTGACCAATAGAAAGTGAGTGTGTGGTCAGAGGGAGGAGCTCACAGAGGTTTAAAAGCAGCTCCTCTCCGCTCCTCTGCAGTTCTCTTCTCTGTCACAGTCAGGAATAAACAAACATGGCCAGAACCAAACAAACCGCGCGTAAATCCACCGGAGGCAAAGCCCCCAGGAAGCAGCTGGCCACTAAGGCCGCCCGTAAGAGCGCCCCGGCCACGGGAGGAGTGAAGAAGCCTCACCGCTACAGGCCCGGCACCGTGGCTCTGAGGGAGATCCGCCGCTACCAGAAATCCACCGAGCTGCTGATCCGCAAGCTGCCCTTCCAGCGCCTGGTCCGAGAGATCGCCCAGGACTTCAAGACCGACCTGCGCTTCCAGAGCTCCGCCGTCATGGCTCTGCAGGAGGCCAGCGAGGCTTACCTGGTGGGTCTGTTCGAGGACACCAACCTGTGCGCCATCCACGCCAAGAGGGTCACCATCATGCCCAAAGACATCCAGCTGGCCCGCCGCATCCGCGGAGAGAGAGCTTAGACACAACCGGCTCCTCTGAGGAAAAAACGGCTCTTTTCAGAGCCACCACTTCCCTAAAGAGCCGCTTCTGTCTAACATGACACTGTACATGTCAAAATCAGGACAAGTTCCGTTTACTAGAGAAGAAAGTAGTGCCCAATATGCGTTAAGAATTAGGTGCAATTGATAGTGGTGGGATTTATGGCTCTAAAGGGAGCCGTTCACTTTAGAGCCGACTGGCACTTTTTAACTTTTTTTTTTTAAATTAAGTTAATACCCTCCGAACGTAATTTTAACGAAAATGTCACTATTTCAAGCAATATAACATCGATATTTCCTGTATGGAATTGTTACATCAATCACACGACCTGAATAAGCTTCTATTTCTCTCATTCACGTAACTTTTTCTCCCGCGCGCAAGAGGGAAAAAAACGTATATGAAAGAGATCGAGCTTCAACGCGATCTCCTCTGTAACCGTAGTTTATTTCATTAAGACTTTTGTTATTTCTCAGACGCGTTGCCTTACGCGTGCTCACTTTGAGCTCCTCGTGGGGCGGACTGAGGAGGAGACCAAGAGCTGCTATAGCGGTGCTGGCACTGGGAGAGCTCGGGAACGCGCTCGCCGTTTCCCCAGAGCCGCGTCCACGTCCCGCGGTCGTGCATTCACAAACTGTCCCTCTGCCACTCCTCTCTCCGTCTGCCCCACTCCAGCAGTGACTTTTGTTTCGCAAAATAAGCACATGCACAACTAAGTGACGCCCCTCCTCCGAAGAGGAATAAAATAATAAAAAGAGCGCTCACCTCCGCGGACCCGTTCATATCGTTCACTGTAAAGACTCGTTCAAAAGAGCCGGATCGTTCGCGACCGACACATCACCAGAACTTGAGTACTGGATATAAAATGCATGATTAAGTAGTGAAATAAAATGAAACATCCATGAAATTAGCCTAAGATGTGTGTCCTCCGAATAAAGCGCATGAAACTATTCTCACTGGAATGAGAACCTCTTTTACTCAAGAGTAGGCCTTCTTTGTATTGTACTAATACTATACTATACTAATACTAATACTATACTATACTATACTATACTATACTATACTATACTATACTATACTATACTATACTATACTATACTATACTATACTATACTATACTATACTATACTATACTATACTATACTATACTATACTATACTATACTTTATATATCATTTTACTCAGGTAGAAAGAAGTACCAACTACCCTAAGGCGTACAATAAGGCTACTTTAAAAAGTTACTCAAGTACATTGATTGTACTCGAGTAAATGTAACGGAGTACTGGCCGCCTGTTTTAAGTACAGATTTAAATATGGTCCATGGTTTAAATATCTTCTGTCTTGAGAGAAGTCCGTTTAGGTTTACAGGAAACACTTTCAGAACCTTGGACAGCGACAGTAATATCCATGCATAACATCATTAAGCTCTGATCAAGGGAACAGTATATGGTTCAATAACATTAACCACAGGACTTTAGAGCCAGTTTAGGCCTGTACAGTTTGTGCTACTTTGTAAATCTAGTGTTCTCCATGTTGAGTGGAATAAATACATTTACACTTAATATGAAGTGTGTTTTGTTGATTTGGTTTGAAAAAGTCTGTAAAGTAATCTGGAATCTGGAAGTTTCTTTGCTCCGAATATAAAAAAGGGAGACAAAAACATTTTACTGCCTCAAAAACAGAAAAGACACATTTCCTTCAACTTTGATATGAGGGTGAAATGTTTTGTAATTGTGTGAATGAACTTGTTTCCCGATACAAATAGCTCATGTTCGTGGATCATGTGGACTTTCTGCCTGTTCCTGCGCCTCTGTTTCCATTACGATTTCGACTCTAGTGCTGGATGTTTTGTGCAAGTACAAAATAATATCAAGTAAAACTAGGTCAAAAGATGAAAGCCTTTGTCCGCTCAGTTGGTCAGGAGCTCCAGGCCGTGACCTCATGTGTGTTTGCTGCTGCTGCTGAAGTGGCTTCCAAACGCAGAGCTCACTCCTGACACAGACACTTTGACTTTGTGCCTCTGCAGAGGCGAGTTTGGAACAGGAAACGTGTCTTTCCTGAGGCCTGAGCGGCTCTGGGATGATGTGAGGAGGAAATGAGTGGGACTTGTCTGTTCCAGAATGCGCACAGTCAAAGGTTTGGATCGTTCCAGACGCACAGACTCGTTCACATTGATGTTGTATTTGATTTCAATCCGAGGGGAAACTTCCTCCACACCGTCTCCTGCTCTGATCTGTCCTGACCAGAGCGTTTCTTTCACTTTTCGAGCCTTTTCCTGACGCGCACAAACACAAGAGCCTCTGATCCAAACGGGCTGAGTCTCTACGGTTCTCACGCTGTGTTTAAGTGCGCCTCGTGCTCGGGGAAACTCCACTCTCTCTCAGACTGTTGTTGTGAGTGACGTTTTGAAAACTATGGCAGAAGAAGCTCCCGCTCCCGCCGCGGCTCCGGCCAAAGCCGCCAAGAAGAAGTCCGCCCCCAAAGCCAAGAAGAGCGGCCCCAGCGTCAGCGCGCTCGTCGTCCAAGCCGTGTCCGCCTGCAAGGAGCGCGGCGGCGTGTCCCTGCCCGCGCTCAAGAAGGCCCTGACCGCCGCCGGATACGATGGGGAGAAGAACAAGGCCCGGGTCAGGCTCGCCGTTAAGAAGCTGCTGGAGAAGGGCACCCTGGTGCAGAAGAAGGGCTCCTACAAGATGAACAAGCCCGCGGCCGAGCCGAAGAAGGCCAAGAAGCCCGCGGCCAAGAAAGCGGCCCCTAAAGCCAAGAAGCCCGCGGCCGCTAAGAAAGTCAAGAAACCCGTTGCCGCTAAGAAAGTCAAGAAAGCGGCCACTCCCAAGAAGGCCAAGAAGTCCCCGAAGAAGGCAGCCAAGCCCGCGGCCAAGAAAGTGACCAAGAGCCCGAAGAAAGCGGCCAAGAGCCCCAAGAAGCCGGCGAAGAAGGCCCCCGCGGCGAAGAAAGCGGCCCCAAAGAAAACCGCCAAGCCCAAAGCCAAGAAGGCCGTGGCCAAGAAGAAGTAACTCCTCCACTTTGTCCCCCCCGGACCAACAAAGGCTCTTTTCAGGGCCACACACTCCGCTAAAGACGCAGCTTCAGGCAAAGTCAGGCAAGATAATGCGTAAAATGACTATTAGGCACAGTATGCGCTTTTACGCACGGGATTACACTAGTGTCAATGAGGGACAAGCATGACTAAAATCTGCAGATAATATAGTATAATATATTTGCTGAATGAGGCTAGAATGAAAATAAATATTAGGGACAGAGACACTATAAAAGAGCCATTTAAATCACTCAGGAACAGGTCTGCGTTTTGTCCATGTGGAGAAGAAACATTGAAGCAGACGATATCATTAAATATATATTTCCCTGATATTAAAAAATGCTTAATATTATAACAATCAAATAACTAATAACACTTAGAAGTGGTGATGGAGAAATGATCTATTTATTCTGATAAAATATTGTTGAAAGTTGAGTTTTATCCTGTTTTTCCAGATGATGCGTAAAATAACTATTACGCACAGTATGCGCTTTTACGCACGGGATTACACCAGTGTCCGAGCGTCCCAGTGTAGAAGTGTTTCTGTTGACTAAAAATAGGATTAAACTAAATAAATGTGAGGGCTAAAACTATGGCTAAATCCTGCAGATATATTTGTTGACTAAATAAGGCCAGACTGAAAATAAATATTGGGGACTAAGACACTTTTAAAGAGCCATTTAAATAATTATATAAAATAACAGGTCTGTGCTTTGTCCATGTTTGAGTATATTATATGATATCAAAGCTTACATAAGAATAAATTTGTCTAAAAGTAAGTTCAAAAAGAGTTCCATCAGTGTGTTCAGAGTTGGATCTCTGTCTCTTTTCTGTCTGAAGAAACACTTTGGGAAATGGCTTTGAGCTTGAAAACAGAACCTAATTGGTTCAGATCTATTGAAATGTATGACCCTCCTGAACTGATGCTTCTGGTTTTCTCAAAAAACACACTCTTTAAAACCATGTGTGATTTTTAACACTATTTCTGTGTCATTTCTCATTTTTGGTTGTGTTAAAGTTGTGTCGGTTTTCACATTTCTGTGTAAAAAAACAGCTGGTTTTAAGTCATTTGATTTTCACAAACAGTGTGAACATCTGTATTCACATCTTTGACTTAGTGATTATGGTGAGCATGAACAATGTAAATCAGTCTTTTTTTATGTTGATCAAACATCCTCAGCTAATTACACATACAAATGACTTGAATGATGTTTGTAAATGTTTTAAAGTCATTCCTGAGTGTATATGAAGCATTTTAGGAAAAAAAGTGCTTTTTTTGTTGCTTCATGTGTCCAGTCGGTGGCGCTGGTGCGCACATGTCTTCCTTCAGGTTCTCAGTCAGTGAATATAGTCTGAGTGTGTGGAGTCTCAGGTCATATCGTCCTGAAACCACAGAACAGTGAAAATGTCCGGAAGAGGAAAAGGCGGGAAAGGTCTGGGTAAAGGAGGCGCTAAGCGTCACCGTAAAGTGCTCCGTGACAACATCCAGGGCATCACCAAGCCCGCTATCCGCCGTCTGGCTCGCCGCGGCGGAGTCAAGCGTATCTCCGGTCTGATCTACGAGGAGACCCGCGGGGTGCTCAAGGTTTTCCTGGAGAACGTGATCCGTGACGCCGTGACGTACACCGAGCACGCCAAGAGGAAGACCGTGACCGCCATGGACGTGGTGTACGCCCTGAAGAGACAGGGCCGCACTCTGTACGGCTTTGGAGGTTAACTCTTCATCTGAGAAACAACGGCCCTTTTTAGGGCCCCCACTTCCTAAGAGAGGCGCTTTTCATTTAGTACCCGTTAATAACCATGAATATATATGCATATAATATTTTATTTATTACAAAACATTATCTACACTGTATTTCAAACTGTCCTGATGAAATAAGGTTTGCAAACTCAGTGTGGTGTTAATAATTAATCCTGACATGAACTCTATTCCTGATAGTGTGTGAAACTGCTGTTATGCTAAAGGCCACGATAGGAACATTTTAGAATGAATATCTCAGCTCTAAAGGAGCTTCATGGATCCATGGATTTCCCTGATTATTAAAATATTACTATACAAAACACAGGAAGAGCATTTGTGCTGAAACTGTCATAACAGTCAGATATAAACGACATCATGGTCCTGCAGAGAAACAAATGAAGCCATGAACAGATTCATGACTCGTTTATTAAGCTTCACTTTGTTCTTTTCCTCCTGAACCAGACTTTGTTTCATGTTTACATTAAAAACAATGTAGGACTTACTGATTGGGGCACCTTCATGCTTGTACTGTCTATTTGAACAGACCCAACGCTTTTGTATTTTCCCTCCAGAACTCAGTTCTTTGCTAAAATAGATCCTCCCCCCCCTCTTCTTTCGGGTTAATGGCGGGCTACTGGCCAAACTAAGGCGCATTCCGCCACCAACTCTCCCCCCTCTCCCTCTGCGGCTCCTCCAATCCCAGCTCAGACCCGACACAGCGGAGTCTACAGAGTCCAGAATAAAACCTGCGGCTGCGCCTCTGTCCCTCAGTCACTCCGCTGATCCTGAGCAGAGAAACATGCCTGAACCAGCCAAGTCCGCGCCCAAGAAGGGCTCCAAGAAAGCCGTGACCAAGACCGCAGGGAAAGGCGGCAAGAAGAGGAGAAAGTCCAGGAAGGAGAGCTACGCCATCTACGTGTACAAGGTGCTGAAGCAGGTCCACCCCGACACCGGCATCTCCTCCAAGGCTATGAGCATCATGAACTCCTTTGTCAACGACATCTTTGAGCGCATCGGAGGAGAGGCCTCCCGCCTGGCGCACTACAACAAGCGCTCCACCATCACCTCCAGGGAGATCCAGACCGCCGTGCGCCTCCTGCTGCCCGGAGAGCTGGCCAAGCACGCCGTGTCCGAGGGCACCAAGGCCGTGACCAAGTACACCAGCTCCAAGTAAACTGTCCGTCCTCTGAACAACACAACGGCTCTTTTAAGAGCCACACACTTCAATAAACGAGCTGTGCTTCTTTTTTGTATTCACCTTTAACGTGCGTTTCTGACACAAATCGTCAGAATGCTGATCCAGGTTAGACTGTATTAAGCAAAGAGTCCGCAGTGAAATAATTTGAAATTCTGATTTACACATTTCTTGCTGTAGCTAGTTGCGATGTTTACTACTTGCGATGGGATTCATGGATCTTTGAAAGGAGCATTATTTTTTTATTTTTTAAGTAAATCCCTCCGAAATGGACTTTATTTGAACGAAAAATTCACTTTTACACAATATAACATGTGTTTCACAGGACCCGATTAAGCTTCTATTCCTCTCATTAATATAACTTTTAATCTGCACTTCTCTCCCTCGCTCAAGAGAGGGGAAAACACTTAAGTGAAAGAGGTCTAGCTTCAACACGAACTCCTCTAACCGTTGTTATTTCATGAGGACTCTCGCTCGTGGGACGGCGGTGATGACCGGGGCGGACTGAGGAGGAGGCAGTTGGGTTGGTGATTAGAGTGAACCTGCCCCCCCCCCCCCCCCCCCCCCCCCCCCCCCCCATCATACTCAAATTTCAATGACAAATATGTCAATCGTGTGTGCTGTTTTGTGCTGTAAAAATCTTTGTTTGTGCTGTTACGGTTTTTGAGATATTGATTGTTTTTTGCATGCAGTGTGTGTTGCCGTGCGCCTCTGACACGTGCGCGCGCCTCAGAGGAGGACGAGGGTGAACGCCTCAAGGCTCTAAAGTTTGTAATATAAAAACCGAACCAGCACAAACGGAAATCTTTACAGCACAAAACAGCAGAGATGTAGAGGAAGCGGTGACACATTTTTTACCCGTTTTAGAACTTTCTAACGAGCAGGGTGACCTCAGATCTGACCAATAAAACAATCATTAATATCTCAAAAACCATAACAGCACAAACGAAGATTTTTACAGCACAAACGAGTGACATATTTTTCATTTAAATTTGAGGGGGGCCAGGTTCACTCTAATCTCTAAATCTTCCCCACTCCAGCAGTGACTTTTGTTTCGCAAAATAAGCATGCACAACTGAGTGACGCCCCTCTCCCGAAGAGGAATTAAAACAAAATAACGTTCATATCGTTCACTGTAAAGACTCGTCGCGACCGACACATCACTGTTACCTTTCTATGAAATAAGTAAACATGCCTTTTATATTGGAGTAAAGCGTAACAGGTATCTTGAATTAAAAAAATGGGGTAGAAAGGGTAAAAAAACAATAGTACAGAGGCGGGGAGTACTGTTGCACATACCTTTTTGAGGTAATTTTACATCTTAGAGTAGTTATATGGTTCTTTTTATTACATAATTAATACTATCGTGAAGCATCTGTTCTAAGCACACAAAACCGAAGGAAAAACTGATTTGTTCAAGAGTGATTAAAGCTTCAATGTACTTCAGGGGGAAAATATATTTCTGTATATATTCAAGCAATTACTCTCTACTCGTGTTTAGCTACTTTTTAGGCTGTGGTCACTTTAATACATTTTAATATATGAAAGTGGCTTTAATGTTATTATTCTAACGTGCACAGCTCAGTGTGATGTGAGGCCTACAGGTTATTTCATATTCGACTGAAGCGGCTCTTTAGGGAAGTGGTGGCTCTGAAAAGAGCCGTTTTTTCCTCAGAGGAGCCGGTTGTGTCTAAGCTCTCTCTCCGCGGATGCGCCGGGCCAGCTGGATGTCTTTGGGCATGATGGTGACCCTCTTGGCGTGGATGGCGCACAGGTTGGTGTCCTCGAACAGACCCACCAGGTAAGCCTCGCTGGCCTCCTGCAGAGCCATGACGGCGGAGCTCTGGAAGCGCAGGTCGGTCTTGAAGTCCTGGGCGATCTCTCGGACCAGGCGCTGGAAGGGCAGCTTGCGGATCAGCAGCTCGGTGGATTTCTGGTAGCGGCGGATCTCCCTCAGAGCCACGGTGCCGGGCCTGTAGCGGTGAGGCTTCTTCACTCCTCCCGTGGCCGGGGCGCTCTTACGGGCGGCCTTAGTGGCCAGCTGCTTCCTGGGGGCTTTGCCTCCGGTGGATTTACGGGCGGTTTGTTTGGTTCTGGCCATGTTTGTTTACTCCTGACTGTGACAGAGAAGAGAACTGCAGAGGAGCGGAGAGGAGCTGCTTTTAAACCTCTGTGAGCTCCTCCCTCTGAGCACACACTCACTTTCTATTGGTCACTTTGGAGAAGGGGGAGGGGCTGAGCCTCTGTTGGGATTGTATTTAGTTACAGAACTTAATACTTACAAAGAGTTTATGTTGATTTGTGTTATATTCATGTATAAATACGACATATTATTACACAAATGTTTGTTGTAACGCCTGTTATAAACTTATTTAACACTAATTAGGAACTGAAAACGTCTTGGCAGATGCTCAGGAGCAGATCATGTGACACATGTGCATAATGTTTGTATGAAATCTTTATTTTATTTTAGGGAGAAATAGTTCTTTCTTCATAATGTGCACTATTAAGCTAAAATGTAATGATTGAGCACTGGGATGTAATCCTTTGATTCTAGGAAAGTAACTAAACACTCTTAAATGAGAGCAACTTCACAATAGTTACTCAAAACGCTTTTCAAAGTACATGCAGTAGTTAGCCACTCCTCAGGCCACTCTAACTGAACCTTTATTATACTTGTAACGATTCTTGTTATATATAATCTTAATACTTCAAGCTTCATGTCTGACCACTGGCACATAGCACTATCATATCCGTGAATTATCAGTGTTGTATCCAGTATGGATTATCTGTATTGCCACCCCAGGGCAGCTGTGGCTACTTATGCAGCTCATCACCAGGTTTATTGTGAATGAATAATACATGTGTGTCTGGAAACGCGCTGTACCAAGGTCGATGCGTAAAGGCGCATTGCGCACAGTCTGGATAAACTATGATCCTCTGACTGAAGCGGCTCTTTCTGAGGCTGTGGGTGGCTCTTAAAAGAGCCGTTGTTGTGGTCAGTGTCTCGGACACTTTACTTGGCCTTCTCGGTCTTCTTGGGCAGCAGCACGGCCTGGATGTTGGGCAGCACTCCTCCCTGAGCGATGGTCACTCCTCCCAGCAGTTTGTTGAGCTCCTCGTCGTTGCGCACGGCCAGCTGCAGGTGGCGGGGGATGATACGGGTCTTTTTGTTGTCACGAGCTGCGTTTCCCGCCAGCTCCAGGATCTCAGCGGTCAGATACTCCAGCACGGCCGCCAGGTACACGGGGGCTCCGGCGCCCACACGCTGGGCGTAGTTTCCTTTGCGGAGCAGCCTGTGCACACGGCCCACGGGGAACTGCAGCCCGGCCCTGGAGGAGCGGGACTTGGCCTTAGCGCGGGCCTTTCCGCCGGTTTTACCTCTGCCGCTCATTTTGAAATGTCTTACTGTTGAAAAGACTCACAGGAAGAATGAGCTGAGACCGAGGCGCAGGGTATTTTATGTGCGGGAGCGCGGGCCTTTGAGTGACGCACCAATCAGAAGACAGCCTCACTGAGTCCCGCCCAAAGAATATTATAGCCTTAGGAGCATGTGACTGATTAGGCTCTCCTAAAGTGAGGCCTGGATCGCCACAACTTCAAAGACACTTTTGAAAGTGCTCACGTGTTGGTTATTTTGTTCTAAATGCGCCAGTGGGAGTTTTTTCTTTGTCCATGTGATCAGATCCAGTGGGTTATAGGTCTGTTTTAGATCTTTGCACATCTTCTTTATATAATTCGTGCTTATATAAGCATTGTTAAAAGAATTATAGACAATATGGTTGCTTTGAGTGATTGGCTTTTTAAATCTCAGGACTTCATCAGATTATTTTTAGGTGGTAACTTTAAAGCAGTGCCAAGTAAATTGTGCCCCTAGAGGCCATAAGCGCCACTGCAGGTGTCGTATTATGTTGCGTGTTTTACTTATTAATAAGTCGAATGCCCATCTCGACTACGCATGCGTGGGTCAATCAGGCTCCTAATTTCTGGTCCGATCTGACACAGTCAAAATGCCGGACTTATATGGGATTGGGGTATTGGGCTCATCTCCACCTCTGATTTCACTTCTTTAATGAGTGAGGCAGTGAGAGAGAGATTTGTTTTTGATGAACTTCATAAAACTGAAAATAAATCCTCTCTGTGTCCCCTGTGTAGAACGATGACATCACCGCAGAGATCATCTTCCATACTCCTTCCAAGCCACTTGGAGCCAAACAAAAAGAAAGGAAGGCAGTAGCAGCCATTAGGTCCACCTTAAATAAAAAAGTAAATTAAACAGGTTAGGGGACTTAAAGACGGCCAACCACAAGGCAAGGCAAATCTTACCGTCACACCCCCCTAGCCCTACTTGGCCTGGTGCTTTGATAGCGATAGCACCTCACACCACGCGAGGACCCCAGCAGACCCCGGACCAAAACATCGAGCGAGCAATGGACGCCATGGAGTGGTGCGCGTTGAGGCTCTTGCCACCCGCGACGCTAAAATAAACCATGTTTTAGACCGAAAAGGTCGGGAGCCAGCCTCCTACTGAACAATCTGCTGTGAAAAACTCATCTGTATGGACCCTGTAGGAGCCAGAAAAGGACTTTCTAGTAAATTTAAAAGGACATTTGAGTAGGGGAATACTTGCCTCCCTCTAGTGGGCGCTTTGAAGATGTAGCTGTGAAGATGGGAAACCATAAAGGGCAAAGAATAGGTGTGTTTAAGATGAAGTGCGCCTCGCCTCGATTCCAGACGAGACCAGGCGGTGGCGTCAGAGGGCGGAGAAAGGTGCCTCTAATCAAGGCAGACACATCTCAGCCCCGAGAACAGAGAGGAGCCTCAGATCACGCAGCGTCTCGCGTTTGTTAGAACGTTTGGGAATAAAACTATTTTAAAAGTTTGTGACACATTTCTGCTTCTCCCACTCACCAGACAGACGCCCCATCACTACAGCAAAAATAACAGACTCTCCTCTTACAGTTTAGGATTAGAATAATAAACTTAAGCTTATTTAAATGTAGGCCATATGTTGAACACACGGCACTTTATGTCATGAAGACTCTGAAGACTATGAAGCATTTCTGCAGATTTAAGTAGATCTCTGTGATGAGAAAAGATGAGGCAGGAGCTGTGGAGCGTCAGGGCAACACGTTTCCGATCTAAACACAACTCGTATCCAATCATCTGTCAGTCCTCTGTCAGCGTACGTGTTTACAGCACTTCATTTCCCACAATCCCTTTGGCCTTTGTAGTTCAGCCAGCCGAGCGAGGCGGAGAAAAGCAACTTTGCTCGCCTACCCAAGGCGCTCCAGCCGCCTCGGTCTCACGAGAATACAGGCACTGTCGCACAGGTGGCGTCAGAGTGAGGCGGGGCCATCTTGGACACGAATCTGACCGGCCTGCAGCCGCCTGCAGCTGCCTGCAGCGCCTCGCTCATCTTAAACACACCTATTAGGTGTGTTTAAGATGAAGTGCGCATCGCCTCGATTCCAGACGAGACCAGGCGGTGGCGTCAGAGGGCGGAGAAAGGCGCCTCTAATCAAGGCAGACACATCTCAGCCCCGAGAACAGAGAGGAGCCTCAGATCGCGCAGCGTCTCGCGTTTGTTAGAACGTTTGGGAATAAAACTATTTTAAAAGTTTGTGAACACATTTCTGCTTCTCCCACTCACCAGACAAATCGCCCCATCACTACAGCAAAGATAACAGACTCTCCTCTTACAGTTTAGGATTAGAATAATAAACTTATGCATATTTAAAATGTAGGCCATATGTTGAACACACGGCACTTTCTGTCAAATATGAAGACTCTGAAGCATTTCTGCAGATGTAAGTAGATCTTGGTGAGGAGCAGGAGCTGCGGAGCGGCAACACGTCTCCGATCTAAACACAACTCATATCCAGTCATCTGTCAGTCCTCTGTCAGCAAACGTGTTTACGGCACTTCATTTCCCACAATCCCTTTGGCCTTTGTAGTTCAGCCAGCCGAGCGAGGCGGAGAAAAGCAACTGCGCTCGCCTACCCAAGGCGCTCCAGCCGCCTCGGTCTCACGAGAATACAGGCACCGTCACACAGGTGGCGTCAGAGCGATTCTGACCGGCATGCACCGCTTGCCTGCAGCCGCCTGCAGCGCCTCGCTCATCTTAAACACACCTATTGTCTGCAGGAGGTGTGGCTGCAGCAGGAAGACCAAGGCTACGTCTGAAACCATCAAATTGTAGCCTCTAAGCTCTAACACTAGCAACTAACTCCTTAACCTTTAATGGGGTCGACTGTTAGATCTCTATGCAGTTAGTGAACTAGAGTTTCAGCAGCATTTTGAACAATCCGTCAGTCTACCACAGTTGCCCTGACTGACAGAAGCGAGGCAACCCGTCTCTGCCATTGACACAAACATTGTTTGGCTCATGATGGGGGATAATAAAGTCTTTAGTTTGACCTGTGAGAACTCTTGTGGGTCCAATGGCATTGTTTGCCATAATTTCCGTCTGGTTTTATTTTTGTTTTATAGCATCTTAAAGATCACCTTCAAATGTACTATCAAGTGTAAGTAAGTCAGTGCTTTATTGTCATTGTACAAGCGTACAACGAAATAGTGTTCAGGTGTCAGTCCTGAGCTGCTGCCACAGTGTGTCAACCTGACCCGCATGACCTTGGAGGGTCTGTACTATGCGGAACAAACCTGGCTGCCCTCTGTCTCCTCTGAAACGGTACAGTGCCTCCCTGTTTCAGAGCGTGGTGTCCTGCACTGGTCAGCTCCACCTCCTCCTTCCTCTTCCTCCTGCAGCTCCCTCCGCTCCAAAGCAGTCTTTCACCATCTCCTCGTTTGTCCCTTTTTTGTTTATTGTTGCTCGTCCTGCGACGCCTCCTCTGTGCTGCAGGTGTGGGGGCTCTTGGTGCCTCTTCAGTGTCTCAGAAGAAGAAATGTGTAGGTCTCAAATGGGTTTAGCTGATAAGCTTTTGTTTACCTTTAAAAAGCTGCTTTCTTCAAGACCATTTTGGACTCTCAAAATTAACAGATCCACCAAACCTCCACAAAGACACAGCAAAGACATACTAAAGTATCCAGAAAAAACAATGTGGAACACAGAAACCACAAATGCAGTTTGCAGAAAAAGGTAAAACATTTTTAGGGCCAGATCTTGTGGCGGCGCACTGGGCGGCGCAGGCTCTTGGCAAATTATTTTCCGAGTGGCGGAGCTATATGTGCCTTTCGCCTCCGCCACCTGTGAGGGGGCGTCACAAGAGGAGGTGACTGCACTGATGGAAACACGGCTGACATTCACTTCCTCATTTACATTGCGCTGTCTTGCGTTCTTTCTTAAGCCTTAGGCTCTCACAGGCCAAACTAAAAACTGTATTTACCCCATCGTGAGCTAAACGATGTTCACGTCTCCAGAGAAAAAGAGCTACTGCGTCCACTGTGGCGCGGATCGGCCCGCGCTTGGCGTGAACGCGAAGCAAAACAAAAGCACATGTTCACCCCACACAACCCTCTCCTGGACGCGGAGTCGATCTGGTTGGAGGAAAATGTGTGTGTCTCAACCCACTTAAATGCGCCAAGTCTGGAGTGGCAAGATCACAAAGTGCGCTCCTACTGAGCGCAAAATGTCACGCTATCGTCTCCGTTTTGATGCACAAGATCGGGCCCATAGTGTTATACCTCATTTAAAAAAATAAAAAAAAAGTAGTCCTGGTAATATTTGCAATGGGGTTGTGTGAATGCAGAATCTATAGGTACAACCAGGATACAAGCCAAATATAAAGCGGAAAATACTTTATCTACACAAAAATGCCCAATGAAGTGGAATATCTAAATGATAAATACAATGGAGTTTTTGAGTGCCTATTGAAGGTGGAAAAACGCTAGACTAAAGCAGAGTTTGGCAATGTCTGTGCTAGAGGCGGGATTCAAACCCTGGACCTTCTGATCATGAGACTACCCGCTCGACCCACTGCACCACTGATGCCTTTGTACACTCAAAAGGCAAGGATCTGCTCACCCAGTCACACACTCATTCATACATACACCAATGTACGCAGACACTGGGGGCAAGGCAGGTGAAGTGTCTTGCCCAAGGACACAACAACAGTGTGCCCCTGCAGGATTCGTACTGCTGGTCACAAGATGACCTGCTCTACTATCTGTGCCACTGTCAATAGACTGAAGCAGAGCTCATGTTTGGCAGTTATGCTGGAAAAGCCTTCTGAAATCAGTCTGTGTGCGTGAAGAAATATTAACCAATGAGCTTACAGCAGCGGCCTCAAGACCCGCCCCATGATTTGCATACATTAAGACAAATACAGAAATAAATACAGAAATAAATAAATACATAAATAAATAAATACAGAAATAAATAAATGCACTTATTATAATAAATGCATGCATTTCTTTGCACATTTGATCTTTATTTATATTTATTTATGTATTTATTTATTTATTTATAGATACAATTATTGTTTTGGCAGCCACGGTCCTCCATAGGAGGAAGAGTGTAGCAGTGAGGCTGTGCTCTGTGACTGGACTCCAGGAGCCATGTACCAGCGCTCCACCACAGCAGCAGCCAGAGCGCTCTGCTCTGAGAAGCTTTTGCAGTATAACCCAAATACTTTTATTTTTACATTCTTTTAGCGGACACATCTTTTTAGACAGACAGACATACAAACAATGAATAAAATATGCTGCCTGACTGACTCCGGTCAGCTCATCACAGGTAGGGCATCTTCTCCAAATAGTAAACTTCGTTCGTTTAAACGACCTACGATTTGAAAGTCCTTAGATGTTTTGCGTGAGAACTTTCTCCAACAAGTCACAAGTCGTCGTCTGAATTTCCATCCCTTCATCATTTGAGAAAAGCAGCATTTAAATCCAATCTTGAAAGGCCATAAAAAGCCGATCTGTCCAAAGATTTGCGCACGCCTCCTTCAGCGTTTTTGGTTTCTTGGAAAAGCTTCGTCAAATCACTCAGGTCAAACGTGAAAGCGTCATTTTTCGTTTGCCAATTTAATCCCATGCTTTTTACTTCAGAATTTTAGTTTCCTGAGATGTGCGTTGTTTCTTTGTGAAAACACACATTTGGTTTGAACCTTTTTATCACTAGGTCAAGACGCTTTTTTTCAACATAATTTGAAGATAATTCATTTGTTTCGTTCCAATTTTCTTTTAATTCGTTTGAGTTAATATTCCATTTGCTCTGACTCATTCCAGCACAGTCCTAATATTTTTTTCCGAACGAACCATTTGTGGCATCTGCTATACTCAGGACGCTGCAATGCCAATCGACTCCAGCTCCCCAAAAGAGCGCAGGGTACAACTAATTTCCTCTTCGTGCCCCAAGAGTACATGCAAGGTTTCAACTTCAACTTCAGTGGGTCCAGAGGACACTACATTCACAGTAACTGTGCCTTGGATGAGATTTTGACAATCTTGCAAATGTTCCAGTAACAATGTCCCAATAATTGTCACCACCAATTAATCCTCCCAGTTCTTCTGTCTCCACCCACCGCAGTATCTGCCACGCGCATGCCCTTTGTCTCAAGCTCCATGCGCAACTCGTCACCTGCAACTCGCATAACAGAAGTGCAAACACGGGGGTTTCAAGCACACCAATTTCAACACTGTGGCCATTTCGTATGTTGCTCAGTTTGATTTTTACAACATTACATTTCACTTGCTTGGGACCATCAGAGCCAAAAGTGTGCAACTTCAGTCCGATTTTGGTCAGGTTTAACGCACGAGAAATGTCTTTACGCACGAAACTGCGTTGACTCCCTCCGTCGAAAAGGCAGCGAGTTCATTGTCCTTTGACAGGAGTTTCAATCCAGACGGTGGCGGTTTGGAGCAATACCGTTTTTCGTGTTGATTCACTTGGGGAGATTGAGATGATGGTGTCAGTGGGATCATTGGAATTCAGATTTTCGTCATTCGTACACATTGTCTCTTTAATTTTTCTCGTTTTTCAGGCACACTCATTTGATGACATTCTTTGGACACGTGATCAGTTTTGTCGCAGAAAAGGCACATATTTCGTTCAATATTTCGTTCATAATTGTGCGAAGCATAAAGTGCAGATGAACTCATCTTTTGATTTGTTTTTTTGCGCATCTCCCAGTGACTTTTTGAGTCGTTTTCTCTTTCTTCGTTCGTGCGCTCTGGTTTTTTTCTTGTCATGTTCATTGTGCGCTCTCGGCTGTCCACTTCTTCTCTCAGAAAATCCATAAGCGCATCAACTTTCCAAACGTCGTCATTTTCAACACCTTTACTGAATTCTAAAGTCATGTCGTCAGGAATTAGTTTACTTTAAATTGGACACAGTAAATTACCGTAAATTTCCGAGACAACGCCCAAGGAGGTAAAGCTACGGATTTGAATTCTGTGTCATGTAGGCTATGCTTCAGCCCTTTAGGTGCTTCGCTGATGCATAATCTCGGGAGCTCCGCTTCCGGCCCTGAGAAGATCAGTTGATCTGTCCGCTCCAATCACCTAAGGGGAACCACACACCCTGCACCCCTATATGAAGGGCATTCTCCGCAAACTAGGTTCTCTTTTCTCTCAGCTCTAAAACCCTCAAGAAGTTACCTCAAGTATATCTATATTGGACTCACTGCCGTTGATACTTTCCACTTGAAGATGTCGACGCAGTCCCGTTTCGAGCGGATCTGCGGCCCCTGCCCGGCCGTCATGTTCCCTCAGGACGGGCATGGGGTAGTTTCCAAGAGGAGGATGACCGCACCATCTTTGAGGACGAAGATGCCTCTTCCATCCTCGAAGATGTTCTTCCACATGGCCGTTATCTCCGTGAACATGTCCCTCATCCCCTCGCCGCCGCCGCCGCCGCTGCTAGAATGGAGGTCCAGCTCCCTCCACAGCCTGCAGCTCCAGTGGCTGACTACTTACAGGGCCTAGTGGAGTCTCGTCCTAGATCCCGACCCATGGTGGCCCCGCAGATGGATAAAGCCAGGCGTGAATGGGAAAGTCCACTCAACGCTAAGCGTCCAGCAGCAGCATTTGGCCCATACGCCGCGATGGAGAACTGGGGCGAGTTCTCTGGCGTCCTGGTCATTGAAGACGGTATCAGGATGTCCCTGTTGCCGTCTTCCTCCCCCTAGGCTGGTGGAAAGTCATCCTTTCCCTCTGAGCGGGATAAACTGACGATGACTATGCTAAACCATTGATATGGTAACGCGGCTCAGTGGTCGTGCTCGCTAACATGACTCTCCTCGCCGCATCTCTGGACAAGATGATGCACGGGCGTGAGCAGCTCACCCCACAGGACATCGAGGAAGCCCAGGACACCTCTGCCACCTTCCTCCGTATGGCCTAGGCCCTGGCGATTGACGGTGGCCGATCTATGTGCGCCGCTCAGGTAGCCTGCCGCCATTTGTGGTTATGCTTGTCCACTATCAAGGAAGCGGACAAGGGTAGCCTCCTTAACCTGCCTCTCTCCACGTCCTCGCTTTCGGGCCGGATATCCACGCTCTGGTGGAGAGGTTGGAGTCCGCCACCAAGGCCTCTGCCCAGCTGGGTCCGCATCTCCGCCCACAGCAGGAAGCGCAACCTTCCTCTCTCCGCCGGAACGACCACAGATACAGGACCAGACCTTCCTCTCGCCGCTCTGCGACGTCCTCTGCTCGGCCGACCCCTCAGCACCCCCGCGGTCCCGAGCGTCAGCGTGGTGAGGATCCGAGACGCTTCCCCCGTGATCGTCCTGGCTCCGACTCCAGAGGGGGAAAGGAGGGGGCTAAATTCACCAACAAAGGCCGTATGGCCCATTACATCTATAAGAGCAAACTTCTTCCCCTCTCTCTTCCCTGCTCTATGCTGTTCGCCGTGTGTCTGTGCAGTCTGACTCGGGCGTGATATATTTGCCCCTGGTCTGTCCTGCACAAATGGCCTCGTCCCGGGAACACAGCCTGGCGCCGGAGTCTCCCGGGTTGATGGTGCATTATCAGCGCCACTAGCTGACACGGCTTACGCTGCCATGGATAAGCAGTTGCTGACTGTTAGATCCGAGTATGGTGTAGCAGCTTTTGAAAACAGCTCTTCTGATGTCACGCTTGTCAAAAGCTTCACTCCGCCTGCTTCCCTGTTGGCTGCCGTTTCGTCGCAGCGGAGTGAGTTGCAACATAAGCGCAGCTACAGGGCTCTTCCCAAGTCAGCTTCCACGCGGAGTAGGTCGGGAACTGCTGGGGATGATGCTCCGGTCTCGCGGCCCCCCAGTGCATCTCCGCGGAGGCGGGTCAACTTTCCTTCTCGCACTTATGCTGCTCCTTTTGAGTACAATGAACCCGTGCCCCTGGGAGACGCTCCGCGAAGGTGTATTAGGCCTATTTCACATTATCCCACTGCGGTCTCTTATGGGGCCAGTGTCTCTGCTGTGGAGCGCGAGGCCTCGCTGAAGCAGCGGTGTAGAGTTTCACAACAGTCGGTTTCGCACGCTCCTTCTCTGGGACACGCCCCACGGGAGCGTGCGGCCTTCATTATGCAATAACGTGCTCCTTGCGCTCTCTCTTCCCCTCACGGAAAGCGCGTAGCCCCTCGCCGGAATCTCCCCCTCCCGGGCCCAGCGGTCCTTTCAGGGAGGGCCCCCCACGTTGCTACCCACTGCAGGGAGCGGGGTCTGTGGGTGGGCCCGAATCAAACGGGGCTCATTGTTCGCCCTCTGACGGAGTTTTATCAAGTTTGGAGGGATGCAGGACTCCTCTCAGCGCCCTGGCTGGACAGGACGATTTGGAGGGGATATGCTCTGCAGTTCTCATAAAATCCCCCACCCTTCATCTTCAGCACGAATTTGCGCAGCCCGAGAGATGCAGAGGCTCTCCTGGGGGAGGTGGATTCCCGGCTGGGCCGCGGTGCTGTAGTGGAAGTGGAGGTGTCCAGAGCGAGAATGGGGTTCTTCTCCCCCTATTTCCCAAGAGCACTGGCGGTGTGCGGCCCATCTTGGACCTGCGCGTCCTCAACGGCTGCATAGCGAAGAGGCCCTTCCGCATGCTCACCGTCCAGCAAATGTTGGGATGCATCAGGCCTGGGGACTGGATGACGTCTGTGGATCTAACGGACGCTTACTTCCATATTCCGATCGCCCCAGAAATGTATCCGGTTTGCAATGCATTCGGCTACTCCCTGGCCCAGCGCACCTTCTCCAAGTGTGTGGAACCTGCGTTGGAGCCGCTCAGGCGTCAGGGTCTCAGGATCCTGACTTTCAGGAGGCCGAGGCTCACACAGCCATTGTGTTGAGACACATCTCCGGCCTTGGCTTTGTCGTCAACCTGGTCATGAGTGTGTTGCGTCCGACACAGCAGCTGCTGTATCTGGGGTCACTCTTGGACTCCAGGCAGATGGTTGCCTTCCTCTCACCAGAAAGGCAGGCAGCGATCACTCAGCTGGGTCAGGCAGTGTTGGAGAGCCCACTGGTCCGACCCAACCAGGTGCGCTCCTTGCTGGGTATGATGTCGTCCACACTCCCGGTGGTATGCCTGGGACTCCTCCACATGAGAAGTCTTCAGCGGTGGTTCTCTCGGCTCTCACTTCGCCCTGCGAGATTCTCGAGACTGTTGCAGATAGCACCGTCCGCACGAGCCGACATCGCGTTTGGCTAGCCCTAGGTCGCCTCCGAGAGGGGGTCAGACTGGGCCAGGTCGATCACCACGTGGAGGTGTTCACGGACGCCTCCCTAACGGGCTGGGGCAGCGTGTTGGGCCGTCACTCTATAGGCGGTCTTTGGTCCCTGCCTCTGAGACACATCAATCTCCTGGAGATGGAGGCGGTGCAGAAGGTCCTCTTGCACTTCGCCACCCAGTTGAGAGACCAGCATGTTCTGGTGCGGACAGACAACACCACAGTGGTGGCCTATCTGAACAGACTGTCTCCAGAAGTGGCAGCAGAGATCTGGCGCCGGCCGACCTTTTCGCCAGTGCAGAAAACGCACAGTGCCCACTTGGGTTCTCGCTCAGGTCAACAGGGTGGACGCCATGGCTCACCGTCCATGACCACCAGGGCTTCTGTATGCGTTCCTGCCCCTCCGGCTGATCGTACCTTGGGTCACCATCTCACAGTGCCAAAGTAAAAAATCACAGTCGCCAAGTGATGCATACTTAAAGGATTTTTTTCTGTTTATGAAATGCTTTAATACAACTATATGCTGAGAATATTGCGAGAAGAAAATGTATCCTCCTGAGACTCAGACTCCAAGGAAAAGCTCCTTCAATTTAGCCTTAAAAGTCATCACTACGTTGTAATTACTTTGTCAGAGTTACTGACTATGCAGAGCTGGGCTTTGAAAGAGGAACATGTGTCACTTTGAACGATAACAGGTGCATCACCATTTTCAATTATACAAAGGGTACCCACATTGAAAACGCTTTTGTGTCCTTAATGTGTACCATAACTTTTAAGAAAAAAGACTTACCTTCTGCCTGACCAAGTCCAGGAACACCATGGAGGTCAAGTGACAAAGGTAAATTACACAGTGCCTCCATTTCTGCATGAAAACCTTTGTCATGTTTTGATGATGCAGCTCAATAAGTACCTAAGAGTGTGTTTAAAATGAGGCTCCTTCATATAAGGAAAACCTCACAGTTGCTGGTTAAGTTGTTCAGCAACAGTTTACAAGAGTACAGAGCGCTGGACAAATATTTAAGCTTCTCTGCGCTTCCTCTGGCCTCTTGTTTTTTGGGAGTATCGTCTGTATCGTCTGTTACCTGCTCTACCTGCTCTTTGGCTAGTTTTGGAGTATGTTCAGGGGGTCAAATTCCTGCTCAAACTGACCAAAATTCATGTCTGGTGAAAAAACTATTGCGACAGCGCCACCTACAAAAGTGAAAATAATTTTCTTTGGGACGCTAGCGCCCTCTGCAGGTTTGAACTATTTACATATTGAGACGAAAATGTACTTTTGATGTTTTCTGACCAAAATCAATCATAATATGAGGTTAGGAGCATTAATCGAGGCGTGGCCCACAAGGGCCATTTAATGCCACTTGCAGTTTTAATCCGAAATATAATGGATCTTTGAAGGTCAGTCCTAACAAACTGCACATTTAGTTACTTGATAATCTGGCTCTACTTTGTAAGAAAAACATGGTTTCAGCAGAGCTGTTTTCTAAACTTCCAGAAAAGTTCAAAAGACGAATATTCAGCACAGCTCATTATAAGTGTGTGGCTTTCAGAAGCCTTTACATTTTCTAAACTAAATTAATAATTAAAATCTTAGTGTTAATTCACGTTCGGAAAAGGAATTATTTGAGAAACCAGAAGTTGACTCGTTTATTGAAGTGTGTGGCTCTTAAAAGAGCCGTTGTGTTGTCAGAGGACGGACAGTTTACTTGGAGCTGGTGTACTTGGTCACGGCCTTGGTGCCCTCGGACACGGCGTGCTTGGCCAGCTCTCCGGGCAGCAGGAGGCGCACGGCGGTCTGGATCTCCCTGGAGGTGATGGTGGAGCGCTTGTTGTAGTGCGCCAGGCGGGAGGCCTCTCCTCCGATGCGCTCAAAGATGTCGTTGACAAAGGAGTTCATGATGCTCATGGCCTTGGAGGAGATGCCGGTGTCGGGGTGGACCTGCTTCAGCACCTTGTACACGTAGATGGCGTAGCTCTCCTTCCTGGACTTTCTCCTCTTCTTGCCGCCTTTCCCTGCGGTCTTGGTCACGGCTTTCTTGGAGCCCTTCTTGGGCGCGGACTTGGCTGGTTCAGGCATGTTTCTCTGCTCAGGATCAGCAGAGTGACTGAGGGACAGAGGCGCAGCCGCAGGTTTTATTCTGGACTCTGTAGACTCCGCTGTGTTGGGTCTGAGCTGGGATTGGAGGAGCCGCTCTGACGCGGAGGGAGAGGGGGAGAGTTGGTGGCGGCATGCGCCTTAGTTTGGCCAGTAGCCCGCCATTAACCCGAAAGAAGAGGGGGGAGAGGATTTTTTTAACAAAGAACTGAGTTCTGGAGGGAAAATACAAAAGCGTTGGGTCTGTTCAAATAGACAGTACAAGCATGAAGGTGCCCCAATCAGTAAGTCCTACATTGTCTTTAATGTAAACATGAAACAAAGTTTGGTTCAGGAGGAAAAGAACAAAGTGAAGCTTAATAAACGAGTCATGAATCTGTTCATGGCTTCATTTGTTTCTCTGCAGGACCATGATGTCGTTTATATCTGACTGTTATGACAATTAAGCACAAATGCTCTTCCTGTGTTTTGTATAGTAATATTTTAATAATTAGGGAAATCCATGGATCCATGAAGCTCCTTTAGAGCTGAGATATTCGGACATCTTTCATTCTAAAATGTTCCTATCGTGGCCTTTTGCGTAACAGCAGTTTCACACACTATCAGGAATAGAGTTCATGTCAGGATTAATTATTAACACCACACTGAATTTGCAAACCTTGTTTCATCAACACAGTTTGAAAGACAGTGTAGATAATGTATCGTAATAAATACTAATAAAATATTATATGCATATATATTCATGGTTATTAACGGGTACTAAATGAAAAGCGCCTCTCTTAGGAAGTGGGGGCCCTAAAAAGGGCCGTTGTTTCTCAGATGAAGAGTTAACCTCCAAAGCCGTACAGAGTGCGGCCCTGTCTCTTCAGGGCGTACACCACGTCCATGGCGGTCACGGTCTTCCTCTTGGCGTGCTCGGTGTACGTCACGGCGTCACGGATCACGTTCTCCAGGAAAACCTTGAGCACCCCGCGGGTCTCCTCGTAGATCAGACCGGAGATACGCTTGACTCCGCCGCGGCGAGCCAGACGGCGGATAGCGGGCTTGGTGATGCCCTGGATGTTGTCACGGAGCACTTTACGGTGACGCTTAGCGCCTCCTTTACCCAGACCTTTCCCGCCTTTTCCTCTTCCGGACATATTCACCGTTCTGTGGTTTCAGGACGATATGACCTGAGACTCCGCACACTCAGACTATATTCACTGACTGAGAACCTGAAGGAAGACATGTGCGCACCAGCGCCACCGACTGGACACATGAAGCAACAAAAAATGCACTTTTTTCCTAAAATGCTTCATATACACTCATTAATGACTTTAAAACATTTACAAACATCATTCAAGTCATTTGTATTTATAATTAGCGAGGATGAGGATGTTTGATCAACATTAAAAAAAGACTGATTTACATGTTTCATGCTCACCATAATCACTAAGTCAAAGCTGTGAATAAAATGTTCACACTGTTTGTGAAAATCAAACCAGCTGTTTTTTTACACAGAAATGTGAAAACCGACACAACTTTAACACAACCAAAAATGAGAAATGACACAGAAATAGTGTTAAAAATCACACATGGTTTTAAAGAGTGTGTTTTTTGAGAAAACCCGAAACATCAGTTCAGGAGGGTCATACATTTCAATAGATCTGAACCAATTAGGTTCTGTTTTCAAACTCAGAGCCATTTCCCAAAGTGTTTCTTCAGACAGAAAAGAGACAGAGATCCAACTCTGAACACACTGATGGAACTCTTTTTGGAACTTACTTTAAGACAAATTTATTCTTATTTAACCTTTGATATCATATAATATACTCAAACATGGACAAAGCACAGACCTGTTATTTTATATAATTATTTAAATGGCTCTTTTAAAGTGCCTTAGTCCCCAATATTTATTTTCAGTCTAGCCTTATTTAGTCAACAAATATATCTGCAGGATTTAGCCATAGTTTTAGCCCTCATATTTATTTAGTTTAATCCTATTTTTAGTCAACAGAAACACTTCTACACTGGGACGCTCGGACACTGGTGTAATCCCGTGCGTAAAAGCGCATACTGTGCGTAATAGTTATTTTACGCATCATCTGGAAAATCAGAATAAAACTCAACTTTCAACAATATTTTATTAGAATAAATAGATCATTTCTCCATCACCACTTCTAAGTGTTATTAGTTATTTGATTGTTATAATATTCAGCATTTTTTAATAGCTGGGAAATATATATTTAATGATATCGTCTGCTTCAATGTTTCTTCTCCACATGGACAAAACGCAGACCTGTTCCTGAGTGATTTAAATGGCTCTTTTATAGTGTCTCTGTCCCTAATATTTATTTTCATTCTAGCCTCATTCAGCAAATATATTATACTATATTATCTGCAGATTTTAGCCATACTTGTCCCTCATTGACACTAGTGTAATCCCGTGCGTAAAAGCGCATACTGTGCGTAATAGTCATTTTACGCATTATCTTGCCTGACTTTGCCTGAAGCTGCGTCTTTAGCGGAGTGTGTGGCCCTAAAAAGAGCCTTTTTTGGTCCGGGGGGACAGGGTGGAGGAGTTACTTCTTCTTGGCCGCGGCCTTCTTGGCTTTGGGCTTGGCGGTTTTCTTTGGGGCCGCTTTCTTCGCCGCGGGGGCCTTCTTCGCCGGCTTCTTGGGGCTCTTGGCCGCTTTCTTCGGACTCTTGGTCACTTTCTTGGCCGCGGGCTTGGCTGCCTTCTTCGGAGACTTCTTGGCCTTCTTGGGAGTGGCCGCTTTCTTGACTTTCTTAGCGGCAACGGGTTTCTTGACTTTCTTAGCGGCCGCGGGCTTCTTGGCTTTAGGGGCCGCTTTCTTGGCCGCGGGCTTCTTGGCCTTCTTCGGCTCGGCCGCGGGCTTGTTCATCTTGTAGGAGCCCTTCTTCTGCACCAGGGTGCCCTTCTCCAGCAGCTTCTTGACGGCGAGCCTGACCCGGGCCTTGTTCTTCTCCCCATCGTATCCGGCGGCGGTCAGGGCCTTCTTGAGCGCGGGCAGGGACACGCCGCCGCGCTCCTTGCAGGCGGACACGGCTTGGACGACGAGCGCGCTGACGCTGGGGCCGCTCTTCTTGGCTTTGGGGGCGGACTTCTTCTTGGCGGCTTTGGCCGGAGCCGCGGCGGGAGCGGGAGCTTCTTCTGCCATAGTTTTTCTAAACGTCACTCACAACAACAGTCTGAGAGAGAGTGGAGTTTCCCCGAGCACGAGGCGCAGTTAAACAAAGCGTGAGAACCGTAGAGACTCAGCCCGTTTGGATCAGAGGCTCTTGTGTTTGTGCGCGTCAGGAAAAGGCTCGAAAAGTGAAAGAAACGCTCTGGTCAGGACAGATCAGAGCAGGAGACGGTGTGGAGGAAGTTTCCCCTCGGATTGAAATCAAATACAACATCAATGTGAACGAGTCTGTGCGTCTGGAACGATCCAAACCTTTGACTGTGCGCATTCTGGAACAGACTAGTCCCACTCATTTCCTCCTCACATCATCCCAGAGCCGCTCAGGCCTCGGGAAAGACACGTTTCCTGTTCCAAACTCGCCTCTGCAGAGGCACAAAGTCAAAGTGTCTGTGTCAGGAGTGAGCTCTGAGTTTGGAAGCCACTTCAGCAGCAGCAGCAAACACACATGAGGTCACGGCCTGGAGCTCCTGACGCAAATAATTAGGCACATATTTCACACAGCATTCGTCAAACTCATGATGAAAACAGTGGCGCGGGAAGAGGCAGAAAGTCTGTCCAGCCCAGATCAATCCTCGTGTTTATTTACTAAATCACAAAATTACGAAATACTTTTCCCCTCACTTTTGTGTTGTGTTTTTCCTTCTAGTTTCCGTCGCTGTTTTGACAAAATGTTCAAGAAGCGTTTAGATTTGGGTAAAGCCGAACTGGAGAAAATATGCTCGGTTCAGGTGGGTTCTGGTTTCCGCTTCACAAATTAGACTGCTTATTTTAGGAGCAATATAATATTTTTCTTTTCTCCTCATCTTTTTAATAAGAGTAAAGCGAATTATTCCGTTGGTGGATTATTGAAAAGGCCTTCTCAAATTTAGAAATATTCTTGTTTCGACAACATTGTTTTTGAACTTTAATTGTGAAAAATATATATCACTAAAGAGGTACAATAGGCCATCTCAAGTGCAAATATACTTCTTCCACTTATCACGGAGAATCAGAATGAGATCGATCCCTGTGGAGTCAGAGGCCGCTGTTCTATGTTTTAATGCACCGCTCTGTCGCTGTCCACGGTGCTGAAATGTTACGATAAGATGGTGCTGATGTAACAAATGAATTTCGCCATCATGATACAAATAAAGTCCTAAGAAACACTTAGGGGGGTGAAGAGAGACCGGGAAATGTGCAATAAAGTTAAAACTTCACGTGACACAAAACGTAGTAGTTGACGTAGTTTGTGTTCCATGTACTTTATGCTTCTTTGAAAAGACCAGTCACAAATGTTTATTGTACATTACTCAATACTGATGTTCACCAACTTACTTTCCACACTACAGCTATTTTGGGTTGTGTTCACTTTTTAGAATATATTAAAGTGATTTCACTGTTACCTAAACTCTGGTGGAATCCAATTATTGTAACATACACATGTCAGTGATGGTGAGGCCTACAGGCTGTCACATTAGAATTACTTATGGTTTATTATTGGAAAACCTTTAAGTTGCAGCATCTCATTTTCATGGGGGTCCATGGAAAGATCAGACAGAACACCGAATTAGATATTATAGACTGAAGCGGCTCTTCACTGAAGTGGTGGCTCTGAAAAGAGCCGTTTTTTGCCTCAGAGGAGCCGGTTGTGTCTAAGCTCTCTCTCCGCGGATGCGGCGGGCCAGCTGGATGTCTTTGGGCATGATGGTGACCCTCTTGGCGTGGATGGCGCACAGGTTGGTGTCCTCGAACAGACCCACCAGGTAAGCCTCGCTGGCCTCCTGCAGAGCCATGACGGCGGAGCTCTGGAAGCGCAGGTCAGTCTTGAAGTCCTGGGCGATCTCTCGGACCAGGCGCTGGAAGGGCAGCTTGCGGATCAGCAGCTCGGTGGATTTCTGGTAGCGGCGGATCTCCCTCAGAGCCACGGTGCCGGGCCTGTAGCGGTGAGGCTTCTTCACTCCTCCCGTGGCCGGGGCGCTCTTACGGGCGGCCTTAGTGGCCAGCTGCTTCCTGGGGGCTTTGCCTCCGGTGGATTTACGGGCGGTTTGTTTGGTTCTGGCCATGTTTGTTTACTCCTGACTGTGACAGAGAAGAGAACTGCAGAGGAGCGGAGAGGAGCTGCTTTTAAACCTCTGTGAGCTCCTCCCTCTGAGCACACACTCACTTTCTATTGGTCACTTTGGAGGAGGGGGAGGGGCTGAGCCTCAGCAGTGTTGGGATTGTAATTTAGTTGCATAATACGTAATAAACATTTATGTTGATTTGTGTTATAATTCTGTATAAATACGACATATAGTTACACAAATGTAGTTTGTTGTAACGCTTGTTATAAACTTATTTAACGCTAATTAGGAACTGAAAACCTCTTGGCAGATGCTCAGGAGCAGATCATGTGACACATGTGCATAATGTTTGTATTTACTGTTTAAGGTGTTTTCAATCTTTATTTTAATTTAGGGGGAAAACAGATTCTTATTTTCAGTTCGATAACACTTTATTCTACATTACCTTGTTATATATTATGTACCTGCAAAATGTATCAGACACATGACCTTTAGGGTTAGAGTCTTATGTCTTATTACATGATGTACCTGCAAAGGACTAATGCACATCTTTCCAAGATGTGTAATAACTGTTTGTACCACACAAAATAGTACAATGTATCAAGGTAGTGTAAAATTAAGTGTTAACAAAAGATCTTAATATTCATTATTAAGAAAAATAATTTTATCCAAAATACTCTTTTGAAAGTAACTATCTTTACCCCAGGGCTGTTGCGAATGGATAAAAGGATCTGAAACATGCTGTACCGTGGCCAATTTGTAAATTGTTTTATTGTACCTGTAGGGAGATTTGTCCTCTGCATGTGACCCATCCGCCCATCCTAAGGCGCATTGCGCACAGTCTGGATAAACTATGATCCTCTGACTGAAGCGGCTCTTTCTGAGGCTGTGGGTGGCTCTTAAAAGAGCCGTTGTTGAGGTCAGTGTCTCGGACACTTTACTTGGCCTTCTCGGTCTTCTTGGGCAGCAGCACGGCCTGGATGTTGGGCAGCACTCCTCCCTGAGCGATGGTCACTCCTCCCAGCAGTTTGTTGAGCTCCTCGTCGTTGCGCACGGCCAGCTGCAGGTGGCGGGGGATGATACGGGTCTTCTTGTTGTCACGAGCTGCGTTTCCCGCCAGCTCCAGGATCTCAGCGGTCAGATACTCCAGCACGGCCGCCAGGTACACGGGGGCTCCGGCGCCCACACGCTGGGCGTAGTTTCCTTTGCGGAGCAGCCTGTGCACACGGCCCACGGGGAACTGCAGCCCGGCCCTGGAGGAGCGGGACTTGGCCTTAGCGCGGGCCTTTCCGCCGGTTTTACCTCTGCCGCTCATTTTGAAATGTCTTACTGTTGAAAAGACTCACAGGAAGAATGAGCTGAGACCGAGGCGCAGCGCGTTTTATGTGCGGGAGCGCGGGCCTTTGAGTGACGCACCAATCAGAAGACAGGCTCACTGAGTCCCGCCCACTCCTCTGTTCCAAAGAATATTTCAGAGTCGGCTAACTCTATTGGGAGCTGAGCATGTGACTAAAGTGAGGCCTGGATCACCAGGTCTTCAGAGACACTTTACAAAGTGCTCATGTGTTGGTTCTTATGCTCTACATGCGCCAGTGGAGCTTTGTTCTTTGTCCACATGTTCAGATCCAAATCCAAATCCAAAGAGACATGGCTGGTATCAATGGGCTGGTGAACTTTTTTGACAAGAAAAGAATAAGTTGTATTTTTCATTTATTATGGTTAATTTGATATAGCACATAAAGTATGTTCCAAATTATTAGTCAAATTACATGTTTCTCAGATTTCTTAAATGATCAACTGAAATGAACAATCAGCATAATTTTCAAGTCTTTAACTGTTAGAGGTTTATATGAATATGATTGAAAAAAACGTCCCAATGATAACAGTATTTTTTTTTTCAAAAATAAATATAATAAACAACTCAAAACATACAGTGTTATAAAATGTATTGAAACAGTTTCAGAGTAAATAACGCTAAAGAGCCCTTAGAGATGTGTAAAAAAGGGCAAAAATCCGAGGCACTTCGAAGATAAATAGAAGTCCTTTATTAAGACCTGGAAATTTTGTAGCTTTCAAGGTTTCTATCCAAAAGGTTTCCCTTAAGAGAGCAGAACGCTCCGAACACCGGAGGGCCCGGTGTTCCCCGACTGCGCGTCTCTCGTCACCGCTTGGCACAGAGCGGCCCTGTACGTGCGGACAATGGAGCAACAAGCGGCTTGGTTTCGCTCATAACTAGCCTACTGATCAGGCTACTTTATAACATATTATAAGGCTTGTAGATCTCGCATTGTAATATCCTACAACATGTTTGTACAACCTCAGAATTAGAACGTGTCGCAGTTCAGACAAGATCTTTTTAGGAATGGCGCAACATGCATAGCGTCCTCACTCCTAGTGCTGCCGCCTGTCATGCGCGCATTACGCACTGTGCTTTGGCCATCAGACGCTCCGAGAGGCACCACTGAGGCCACTGAGACTGAATGACGTTGCACTGTATTTGCGCCGCTGTTTTTTGACATAAAAACGATCCATAGCCTGTATAAAATGAGAACGCCGAGGAAGGGCAGCAAAAGAAAAGTGATCGGGGCTTATGGCACAATTACGCGGCACCACGGGTGGACCTGTGAACACCCAATTTTGTCCAAGCCCACCCCACGGTCCTGATCATTCAGTGTTCACTGCCTCTCCCAGCACAGAGACATCTGCGCAGTCTGCACCTTTGTCATCAGGACGCGCACATCTGGCTGTCTCTGTGCAGATAGTTGCATCGTGCGCTCTATTCGGAAAACTGTACCAGTTCCTTGTGCCTCGACTTGTCATCCCTTCTTGCACCCTCCGCCGTGACCGGCTCCAGAGAAGACTACAGGCTAACGTGTTGGGGCATGAGTATTTATACTTATACTACTTATATTTGCTGATGATTGTTTTACGTTTTGCCTGATGAATGAAGAGCGCGGCATTATGACTGTGCGTAAGTCTACCCTGATCGCATGCAGCGTTGGCACGGGTTTCTTTTAGTCTATTCGTCTTCCTCATCGTTATAACTGCAATAATAATACAGTAGCACAAACACTGTTTAATTGTTTAAAAAAGCTCTTCACTTTCGTATTTGTGTAAACGAGAAACACAATTAAACCATAAATTGTGTTTTTCCAAATGTATGTTGAGACGGAATAACCACTGATCGACACGGATTCCTTTGATCATTGTTTTTTTTTAGACCTAATATTATCTTTTTATTTATTTTTTTCGTTTTTAGTCCCAATCAGAAATGCATCAAATTAAAGTTCAAGTTATAAAAATCCTATTGGTTTGAGAGGGACAGTTGTGAGTGACGCATAAAGCGGGACAACAATGCACAATGACGCACGCGCCGTGAATAGAATAATAGTCATTAATATCTCAAAAACGATTACAATCACTTTTTTTTTTTTACAGCAAAAACAACTGACCTATGTTTTTGTAAATGTGAGTATAATGATGGGCTCCAGGTGATCTGTACGTGGGGCGCGTCGTGCGTGTCCATTATGTGTAAAAGTGCAGTGCCCTCAGCGAAATCGCGTGTTTGGAAAAAAAACTATGGGCTAACAGATGCAGCTATAGTTTCAATTATCTTCAATTTTTTATTCAGTCAAAGATGTCAAATAGCAGATGCCTGGGAGAGAGCGGGGGGAGAGCTGGATAACATGCCCAAAGTTAGCCCACATAGACACTTGCTGCGATCAGCTGAAATATTAACTCAAAGAGAGCGAGAGGGAAAAAGAAAAGTAAACAGGCTGATATTTCCTCAATAATCACAGAAGTTGGCGCGGATCATATGCTGTCTTGGGTGGAGGAAGAAATGCGAACATCAAAGGGCGCACGCGGGGAACAGCGGGACTTGTCTCATTGTTGAAGTCCCGATGTTCCCCCGTCAAAACAAGTGGGGGAACATCGGACCCGGGGAACATCGGTAAGCACCCCTGAGCACAACTTTGAGGAGATTGATTTAGCATGAAACACAGGATTGTCCGGCAATAGGACAGTTGAGGTTTTTGCTCCCTATTGTGTATTTACAAAGATTTAAAGATTGTTTATTTGTCAAACCATTTGTAAATGATTTTAAATTTGATTTCCTCCTTGATGGTGGAGCGGGGGCTTGGGGGAGAGAGGTGGGAGCACAGGGCGGGCAGGGAGTTCAGCTTCCTGATGGCCTGGTGGAACTGACGCGTGGATTCTGCAGTGAAGATGAAGGCATTACTTTGAAGAGACTGTGTGATTGGTGCATAGGGTCCCTGGTGATTCTAACGGCTTTGCAGGTGAGATGGGTGGAGTACATGTACTTAATGGAGGGGAGAGACACTCTGCAGATCTGCAGAAAAGGATAAAGACTTTAATTTTTGGAGACATATCCTGTGGTCTTGTTTGGCCATAATGACCATTGTCACGTTTGGCGGAAAAAGCCTGAGAAAACCATCACAACTGTGAAATACGGGGGTGGCAGCTTCATGCTGTGGGGTTGTTTTGCTGCGAGAGGGACTGGTGCACTTCACAAAATAGATTACATCACGAGGAAAGAACATTATGTGGAAATGTGTGTGTGTTTATTTATTTTAAGATGAAGGGTGAACAAAGCATATAATGAAAATTGTATAAATCCAAATATGACAGAATATAATGCTCCAACATCTCAAGACATCAGACAGGAAGTTAAAGCGTGGGCGCAGATGGGTTTTCCATATGGACGATGACCCAAAGCAAACGGCCAGATTTGTTACAAAGTGTCTTAAGGAAAACAAAGTCAAAGTTTTGACGTGGTCATCACAAAGTCCTGATCTCAGTCCAGTTGAACATGTATGGGCAGAGCTGAAAAGGCATAGGCACGCAAGGTGGCCTACAAATACGTCTAAATTACCCCAGTTCTGTTTGGAGGAATGGACCAAAACTCATCCAACTATTGTGAGAAGCTTGTGGAAGGAAAGAATGTTTCACCCAAAATATACAGTTTAAAGGCAATGCTACCAAATATTAATGACATGTAAAACCGTGTAGAAATTCTATCTCTCATTCTTCTGGCTTTTAGCAAATATAAATCATCTTGAAATTCTAGTTGACCCAAAAAGTTATTTCTGGTTTCAAGTCAGACAGTGAGAAACAAAAATGCAAATGAGTCGTTTTATAAAGTGTATGTAAATATCTGGTTCCCACTTTCTCTTGAAGCCACTTTTATGCATGTCATTTATTAATAATCAGTGGCTGTTGTTGAACGTGAAAAGACTCACAGAAGCAGAGTGGCGTTCGCTCAAAGTTGTCATTTCCGCCTACATGCACCAATAAGGATAGTAGGCCTGTCACTCAAGTTAAATACCACAAGTCTGCATGAAGCCGAATGATTCTAATCACTACAGCCTCCGGTAATAGGACTTGACCCAACATATTTTTTGAAACTAGGAAGTGAGTGAATGCCATAGCAGCCGCAATAGACAAAATAATTAGCGCTATAGAGCTTCAGAGCCAAATCCCCCAATTAGACCGTCCTTACCTAGTGACACCAACAGCTGTTCTTCTTCCTATGCTAAAGTGGCTATGATAGTTAGCATTGAGGCTTCTTTTCCTAGCTCCTTCATATCTGGCGGCCCAGTTTGGAGGCTTCTTATCATGGTGCCTGAAGAGGGGGAAGCCATGCACATCCGGTTTGGCGCTAGACCTCTTACCAATCTGCTCGTTTCGGAAGGGGCTTCAAACTCATTTTTGTCTATTTGTCCTGTAACGCCTTCATGTGTGCAAAGTAAACCCATGCTTTCACACAGTCATTCCAAGGGTGGGGATTAATTAACCTCATCTAATTAACCCCACCTTATCCGAGCATATTTTCTCTAGTTCGGCATTATCCAAATCTAAGTTTCTTGAAAAAGGCCTCAAAATGAGCAGCAAAAACGAGACGTGAAAAGGATTAAAACACAACAAAAAAGCAACAGAAGGCGACCATAAAACGTTAAGTAAAAAGTTACAAAAAGCAACAAAAAAAATAATAAATCAACACAAAAAAGGCGACAAAAAGTGATGAAAAAGCAACAACAACGGGACAAAAAAAAGGGTTGAAAAAGCGTCAAAAATACAACAAAGTGACGACAATGCGGCAACGACAAATAGGTCAACAACTCCTGGCATTGCTAAACGGATGGCCATCATTCTGGAGTGTATTTGAACAAGTCAAACAATTATGATGTTGTGTGTTGTGTCTTCCAAAACACAACTGGTCAACTTTATCAGTGTCTCCCATCCAGGGGTATGCATGCAAATAGCAGGAGGTATTTAGAATTGGAATTTCAACCAAAAAGAAGCTGACGATGAAGAGTAATTCAATATGATTTGATCAGAAAACTTCATTTCAGGGATATTTCACTGCAAAAAATAAAGCTAAAAAACTGAGAGTGTTTTAGCTTTATTTTGAACTCAACACACAGCTAAACATGAATAAAACTACGTTTAGGTTGGGAGCCAGAACAATCTGCTGATTTTAGCTTGCATTTATTTGTGTGTGATGAATATGTTCATACAGAAAACGGCTAAAAAGAATGGAAAATGTTTTTCCCCTTCTTCAAAGCCACGCGTGGGATGTCATAACATAGCAAAAGAAGGCAATGTTAATATTGTGTTGCGGTTTCATTGTAGCTCTTTGGATTGCTGTGACGTCACCCGAAACCTAGCAATAGGACTCATAGATTAGACTTGGAGGTGACAGCAGAGGTTCTCCTGTCATGCAGATGCTCTCTCAGAAACAGCAGTGTCTTCCTCCAGGCGTCGTCCTGAGCTCGAGAATGGGCCGCAGTCTCCCCGCCCCACAGCAACATGACTGGAAAATGACATTGATGAATGATTTTCAAGGTTTTCACACAACTGAAGCTTAAGTGTGAATTCAACCTGGAAGGCCTCTCTGCATCACGTACTGTCATCCAATCCTTGCTTAGCTTGTTTATCATTATTGTAACATGTGACTGAACAGTTAACGGGAACTTTAGGGAAACAACACTAGTTTTGTGGGTCGTAGCTTTCAATGGAAGGGTGACACTGGCATAGGCTGGAAGCTCCAGTCAAGAAGCTTTTTAGATTTGGGTAATGAAGATGTGTTCAGTTAAAGGGGCTAGATGTAAACTGGCCAGTTTATACTCACTACTGCCACCTCAGGTCAAACGCGTAACTGCAGCTTCTATATTACGCTTGTGCATGACAGCACTTCAGACCCGAATTAACACCTTTTTGAGTGACAGTGCAGGATTTTAGAGGCAGATTTTAGACATGGCTGGAACATGTATGGGGAGGAAAATACATAACTGTAACGTTCTTAAACGCGTATAGTCCCTTTAAGGCAAGGGTTAAAAGGTTTAGGCTGAACTGAAGTTTACAAGAATATAAATGCCTTATTAGTTGTACTTACATGATTCCCCACCTGGGGCTGGTCTAAAGATGCTGGTCCGGACGTGAGGACTGTACGGAGGCTCGATCAGGTGACCAGTGTGGGGGTATGTGAGCAGAGTGAGCAGGTGACTGTTCCCCGCCTCCTCCATCATCGCCTTCATCTGACAAACAACAAGGAATCAACATTAACTACTCGCTGTAATGAGATTTGATTTGAAGCCAAATTCTTATCATTATTGCTTACATTAAATAAACTCTTACTACAATGTCTATGAAAGATGAATCAAGTATATTTGCACTGGACAGTATGGACATGTGTTACGTTATATCTCACATGTTACATCTCAAATGCTGTAAACTTACATCCATTGCAGACTCATAGGCTGGCCAGCTCTGATCATCCAGACCAACTACAACCAGCAGGGGGCACTGCAGACGTCCCATCTGCCCAAGGAGAAACATTTTAATCCTTTTTGAGACTGACACAGGATCATTACTGTAAACAGTGTCCATTAAATAAAAGCAGAATATATCATGAAGAAGTTCCTCAAATATAGCTGTAACATGGTAGTATTGGGTCCTCCTGCACAGCCTCTTTAATTTTGGGTGGGTTTTTTCCTTTTTTTTTTTGCTGCGGGCCAATGGCCATGTTTCATTTAATTAGTTGGCAGATATGAAGGGGCGGGGCAACCTGTTTAAAAAAAACAGAACCTTTTCCACTCCCTCACCTTTTCCAGTGTGTGCGATACAGTGTGGAGAGAGACAGACTGAAGAGGTCTGTGATCACAGCAGGATGAGACTGTCGTCTTAAAGGGCTGTTGGGGGAGGGAGGAATCCAAAAACTGCTTGGGGGGCTTTGTTTTCTTTTTTAGGTGAATCTGGATTGATATCCAGAATATAGATTGTTAACATTCTCAAAGGCATAGAGTAACACAACCGACACAGTAGGTGGCGGCATGCACCTTAGTTTGGCTAGCAGCTCGCCATTACCCCGAAAGAAGAAGACTCACTCATTACTAAAGTTAATGTAAAACAATGTAAATGGTTCGTTCAAAAGAGGAAACGTGAGTGCTTCAGAGGGTCCGTGTAGTTGTAGAAGGCTAACAAACAGGTGCTCTTCCAAGACTGGGCCAGCGTTGCAAGATCACGAAGAATCTGACTTGATTAGGGATGTATGGAGCAAGTGCAGGAGGTGGAGAAATCAAAAGTTTAAAAAAAGAGAAGTCTGAGGCACTATGTTGTAAGAAAAATTAAAAGTCCTTTAATGGGAAATTGGATAGCATTGTGTCTTCATCAGGGCATAAGATTTAGCACCAGGTGTGTCCCTTTTAAAATAAGAGAAAATGTGATCGACAGTCACATGACCAAAAATATATATTTACAATGTTTCTTCACAATGCATGGAGAAAACCTTAGAGCTGAGCAATATTCAGGAGATCAAGAGATTACAGTCTGATTTCTCCAGGCTCTTGTCTCATTCTACAAGCAGCTTAGAAAGCAATTAAGCCAAATGAATGGGCGCACTATGTACACAATGTAAATACTATATTCTTGGTTTGTGTGAAAAAGTAATTTAGCATAAAACTGTGTAGCTCTAAAATTCTAGTTTATGCATTATGCAGCACTTCATCTATTTAAATGTACAGCCCTAATATGATACATGTATATGTGTATAAGTACAATAATAATGCATTAGTCTTAAATAGTACTTTACAGAAGCGAGGCTACCAGCCTGCTCAATCAGCCCCTCCGACCACTCACTCACCTCACTCACCTCACTCACCTCACCCACCTCACCCACTCACCCACTCACTCACTCACTCACTCACTCACTCACTCACTCACTCCTCCCATCCAAGCACCGACCAGGCCCTTCCTCCTTAGCTTCCGAAATCTGATGGGATCTGACATAGCATTATGCAAAAATAAATAATATAAAAGAAAACACGGGTGTAGGAAGACTTATACAAACACTTTTGGTTACATGTACTTTTGAGACAAGAACCCAGAGACTTTATAACTATGCCAACTCAGATAATCCTGGGAAGTGCCCTGTGTGCCAACAGTCGAGGGGATGTGAAACCATTTCCTCTCTAATTGCCATGGCGCGGCCTCATGGTGCATGATGGGTATGATAGGCCTGCACACAGTCAGCTATAGATGCAATATATTTCCATTTTTGTTGTGTGACAATTGTGTTTTTCACCAACAACACTTAACATGGACCTAATTTGAACTTTTACATGGAGAAGACCAAAATAATGAAATGCAAGCTAAGTAGACTCGGAGTACACACTTCTTCAGTAACCTGTGACTCATACTCACGTCAACTTTGAATGCAGGGTCTGTGGGGACGGGCAGAGTCAGGTCACGCCAGATAACCTCCTGATTCTCAGTGATGCGGATATTTTCTCTTTTTCTAAATAAAGATAGATTTTAGTTACACGATGGCCCCAGAATAATGAGTGTTTTTTTCCAACTGGACATTATAACTCACTTGCCCATGTACTCCATAATGTCTCCAACACTGCCGTCGACAGGTTGAATATGACCTCCGCTGTAGCAAACCGCACACCTGAGCTGAGAAACCACAAAATTGAGAGAATGACCCAGAGTTCAACCTTCCTTTGATCAAAACATGGACCGTTTGTTATCAAAATGTGTAGCTTTCAGCTCGTGTTGAAGTGGCCGACACTGTTCCACGTCTTTGAAATAACCTTAAATATACTTAGATTCACAAAGAGCTTCAGTGTGCTGGTAAAGTAAGATCAAGCACATCATCATTGTCAGATCTATGTGAACACTAAGCACAATATAACACAGACCACACTGACTAAGATTTGCTGTAATAATTTAAATGGAGGGAAGGGGACGGTAACTCTATGGGACAATAGAGTTTTTTAAGACAACACAAAATGCAAAGACATACAGATGTAAGACTCAAACAATTCGCCTTAACACACATTGATTTTAAGCTCCTCATTTAGTTTAGGATGGACTGATGAATAAATGAGTTCTTCAATGTGACCTTTTCCCTCGTGGGGCCTTCAGTCATTTTGACCCTCTGCTATGTTCCAGGCATTTGGATGCAAGCTGACACAAGGGGGCGCCCTTCCAACCTTCTCAGTGCAAATGTGAATTGACTTTCTTCAGAGTTAGACTTTAGGTCAAACACCATGAGTCACAGTAACATGACACTAAATACAGTGAGCTCTTTGTTTCAAGTCAAAAGGCTGAGACCTCTTTGCTCTTCAGTGAGAGACTGCGAAACGAAGAAGGAAGTCATGGAACTTCTGCTTTAGACAGACCGTCAGACTTCTGCTGAGAACTGTATGTAGTAAATAAATTAAGAATGAAATGAGAATTCTAATCAAACTCTGATTATTTCTGAATTCTTATTATTTCTAAATCACACAGTTGATGCTTTTAAATGTTAAAAAAATATCCATATATATGATCTGATGTAGGGTCATGTTTATTCCAGTTCCTCTGAGTCGTGGTGGGTCATGGTGGACCATGACAGATGTGGACAGGACTGTGGTAGATCTACTTTTACTTTGGAGAAAATAGTTACTATAGAAACTGTTGAAGAAATGAACCTCATGAGCTTCTTCTGTAACATCTGTCCACATCAGTCCTGCTGCACCACGACTCAGAGGAACTGGGACAAACATGACTCTACAGCAGATACAAATGACGAGGGTTTGTTTTTTGTAGAATGAGAATCACTAATAATTAACCGATATTTTAATTATATACGGAATGAGAGAAATCAAGAAATGCTTGAATTTCAATCTTTTATTGTTGCATCCAGCAGAAGTGTAATGTTCTCAAGCAGAATCTCCATGACTTCTTTCTTCTCTTAGTTTGTGACTGAAGAGCAATGAGGCCTGAGCCTTTATCCTGACAATAAAGAGCTCACTATTTAGCATCATGTTACTGTGACTCACGGTGTCTGACCTACAGTGTAACTCTGAAGCCAATCAGATCACAGAGACTCAGAGTGGGCGGGGCTCAAATGTGACCAAACGCCAAGATCTGAGACCAAAAATAATATTTCAGTGCTTTAACAGGTTAAGGGCCGCACGAGGCGTGGCACACCGTGCCGCTGGCCTGATGGAAACAGCACATATTCAGGTTTCAGAACATGGCTGGGGTCTGAGGTAATGTTTCTTAGCCAGCTGTAATGTGTTGTTATGGTACGTGTCCTCGTGCTGTCCATTTACCATAGATCCCCATCTGTCCTTCAGCTCAACAAATTATCATGGGATTGTTTATTTAATTTTTCCTATTATATAAATACAAAAACAGATCCTTTCCAAAAAAATTGAATATCATTGATTTATTTCCATAATTCCATTCAAAACGTTAAACTTCCATAGATTCAGGGGCCACAACTTAAACCATTTCAAGTATTTAGTTGTATATTTGTACATAATTCGGGCTTCCAGCTCACAAAACCCACAAAAACAGGATTTCCAAAAAATAGAATACTGTGAAGAAACCACTGGAGCTGCAAGCCCACAAATTATGTACAAATAAATACTTGACATGATTTAAGTTGTGGGTCCTGAATCTATAATCTATGGAAGTTTCACGTTTTGAATGGAATTATGAAAAAATATAGACTTTTCCATGATATTCACATTTTTTGGAAAGGATCTGTAAATTATATATATTACTGGCACAGGTTTTGGTATTGACTGAATCATGGATTCAAGTACCTTGATGACGTTTGAGTAAACAGCCATTTTTAAAGTCATAGTTGTACCAAAGCACAGGCCCCACATGGCGATCCGGCTGCCCACAATCTGTGGGTGCTGCTCCAGGAACTTAAGGGCCACCTATGAAAGAAAGAAGACATGAAAGACTCTGTGGGCCCCATCTTATATAGCAAAACACTTTGCGTTCAGCAGGAGTGCACTTTCCAGTCTTACCACTCTTGACTTTATGTGCATTTAAGTGTGAAGTACGTGGGGTGGAGAAGCACTCATGTTCAATGGCTGATTTGTGTACAAGAGCATATTTCCTCCAACCAGACTCCGCGGCCGGGAAGGGGCGAGGGAGATGTGCATTTAATACTAGTAATAAAATAATAATGCCAAACACTTATTTTGCACTTTAAAAGCCTGTATTACCAAGTTTCTCAAAGCGCTACACTGTCGTCATAATTCATTCACTCCATACTTGGTGGTGGTAAGCTACTATTGTAGCCACAGCTGCCCTGTGGTAGACTGACAGGAGCGAGGCAACCAGTCTCTGCCACTGACACAAACATTGTTTGGCTCATGATGGGGGATAATAAAGTCTTTAGTTTGGTCCAATGGCATTGTTTGCCATTATTTCCGTCTGGTTTTATTTTTGTTTTATAGCATCTTAAAGATCACCTTCAAATGTACCATCAAGTGTAAGTAAGTCAGTGCTTTATTATTTAAGCGTACAACGAAATAGTGTTCAGATGTCAGTCCTGAGCTGCTGCCACTGTGTGTCAACCTGACCCGCATGACCTTGGAGGGTCTGTATATGCGGAACAAACCTGGCTGCCTTCTGTCTCCTCTGAAACGGTACAGCGCCTCCTGGGCTTGTCCCTGTTTCAGAGCGTGGTGTCCTGCACTGGTTAGCTCCACCTCCTCCTTCCTCTTCCTCCTGCAGCTCCCTCCACTCCAAAGCAGTCTTTCACCATCTCCTCATTTGTCCCTTTTTTGTTTATTGTTGCTCGTCCTGCGACGCCTCCTCTGTGCTGCAGGTGTGGGGGCTCTTGGTGCCTCTTCAGTGTCTCAGAAGAAGAACTGTGTAGGTCTCAAATGGGTTTAGCTGATAAGCTTTTGTTTACCTTTAAAACGCTGCTTTCTTCAGGACCATTTTGGACTCTCAAAATTAACAGATCCACCAAACCTCCACAAAGACACAGCAAAGACATACTAAAGTATCCAGAAAAAACAATGTGGAACACAGAAACCACAAATGCAGTTTGCAGAAAAAGGTTTAATAAAAAAAAAAAATAGTGTTATACCTCATAAAAAAAAAAGGAGTCCTGGTAATATTTACAATGGGGTTGTATGAATGCATAATCTATAGGTACAACCAGGATACAAGCCAAATATACAGCGGAAAAAAATGTATCTACACAAATAAGCCCAATAAAATGGAATATCTAAATGATAAATACAATGGAGTTTTTTGTGGTCCTGGGGTTATAATTTGAAGGTTGTAAGAATAATATAAATGCACATTATGCTCAACGCGTTCTGGCAGGTTTTTGAAAGTATTTAATGGAGAGGTCGCCATTAAAGCTAACTGGCTGCCGTTTTGTGAGGTGGTGTGATCTCCCTAAGTTCCTGGAAATACTCACTGAGAGCAGCTGGAAGCCTATTCATGTCGGTGCTTTGTTGCCATTTGTGTAATGACACGCTGTAAAGTTTAAATACTTTATTAATAAAGTTGGGGTGATATGGTATGGTGTGACACACTGGCACAGCCAGTCAGACTGGCATTTGAAAAAAACAAGATGGCTGCCACTGGCAGCACTCAGAATAAAGTTTCACGCCAATATTTTTGGAATTAAATAACAAAATCTTTGTTTGGAGGGCATGTGGAAGAATGAAACATTTGCACAAAACCTGTTTTATATACAGAGGGGGCTAATTTATTTACTAGTTTTTTCCAAGCTGTAACTTTGCTCCCCGGAGGGCTAGAGGGACGACCACTCAAAACAAACAACGGAATGAGGCGGAACGCAACGCAGGACTAAGTGAGTCTCGATCTCATTTAGTTCCGAAGTTATTCTCGATTGAAATAAACACAGTTCATGCACCCCAGAAGAACACAAGGCAGAATGATGTAAATGAGGAAAAGAATGAGAGGCTGCTGTTAGAGGCAGTTCCCCTGTAAGAAACCATGCTTCAGTTCTCTCTAAGCGACGCCCTCTCGCAAGTGGCGAAGGCGCATAACCCAACAGATATGACACAACATCCGGCCCTGTATGGAAATGCATATACAAAGCAACAATCAAACCACCTCCACACTTTTGAAGTTGAATTGTATTTCAAGACGCTCACCCTGTTTTTGCTCGAGTGGGGTTCAACCATAAATTATCCAACACAATGACTTACTAATAAAGATATAAAGTTATAATACTGACGAGACTTGCTCAAGTCGAGCACATCATGTCCTGTTCTGGAGTTTAATTGAGGTCATTTCAAATGGTTCATGACAAATAATACTTACTATACTTACTATAATTGTAAATTAATTGTATAATTGTTAAAATGTTCCAATTGTAATATATAAATAAATATATATGTATAACTATAATATAATCAAGATGATCCATATGCAGTTGGCAGTGAACATTTAACCCACAACAAATTGTATTGATTTATTTGGTCGGGATGTAAATTCAATCATTAGCTGTCGGAGCCATTATGGTTCATCATTAGTGTTTGTTTACATCGGGCACAGTTGACCTACATTTCATTCTACCACTGGGGGGCTGGATGGAGGCACGTCTGTATGGGTGCCAGTGGATGGGGTGTTTGGGTGACAGGAGGTTGCAGGTTTTTTTCCGCTTGTCATCAGGGCCTTTGGACGAGCTTACTTCTACAACATTGCAACATCCACATTAATCAGTACCATCCACCAATTTTACCTCTAAAAAACATCACCATGGGCTGTCACTCACTTCAATCCATGGCCAGACAGGTGTCGCTACTTTAGCTCACCATCACACAGAGTGTCTCATGAGTGTCTCTGCACAGGAGCACCAGCAAGTGAGAGGCGGGCTTTAGAGTAAAATATCCAATCAGAAACGATCTACTGGTCTACTGGCTGTCCCAGTCTGTCACAGTCTGCTGTGGAGGCGGATAGGGGGAAACATGAGCACTGGCAGAGCGCTCTCTCCTCGTCTGAGGATTGAAATAAAGTTTGTGCAGCAGAGAGTAAAATGCGGGACATATGGCTCCAATTTGCGTTAATACAGAACATCTGGTCAACCTATATTTCATTAAGAAGAGGTCAGATTCCAATTACCTCAAAATAGTCGTTCTCCATCATTTTCCCAGTTGTCTTTGTGAGCTCATTGGTCAGGTAATCCAGGGCCAGAGCAGCAAAGCCACGAGAGGCCAGTAAAGAGACCCGATACTCCCGTAGATTCCCACCTACACCCCAAAGGTCCAGGATGGCAGGGAACGGTCCAGGTCCTGAACAAAACATAGTATCTGTGACCAAGAATAGGGCATGAGTTCACACTGGTCTTACAGAAGAAGTTCCACCTGGAGGGAGGAAGAGTGTAGCAGTGAGGTCGTGCTCTGTGACTGGAATCCTCAGAACTCCAGGAGCCATGTACCAGCGCTCCACCACAGCAGCAGCCAGAGCGCTCTGCTCTGAGAAGCCCTCGGAGAGGTGGCCCTGGTAAACGGAGACTGTCACCTCCATAGGAGTCTCCACGTTCATCTTCCTCAACCTGAAGCCGTCACAGGTCATAGTTTAGTACACATATTGTGTACGTACATGGGTTTTTATATGGAAAAGTTTATTGGTTTAATCGGGACATGCTTGACAATGATATGATTTGCCTTATGTGTGGTGGCTCTGGGAGCACGGATACAGTGTTGACATTACTACAGTAATTATATGTGAGATTCTTACCTGTTTGGTGTGACTTATCTAAGTTAGAGATTGACGCACCCTTTTGAAAAAGAAAAGTAGAATAAATAGGTCTGACCTTAGTCCTGGTTTGCTCCCTGGCACTGGTCTGAGGCTCCACAGTAATCCCATTGGGTCAACGCCCTCATATGTCCCACCGAGGCTGAGGTCCTCACTCACTGCCAACACATTTACAGTAAAAGCAATTATTCAGACTAATGATGTTTTTCTGTTCCAGTCTCTTACAGTGAAGTGCTCCTGTGCTGTCACAGACATAGTGACCAAAAGCCTCCCACTCGTCTTTGTCTTCACTGTGGTGATGGGAGCGGACGGTCAGCTGAGCCCCAGGAGGAGCCTTCTGGACCAAGACTTTAAACTTCTCATCCACCAGAGCTCGGGACGGCTCAACGGACAGCGTTACCTCACAATACTGATGATCCATTCCTCAGAGTTAGTCAAGAAAATAAACGTCAAGAATTAAAAATAAGCCTGGATGTATACGTCCTGGAGTTGTGTTCTCTCCAAGTTTCTTGCTATCCCGTTTGTGGTCTACTTATTGACCTTTTTTAACAGACCTGAACTTTTCAAACAAGACAGTCTCCATCCCCATGGATCCCGCCCCCTTTCACTGAACATTGAACTCATCATACAAGTGTCATGAATGTCCCCCTCCACTCTCACCATGCACCATGTGTCATGTGGGACAAGGAAGAATAACATCTTGGGCAAATGTTATGGTAACGTGAAGGAGGCCCACACTGCCAGAGCTAGGCCTCCATTAGGCACATCTGACCATAAAACTCGCCACCTTATACTTACATATAAGTTGGTTTTCAAATCCAACAAAGAACTGAAAGGATGCGTTTTATGCACCAACTGGGATGTCTTCCTCCAAGGGGCAGATATCAACACAGCTACAGAGGTAGTTACATTTCCTTTTGTGTAGACTCAATGATACCACAAAGGACTGTCATAAATACCCAAATGATTGACCCTACCTCACAAAGGAAATGAAGTATTCCATCCGCCTTTAAAGCAAATGACACAGTGGCTGAGAAGGCCACACAAAAAGAAGTCAATAAACAACTCAAGGCAGCCAGAGGAAGCTACAAAGATTGTGCTGAGGAGAAGCTACAAAGAAACTATGGAACACAATTAGAGAAATGACAACCATATGTAACATTGTGGGCATTGGCCCTTCCTCAGACATGAAGGACCAGGACACATACACACAGTACTAACATATAGGGTGTGTTTGATTAGCGAAGTCACATGAACAGTCACATGATGCCTGAAAAAAAGCAAACATGCAGAAAAAATTTCATTATTTACAATGTATACATTTTAAGATGCGAGTACAATGACTTGCTTAGTACGGAAACCTCAAAGTTGTGTGTACAACATATTCAGGGTACCCGTCATACTGAGTAGCAAGCATTAATGTATGTGTGCAAGGGGTGTCCTCAGCTGATCTAAGTTGGTATAAGTGGTGTTTGTGTGACCAAAATAGTATAACAACAAGACATGTAAATGTAAAGGAAGTTGTCATAAAATAGATAACAACACTGCAGTGATGGTGTACCGTCATACAGAGAAACCACAGCACTGGAGTGCCGACATTAAAATGATAGAAAACGTCTGATATCAAAGTCTTCATTGAGACCCTGAGGGCTCAATGTGTCCAAAGTGTGAATCCAGAAAGCTTCCCTTCTTAACAGAAGGGTGTTAATGTCGCCACCTCTTCTTGGTGAACTGACTTACTCTATCCCCATGTATCTCAGGAAGAACTGAACTGAACTGACTTACTCTATCCCCATGTATCTCAGGAAGAACTGAACTGAACTGAACTGACTTACTCTATCCCCATGTATCTCAGGAAGAACTGAACTGAACTGAACTGACTTACTCTATCCCCATGTATCTCAGGAAGAACTGAACTGACTTACTCTATCCCCAATGTATCTCAGGAAGAACTGAACTGACTTACTCTATCCCCATGTATCTCAGGAAGAACTTAACTGACTTACTCTATCCCCATGTATCTCAGGAAGAACTGAACTGAACTGACTTACTCTATCCCCATGTATCTCAGGAAGAACTGAACTGAACTGACTTACTCTATCCCCATGTATCTTAGGAAGAACTGAACTGAACTGACTTACTCTATCCCCATGTATCTCAGGAAGAACTGAACTGACTTACTCTATCCCCATGTATCTCAGGAAGAACTGAACTGAACTGACTTACTCTATCCCCATGTATCTCAGGAGGAACTGAACTGAACTGACTTACTCTATCCCCATGTATCTTAGGAAGAACTGAACTGACTTACTCTATCCCCATGTATCTTAGGAAGAACTGAACTGACTTACTCTATCCCCATGTATCTCAGGAAGAACTGAACTGAACTGAACTGACTTATTCTATCCCCATGTTTCTCAGGAAGAACTGAACTGAACTGAACTGACTTATTCTATCCCCATGTTTCTCAGTGTTCTGACATTGTGTTTGTTCTTTGTGAAGTGTATTGCCACTGACGGTATAATGCGAATAACGAAAAAGGTAAAACAAATGAACTAAATGAATTCTTAATGAGAATCAAAATGGACATTTTATTGTTTATTTATTTTTTATTGTTGTGAGATTGTAGAGGTGATTGCATGTCATGCCTCGAACAGGGTAATGATTGATCTGGACTCTGTTGTGTTTGTATTTAAGAGACTTCCAAATAACAAAGCTTAAAGTCTTTTTGCTGCAAACGTGCGCTGAGGAACTGTCTCCTGCAGAATCTGTTCCAGCTATCTTTAGATCCCAGCGCCTGAAAAGACATGTCCATCAGCGAACAATAACTACAGGCCTATCGCGTTAATTTCGAATGCAGTGAAGGCAATGGAGAAAATGGCTGTGAAAAGGCTCAGAGACGAAATAGAACAGTTAGATCCATATCAATTTGCATATTCAAACAATTGGAGCACCAGCGATGCAATTTCACTTTAAAACATCTTGAGAAAACACGTGCATTTAAGAACTCCTTAGCTCCTTTGTCTTAGCGTTCAAATGAGGCATTACAGTGGCCTAATAGGCTGTAAGCTCCAGTTGAGAAGCTTTTAGATTTTGGGTAATGCCAAAGAGGTTAAACTTAGTACGGAACTGGAGGAGCTGCTGTAGTTACATTTCAATCCAGTCCCGTTAAAAAGTAAGACAAATGGGGGGAAAAAATGGGAAAAGTTATAAATGTCATTTTGGGATTAAATGAATATTATAAAAAATGGTTATAGTTCCTCAATAACGTAATCATGACGTTGCCAATTTCAATACCATCCACCATCTTGTTGGATGTTGGAGTTGTTACTTAAAACAGAGCTAAAGCACAGGACACAGCAAACCACCAGAGGAAGCTTGTTTTATTGAGGAATTACGCTGCTGTGAGAGAAGATTGGAAACATGGACATATCAGAAGGATGAAGTGATCTCATGTTGTTTGGAGCTCACTGCCTCGTGAAGACTGCACGCCTGGTGAGTCAGTGAAGCTAATATGTGTTTTGCTGTTGACTTATTACATTACCTACCTGGGAAATAGCTTGACTTCATTAACTCTGCTGGGCAAGTGAAGGACAAGTTATTGCCCCGGCTCATTAATATATGCATTTCTTCACGTATTAATGCCTTTCATCCCCTCAGAAACAGAAATTGCCGTTGTTATGAACGGGTTATTGTGTTCATGAGTTAAATAAAGAGTTATTGGGTCTTCATCATTCATGAGTTTGAATGGACCGTAGCCTCCTGCCTTTAATTATCTGTGCATTTTCATAGTGTAACAGGACGGGTTTGTCTGCCCTTCAAACCCGCCTATAAAAGGGCGTCAGTTTGTTCATCCCCTCGCCTGACCTTTGACCCTCCGACGTCACACTCCGTTGTAGGCGCACAGTCATGGCCGCAAGACTGGAGACCATGGCCGATTCTCGATCTGTGGACTTGTGCAGACTTGTGTGCTCGTGGACTCTGGGAACGTCATCCCACGCGGCCCAAGTCCTGTTCCAATTCAAAGTGCGCTACTCAGCAAGTTCACTGTTCTACACAAATGTAGAGAGTCCACATCTAGGTGGACACAAGACTTATTGTTTAGTGGAGGAGAAAGGAGCTCAGGGACCAGGTAGTGCCTCTACAGCCTGCTACGGGCACATCACCATATGAAGTCATATTCCAAAGAGTGCTATACTCCAGGACAAAGAACTGACAATAACTAGTTTTCCCCTATTAGAAAGACACATATTCACTGTTTCAGGTGGGACCTTAATGTGAAGCGCACAGACAAACTTCCGGCTATTCGCAAATTGATTGAACGAACGGTACACGGACCCAGTTTTTACTGGGTCTCTAAGTGTTGAAACAACTTAGGTCATGCTGTTATTAATAGTTAATAGATTAATTTAAAGTTGTATCGTCATGAACTGGTTACTGATGACACATGCGTTTTATGTTTACAATGTTTTATTAAGGGGGGGGGGGGGGGGGGGGGGGTCACTGCAGACACATCTTTATATGGGAGCTTCAAGAACAATTTCATATTTTAAAGTTTAAATAGATAGAGACTCAATTGAGTCAAAACGCGTCGGTCAAAAACCAATTTGATGAAAAAACATATTTTTCTGCAAAAGTGCATCAGCTCATTGTCTTTTTGTTTTAAAAAATAATATTTGACCTATTTTTTTAATATTGACTTTATATCAGTGCACACATAAGATGTATAATTGTGTAAATAATGTGAAATTTCCTGCAGTGTCTAACTCTTTTAATGTATATGAGGTCATTATTAAGCTCACAGCCCCGTGTTCTTCCTGTGATGTCATCGGGTTCACTCGTTCCAAACGCTGAAGAAGCCGAGTCCACACTCGTGAACTCCTCAAGTCCATTCATACAAGTCCAAGTCTGTTCACAAGTACGGAGACTGCATACTTCAAATTTAGAAACGTCCCCAGCTGAGAGGACGATTAGGCACACTGGGGTCATTGTGTGAAGCCGTCAAGTGAGTGACTGGGCGGTGCTGTGGGGAATCATCAGTGTGCAGGGCCCGTCTTTAGAAATGTGTAAATCGACTTGCATGAGGCTAATGGGTTGTTGTCTGTAGCTTGTTGGTGGCCCTGGACTCCAGCTGCGTGCGTTGGGTTGGCCACACTTGAGTGGCGCAGATACTGACACCAACTATCGGTATGTGATTGAAGTCAATGCATTTTGTATTATGTTGGTGTGATGGCCTAAAGAATCATGGTCTTAGTTGTTTACCTTTAAAGTCAAACACCTGGAAAGTCACAAAGGACAAATGTCAACGTTCACGTGAAGGAAAGAATGTAAATGAAGCTGAACAGTTTTCATGATACATATTCTCAAAAGAAAAGTCTTACCCGAAGGATGAAATGGTTTCCTCTGGTGTTGAATGGTTCACATTTCTTGGAAGCATTACCTTCTCAGCCACCTGGAACAAAGCACGTTAGTGTCTAGTTAATACGTTACATGTTACAAGTTAAAATCAGTCATGAAAATCCACTGGAATGCACTTCACAATGTTGTCGCTGATCGCACCTTGGGTCAGCATCTCACAGTACCAAAGTAAAAAATCAAAGTCAAAGTGATGCATACTTTATGAAACGCTTTAACACAACTATATGCTGAGAATATTGTGAGAAGAAAATGTATTCTCCTGAGACTCCAAGGAAAAGCTCCTTCAATTTAGCCTTAAAAGTCATCACTATGTTATAAATTACTTTGTCAGAGTCACTGACTGTGCAGAGCTCGGCTTTGAAAGAGGAACATGTGCCACTTTGAACGATAACAGGTGCATCACCATCTTCAATTATAAAAAGGGTACGCACATTGCAAACGCTTTTGTGTACTTATTGTGTACCATAATTAAATAAGTTTAAAATGAGGCTCCTTTATATAAGGAAAACCTCACAGTTGCTGTTTAAGTTGTTCAGCAACAGCAGAGTTTACAAGATTACAGAGCGCTGGACAAATATTTAAGCTTCTCAGTGCTTCCTCTGGCCTCTTGTTTTTTGGGAGTAGTGGTCAGTTGTCTGAGTAACAAGGCGCTGTTTGAATGTATTGTGAGAGACCATGGATGGTCCATCTGCAATCAGTGTTATTGGGGTTTTCAGATTTTTTACCCAGTCCAATTCAATGGGAAGTGTTTTGTTTGTTGCCAGTGTTATGTGGTCGTCTGTTAAGCTACACAATTACCTACTTACAAATTCCTGCTCTTTGGCGAGTTTTCGAGTATGTTCAGGGGGTCAAATTCCTGCTCAAACTGACCAAAATTCAGGTCTGGTGAAAAAACAAAAGTGAAAAGAATTTTGTTTGGGACGCTAGCGCCCTCTACAGGTTTGAACTATTTACAATCGAGGCGGAAATGTACTTTTGATGTTTTCTGACCAAAATCATTCAGAGCAATAATATAGGGTTACAGAGGAGCATTAATTGAGGCATGGCTCACGAGGGCCATTTAATGCCGCTTGCAGTTTTAAGCCGAAATATAATGGATCTTTTAAAGTCAGTCCTAACAAACTGCACGTTTAGTGAAAGGAGTGGCTCTGTAGTTACTTGATAATCTGGCTCTATTTTAGTGATGTGCCGATCGTGTCGAGGCTTCGAAGCGTGTGTCGAGTAATCTAGAGGGGTGTTTATTGAAGCGCGTATCGATGCGTGTGTTGATCACGTGTGTGGTGATGTTCGAAGCTTCGGGAAGTAGCCGTACCACGTGACTGATTCAGGAAATGATTTGCGGGTTTGGAGCGCGATTCAAAACAAAAGAGACAGTGAAATGAAATGAATCGGATTCCCCTTCACATTTTGTGTATTTGGGTTAGACATAAACAAAGTAACACAAGCACATTTTACATCACAACTCTTTCAGCCCCACCATTTATTGTAAGCCCTCAGCATGTTATACACTCTCACGGACCTGTCCCTTTTTAAATCCAGATTAAAGACTAATATTTTCAAACTTGCTTTTAATACACACTGCATTATGTCCAGGTTGCAATCATTTGGTGCTTTCTTTTTGTTTTTATCTTTGGCACTTTGGTCCTCCTGGTGTTGTAAAGTGCTATAAATAAACTTTTATTGATTGATACATTTCTTGTCCACATGATGGCGTAGTGGAGCAAAGCACCTTGATGCTTCGAACCATGTGTGATGCAATTGGCTGTGAGGCTTCAATGCTTCATGGGGCTTCATCTTGCCATCACTACTCTATTTTACAATATATGAAATATATGGTTTCAGCAGAGCTGGTTCCCAAACTTCCATAGGAGTTTAAAAAAATAAGGCATAGCTCATTTTAAGTGCTTGGCTTTCAAAATGTTCTAAACTAAATTGTTAATTAAAATGTTGGTGTTAATATGATACATTCAGATAAGGATTTTTTTGAGAAACCAGAAGTTAACTCGTTTATTGAAGTGTGTGGCTCTTAAAAGAGCCGTTGTGTTGTCAGAGGACGGACAGTTTACTTGGAGCTGGTGTACTTGGTCACGGCCTTGGTGCCCTCGGACACGGCGTGCTTGGCCAGCTCTCCGGGCAGCAGGAGGCGCACGGCGGTCTGGATCTCCCTGGAGGTGATGGTGGAGCGCTTGTTGTAGTGCGCCAGGCGGGAGGCCTCTCCTCCGATGCGCTCAAAGATGTCGTTGACAAAGGAGTTCATGATGCTCATAGCCTTGGAGGAGATGCCGGTGTCGGGGTGGACCTGCTTCAGCACCTTGTACACGTAGATGGCGTAGCTCTCCTTCCTGGACTTTCTCCTCTTCTTGCCGCCTTTCCCTGCGGTCTTGGTCACGGCTTTCTTGGAGCCCTTCTTGGGCGCGGACTTGGCTGGTTCAGGCATGTTTCTCTGCTCAGGATCAGCGGAGTGACTGAGGAACAGAGGCGCAGCCGCAGGTTTTATTCTGGACTCTGTAGACTCCGCTGTGCCGGGTCTGAGCTGGGATTGGAGGAGCCGCTCTGACGCGGAAGCTTAGAGGGGAGGAGAGGGGGGAGAGTTGGTGGCGGCATGCGCCTTAGTTTGGCCAGTAGCCCGAAAGAAGAGGGGGGAGTGGGTCTTTTTAACAAAGAACTGAGTTCTGGAGGGAAAATACAAAAGCGTTGGGTCTGTTCAAATAGACAGTACAAGCATGAAGGTGCCCCAATCAGTAAGTCCTACATTGTCTTTAATGTAAACATGAAACAAAGTCTGGTTCAGGAGGAAAAGAACAAAGTGAACCTTAATAAACGAGTCATGAATCTGTTCATGGCTTCATTTGTTTATCTGCAGGACCATGATGTCGTTTATATCTGACTGTTATGACATAGTTTCAGCACAAATGCTCTTCCTGTGTTTTGTATAGTAATATTTTAATAATCAGGGAAATCCATGGATCCATGAAGCTCCTTTAGAGCTGAGATATTCGGACATCTTTCATTCTAAAATGATCCTATCGTGGCCTTTTGCTGCACAGCAGTTTCACACACTGGGAACAAAGTTCAAGAATGGAGTCCATGTCAGGATTAATTATTAACTCCACAGAGTTTTCAAACTCAGCACAGTTTGAAAGTTTGAAAGACAGTGTAGATAATGTTTTGTAATAAATAATAAATTATATGCATGTGTATTCATGGTTACTAAGTTACTAAATGAAACGCGCCTCTTAGGAAGTGGGGGCCCTAAAAAGGGCCGTTGTTTCTCAGATGAAGAGTTAACCTCCAAAGCCGTACAGAGTGCGGCCCTGTCTCTTCAGGGCGTACACCACGTCCATGGCGGTCACGGTCTTCCTCTTGGCGTGCTCGGTGTACGTCACGGCGTCACGGATCACGTTCTCCAGGAAAACCTTGAGCACCCCGCGGGTCTCCTCGTAGATCAGACCGGAGATACGCTTGACTCCGCCGCGGCGAGCCAGACGGCGGATAGCGGGCTTGGTGATGCCCTGGATGTTGTCACGGAGCACTTTACGGTGACGCTTAGCGCCTCCTTTACCCAGACCTTTCCCGCCTTTTCCTCTTCCGGACATTTTGATTGTTCTGTGGTTTCAGGACGATATGACCTGAGACTCCACACACTCAGACTATATTCACTGACTGAGAACCTGAAGGAAGACATGTGCGCACCAGCGCCACCGACTGGACACATGAAGCAACAAAAAAAGCACTTTTTTCCTAAAATGCTTCATATACACTCAGGAATGACTTTAAAACATTTACAAACATCGTTCAAGTCATTTGTATGTATAATTAGCTGAGGATGTTTGATCAAACATTAAAAAAGACTGATTTACATTTTTCATGCTCACCATAATCACTAAGTCTAAGATGTGAATACAGATGTTCACACTGTTAGTGAAAATCAAATGACTTAAAACCAGCTGTTTTTTTACACAGAAATGTGAAAACCGACACAACTTCAGCACAACCAAAAATTAGAAATGACACAGAAATAGTGTTAAAAATCACACATGGTTTTAAAGAGTGTGTTTTTGCTCATCCAGAGAAAACCAGAAGCATCAGTTCAGGAGGGTCATACATTTCAATAGATCTGAACCAATTAGGTTCTGTTTTCAAACTCAAAGCCATTTCCCAAAGTGTTTCTTCAGAAAGAAAAGAGACAGAGATCAAACTCTGAACACACTGATGGAACTCTTTTTGGAACTTAATTTTAGACACATGTTTTCTTATTTAACCTTTGATATCATATAATATACTCAAACATGGACAAAGCACAGACCTGTTATTATATATAATTATTTAAATGGCTCTTTTAAAGTGTCTTAGTCCCCAATATTTATTTTCAGTCTAGCCTTATTTAGTCAACAAATATATCTGAATGATTTAGCCATAGTTGTAGCCATTTTAGGACAACATTTATTTAGTTTAATCCTATTTTCAGTCAACAGAAACACTGGTGTAATATCGTGCGTAAAAGCGCATACTGTGCGTAATAGTCATTTTACGCATCACCTGGAAAATCAGGATAAAACTCAACTTTCAACAATATTTTAATAGAATAAATAAAAAGATCATTTCTCCATCACCACTTTGATTTTTAAGTTCTAAGTGTTATTAGTTATTTGATTGTTATAATATTCAGCATGTTTTAATATCAGGGAAATATATAATTAATGATATCGTCTGTTTCAATGTTTCTTCTCCACATGGACAAAGCGCAGACCTGTTCCTGAGTGATTTAAATGGCTCTTTTAGTGTCTCTGTCCCTAATATTTATTTTCATTCTAGCCTCATTCAGCAAATATATTATACTATATTATCTGCAGATTTTAGCCATGCTTGTCCCTTATTGACACTAGTGTAATCCCGTGCGGAAAAGCGCATACTGTGCGTAATAGTCATTTTACGCATTATCTTGCCTGACTTTGCCTGAAGCTGCGTCTTTAGCGGAGTGTGTGGCCCTAAAAAGAGCCTTTGTTGGTCCGGGGGGGACAGAGTGGAGGAGTTACTTCTTCTTGGCCGCGGCCTTCTTGGCTTTGGGCTTGGCGGTTTTCTTTGGGGCCGCTTTCTTCGCCGCGGGGGCCTTCTTCGCCGGCTTCTTGGGGCTCTTGGCCGCTTTCTTCGGACTCTTGGTCACTTTCTTGGCCGCGGGCTTGGCTGCCTTCTTCGGAGACTTCTTGGCCTTCTTGGGAGTGGCCGCTTTCTTGACTTTCTTTGCGGCAACGGGTTTCTTGACTTTCTTAGCGGCCGCGGGCTTCTTGGCTTTAGGGGCCGCTTTCTTGGCCGCGGGCTTCTTGGCCTTCTTCGGCTCGGCCGCGGGCTTGTTCATCTTGTAGGAGCCCTTCTTCTGCACCAGGGTGCCCTTCTCCAGCAGCTTCTTGACGGCGAGCCTGACCCGGGCCTTGTTCTTCTCCCCATCGTATCCGGCGGCGGTCAGGGCCTTCTTGAGCGCGGGCAGGGACACGCCGCCGCGCTCCTTGCAGGCGGACACGGCTTGGACGACGAGCGCGCTGACGCTGGGGCCGCTCTTCTTGGCTTTGGGGGCGGACTTCTTCTTGGCGGCTTTGGCCGGAGCCGCGGCGGGAGCGGGAGCTTCTTCTGCCATAGTTTTTCAAAACGTCACTCACAACAACAGTCTGAGAGAGAGTGGATTTTCCCCGAGCACGAGGCGCCCTTAAACACAGCGTGAGAACCGTAGAGACTCAGCCCGTTTGGATCAGAGGCTCTTGTGTTTGTGCGCGTCAGGAAAAGGCTCGAAAAGTGAAAGAAACGCTCTGGTCAGGACAGATCAGAGCAGGAGACGGTGTGGAGGAAGTTTCCCCTCGGATTGAAATCAAATACAACATCAATGTGAACGAGTCTGTGCGTCTGGAACGATCCAAACCTTTGACTGTGCGCATTCTGGAACAGACTAGTCCCACTCATTTCCTCCTCACATCATCCCAGAGCCGCTAAGGCCTCAGGAAAGACACGTTTCCTGTTCCAAACTCGCCTCTGCAGAGGCACAAAGTCAAAGTGTCTCTGTCAGGAGTGAGCTCTGCGTTTGGAAGCCACTTCAGCAGCAGCAGCAAACACACATGAGGTCACGGCCTGGAGCTCCTGACCAACTGAGCGGACAAAGGCTTTCATCTTTTGACCTAGTTTTACTTGGTATTATTTTGTACCTGCACAAAACATCCAGCACTAGAGTCGATATCGTAATAGAAACAGAGGCGCAGGAACAGGCAGAAAGTCCACATGATCCACGAACATGAGCTATTTGTATCGGGAAACAAGTTCATTCACACAATTACAAAACATTCCACCCTCATATAAAAGTTGAAGGAAAATGTGTCTTTTCTTTTTTGAGGCAGTAAAATGTTTTTGTCTCTCCTTTTTTATATTCGGAGAAAAGAAACTTCCAGATTCCAGATTACCTTACAGACTTTTTCAAACCAAATCAACAAAACACACTTCATATTAAGTGTAAATGTACTTATTCCACTCAACATGGAGAACACTAGATTTACAAAGTAGCACAAACTGTACAGGCCTAAACTGGCTCTAAAGTCCTGTGGTTAATGTTATTGAACCATATACTGTTCCCTTGATCAGAGCTTAATGATGTTATGCATGTGTATTACTGTCGCTGTCCAAGGTTCTGAAAGTGTTTCCTGTAAACCTAAACGGACTCTCAAGACAAAAGATATTTAAACCATTGACCATATTTAAATCTGTACTTAAAACAGGCGGCAAGTACTCCGTTACATTTACTCGAGTACAATCAATGTAATTGAGTAACTTTTTGAAGTAGCCAATTGTACGTCTTAGGGTAGTTGGTACTTCACTCCGCCTTTTTACTGAATGTAATGACCACAATTTATTTAGCGTCATGTTACTGTCACTCATGGTTTCTGACAGAAGTAACTCTGAAAAAGCCCGGACCATGGGGGGGAAAGGGTTTAGAGCGCGGCTCTGGGGAAACAGTAAGCGCACGTCCAAACTCTCCCAGTGCACGCGCTCTCCCGGGCCATGGGAGAGAAAAGCGCGCGTGGGTTTTGTGAGTGACGAGGCGGCCGCCTCCGACGCGACATCACCGCGCACTGCCCCGCCCCGGCGTAAGGCAACGCGTCTGAGGAATAAACTGTTCATAAACTCTTGCGCGCGGGAGAGAGAGGCAGAGAAAAAGTTACGTGAATGAGAGACATAAAAGCTTATTCGGGTCGTGTAAAGTTTGGACTAGTGGTTAGGGTAGGAGCACTACAGACGACTCCGGTCAGAGAATCTTTCTTCAACTTTATTTCAGCAGCGAGGAGTATACAGGTTTCAACGTGCGTATGTGTGTGTGGTCTGGGTACAAAGAAAACAAAGGAAAATATAGTAATTAAAATACTGGTCTTTAAATAATAAATGTAAATAAAATAACTATGCATGGTGTCCTCATTACAGTTAGCAAAGTACATAAATTATAATTTACAGCACTCTAACACAGTAGTGCTCAACTTAGAAACATAGAAAAAGCAATAAGAACACATTTCCAAGGCTAATTATTTAACATAATAAACATGATGCCCAAATAACATGGCGCAGCCTCGTGAAAAGTGCTTAATTGGTCACGCATCAATAATACGCATCAGGTAGCACAAGTGACAGAAACTCCAAACATTCTCACCACCTTGCTCCCCAAATATGCTACAGCAAACAACAAAAACTCACCTGAGTTTCATAAACGCACACAAAGTAAAGGAAAAGTGGTCCTGTCATTTGCTCTCATCTCTGAGCACGAACTGAACAGCGCACTAGCTGTACATGCGCTGCTCACATGATGGGGCGTTCAAGCACACTTCGGAAAACTCAGTGCTGAACAAAATAGGCTTTCAGACAAAGCCGCCCCCAACTGTCCGCACGGCAGTTGAAAGAATAGGAGAAAGTCTATTTGGTGGTTTCTTCTTCGTCTTTGTCCTCAAGAGCTGGGAGCAGGATGAGCCGGGCGACTGGACGAACGTAGGTGCGGTCCTTCACTTGAACGCTGGCAGTCCGTACACGTCCATCTGCTCCTGGATGGGTCTGGGTAATCCGGCCTACAGGCCACGACGCTCGGGGGTGTTGAGGATCCACGATTAAGACAACGTCGCCTGTGGAGAGTGCCTTACCGTCTTTCCTCCACTTACTGCGCTCCTGCAACCCTGGAAGGTAGTGACTGATGAAGGATGACCAGAAGCGATCGGCGATGGCTTGGCTGTGCCTCCAACGTCTTCTCCCGAGGTCACTGGGGTCGTAAACAGCTTGAGGAAGAGACGAGTCGTGACGGCCCATAAGGAGGAGGTTAGGCGTGACCGGGTCTGGATCAGAAGCATCTGATGACAAGTAGCCTAGGGGTTTCGCATTCATTATGCCTTCGACCTCCACTAGGGTTGTCATCAGGACTGGTTCAGGAACAGTCTGGTCTTTTAGGACAACGCGAAGTGCAGTCTTGATAGATTTCACTTCCCTCTCCCATGTGCCACCAAAGTGAGGAGCACTCGGAGGATTGAATCGGAAGGATATCTGCTGTCCAGCAAGTTGCTCTCTCCACTGAGGTGCCATGGCAGCGACGGCTTCACGCAACTCTCTCTCTCCACCGACAAAGTTGGTACCATTGTCCATGAGGAGTTCGAACGGTTTGCCACGTCGAGAGATGAATCTTCTTAGTGACAGCAGGAAAGCGTCTGTATCAAGGCTCTCCAACAGATCCAGATGCACCGAGCGAGTTGTCATGCATTTGTAGACAATGCCCCACCTTTTTTCAGTGCGGCGACCGATCCTCACTTGGAAAGGTCCAAAGCAATCAACTCCGGTTGAATAGAATGGTGGCTTATGGAGTCGTAGTCGAGCTGGTGGATAATCGGCCATCTTCGGCACGTCAGGTTTTGCTCTCCAACGTTGGCACTCCAGACATGAATGTTGATGTTTCCGAATGGCCTCTCTGCCGCGGATGATCCAAAATCTGCGTCTGAGCTCGGCAAGAACTCGCTCTGGCCCAGGGTGCAGTAGTGACTCATCAGTATCCTTGATGATAAGCTTCGTCACAGGATGACTTGGGTCCAGGATAACTGGGTGGATGGTATCCAGATCTAGTCCTTCAGCATGCCTCAACCTGCCACCGACTCTGAGTAGCTCTGTGGCTACATCGTACTCTGGTGACAGAGATGAGAGACGACTGTTTGAAGGCAGGGTATGTCCAGCTCTGAGAGCCCTGTATTCTTCAGCAAAGAGGTCCTCTTGAGCCCTTCGTAACATCAACTTCTCTGCTTGCAGAAAATCGGCAGCAGGACATGGTGCTGTAGTACTGGCATCAGCCGCCCCATGAAGGGAGCTAGCTGTTTCCTGAAGAAGCTCTTTCCAGGTGGAGAACTTACTGGAGTCAGGAAGTTGTGTGGGAAAGATACTGGAAACAGTTCCCACAAAGGCAGACTTTCTTAACTCTACGGTGTCTGGCTCTGACTCAGATGCTGGCATGGTGGGCCACTCTCTCTCTGACAGACGGAGGAAATGTGGACCTTTGTTCCAGCGATGATCTTGTACCATCTCTTGCAGAGTGAGTCCGCGGGTTATGTCATCAGCTGGATTGCTTAGAGTGTCAACATACCGCCATTGACCAGGGTTGGTCAGATTCTGGATTTCTGCGACACGTGTTCCCACGAACACTTTGTAACGACAGGATTCTGATTTGATCCAATACAGAACGGTTGTGGAATCTGACCAAAGAGTGATGTCCTCCGGTGATACTTCAAGCTCTGTCTCTATCACTCTAGCCAGCTGAGCGCCTGTAAGTGCAGCACTGAGCTCGAGACGTGGGATGGACAGCTGCTTACGGGGTGCGACTCTCGATCTGGCAAAAACGAAGGAGACATAGATTTGTTGACTGTCATCTGTCGTCTGCATGTAGGCTACTGATCCATAGGCGCGCTCCGAGGCATCACAGAAGATGTGGATGCGACGTGTTGCATTAGCAGTGTCGGCGGTGGCTGGTGCATAAGGACGAGGCAACTTGAGATGTTGCAGAGTGGGAATTTCCTGCACCCAACTTGACCATTTCTCCAGAAGATCATCGGGTTGGATCTTGTCGTCCCAGCCAATGTTTGCCTTCCACATGTCCTGAACAAGCACTTTACATCTTGTGGTGAATGGCACGATGTAGCCCAATGGGTCGTAAAGCTTGGCAAGGACACTGTAGACGTTGCGAAGGGTGGCGGCTGATGGCTCGGAGTGACGATGCTTGTAACTCAGAGTGTCGTTCAAACAATCCCAGCAGAGTCCAAGCGTGGGCTCTTGGAGGTTGTCACTGGCCTTGGATAACCATAGCTCACTGCTAGCCGACTGTGCTTCAGGAGGTAGGTATGCGACAACGTCAGGCACGTTACTAGCCCATTGCCGAATCTCGAAACCTCCCTTGCTCAGAAGTGCTCGCAGATCATCGACCAGAGCCTTGGCTTCTTCAGCTTTCCTCACACTGTGAAGGCAATTGTCGACATAGAACGAGTGCTCGATCACATGCATGAGTGGAGAGTCTGGTGGTTCATGGTCCCTGACGTGTTGCTGCAGAGCAAAGACGGCGCAACAGGGACTGCACGTCGTTCCGAATGGTAGCACCTCCCATTGGAATATGTGTGGTTCAGATGTCCTCTGCATGTCCCGCCACAGGAAGCGTAGGAGTGGTTTATCACTGGGCAGCAAGCGGATCTGGTGGAACATCGACTTAATATCTCCACTTATGGCTACAGCATGACATCGGAACCGCATCAGGACTCCAATCATGGTCGGGCCAAGCGTTGGTCCTGGCAGGAGTTGGTCATTAAGGGACAGGCCATTGAAGGAAAAGGAACAGTTGAAGACTACTCTGTCCTTTCCATTGTGGTGCACCATATGATGGGGTACATACCACGCCTCTGTAGACTTGGCTGCCTCTTCTGTAGAGATCTCTGCGACATAACCTGACTGAACGAGTTTATCCATCTCCTTGCAGTATGAGGCTGCTCGAACCGTGTCCTTAGCCAACCGGCGTTCAGTGCTGCGTAGGTTGGGCATCACGGCCTCTTGCGGAGCACAGAGTGGGATGACTGGTTGACGACGCAACAGTGGAGTAGCGTAGCGCTGGGTACCGTCGACAGATACACGTTCGGAGGCTGTCTGTAGAAGGATGAGGGCCTGCTGGTCTTGCTTGGAACGCGTTGCAGTCTTCTCACTGACGTAAGGGACTGTGTCAATGTGCCAAAGGCGTTCCACATTCCTGAGGAGTTCAGTATATGAAGACTCAGTGGCGATGTGCAGACAGGAAGGCTGGTGAGACGAGACTGGCAGGATGTCAGAAGGACCTTGCAAGGACCAGCCTAGCCTAGTGCAGATTGCCATGGGACCACTAGCTGGACCTGCTCTGACTGGCTGTGTCGGAGTGAGGAGCTGAGGCATATCTGAGCCGATGAGGAGTAGAGGTTGGGCTCTGTGGATAGGCGTCAAAGGAAGTCCTTTGAGATGCTCATAGCGCTTCTGGAGAGCTGCTACTGGATACGTGTGCTCAGATAAGCTCAGACTTTCTGCAGTGAAAGCCTGCTGAATCCAAAACTTCTTGTTTGGTTTGAAGATGGGGGATACATGAAGGCTGACTGAGGAACCTTTCAGCTCCTTAACCTCTTGCTGGACTGTTCTCAGATGAAGTGTCTCTGGATGTTTAGAGAGTTGTAGTTGCTTTACAGCTTGTGGGAGGATAATCGTTCTCTCCGAACCATCATCGAGCACTGCAAATGTCTCTAAGACGCGATCGCCATGATGCAGAAGCACTTTGACAACTTTCAGCAACACTCTCTGAGGGCTTCTGGGCTGCTCAATGTAGACAGTGGGCTTTGGATTACTGACCATCAGCACTTTCTGCGATGACTCTTGGATGGCGTCATGTAAAACTGTAAGGTGTTTTTCTTTGCAAGTCCTACATGGGCGTTTGAGTGTACAGGCAGTAGCTTTGTGGTTTCGGCCGCATTTCCAACATCTGTCACCTTCCTGGATCCACTTCTTAATCTCAGTGATAGACAATTTCTTGAAGTCGAGGCATGAGTTAAGGTAGTGCTCCTTATTGTTGCAGAATGGGCAATAAGGACTGGGTTTGAAAGTTTGGGACTTTGACTGAGAGGTATCCTTGTCGGCTGTCTCTCCTGAGCAGAAGAAGACTGACGCTGTCTTATCTTTGGGCTTTGAACTACGTTGGTCTCTCTTTGGAGGGGAAGGCCCTGTAGAGTTGTAGAGAAGAGTAGCTCGACTGGCAAGACGCTTGGCTTGAGCTTTCATCTGGAGCCACGCAGCGAGGTCGGGCAGAGAGTAGGTGAGCTCTGAACCTGGCTGCAGGATGCCACGAACGAGACAATATTCCACAAATCCATCTCTGTGGGAAGGAGACATCTTGCTTAAGAGACGGTCGACATGGGAACCACACTTGAGCTCGTATCCAACAGGTCCCTCTAAAGTGCGCAGCATACCGACAAGCGACTGGACTGAGAGGGCGAAGGAGTCGAATGCCTCGGCGTCTCCTGACTTGATGGCTGGTGAGTTGAGTATTGCCCCTAGTTCACTTTGGACCAGTTGTCTTGGCTGGCCATATTTGTCTTGCAGAGCTCCCAATGCAGCTGTGTACGGTGCGGGGTCATACATGTATGATTTGGCCAACTGCAGAGCACTCTGGAGCTTGAGCTGACTCAGGAGAACTTGATATTTATAGTGCTCGCTGAGATGGGGGTGACTATTCATCAAGTTGTCGAGCGCCATCTTCAAAAGTGCGAAATCGCTTTCTTTACCACTCTCGAAGAAGGGAAGTGTCGGTTTGGGAATGCCGTAAGACGTAGCAATCAGGGTCTCCATCCCTGGGTAGGTCCAGGGTGGTGCCGCAGGAACTGGTGTTGCAGCTGGTATACTAGAGTGAGCATACTGTACTGCAGGAGGTGGCGGTGCCACTGTAACTGCTCGTGGTGGCATTAGGAAACCTCCACCGGTAGCCGGAACTCCTAGGTACTGAGATGGGAGAGTAGTTGTAACAGCGGACCTCGTTGTTGGTGGTGCTCCAACTGCCTGGGTAGTTACCGTGGGGATCACGGGCACGAATGAGACAGATGCCGGGGGAAGTACAGAAACTGGTGCTGTGATAGCAGGAACACTGGGCTGGGCACTCATGACGGGATTAGCAGGTGGTGCTAATATCTGTGCGGAAACAGTGGAGAGAGGTGGTACCTGATTTAGTGTTGGATTCGGCTGTTGCGCAGGTGGATGCTGCGTGAGGACCAATGGCACCGGAGGTGGCTGTTGACCAAATTGTGACACAGGTAGCTGGGAGAACGAAGCGGGAGCCGACGCAGTAGACAAGGCATCATCATTCGTCTCTGATAAGTAGGTCTTTACAAGACTGGCAATGTGTACCTCCTTCTCAAGCTTCTTCAAGCGTCTGCGTCTTCCCATCTCTCTAGCTATTCTCTCTTTAGCCAGATGTGCTTCCTCTTGTAGCCGCTGTCCTTCTCTGGCTTGTGCATCCAATGCTGCAGCCTCCAAGTCAGCTTTCCTCTCCTCTTCTATTTCCTCTTGAAGGTCGGCGAGCTCCAATCCTTTGATCTCCTCCTCTAACGCAGCTGCATGTATATCAGACGTACTTCGAAATATAGTATGGAGACCATGAGATGCTTGAGAGGACCGTCGTGAATGTGCAGCTGACCGGAAACTTTTCACACTCTTAGCTCTGATTGACTGAGCCTGGCCTGGTTGTCCTACTGGGGTAGAGGAGGCTTGGGCCACAGGCTCTTGAGAGGGCAGAAGAGTGATTTCATAATCGGCCAAATGTACAGGTGGACGAGTGTCCCTCTTCCGTCGGACTGATGACTCCGACTGCTGACCATCAGTTGCTGATTCCATAGTGACGGGGGAACCCTAATCCGGCTCGAAGGACCATGTAAAGTTTGGACTAGTGGTTAGGGTAGGAGCACTACAGACGACTCCGGTCAGAGAATCTTTCTTCAACTTTATTTCAGCAGCGAGGAGTATACAGGTTTCAACGTGCGTATGTGTGTGTGGTCTGGGTACAAAGAAAACAAAGGAAAATATAGTAATTAAAATACTGGTCTTTAAATAATAAATGTAAATAAAATAACTATGCATGGTGTCCTCATTACAGTTAGCAAAGTACATAAATTATAATTTACAGCACTCTAACACAGTAGTGCTCAACTTAGAAACATAGAAAAAGCAATAAGAACACATTTCCAAGGCTAATTATTTAACATAATAAACATGATGCCCAAATAACATGGCGCAGCCTCGTGAAAAGTGCTTAATTGGTCACGCATCAATAATACGCATCAGGTAGCACAAGTGACAGAAACTCCAAACATTCTCACCACCTTGCTCCCCAAATATGCTACAGCAAACAACAAAAACTCACCTGAGTTTCATAAACGCACACAAAGTAAAGGAAAAGTGGTCCTGTCATTTGCTCTCATCTCTGAGCACGAACTGAACAGCGCACTAGCTGTACATGCGCTGCTCACATGATGGGGCGTTCAAGCACACTTCGGAAAACTCAGTGCTGAACAAAATAGGCTTTCAGACAGGTCGTGATTGTTTGTCATAAAAACTCCAGAGGGAAATAGTGACATTTTTGTTAAAATCACCTACATTCGGAGGGTATTTACTTTTCCTGATTTTGACATGTACACAGTAGTGTCATGTTAGACTGAAGTGGCTCTTTGATGAAGTGGTGGCTCTGAAAAGAGCCGTTTTTTCCTCAGAGGAGCCGGTTTTGTCTAAGCTCTCTCTCCACGGATGCGCCGGGCCAGCTGGATGTCTTTGGGCATGATGGTGACTCTCTTGGCGTGGATGGCGCACAGGTTGGTGTCCTCGAACAGACCCACCAGGTAAGCCTCGCTGGCCTCCTGCAGAGCCATGACGGCGGAGCTCTGGAAGCGCAGGTCGGTCTTGAAGTCCTGGGCGATCTCTCGGACCAGGCGCTGGAAGGGCAGCTTTCGGATCAGCAGCTCGGTGGATTTCTGGTAGCGGCGGATCTCCCTCAGAGCCACGGTGCCGGGCCTGTAGCGGTGAGGCTTCTTCACTCCTCCCGTGGCCGGGGCGCTCTTACGGGCGGCCTTAGTGGCCAGCTGCTTCCTGGGGGCTTTGCCTCCGGTGGATTTACGGGCGGTTTGTTTGGTTCTGGCCATGTTTGTTTACTCCTGACTGTGACAGAGAAGAGAACTGCAGAGGAGCGGAGAGGAGCTGCTTTTAAACCTCTGTGAGCTCCTCCCTCTGAGCACACGCTCACTATCTATTGGTCACTTTGGAGGAGGGGGAGGGGCTGAGCCTCAGCAGTGTTGGGATGGTATTTAGTTAAAACATACTGAATAAACCTTCATGTTGATTTGTGTTATAATTCTGTATAAATACGACATATAGTTACGCAAATGTTTGCTGGAAGGCCTGTTATAAACTTAAACTTATTTAACACTAATTAGGAACTGAAAACCTCTTGGCAGATGCTCAGGAGCAGATCATGTGACACATGTGCATAATGTTTGTATGAACTGCATAAGGTGCATGAAATCTTTATTTTAGGGAGAAATAGTTCTTTCTTAATAATGTGCACTGTGAAGCTAAAATGTAGTGATTGAGCACTGGGATGTAATCCTTTGATTCTAGGAAAGTAACTGTATCCTAAACACTCTTAAATGAGTAACTTTACTAGAATACAGTTACTCAAAACGACTTTTCAAAATACATGCAGTAGTTAGCAGCTCCTCAGGCCACTCTAACAGAACCTTTATTATACTTGTAACGATTCTTCTTATATAAAGTATCTAAATACTTCAAGCTTCATGTCTGACCACTGGCACAAAGCACTATCATATCCGTGAATTATCAGTGTAGTTGTATCCAGTATGTATCATCTATTGCCACCCCAGGGCAGCTGTGGCTACTTACGCAGCTCATAATCACCAGGTTTATTGTGGATGAATAAATGTGTGTCTGGAAACGCGCTGTACCAAGGCCGATGCGTAAAGGCGCATTGCGCACAGTCTGGATAAACTATGATCCTCTGACTGAAGCGGCTCTTTCTGAGGCTGTGGGTGGCTCTTAAAAGAGCCGTTGTTGAGGTCAGTGTCTCGGACACTTTACTTGGCCTTCTCGGTCTTCTTGGGCAGCAGCACGGCCTGGATGTTGGGCAGCACTCCTCCCTGAGCGATGGTCACTCCTCCAAGCAGTTTGTTGAGCTCCTCGTCGTTGCGCACGGCCAGCTGCAGGTGGCGGGGGATGATACGGGTCTTCTTGTTGTCACGAGCTGCGTTTCCCGCCAGCTCCAGGATCTCAGCGGTCAGATACTCCAGCACGGCCGCCAGGTACACGGGGGCTCCGGCGCCCACACGCTGGGCGTAGTTTCCTTTGCGGAGCAGCCTGTGCACACGGCCCACGGGGAACTGCAGCCCGGCCCTGGAGGAGCGGGACTTGGCCTTAGCGCGGGCCTTTCCGCCGGTTTTACCTCTGCCGCTCATTTTGAAATGTCTTACTGTTGACAAGACTCACAGGAAGAATGAGCTGAGACCGAGGCGCAGCGCGTTTTATGTGCGGGAGCGCGGGCCTTTGAGTGACGCACCAATCAGAAGACAGGCTCACTGAGTCCCGCCCACTTCTCTGTTCCAAAGAATATTTTAGAGTCGGCTCACTCTATTGGGAGCTGAGCATGTGACTGATTAAGGCTCTTCTAAAGTGAGGCCTGGATGACGATGAAGAGTAATTCAATATGATTTTATCAGAAAACTTCATTTCAGTGATATTTCACTGCAAAAGACTTGACTTGAAGAGTGTTTTAGCTTTATTTTAATAATAATAATAATAATAATACATTTTATTTGTATAGCGCTTTTCAAGACACTCAAAGACGCTTTACAGAAAACAACAATAAAATCACACATAAAATTAGCACATTAAAATAGAGGGCAGTTATTCAGTATTAAAAGCCTTTTTAAAGAGGTGAGTTTTGAGTTCTTTCTTGAAGGTGAGGAGGTCAGAACAGGCACGGAGCGGTGGGGGCAGTGAGTTCCAGAGTGTGGGGGCGGCGATGGAGAAGGCTCGGTCTCCCCAGGTTCGGCGCTTGGTCTTACAGGGGAGGGACAGGAGGTTGGCGTTGGGAGGAGCGGAGGGAGCGAGATGGAGTGTGATGGTGGAGGAGGTCGGTGAGGTATAGAGGGGCCAAATTATGGAGGGCTTTGAAAGTGATGAGGAGGACCTTGAACTGGATGCGTTGAGGGACGGGGAGCCAGTGGAGGTTCTGAAGGACAGGGGTGATGTGTTCCCGGGAGTTCTGGATGTACTGGAGTTTGTTGAGGGTTTTGGATGGTGAGCCGTAGAGGATGCTGTTGCAGTAGTCGATTCTAGATGTAATGAAGGCATGAATCAGTGTTTCAGCGGCAGAGAAAGTGAGGGATGGGCGGAGTCGTGATATGTTTTTGAGATGGAAGAAAGCAGTCCGGGTTATTTGCTTGATGTGGGGTTCGAAGGAAAGAGTGGGGTCAAGGAGAACACCGAGGTTGCGGATGAGTGGGGACAGAGTGACGGTGGTGCTGTCAAAATTGAGGCAGAAGTCTTGAGCAGATTTGGTGATGTTTTTTTGGACCGATGATGATGATGTCTGTTTTGTCACTGTTTAGTTTAAGAAAGTTGTGTTTCATCCAGGTTTTGATTTCACTCAGGCAGTGGGTGAGGATGGAGTGGATATTGGAGTCTATGGATGTGGTGGAGATGTAGACCTGTATGTCATCAGCGTAGCAGTGAAAGTCAAGGCCGTGACGTCGGATGATGTTGCCAAGAGGGAGGATGTAGAGGATGAAGAGGAGAGGACCAAGCACCGAACCTTGGGGAACACCCTGAGATAGGGGGGCGATGGAGGAGGAGCAGCGGTTGATGTGGATGAACTGTTGCCGGTTTGAGAGGTAGGACTGAAGCCAGGACAGAGCAGAGCCAGTGATGTTGAGGTTGGATTTGAGGCGGGACAGGAGGATGGAGTGGCTGATGGTGTCGAATGCTGCGGTGAGGTCCAGGAGGATGAGGATGCTGAGGTGGCCAGAGTCTGAGGAGAGCAGGAGATCATTTGTGACTTTTAGCAGGGCTGTTTCGGTGCTGTGTTTTGGGCGAAAACCGGACTGAAATGGATTTTGAACTCAACACACTACTAAATATGAATAAAACTACGTTTAGGTTGGGAGCCAGAACAATCTGCTGATTTTAGCTTGCCTTTATTTGTGTGTGATAAATATGTTTATACAGAAAACGGCTAAAAAGAGTGAAAAATTGTGATTCCCATGAGAGATTTTCTTCCCCCTCTTCAAAGCCACGCGTGTGATGTCTTAACATAGCAAAAGAAGACAATGTTAATATTGTGTTGTGGTTTCATTGTAGCTCTTTGGATTGCTGTGACGTCACCTGAAACCTAGCAATAGGACTCATAGATTAGACTTGGAGGTGACAGCAGAGGTTCTGTCATGCAGATGCTCTCTCAGAAACAGCAGTGTCTTCCTCCAGGCGTCGTCCTGAGCTCGAGAATGGGCCGCAGTCTCCCTGCCCCACAGCAACATGACTGGAAAATGACATTGATGAATGATTTCCAAGGTTTTCACACAACTGAAGCTTAAGTGTAAATTCAACCTGGAAGGCCTCTCTGCATCACGTACTGTCATCCAATCCTTGCTTAGCTTGTTTATCATTATTGTAACATGTGACTGAACAGTTAACGGGAACTTTAGGGGAACAACACTAGTTTTGTGGGTCTTAGCTTTCAATGGAAGGGTTACACTGGCATAGGCTGGAAGCTCCAGTCAAGAAGCTTTTTAGATTTGGGTAATGAAGATGTGTTCGGTTAAAGGGGCTAGATGTAAGCTGGCCAGTTTATACTCACTACTGCCACCTCAGGTCAAACGCGTAACTGCAGCTTCTATTGCTGGGTTGCAGGTGACATCACAGCGTTCTAAAGGCCTATACTATTATATAGAGGAAAAATTATTTTGTTTTTGAGGAAATTTTTGGTCTTGTACAGAGAGATCTTGGACCCAGTGACTGATATTAAAGATCATTTTTTAAATTCATATATTTTATTTTTAGCTATGACTTGTGAAAGTGTAATGTTATTAATAGGAAAAACTGGCTCTTGCCCCCCGCTGGGTCCGATGACATCATCACATTCTAGAACCTGCAACCCAGCAATATTACGCTTGTGCATGACGGCACTTCAGACCCGAATTAACACCTTTTTGAGTGACAGTGCAGGATTTTAGAGGCAGATTTTAGACATGGCTGGAACATGTATGGGGAGGAAAATACATAACTGTAACGTTCTTAAACGCGTATAGTCCCTTTAAGGCAAGGGTTAAAAGGTTTAGGCTGAACTGAAGTTTACAAGAATATAAATGCCTTATTAGTTGTACTTACATGATTCCCCACCTGGGGCTGGTCTAAAGATGCTGGTCCGGACGTGAGGACTGTACGGAGGCTCGATCAGGTGACCAGTGTGGGGGTATGTGAGCAGAGTGAGCAGGTGACTGTTCCCCGCCTCCTCCATCATCGCCTTCATCTGACAAACAACAAGGAATCAACATTAACTACTCGCTGTAATGTGATTTGATTTGAAGCCAAATTCTTATCATTATTGCTTACATTAAATAAACTCTTACTACAGTGATGCTGAAAATGATTTCAGTTTTACCAACAACAATTAAAGTCTCTATAATCTTTTGTTGGCAAATGTCTATGAAAGATAAATCAAGCATATTTGCACTGGTCAGTAGATGGACGTGTGTTACGTTATATCTCACATGTTACATCTCAAATGCTGTAAACTTACATCCATTGCAGACTCATAGGCTGGCCAGCCCTGATCATCCAGACCAACTACAACCAGCAGGGGGCACTGCAGACGTCCCATCTGCTCAAAGAGAAACATTTTAATCCTGTTTGAGACTGACACAGGATCATTACTGTAAACAGTGTTCATTAAACAAAAGCAGAATATATCATGAAGAAGTTCCTCAAATATAGCTGTAACATGGTAGTATTGGGTCCTCCTGCACAGCCTCTTTAATTTTGGGTGGGTTTTCTCCTTTTTTTTTTTGCTAGTTGGCAGATATGAAGGGGCGGGGCTACCTGTTTAAAAAAAAACGGAACAGTTTCCACTCCCTCACCTTTTCCAGTGTGTGTGATACAGTGTGGAGAGAGACAGACTGAAGAGGTCTGTGATCACAGCAGCAGCATTAAAGGGCTGGTGGGGGAGGGAATCCAAAAACTGTAACGGTAGGTGTGTTTGAGATGAGCCAGACGGACACAGTTTTGACAGCTGACTGCAGACGCACGGTGCATGCCGGTTAGATTTCTGTCCGACTTGCTCCAGACGGGCTCTGACGTCACGGGCACGTGGGGCACGGAAAGATCGTGAGACCCCAACGAGAGCAGCCGACTTGATCAGCCGCTGCATCTCTCCAGAGGCAACTGCAGCGGCTCCACGGCCCCGTGCATGATGGGAAAACGCCCACTGTCCACGGAGAACTGACATATGATTGGATCAGAGTTCAGTGACAAAAAGATATGAAACGCCCAATTGAATTCCGGTATCATGAACAGTACACAATCTCGTGAGTTTAGAACTAGGCTACCATTAAATGTCATGGTATTGAAGTCATGTAACAAAATCCTTGGTATTAGGTGTTTTTTTTATTTAGACATCTTAGAATTTGATCTATTTAACTATACATTTATATATATATATATATATATATATATATATATATATATATATATATATTATGTTTTTCAATGAACTTTTGTGATGATCACATTTCTGACTGAAGTTTTAACTGTAGCTCTGGTTTACTATGAACTGTTGATCACCATTCAGCAACATAACAAAATAAATCTTGTAAGGGCACTTCACAGTATTATTCATCCATTGTTCTTTCACACTTTGTTTTACCAAAGCTCCTGGTTATCTCTTATCTCTTATCTCACACTACAGTAAGAATAAACATGAGCATGTTTAACCTCCACTGGTGTAAAGTAGACATGGAAAGCTTTAATAAAATATATAGAACATTAAAGACTTTGACATTTCACTGCAAACAAAACATGAGGTGGAAACTGAATTATCAAAATGTGTCCCATTCTAATAATACTTTTTTTCTTTCTAAGCACTCAAGGTAGCCTCACAACAAGGAAACATATTAAAACTACAATGCACAAACATAAGAACAATAAACACCACATATTCACCTTACAATTATGGTCATTATCATTATTATACTCATACAAACTTCCTCAAGGTAGTGCTATGATTTTATATAATTCCCAAATACCACAACAAACCTTCACCATTAATGCCTTTATGCAATGTTGGTCAAAATGTGTTGATCTTCCTGACAAGTTCACACTTGCATTTCAGGGTGTCATGTTGTATTTATAATAAAGCCTCACTCTATACCCTATATTCTACATAATTCCAAACATCTGATCAGTGGCGTTAGGTAGACTGACATATGTAAATAATAGCAAGCCCTGTACCATCACATCAACCCAAATTGAGCTCAGCAATTAAGCCTGTAGCCCATTACTGGTAATTGGTGCAATCTGTAGTAAAATGGGATACACCTTGGCCATGAGGCCTGACCCAATACAGCCAGCAGGCTATTTAAGTGAGTACCCGCCACAGAGGAACACATGATAGAATCAAAATGTCAGACCAAAAAGCACGGATCACTTTGACTGATAATAAAGGATCACTCATAATCTGTGTGGATAAAACCACACAACAAAGACTCCATACAGGTAAGAATCTCATTCCTAATGTAATGCTCTTAAAAATGTTTGGATCCAGAACACAACCCATTTTGTACCCATGTGTATATCTCTTTATTACAGATCAAACCTATGCTAAATCAATTTTTCACACTATCAGGAAGAAAAGACAGGAACATGGTAAGGGAACTTATTTATTATAAATTGTGAGCCATAATCATTATTTACATTCTGATGTGTGATCCAGCCATCTCCTTTTTGCAGGCTCTGCTGAATCCATGCATGTCCCATCGACCTCCACTATTACACCACTCATTCCCACTGCAACACATGCATCACATCAGCCACTCATTCCCACTGCAACACATGCATCACATCAGCCACTCATTCCCACTGCAACACATGCATCACATCAGCCACTCATTCCCACTGCAACACATGCATCACATCAGCCACTCACTTCCACTGAAACACATGCTTCAAGTCTGCCACTCACTTCCACTGAAACACACATTTCTCGTGTCCCACAAGCACCCAGTACACAACCAGTCAACAGCATTGAATCAGATGACCCAGCACACCCAACAGACAATCCAAATCCGGGTAAACCGCAATCCATCGTAACTTGTTCTATTCAATGTAATTATTCTGGCTGTTTCTTCCAGATTTCACATATTCAACCACCCTACTTCTGCTAGATTTAACACGCCAATACATGCACCTTTACCACACCAATAAACTGTCATTTTACAAAAAAATCATGATCCGTTTCAGTCAAAAAGGCCACACTATATCCACAGACAAAATCAGGAAAAAACTCAATAACATGCTTACAACATACAAGAGAGTGTTGCTACGGAGTAAAACGACGGGTGGAGGACAAATAACCTTGGAGTATTTCTTTGTAAGTGTGCATTTTAGACAAATCATTGTAAAATACATGTTCAGTGTACCTAACAAGTTGGGTCATCTTTTCTTTAGTTCATGAGGGATATATTTTAAGGCACAGGAGTTGGCACTCCTCCCAGAGGCACCATAAGTAGTGTCCCTCTCTCCACCCAGCCTTCTGCCACCCAGCCTTCTGCCACCCAGCCTTCTGCCACCCAGCCTTCTGCCACACAACCTTCTGCCACACAACCTTCTGCCACCCAGCCTTCTGCCACTCAGCCTTCTGCCACTCAGCCATCGATACCACATCAATCTACAACCCAGCGATCTTCGACATCTTCTCTCCAAGCGACATCTGGCCGTAGACGTTCTTTTCTTGACACATATGAAGAACATGCAGAAAGACGAACCCATCTTCTGGAGCACCTCGTCAGGCCAGACCTCAGCAACTGGCGAAAACAAAAAGAAAAAAACAGAAGACGTCATGAACGCAAAATGTTGTCCTGCATGAGCCAAATTCTCAAACATGTCACAGAAATCAATGAACAACAAAAAGAGATCCTTACACTTTTGAAGCAGCATAACCCACAACCACCAGACAATGAATAAACACTGACAAAATTGATTTGAGTGTTTGTTTTTACTGACCGACACATCATTTACTCAAGGTTCAATTGAGTGGTTGGCATTACCAATAAGAATTAGCCTCAGCAGACCACTGACACTCCGAAATCCCCTGCAGATTTGGCCGGCGTTGTTCCATCCTATGTACCCTGAAAATGGCTTACCTCAGTCCATGCCATAGAAAGGTTAATACACTTGAAGTGGAAGCACTATGGATGGCCCACTTTGTTTTGTCTGAAACAGCAGCAAGAAAATGAGAGTTCAACTCAGATTACATATATATTTTACATTTGCATAGCATGTAAGCTCCCTGCTATGGGGCATGAATATACCAGTAACATAAACTGGCAACTGGGTATACATCAGTGAAATAACACCGAAACCATCTGAAAATATAACATTTGTGTGAAATATTACCAAAAGGGATAAATAGTGGGTTATGTAAATAACTCACGATTAAAAACTTAAGACTGAATGGTGGTGCAGAAGATGATGATGGTCCCTATCTACATCATCTGGGACCTGAAGATGAAAATGCCAATCAAATCAGAAACCGTATCTGCGCTTCTATTTAGTTATTTGTTTCATTTGTGTGTCAAGAGGTCTCTCTTACAAGTTAAATACATACATGTAATATGATGAATATGTCATCCCTTCCCAAATCTGTATGTGGGTCCCTTCAATCACAAGACTCCTGCTATGCCTTCACGTGGCAGCCCATGGAAACTGGATTAAAATCTTATGTGCTCCTCATTTTGCCACCTGGAGCCAGAGGCAGGAACAACATCCGGCCGCCTGGAGCCAGAGGCCGGAGCAGCGACCCGCCGCCTGGAGCCAGAGGCCGGAGCAGCGACCCGCCTCCTGGAGCCAGAGCCCAGAACAACATCCCGCCGCCTGGAGCCAGCGCCGGGACCGCCGAGATTCCGCCTGGAGCCAACGCCGGGACCGCCGAGACTCCGCCTGGAGCCAGCGCCCTGACCGTGGACCTCCCGCGTGAAGCCAGCGACAAGACCTCCTTTCTACATGATGCCGATGCATTTGATCCCAATGGCCTCCTGTCTCAGAAGCTTTGGCCTCCTCTCCCAGCATCCCCTGAGGAAGAGCTCTCTCACCCTCCATCCTCTGAGCTCTGCTCCTCAGGTGAGGTTTCAATTGAATCAAATTCAGATGAAGAAAAATACGAAAGTGCAAGTGAGAGCTCCGTCTCTGACCAAAGCTCCAACCAAGATCCCCTTAGCTCTCCCGAGACAGCGTCTACCTCCAGCTCAGAGCCTGGTGCTCCAGGAGAGTCAACTAAACGAAAAAGAAAGAGTAGATCCCATGGCTTTGAAAAACGTGCCAATAAAAATCCCTCTTCCTGATGTCCTCTTTAAGCATTGCCCCATGGAACATCCGTGGTGTTCAATCATCTACTTTTCGAAAGCAAAAGTTAGAATTCTTGCACGATACTAACTATGATGTATTATTTGTCCAAGAAATGAGGCTTAATACTTTTGTGGATGTTGATGATGTTTGTAAGTTATGGTCTAAAGGTAAAAGCATAATTTCTATTGGAGAGGATAAAGCAGACAGGGTCGGAATCCTTTTCAAAATTAATCAAGTAACTGTTATAAAGAAAAGAGAAATTATTCCTGGGAGACTGTTGATGGTGGATTGTTTTTGTCGAAACCATAAATTTAGACTGATTAATGTTTATACTTCTCAACAGTTCCATAAAAAGTGTAAACTACTGAGAAAACTGAGAGAGATTTTAACGGTTAATTATACCACGATTATTTGTGGTGATTTTAACATTATCACTGATGAAAAAGACCGTATTGGAAGCACTGTATATAAAACAAGTAAAGAAGGGGAACTCTTGAAAGAAGTAAGTCAAGAACATGATTTAATTGATGCTTTTCGTGATTTAAAACCAAACGCATATGGTTTCACTAGGTACGATTCTAAATCCAAAACTAGAATTGACCGAATTTATACATCTTCAAATGTTAAAATATTGTCCTATAAAACCATCATGACTGACTTCTCCGACCATCTGATGGTGTGTTCGACCATTAACTATGGAAGATCGGAGAAAAAAAGCTTTTGGAAACTCAATACGCAGTATCTGAAACATCAAGAGTTACTCTCAGAATTAAAACAGGAAATAACCCGTGTTGTCCAGCTGAAAGTTTTAACCAGGTCAAACCTCGAGCTGTGGGAGCTTCTTAAGCAGAGAATCACAGCCTTCTTCAAATTTAAATCCAAAGAAATAAACATAATCAAAAACCAAAATTATGACCGTTTAGTCCGAGAATTGATATCAATTAAACAAATGAAAGATAAAACTTTTGCAGACGAACTTCAAATGAAAAATATAAAGGAACAAATTAATGAGATCAATTCTGAAATGTTATTTAATGTATTTAAAAATGCTCAAATCAATGGTCGAGGAAATGTAGTCCAAGCCCTTAAGTCCAACAAAGAAAAACTACAAAGCAAATTCATTGAAACCATAAATGATGATGAGGGAAACTTCATCTCTGATGAAAAGAGGAAAAGAAAAGTTATCCGAGACCTGTGTGCCAAAGCGTACGAGACCATTCCAATCGACACCAACTGTGTGAACTCCCTGTTAGGGGAGATCTCTCCTCTGACCCTCCTGGATGTGACCCCTCTCCTCGGAGACATCACCAAAGATGAAGTCTCATGTGCAATAAAACAGCTCAACTCAGGCAAAAGCCCAGGTCCTGATGGCCTGCCCACTGAATTCTACCAGTTACTAAATGATGACGTGATCCAGTTATTAATGGATTATTTTAATGAGGGTCTGAAAGGCGGGCGGTTGGGAGACTCCTTCTACCAAGGCGTACTGTGTCTGCTCTATAAAAAAGGAAATAAAAATGATATAGATAATTATAGACACCTAACAATAATGAATACGGATTATAAAATATTAGCCAAGATTATTATGAATAGAATGCACGATGTTCTTGAAGTCATTATAGAAAAAGAACAAACTTGTGCTATTAAAGGGCGTCTGATGTGGGACAATTTATGTGCTTTAAGAGAAATGATCCATAACAACCAAGATCACAACTTTTATATCCTAGGTCTTGACCAGAAAAAAGCTTTTGATTATGTGTCTCGAGATTATTTATGGTCTGTTCTTGCGAAATATGGCTTCCCTGATGATTTTACTAATATGATTAAGTGTCTTTATGTTAAATCTGCTAATATAAACGGTGTGTTAACTCAGCCCTTCCACATAAACCATGGGGTGAAACAAGGCTGTCCCCTGAGTGCAGCTCTTTACATTTTAGCCATAAATCCTCTGATTTCCATCATTAATAAAAACCCAAACATCACAGGTATAACTATAGGTGCCTCTAAACCCTTTAAGGCATTAGCTTACGCTGACGACGTCACCGTAATAATGAAGAACCAAACTGAACTAAACCAATTAAATGATATTTTAAAAATGTATGAAAACGCCTCTGGAGCGATTTTAAACCAAAACAAATCTGGTGCTGTTTGGATTGGGGATGAAACAAATAAAATGACAATCAATATCCAAACTAAACCAGAATTTAAAGTACTGGGTCTACTCTTGTCTAATAATTGTGTTGAAAAGAACTGGGATCTTAAACTTGTAGAAATTCAAGAAGAAATTAAGAAATGGGAGAATAAAAAAAACAACTACAATCTAAGAATTAATATAACTAAAATGTGTATTCTCTCCAAACTACTGTTTTTGGCCACAGTCTTTCCGCCTCCTAAAAAATGTATTTTAAAAATTAACAAACTATGGGCCCGATCTTGTGCATCAAAACGGAGACGATAGCGTGACATTTTGCGCTCAGTCGGGGCGCACTTTGTGATCTTGCCACTCCAGACTTGGCGCATTTAAGTGGGTTGAGACCATTGGAGACATACACATTTTCCTCCAACCAGATCGACTCCGCGTCCAGGAGAGGGTTGTGTGGGAGTGGGGGGTGAACATGTGCTTTTGTTTTGCTTCGCGTTCACGCCGAGCGCGGGCCGATCCGCGCCACAGCGGACGCTGTAGATCTTTTTCTCTCGAGACGTGAACATCGTTTAGCTCACGATGGGGTAAATAAAGTTTTTAGTTTGACCTGTGAGAGCCTAAGGCTTAAGAAAGAACGCAAGCCAGCGCAATGTAAACGAGGAAGTGAATGTCAGCCGTGTTTCCATCAGTGCAGTCACCTCCTCTTGTGACGCCCCCTCACAGGTGGCGGAGGCGAATGGCACATACAGCTCCGCCACTCGGAAAATAATTCGCCAAGAGCCTGCGCCGCCCAGTGCGCCGCCACAAGATCTGGCCCTATGTGTGAACTTCATCTGGGGCACAACCAGAGAAGTCACCAAAAGAGATCTTTTATATAAAAACAGAAAATTAGGAGGTTTAGGAGCTTTAAATATTGAGGTAAAATTAACCTGTGCTTTTGTAAAGAACACGTCCCTGGCCATCTCCAGAGGCGCTCCATGGGTGGGCGATCCAAACCAGTGGAGAAAACGAAAAGGGAGAGCTCGCCAAGGTCCGGGATATAAACTCCTCTATGGTGATTTTAGAGACAAATTTAACATTGATTGGAATGGTCTGACGTCTAAAATGTTGTATAGTAAATTCTGTGATGTGATGTATTCGGGCACTGTGTCCTTCAAGCACCTCAATGAGGATGAATCCCATGTATTAATTAAGAAAATGTTATGTAAACGTACGGATGAGTCGATTCGCGACACCCTCTGGCTCATGGCCCACAACAGACTGCCAGTGCGGGCCATAGTGTCGTGGAGCTGTTATGTTAAAACTAATAAGTGCCCGATGCCAAACTGTGTGGCTGATGAGACACTGGAGCATTTGCTTTTAGACTGTTACAGATCAACACAAATCTGGACTCACTTGCAACAAATCGGACTCATCTTCACCATCAACTACCGCTCTATTATTAACGGACTTCTTCAAGACCATTTCCCCTCCAATAAAACTCAGTCATTTCAGCTTGTCATCGCCATCATAGCAGTCAAAATCTGGAAAACACGGACAAAACAAACCATAAACCAAACCTTCATTGACAGTTCAACAGTCTATAAACAAATCTGCACCGAACTCAAAAGACGGAAATCACTGGACAATAACACACTACAATGGGACATTTTAAACTTATAATCTTTTGTATTTTTATAAATGTATATGCACTTTATTGTCTTGCACTTTCTTTGTAATGTCTAAAATATAAATAAAGTCTATTTAAGTAAAAAAAAAAAGAAAAAAAAGAAACTGGATTAAAATCTTATGTGCTCCTCATTTTGCTCTCATACTTTGCCTATTAATGTGCTTATTAACTATTGTAACCTGATAGAGCTGTATCCACACCTCCTCCTCTTTGTGTTTGTGTTTGTGTGTGTGCTGTGGGCGTGTCTTGGTGTGGCAGCACAGGTGTTGGGAATCAGCTCAGGGAACACTCTATTTAAGCAGCAGGCACACACCACTCTGTCTCTCTGTGTCTCTGGTTACACTTGTGCAGGTAACTCGCAGCAGCCCTACCTTTCAAAACAACATACCTTAGCCACTTGACGAATACCTACCGTAAAATGAGTGTATATGTGACTACCTCTCTGTGTCTCTGGTTACACTTGTGCAGGTGTGCGGAAGGGGAAGCTACGGGCGTGGCCCTCTGGAGAAGCCAAGTGGGTCCAAGCCAAAGGTCCGACACACCGCAGCCAAGCAACGCTTCGCATCACAGCTTTTAAAAACCACTACCTGGCTCTGCGAATTTTGTCCACCTACTGGTTGTCAGACAGAACTCTGGGCGGAGCGTCACAGGTTCATTGTACTCAAAAGGAGCAGCATAAGTGCGAGAAGGAAAGTTGACCCGCCTCCGCGAGACCGGAGCATCATCCCCAGCAGTTCCCGACCTACTCCGCGTGGAAGCTGACTTAGGAAGAGCCCTGTAGCTGCACTTATGTTGCAACTCACTCTGCTGCGAGGACACGTTAGCCAACAGGGAAGCAGGCGGAGTGAAGCTTTTGACAAGCATGACATCAGAAGCGCCGTTGTCAAAAGGTGCTACACCGTACTCGGATCTCACAGTCAGCGACTGCTTATCCATGGCAGCGCGAGCCTTGTCAGCTAGCGGTGCTGATAATGCACCATCAACCTGGGAGACTCCGGCGCCAGGCTGTGTTCCCGGGGACGAGGCCATTTGTGCAGGAGAGACCAGGGGCAGATCTACCACCCCCGAGTAAAACTGCACACACACGGCGAACAGCATAGAGCGGGGAAGAGCGAGGGGAAGATGTTTGCTCTTTATAGATGTAACGGGCCATACGGCCTTTGTTGGTGAATTTAGCCCCCCCTTTCCCCCTCTGGAGTCGGAGCCAGGACGATCACAGGAGAAGCGTCTCGGATCCTCACCACACTGACGCTCCGGACTTCGGGGGTGCTGAGGGGTCGGACGAGCAGAGGACGTCGCAGAGCGGCGAGAGTCCAGTCCGGTCCTGCGTCCGTGGTCGTTCCGGCGGCGCCGCCTTGGTGGCGGACTCCAACCGCTCAACCAGAGCGTGGACATTCGTTCAGAAGAGTAAGGACGTGGAGAAAGGCAGGTTAAGGAGACTACGCTTGTCTGCTTCCTTGATAGTGGACAAGCATAGCCACAAATGGCGGCAGGCTACCTGAACGGCGCACATGGATCGACCGTCGTCAATCGCCAGGGCCTGGGCCTTACGGAGGAAGGTGGCAGAGGTGTACTGGGCTTCCTCGATGTCCTGTGGGGTGAGCTGCTCACACCCGTGCACCATCTTTTCCAGAGATGCGGCGAGGAGAGTCATGTTGTTGACGAACGCGACCACTTGAGCTGCGTTAACATAGCAACAGTTTAGCATGGTCATCGTCAGTTTATCCCGCTCAGAGGGACCACTGATCCAGGGAAGGAAGATGGCAACAGGGACATCCTGATACCGTCTCCAATGACCGGGACGCCAGAGAACTCGCCGCAGTTCTCCATCACAGCGTATGGGCCATATGCTGCTGCTGGACGCTTAGCGTTGAGGGGACTTTCCCATTCACGCTTGGCTTTATCCATGAGAGGACCCATCTGAGGGGCGGAGGGAGGGAGCTGAACCTCTATTCTAGCAGCGGTGGCAGCGAGAAGGTGAGGGACACGGTCAAGGGAATAAGTGGACATGTGGGAATCATCTTCGAGGATGGAAGAGGCATCTTCATCCCCAAAGACGGCGCAGCCATCCTCCTCATGGAAACTACCCAAAACCCTCGGAGGAGGCGGGGGTGGGTGATTAGACCCTGACTGACCCGGCTTGGTTTCCGCCAAGACCTGCTCGCGGCTTACCGAGTGGCCTAGCCCCATGAAGCCCTGGCGACGTTCGAGCTCCTCCCTGGGGAGCTCAAGACACGCCGGACAAGAGCCATCCTCTATGAAGTGGCGGGGCCAAGGCAGAGGAAGCAGAGGCGATGCCCGTCCTGAGGGAACATGACAACCGGGCAGGAGCCGCAGATCCGCTCGACACCGGAGGGCGTCGACATCTTCAAGCGGAGTATCTATGGCGGTGAGTCCAATATAGAAATACTTAAGATATCTTCTCGAGGCTTTCAGAGCTGAGAGACAATGGAGGTAAGTGTTCGGAGAATACCCTTTTATTGGGGTGAAGGGTGTGTGTGGTTCCCCTTAGGTGATTGGAGCGGACAGATCAATTGATCTTCTCAGGGCCGGAAACGGAGCTCCCGAGATTATGCATCAGCCATGACACAGAACTCGCATTATAGAAGTGCAAACACGGGGGTTTCAAGCACACCAATTTCAACACTGTGGCCATTTCGTTTATTGCTCAGTTTTATTTTTACACCACTACATTTCACTTGCTTGGGACCACCAGAGCCAAAAGTGTGCAACTTCAGAGTCTCTTCCCCGATTTTGGGCAGGTTTGGCGCACGATAAATGTCTTTACGCACGAAACTGCGTTGACTCCCTCAGTCAAAAAGGCAGCGAGTTCATTGTCTGTTGACAGGAGTTTCAATCCAGACGGTGGCCGTTTGGAGCAACACCGTTGTTCGTGTTGATTGACTTGGGGAGATTGAGATGATGGTGTCAGTGGGATCATTGGAATTCAGATTTTCGTCATGCGTACATTGTCTCTTTAATTTTTCTCGTTTTTCAGGCACACTAATTTTATCACATTCTTTGGACACGTGATCAGTTTTGTCGCAGAAAAGGCACATATTTCGTTCAAAATTTCGTTCATAATTGTGCGAAGCATAAAGTGCAGATGAAGTCATCTTTTGATTAGGTTTTTTGTGCATTTCCCAGTGACTTTGTGAGTCGTTTTCTCTTTCTTCGTTTGTGCGCTCTGGTTTGTTTCTTGTCATGTTCATTGTGCGCTCTCGGCTGTCCACTTCTTTCCATAAGCGCAGCAATTTTCCAAACCTCGTCATTTTCAACACCTTTACTGAATTCTGAAGTCATGTCGTCAGGCATTAGTTGAATTAAAATTGGACACAGTAAATTACTGTAGGTTTCCGAGACAACGCCCAAGAAGGTAAGGATACGGATTTGAATTTCACAATCATCATAGAGCTGTCTGAGCGCTTTGACATCGATTACATTTTTAACAGGATTCAGGTTGAGCAATTTAGTCATGTGGGCATTGATAATGAAAACTTTTCTGCCAAATCTATTTTGAAGCAGTTGGATTGCGTTTTCATAATTTATGTCTGACAGAGCCAGCCCAGCGATGGTATTTGCCGCAGCACCTGAAAGGTATGACCTTAAATAGCTGAATTTGTCGGTCTTTGTCAAACTTTGATTTTTGTGGACTGCACTCTCGTATTGTTCCCAAAAATATTGCCATTTACTCAAATCTCCAAAGAACTTTCAATTGCGAGTTTGGGTAGTTTTACGTTGTGATACATTGGTTTTCCTTCGTAATACATTGAAAGCTTCTTCTGGTGGCGCTGCTTTGAGCGCCCGTTTAATCTTCGTTTTTGTTCGTATTATTTGCTCTTTGTACTCAAGTGCTCCTGATATTTCGTTTTCCAAATCATCCGTCTTTGTTACCTCTTGAATGTTAGCGTCGATTTTTGTTGACATTTGTTCTTTGTCAATCACCAGTTCAAACATTTCCTCCAATTTAGCAATATCTGGCCCAGGGACGTGCACAGATAGACCCAGGTGGTGCTCAAGCACCTGCCCCTTTGCCCTGTGCCCTTTAAGTGCCCTTCTGAAGACCAGTTTTTTTCCCTCCCCAATATTAAGTATTGTTTATTTTATTATTCTTAGATATTTGCCCTGCTAAGCCAACATGTGCTGAAAATACAGTTTTAATGTTCAGCAACTTCAAATCGCGCTTCCTTCCTCCTCCGCCTCTCGAGCCGCGGCGGCGCTGACGCTCCTGATCACAGAAGGGCGGCTGTGCTGTCCCCGCGTTTCCCCTGTTTGAGAAGATGGTACAGCCCAGCTCTGTGAGACGCGGGAGTAAAGTCAACTGTAAATTCGATAACTTTATGAACGAGCCAGCGCGACATGACTGGATTATTAAAGGGAATGGAAACGAAAGGGCCGTCAGGGCGAGACTGTCAGCGCTGCGCGTGTCGAGATCAGGACAAAGTCAGCGATAACAAGTCAGTCACTTTCGTGGTTCTGTTTGTCGCGCTATAAAATGTTCTGAAAATGAGCTGTATTATTCAGACTAAGTCAGGGCTGAGCGTAGACCAGGGCCTAAGCAGTGTGAGCTGAGCTGAGGAGAGAGAAGGGAGAGGAGGTGCCTGGGTTCTGGACACTGCGCATCGGAGCACAGGATTATTGTTATTTAACATGTTTTTGACATGGACAAAAATATCCATGTCATGTTATTGACAAACCACATGTTTTAAGTGTAGGCTGTAGTACCTTTGCATCATTTATCTGTGTTTGTGCTAGTGTAAGTGCAGAGCCTTGTGATAGATACATTGTTTATTATTAGGTCCACACAATTGGACATTTTATGTTGCTTTCCCGGGTTTTCGGCACCAAACTTTTTGAAGTATGACCCAAATACGGACGTACAAGCAGAAGTGTCTTTTACTTTCTTTTATTTTTACATTCTTTTAGCGGACACATCTTTTTAGACAGACAGACATACAAACAATGAATAAAAAATGCTTTTAAAAGAAGGACTCCACCCAGAGCGGCTCATTGGAAGCGCAGGTCTGAGCGCTCGCTTTGCGCAGCATAGGGCTGAGAAGCTGCAACAGAAGCCCTCGGAGAGGTGGCCCTGGTAAACTGTCACCTCCATAGGAGTCTCCACGCTCATCTTCCTCAACCTGAAGCTGTCACAGGTCATAGTTTAGTATATTGCGTATGTATATGGGTTTTTATATGGAAAAGTTTATTGGTTTAATCAGGACATGCTTGACAATAATATGATTCGCCTTATGTGCGGTGGCTCTGGGAGCAGGGATACAGTGTTGACATTACTACAGTAATTATATGTGAGATTCTTACCTGTTTGGTGTGACTTATCTAAGTTAGAGATTGACGCACCCTTTTGAAAAAGAAAAGTAGAATAAATAGGTCTGACCTTAGTCCTGGTTTGCTCCCTGGCACTGGTCTGAGGCTCCACAGTAATCCCATTGGGTCAACGCCCTCATATGTCCCACCGAGGCTGAGGTCCTCACTCACTGCCAACACATTTACAGTAAAAGCAATTATTCAGACTAATGATGTTTTTCTGTTCCAGTCTCTTACAGTGAAGTGCTCCTGTGCTGTCACAGACATAGTGACCAAAAGCCTCCCACCCGTCTTTGTCTTCACTGTGGTGATGGGAGCGGACGGTCAGCTGAGCCCCAGGAGGAGCCTTCTGGACCAAGACTTTAAACTTCTCATCCACCAGAGCTCGGGACGGCTCAACGGACAGCTTTACCTCACAATACTGATGATCCATTCCTCAGAGTTAAGCCTGGATGTATACGTCCTGGAGTTGTGTTCTCTCCCAGTTTCTTGCTATCCCGTTAGGTGGTCTACTTATTGACCTTTTTTAACAGACAGTCTCCATCCCCATGGATCCCGCCCCCTTTCACTGAACATTGAACTCACCATACAAGCGTCATGAAGGTCCCCCTCCACTCCCACCATGCACCATGTGCCATGTGGGACAAGGAAGAACAACATCTTGGGCCAATGTTATGGTAACGTGAAGGAGGCCCACACTGCCAGAGCTCGGCCTCCATTAGGCACATCTGACCATAAAACTCCCCACCTTATTCTTACATATAAGTTGGTCTTCAAATCCAACAAACCGATGAAAACAACAGTAAACAGATGGTTCAGAGATGTCATAGAAGAACTGAAAGGATACGGTTTATGCACCAACTGGGATGTCTTCATCCAAGGGTCAGATATCAAATATACAGAAAAATATTTACAATATATACATTTTAAGATGCGAGTACAATGTCTTGTTTAGTGCGGAAACCTTAAAGTTGTGTGTACAACATATTCAGGGGACCCGTCATACTGAGTAGCAAGCATTTGTGTATGTGTGCAAGGGGTGTCCTCAGCTGATCTAAGTTGGTATAAGTGGTGCTGTAAAGTAACATGTGCAATAACCCCCCTTGCAAAGCTACGTGCAATAATCTATGTATGAGCTGCACTTTATTCCCTGTACCAGCATCACTTATTGACAACCTGCACTAGGGCTGTAAATTTACACCCCGATATTCTACTTATATAACCTGTTCTCATTTTTATCCTATTTTTTATTATTATTCCCTTTTTTTGATAATTTGGATTTTTGATTTGTGCTTTACTTATTGTACATAACATACCTCGTTTTCTACAATTGAACTGTCTGTTTTGCACACTCTGAGTGATCTTATTGAATGTCGATTGTAAAAAGTGAATTTCTCCATTGTGAGATTAATAAAGGATTATCTTATCTTATCTTATCTTATCTTATCTTGTGTGACCAACATAGTATAACAACAAGACATGTAAAAAAAGAAAAAGGAAGTTGTCATAAAATAAATAACAACACTGCAGTGATGGTGTACCGTCATACAGAGAAACCACAGCACTGGAGTGCCGACATTTAAATGATAGAAAAGGTCTGATATCAAAGTCTTCATTAAGACAGAAGGGTATTAATGTCCCCGCCTCTTCTTGGTGAGCTGACTTATTCTATCCCCATGTATCTCAGGGTGATATTATGTTCGTTTTTTGTGAAATGTATCGCCAATGACGGCATAATGCGAATAACGAAAAAGATAAAACAAATGAACTAAATGAATTCTTTATGAGAGTCAAAATGGACATTTTATTGTTTATTTATTTTTTATTGTTGTGAGATTGTAGAGGTGATTGCATGTCATGCCTCGAACAGGGTAATAATTGATCTGGACTCTGTTGCGTTTGTATTTAAGAGACTTTCAAATAACAAAGCTACAAGTCTTTTTGCTGCAAACGTGCGCTGAGGAACTGTCTCCTGCAGAATCTGTTCCAGCTCAATGTGTCCAAAGTGTGAATCCAGAAAGCTTCCCTTCTTAACAGAAGGGCATTAATGTAAACTGACTTACTCTATCCCCATGTATCTCAGGAGGAAAATGTATCCACCTGAGACTCAGACTCCAAGAAAAAGCTCCTTCAATTTAGCCTTAAAACACAAAAATCTAGTGTTACATTTCCGAAAGAGGCAAAAAGTCACCACTATTTTGTAATTACTTTGTCAGAGTCACTGATTGTATTAATATTTAAGCTTCTCAGCGCTTCCTCTGGCCTCTTGTTTTTTGTGAGTAGCGGTCAGTTATATGAGTAACAAGGCGCTGTTTGAATGTTTTGTGAGACCTGGATGGTCCATCTGCAATCAGTGTTATTGGGGTTTTCAGATTTTTTACCCAGTCCAATTCATTGGTCACAGGTTTTGTTTTTTGCCAGTGTTATGTTGTCGTCTGTTAAGCTACACAATTACTTACTTACACATTCCTGCTCTTGGGTGAGTTTTCGAGTATGTTCAGGGGTTCAAATTCCTGCTCAAACTGACCAAAATTCAGGTCAGGTGAATGAAAATGTTCTAGCAGTGGTTCCAATTTGGAAAATAAATGCAGGTTTGAGCAAAACGGTTAGTGATGTGTTGGTCGAGAACGATCCAGCTCTTTTGAACGACTCTTTACAGTGACTGATATGAACGGGTTCGCGGAGGTTTAATTATTATTTTATTCCTCTTCAAAGGAGGGGCGTCACTTAGTTGTACATGCTTATTTTGTGAAACAAAAGTCACAGCTGGAGTGGGGCAGACGTAGAGAGGAGTGGCAGAGGGACAGTTTGTGAATGCATGACAGTGAGACGTGAGCGCGGCTCTGGGGAAACAGCGCCCGAACTCTCCAAGTGCCAGCTCTCTCCCGGGCCATCAGAAAGGAAAGGGCGCGTGGGTTCCGTGAGTGACGAGGCGGCTACAGGAGCTCTTGGCCGCCTCCGAAGTGACATCACCGCACACACTGCCTTCTCAGTCTGCCCCACGAGGAGCTCAAAGTGAGCACGCGTAAGGCAACGTGTCTGAGAAATAAAAGTCTTAATGAAATAAACAACGGTTACAGAGGAGATCGCGTTGAAGCTTGACCTCTTTCACAGAAGTTTTTTTCCCCCTCTTATGCGAGGGAGAGAGAGGCAGAGAAAACGTTCCGTGAATGAGAGCAGTAGAAGCATAATCAGGTCGTGTGATTGTTTTGGGGATAAAAACTCCATAGAGGAAATATCGATGTTATATTGTTTGAAATAGTGACATTTTGTTAAAGTCACGTCCATTTGGAGGGCATTTACTTTAATAAAAAAAAAAAAAAAATCGTTCAAAAGAGCTAGTCTTTTGAACGGCTCCCTTCAAAGAGCCATGAATCCCATCACTAAAAAATGCAGTTCTGATGTTTACAGACTAAATTCAATTGGAGCGATAATATAGGGTTAGAGGAGCATTAATCGAGGCGTGGCCCACGGGGCCATTTAATGCCGCTTGCAGTTTTAATCTGAAATATAATGGATCTTTTAAAGTCAGTCCTAACAAACTGCACGTTTAGTGAAAGGAGGGGCGCTTTAGTTACTTTATCTGGCTCTGCTTTATGACATTTAACAATGGTTTCAGTAGATCAAAAGGCTAATATGAAATAAAGCACAGCACATTTAAGTGCTTAGTTTTACAGCATTTTGACGTTTTTCATTCTGAACAATTAAAATTTTAGCGTTAGCCAATTTGGCACGTTCGTAAAAGGAGTAATTTGAGAAACCAGAAGTTGACTCGTTTATTGAAGTGTGTGGCTCTTAAAAGAGCCGTTGTGTTGTTCAGAGGACGGACAGTTTACTTGGAGCTGGTGTACTTGGTCACGGCCTTGGTGCCCTCGGACACGGCGTGCTTGGCCAGCTCTCCGGGCAGCAGGAGGCGCACGGCGGTCTGGATCTCCCTGGAGGTGATGGTGGAGCGCTTGTTGTAGTGCGCCAGGCGGGAGGCCTCTCCTCCGATACGCTCAAAGATGTCGTTGACAAAGGAGTTCATGATGCTCATGGCCTTGGAGGAGATGCCGGTGTCGGGGTGGACCTGCTTCAGCACCTTGTACACGTAGATGGCGTAGCTCTCCTTCCTGGACTTTCTCCTCTTCTTGCCGCCTTTCCCTGCGGTCTTGGTCACGGCTTTCTTGGAGCCCTTCTTGGGCGCGGACTTGGCTGGTTCGGGCATGTTTCTCTGCTCAGGATCAGCGGAGTGACTAAAGGACAAAGGCGCAGCCGCAGCTTTTATTCTGGACTCTGAAGACTCCGCTGTGCCGGGTCTGAGCCGGGATTGGAGGAGCCGCTCTGATGCAGAGGGAGAAAGAGAGAGGGGGGAGAGTTGGTGGCGGCATGCGCCTTAGTTTGGCCAGTAGCCCGCCATTAACCCGAGAGAAGAGGATCTTTTTAACAAAGAACTGAGTTCTGGAGGGAAAATACAAAAGCGTTGGGTCTGTTCAAATAGACACAACAAGCATGAAGGTGCCCCAATCAGTAAGTCCTACATTGTCTTTAATGTAAACATGAAACAAAGTCTGGTTCAGGAGGAAAAGAACAAAGTGAACCTTAGTAAACGAGTCATAAATCTGTTCATGGCTTCATTTGTTTCTCTGCAGGACCATGATGTCGTTCAAGCACAAATGCTCTTCCGTTCTTTTGACTGCAGTTGATATTAATATTTTAATAATCGGGGAAACCCATGGATCCATTTCATTCTAAAATGTTCCTGTCGTGGTCTTTGGCTGCACAGCAGTTTTATACTCTGGGAACAAAGTTCAGAAATTGAGTTCATGTCAGGATTAATTATTGACACCACACTGAGTTTGCAAATCTTGTTTCATCAGCAGTTTGAAAGACAGTGGAGATAATGTATCGTAATAAATAATAAAATATTATATACATGTGTATTCATGGTTACTAACAGTTACTAAATGAAAAGCGCCTCTCTTAGGAAGTGGGGGCCCTAAAAAGGGCCGTTGTTTCTCAGATGAAGAGTTAACCTCCAAAGCCGTACAGAGTGCGGCCCTGTCTCTTCAGGGCGTACACCACGTCCATGGCGGTCACGGTCTTCCTCTTGGCGTGCTCGGTGTACGTCACGGCGTCACGGATCACGTTCTCCAGGAAAACCTTGAGCACCCCGCGGGTCTCCTCGTAGATCAGACCGGAGATACGCTTGACTCCGCCGCGGCGAGCCAGACGGCGGATAGCGGGCTTGGTGATGCCCTGGATGTTGTCACGGAGCACTTTACGGTGACGCTTAGCGCCTCCTTTACCCAGACCTTTCCCGCCTTTTCCTCTTCCGGACATTTTGACTGTTCTGTGGTTTCAGGACGATATGACCTGAGACTCCACACACTCAGACTATATTCACTGACTGAGAACCTGAAGGAAGACATGTGCGCACCAGCGCCACCGACTGGACACATGAAGCAACAAAAAAAGCACTTTTTTTCCTAAAATGCTTCATATACACTCAGGAATGACTTTAAAACATTTACAAACATCATTCAAGTCATTTGTATTTATTATTAGCTGAGGATGTGTGATCAACATTAAAAAAAAATACTGATTTACATTTTTCATGCTCACCATAATCACTAAGTCAAAGATAGATTTTATTCACCTATAAAGATAGGTGAATAAAATGTTCACACTGTGAGTGAAAATCAAATGACTTAAAACCAGATGTTTTTTTTTACACAGAAATGTGAAAACCGACACAACTTCAACACAACCAAAAATGAGAAATGACACAGAAATAGTGTTAAAAATCACACATGGTTTTAAAGAGTGTGTGTTTTGAGAAAACCAGAAGCATCAGTTCAGGAGGGTCATACAGTTCAATAGATCTGAACCATTAGGTTCTGTTTTCACGCTCAAAGCCATTTCCCAAAGTGTTTCTTCAGACAGAAAAGAGACAGAGATCAAACTCTGAACACACTGATGGAACTCTTACTTTTAGACAAATGTTTTCCTTTTTTAACCTTTGATATCATATAATATACTCAAACATGGACAAAGCACAGACATGTTATTATATATAATTATTTAAATGGCTCTTTTAAAGTGTCTTAGTCCCCAATATTTATTTTCAGTCTGGCCTTATTTAGTCAACAAATATATCTGAATGATTTAGCCATAGTTGTAGCCCTCATATTCATTTAGTTTAATTAAATTTTTAGTCAACAGAAACACTTCTACACTGGGACGCTCGGACACTGGTGTAATCCCGTGCGTAAAAGCGCATACTGTGCGTAATAGTCATTTTACGAATCATCTGGAAAAACAGGATAAAACTCAACTTTCAACAATATTTTATTAGAATAAATAAATATATCATTTCTCCATCACCAGTTCTAAGTGTTATTAGTTATTTCATTGTTATAATATTCAGCATTTTTTAATATCAGGGAAATATATATTTAATGATATCGTCTGCTTCAATGTTTCTTCTCGACATGGACAAAGCGCAGACCTGTTCCTGAGTGATTTAAATGGCTCTTTTATAGTGTCTCTGTCCCTAATATTTATTTTCATTCTAGCCTCATTCAGCAAATATATTATACTATATTAACAATTTTTTGACACTAGTGTAATCCCGTGCGTAAAAGCGCATACTGTACGTAATAGTCATTTTACGCATTATCTTGCCTGACTTTGTCTGAAGCTGCGTCTTTAGCGGAGTGTGTGGCCCTGAAAAGAGCCTTTTTTGGTCCGGGGGGGACAGGGTGGAGGAGTTACTTCTTCTTGTCCGCGGCCTTCTTGGCTTTGGGCTTGGCGGTTTTCTTTGGGGCCGCTTTCTTCGCCGCGGGGGCCTTCTTCGCCGGCTTCTTGGGGCTCTTGGCCGCTTTCTTCGGGCTCTTGGTCACTTTCTTGGCCGCGGGCTTGGCTGCCTTCTTCGGGGACTTCTTGGCCTTCTTGGGAGTGGCCGCTTTCTTGACTTTCTTAGCGGCAACGGGTTTCTTGACTTTCTTAGCGGCCGCGGGCTTCTTGGCTTTAGGGGCCGCTTTCTTGGCCGCGGGCTTCTTGGCCTTCTTCGGCTCGGCCGCGGGCTTGTTCATCTTGTAGGAGCCCTTCTTCTGCACCAGGGTGCCCTTCTCCAGCAGCTTCTTAACGGCGAGCCTGACCCGGGCCTTGTTCTTCTCCCCATCGTATCCGGCGGCGGTCAGGGCCTTCTTGAGCGCGGGCAGGGACACGCCGCCGCGCTCCTTGCAGGCGGACACGGCTTGGACGACGAGCGCGCTGACGCTGGGGCCGCTCTTCTTGGCTTTGGGGGCGGACTTCTTCTTGGCGGCTTTGGCCGGAGCCGCGGCGGGAGCGGGAGCTTCTTCTGCCATAGTTTTTCTAAACGTCACTCACAACAACAGTCTGAGAGAGAGTGGAGTTTCCCCGAGCACGAGGCGCACTTAAACACAGCGTGAGAACCGTAGAGACTCAGCCCGTTTGGATCAGAGGCTCTTGTGTTTGTGCGCGTCAGGAAAAGGCTCGAAAAGTGAAAGAAACGCTCTGGTCAGGACAGATCAGAGCAGGAGACGGTGTGGAGGAAGTTTCCCCTCGGATTGAAATCAAATACAACATCAATGTGAACGAGTCTGTGCGTCTGGAACGATCCAAACCTTTGACTGTGCGCATTCTGGAACAGACTAGTCCCACTCATTTCCTCCTCACATCATCCCAGAGCCGCTCAGGCCTCAGGAAAGACACGTTTCCTGTTCCAAACTCGCCTCTGCAGAGGCACAAAGTCAAAGTGTCTGTGTCAGGAGTGAGCTCTGCGTTTGGAAGCCACTTCAGCAGCAGCAGCAAACACACATGAGGTCACGGCCTGGAGCTCCTGACCAACTGAGCGGACAAAGGCTTTCTTCTTTTGACCTAGTTTTACTTGATATTATTTTGTACCTGCACAAAACATCCAGCACTAGAGTCGAAATCGTAATGGAAACAGAGGCGCAAGAACAGGCAGAAAGTCCACATGATCCACGAACATGAGCTATTTGTATCGGAAAACAAGTTCATTCACACAATTACAAAACATTTCACCCTCATATAAAAGTTGAAGGAAAATGTGTCTTTTCTGTTTGTGAGGCAGTAAAATGTTTTTGTCTCTCCTTTTTTATATTCGGAGCAAAGAAACTTCCAGATTCCAGATTACTTTACAGACTTTTTCAAACCAAATCAACAAAACACACTTCATATTAAGTGTAAATGTATTTATTCCACTCAACATGGAGAACACTAGATTTACAAAGTAGCACAAACTGTACAGGCCTAAACTGGCTCTAACGTCCTGTGGTTAATGTTATTGAACCATATACTGTTCCCTTGATCAGAGCTTAATGATGTTATGCATGTGTATTACTGTCGCTGTCCAAGGTTCTGAACGTGTTTCCTGTAAACCTAAACGGACTTCTCTTAAGACAGAAGATATTTAGACCATTGACCATATTTAAATCTGTACTTAAAACAGGCGGCCAGTACTCCGTTACATTTACTCGAGTACAATCCATGTACTTGAGTAACTTTTTGAAGTAGCCTAATTGTACGTCTTAGGGTAGTTGTAATTAGTAAATGTTGCTCAAAAAAATTGCAGACACAAATTGCCACAATTTCATTGAGTAACAGTTCTGTCATTAGAACAAATAAAGCGTACTCTAAATGATCAATGAAAACTCACTCTGTTAAAGGTAAAGTGTGCTTTGAAAAGAGTAAGGTTTCATTAATGACTTTGAGTAAAGTTTCCTTTAAACCAGTAGGCCCTAAAATACCTGAGCCCTTATAGGACCTGCTGTTATGGTCTAATACTTTAGTTTCAGAAGTGACAGCACATGTGCAAAGTTCTGTCTGTGACAGACTGAAGAACAGTGAGGCCTCCGCCTTTTTACTGAATGTAATGGCCACAATGTATTTAGCGTCATGTTACTGTCACTCATGGTTTCTGACAGAAGTAACTCTGAAACTCCTGATTTTGACATGTACAGTGTCATGTTAGACTGAAGTGGCTCTTTGATGAAGTGGTGGCTCTGAAAAGAGCCGTTTTTTCCTTAGAGGAGCCGGTTGTGTCTAAGCTCTCTCTCCGCGGATGCGGCGGGCCAGCTGGATGTCTTTGGGCATGATGGTGACTCTCTTGGCGTGGATGGCGCACAGGTTGGTGTCCTCGAACAGACCCACCAGGTAAGCCTCGCTGGCCTCCTGCAGAGCCATGACGGCGGAGCTCTGGAAGCGCAGGTCGGTCTTGAAGTCCTGGGCGATCTCTCGGACCAGGCGCTGGAAGGGCAGCTTGCGGATCAGCAGCTCGGTGGATTTCTGGTAGCGGCGGATCTCCCTCAGAGCCACGGTGCCGGGCCTGTAGCGGTGAGGCTTCTTCACTCCTCCCGTGGCCGGGGCGCTCTTACGGGCGGCCTTAGTGGCCAGCTGCTTCCTGGGGGCTTTGCCTCCGGTGGATTTACGGGCGGTTTGTTTGGTTCTGGCCATGTTTGTTTACTCCTGACTGTGACAGAGAAGAGAACTGCAGAGGAGCGGAGAGGAGCTGCTTTTAAACCTCTGTGAGCTCCTCCCTCTGAGCACACACTCACTTTCTATTGGTCACTTTGGAGAAGGGGGAGGGGCTGAGCCTCTGTTGGGATTGTATTTAGTTACAGAACTTAATACTTACAAAGAGTTTATGTTGATTTGTGTTATATTCATGTATAAATACGACATATTATTACACAAATGTTTGTTGTAACGCCTGTTATAAACTTATTTAACACTAATTAGGAACTGAAAACCTCTTGGCAGATGCTCAGGAGCAGATCATGTGACACATGTGCATAATGTTTGTATGAAATCTTTATTTTATTTTAGGGAGAAATAGTTCTTTCTTCATAATGTGCACTATTAAGCTAAAATGTAATGATTGAGCACTGGGATGTAATCCTTTGATTCTAGGAAAGTAACTAAACACTCTTAAATGAGAGCAACTTCACAATAGTTACTCAAAACGCTTTTCAAAGTACATGCAGTAGTTAGCCACTCCTCAGGCCACTCTAACGGAACCTTTATTATACTTGTAACGATTCTTCTTATATAAAGTATCTCAACACTTCAAGCTTCATGTCTGACCACTGGCACATAGCACTATCATATCCGTGAATTATCAGTGTAGTTGTATCCAGTATGGATTATCTGTATTGCCACCCCAGGGCAGCTGTGGCTACTTACGCAGCTCATCATCACCAGGTTTATTGTGAATGAATAATAAATGTGTGCCTGGAAATGCGCTGTACCAAGGCCGATGCGTAAAGGCGCATTGCGCACAGCCTGGATAAACTCTGATCCTCTGACTGAAGCGGCTCTTTCTGAGGCTGTGGGTGGCTCTTAAAAGAGCCGTTGTTGTGGTCAGTGTCTCGGACACTTTACTTGGCCTTCTCGGTCTTCTTGGGCAGCAGCACGGCCTGGATGTTGGGCAGCACTCCTCCCTGAGCGATGGTCACTCCTCCCAGCAGTTTGTTGAGCTCCTCGTCGTTGCGCACGGCCAGCTGCAGGTGGCGGGGGATGATACGGGTCTTCTTGTTGTCACGAGCTGCGTTTCCCGCCAGCTCCAGGATCTCAGCGGTCAGATACTCCAGCACGGCCGCCAGGTACACGGGGGCTCCGGCGCCCACACGCTGGGCGTAGTTTCCTTTGCGGAGCAGCCTGTGCACACGGCCCACGGGGAACTGCAGCCCGGCCCTGGAGGAGCGGGACTTGGCCTTAGCGCGGGCCTTTCCGCCGGTTTTACCTCTGCCGCTCATTTTGAAATGTCTTACTGTTGAAAAGACTCACAGGAAGAATGAGCTGAGACCGAGGCGCAGCGCTTTTTATGTGCGGGAGCGCGGGCCTTTGAGTGACGCACCAATCAGAAGACAGGCTCACTGAGTCCCGCCCACTCCTCTGTGCGTCCAAATGTCCAGATTGTATGAGCACAAGATTGTTTTAGATTATTTTTTTCATTCAGATGTTTGTGTCAGAGCTGTTCCTTCTCCGCTGAAACCACAGCTCACAGTCTCTTTTTAAACATCCCCTTATACTCTCATTGTTATAGTTTATTATTTATCCAACAAGCTTTATGTTTTATGTTTCATGTGGCCGGATTGAAACAAAGCCAATTTCTAGTTTGTGAACCTGGCAATGGCAATGGAGCTCCAGCTCCTCTAATGTCTCATCATCGTGGTCCTGAATATGACTCCCCTCAGTCTCGGCATGAACATAAAGCTGATGTCCTCTTTCATGGGTCCAATCTGTTCATAAGTTTGTTTTATCTACGTTGCCCTTTATTGGAAAAGGCGCCTCACAGCACAGTCTCAACAGGAACAAGGTCTGAAAGGTTTGAAATACCTTTGTCTTATTTTTAATTCCTTTATTTAAGTTTAAACCATTTTACATACTATTTCAGACCAGAACAAATAAAGTGCATTCCATTCATGAAGTAGGCTACAATACAGTTTACAATTTTAAAACGTCACAGGGAAGTTGTTTCGTAATGTCCAGTGATTGTCTTCTTTTGAGTTCTGTGCAAACTGTTGAACTGTCTATAAAAGTCTGTGTCGTGGTTAGTTTTGATCGTGTCTTCCATATTTTTATTGCAGCTATAGCGATGACCAGTTGGAAAAAGTTGACTTTTATTTTAAGTGAAGTTTTCTTGAAAAAGTCCATAGAAGACAGAGTTGTAATTGTGAAAACGAGTCCGATGTTTTGTAGTTGAGTCCACATTTCTTGAGTTCTACAACAGTCTAAAAACAGATGTGTTTCCTCCGCTCCACAGTTCAGCGTGGGGCATGTTTTTGTTTGTTCATGTCAGACTGCGGGTTCAGGTGTTTCTTCAGACAGTGTTGTGATAAACGAGACTATGTTAAAGACGTTAAAGTGAAGCCATAAACACTGATTTAGTCGTTGGAGTAAACTCATCACTGCAGAAAGATCAGGCCATGACAACCTGCACTAGGACCAACTTTGCACTTCCAACCTTGATATTGTTCTATTTTTTTGTTTTCTTATTGTTTACATATCGGCCCCTTAAGATTCTTGCCAATTGTAAAGAGTAAAAAATAATCTTTAACTATATGCACATTTCCACCCTGATCTTGAGAACCAAACATTTAACCTTCTCAATTTTAGATCAATAAAAGAGTAGCAATTATTCACAAACCATCAAATGTCAAACTAGAAGCACAGCTCGTTTATTGAAGTGTGTGGCTCTTAAAAGAGCCGTTGTGTTGTTCAGAGGACGGACATTTTACTTGGAGCTGGTGTACTTGGTCACGGCCTTGGTGCCCTCGGACACGGCGTGCTTGGCCAGCTCTCCGGGCAGCAGGAGGCGCACGGCGGTCTGGATCTCCCTGGAGGTGATGGTGGAGCGCTTGTTGTAGTGCGCCAGGCGGGAGGCCTCTCCTCCGATGCGCTCAAAGATGTCGTTGACAAAGGAGTTCATGATGCTCATAGCCTTGGAGGAGATGCCGGTGTCGGGGTGGACCTGCTTCAGCACCTTGTACACGTAGATGGCGTAGCTCTCCTTCCTGGACTTTCTCCTCTTCTTGCCGCCTTTCCCTGCGGTCTTGGTCACGGCTTTCTTGGAGCCCTTCTTGGGCGCGGACTTGGCTGGTTCAGGCATGTTTCTCTGCTCAGGATCAGCGGAGTGACTGAGGGACAGAGGCGCAGCCGCAGCTTTTATTCTGGACTCTGAAGACTCCGCTGTGCCGGGTCTGAGCCGGGATTGGAGGAGCCGCTCTGATGCAGAGGGAGGGAGAGGGAGAGAGGGAGAGAGAGAGGGGGGGGGGGAGTTGGTGGCGGCATTCGCCTTTGTTTGGCCAGTAGCCCGCCATTAACCCGAGAGAAGCATAAGAAGAGGGGGGAGAGGATTTTTTTTTACTAAGAACAGAGTTTTGGAGGAAACGAATTAAAGACTTTGGTCTGTTCGAATAGACCCTACAGCATGAATCTGTCCCAATAAGTGAATCCTACCATAAAGACTCAAGTTTTTTTTGGAGGGAGAATTACAGATGACTATTGTATGTTAAAGACTATTGTATGGGAGGAAAGAGTGGTTCCCAAAGTGAGGATTTGGACCCAAGATGATTTCTATGTAAAAGAATTGGCCGTTTATTTTACATACATACACTAATTCTTAGGCTATGTATGTAATTCTAAGACACATAAGGTTTAATGTTTACATGTTATGAATATCAATGGCCACTGTGTTCCTGGCAGTGGCCATTGATATTCATAACATGTAAAAAGCCTGAGTTGTGGATTTAAAGCAGGGCTTCTCAACCTGGGGGTCGGGACCCACTAGGGGGTCGCAAGACAAATTTGGGGGGTCGCCAGAGCATATGGATAAATATGTATTTAAATATTATTATTATGGCGTCGTAGCATACATGCTGTTATTTGTTCTAAATGTAATTCATTTTTGTTTTTCTTTGTTTTTTAAGAGTTGTATAGGTTAACCTCTGAACTCCCGCCTGAACTGAGAGGATCTTTTTCCTCACGTCATCAGAATTTTTTTCCATCTTTTTTTTTTGTTGGGTATTCAACTCATTTTTGTAACTTTTTCATCATTTTTTTGTAATTTTTGTCAAATTTTTGTCATTTTTTTTGTCACATTTTTGTCATTTTTTTTCCCGTCAATTTTTAATCACATTTTTGTCATTTTTTAATCAATTTTTTTCATTTTTTTGTCACATTTTTTTGTCAATGTTTTATCACATTTTGATCAAATTTTTGTCATTTTTTTGTCAATGTTCTCTCACTTTTTTGTCACATTTCCATCATTGTTTTCGTCTCAGTTTTGTTGTTATTTTCTCCCCTTTTTTCCAGAAGCTTTTGGATTGGGGTAAAGCCAAACTGGAGAAAATGTGCTCAGTTCCGGTGGGAGTTAAGGGGTTAATGTCCCTGTTTTTCCCATGGTCTGACCCGGGTGGGGGTCACGATCCTAATTAACTGTTAGAATGGGGGTCGCGGCTCTAAAAGGTTGAGAACCACTGATTTAAAGGATCGAATGGGGGGAAAGACACTCGTTTACTGACTTTTTTGTGATTTTGTGAAACAGTTTCTCCTGAACTGGACTGGCCTCAAGTCCAAAACCTAACAGGCTATAACCAAACCATCAGGGGTTATAAGGACATGGATAAAACACCTTCCCGCCTGGGCTGTTGTGGGAGGAAGTTTTGTGTAAACTACATTGTGTTCATGTCCTGCTCGGGAAAGCCCAGCCCTTCCGAAAGAAGCCGAGTTCCATCTCATAGAACGCTGTACTAAACCGGACACGGAGACCAAGACCAAATCAGGACTGAACCAGCTCTGTATACATTCACCCACACTGGACTAAGTCATTGTGTGGACTACAATAACCTCTTTAACCCCCTCTGGCCCCTTTGCTTTAGTGACACTTTAGATCAGTGGTTCTCAACTGGTGGGTCGGGACCCAAAAGTAGGTTGTGGCACCATTTTCATTACCACTTTCTTAAATTTCGTCTGTTATTGGGCCTATTTAAAGCTTATTCAACAAGATTTTTTGAGGAAAAGGCAATATTTGACACTATATTTTCCAAGTCTAAGTCGTATTTGGGCTTGTCACCCCCGGGGGATTGTGGGTCCCGACCAGTTGAGAGCCAGAACCTTCTTAGAGTAGTTGTAAAATATGGTAATTTAACTTACCAGAAATATGGATGCACACCTGGGTGTAACTTGTCATTACCTGACAGCCTGGACGTAACCACTGTACTCTTAGGGGTGCAGTATTTTCCTGAGACCCACACAGCAGCTCATTTTGCTGAAGCAGCTTCCAATTTGATGGCTGAGTGGGGGATAAACGATAAAGCATGTGCCGTGGTTACTGATGGAGCTCGCATTATTGTGGCAAGTGTCAATCAATGAACAATTCCACATATTCATTGCTTTGCTCAGTTGTTTAATCATGTTGTAAAAAAAAAAAAAAAAAATCCCAAACGTCCCAGCTGCACAGCAAAGGAGAAGTTGGCTGCCACTCAAACCTACAGGGGCGTGCCACAGTTGAAGCTGCTTCAGGAGGAAGAGACTAGGTGGAAAAGCACCTTTGCAATGTTTCGAAGGCTGTATGAGCAGAGGGAACCGTTGGGAACCCCTTGCATCTCTATCTGCCAATGCTGATGGCTATGAAGGTATCAACCAGTGCTTGAAAGTTCTAAAGCCATTTAATCAAGCAACTGTGGAGCTGTCTGAGGAGTCCAGGGTATCGGGGTCTAAAGTGATTCTGATCACAAAAATGTTAAACCATGTAATTACATGTGAATGTGACCAAATGAATGATGGAGTTGGAGCTACTCTTGCCAACCACCTGAATATGAGGAAATCCAAAGGTTGGTATTGTAGCTATGTAAATTACACTTACATTTGAATTGAAAAGTAATTTATTATATCAATGTAATACACTTGATCTTTTAATAGGTACTTCAAGGAACAACATTTGCCCGGATCGGAGGATCCCATAAAATACTGGGAATCACGCAAAACACGCCCTATACTGCATGAACTTGCAAACAAATATCTATGTATTCCAGCATCCTCTGTCCCATGTGAGAGATTTGTTTTTAAAGCTGGTGAGCTGGTGAGAAAAGAAGCAGACTGAAACCGTCTACCGTTAAAAAAAACCTGTGATCTAAGCATAAAGTGCAGTCCCTTTGTTTCTGTAAATTGTACGTACTTTAAAATAGATTAACAACAGCAATATGCTTATGTGTTGCTGCAGTAGGATGGCTTTCTTGTCATAGTTCTGTGAGAAGATGAAATGGCATGAAATTAAAACCACAACACAATTGTTTTGGAGTTTTATTGATGGCGTAACAATGAAACATCTACTGCTTTAGTTTTGCTGTCCAGAAGCTGCAATGATTACATTTGTCCACTAGATGTCAGTGTTGCAAGCTAGACGGGGCTTCACCCGCCCATCACTACCAACATGTAATCCATCTTCTCTTAATGAGAAGAGAGGTCTTTAATCACTTCCTCTCTTTTCAATGCTTTGTAACTCCATCATACTGGCGCTTGCCACGTCAAAACGTTCTTTGATTTCGATTGACAGCAGCAGGGTCTCCTTTTTTGCCGCCAATTTGCCAAAAAGATAAATATCTCTGACATCTTCCACAGAGAGGGGGGCCAGACCATACGACCTTCCACTTATTCCAAGAGTCGATCCCATACCCGGCCGGAAACGTCCCCTCTGGACAAGTAGGCTCCCCCACTGCCCCATTTCTCAGTGAAAAAATCTTGTCAATTGCGTTGAGAGACCATCCATCCATCCATCCATCCATCCATCCATCCATCCATCCATCCATCCATCCATCCATCCATCATTTTCTTCCACTTGTCCGTTGCTGGGTCATCACATTGCACCAGCCCCTTATGGCTCCTCCTGCAGGTGGTGGGTCCACGGAAGAACTGCCTCATGATTCAAACTGGGCCTGTTGGTCTCTCATAAGGAGCTTCAGAACCGCTCTTTGTCTGACCCTTCACCTAGGACCTGTTTGCCCTGGGAGACCCTACCAGGGGCACGAAGCCCCCGACAACAGAGCTCCAGGATCATCCGGGTGCTCAAACCCCTCCACCAAGTTAAGGTGGCGGTTCCAGGAGGGGTACTCTCTTCCCAAGGAGTCTGCTTTGAAAAAACAGCTTCCATTTATCAACTTTCCTTGATAAAACTTCTCTTACATTACAAAGAGTGCTCTACATTCCAAGGACAGACCTGGGACTCGCTTGTGGCCCTTATGTACAGTATGGTTGCAGAGTGACAGTTTTCTAATCAGCAGCTGTTAAACCAATGACTGTTTTTCATCTGAGGTTTGTGTCTCCAGCACCATTGCATTGCGAGAGTGTTCTCATCACCCTGAATTCACAAAAGAGGACCTTAAGGACGTTTCTCTAGTGCACCCTGCTATTGACTTTTTTACCACATGCAAGTGCCGCTTCCCCCTGTTGCCCAGATACACTCAGGAGTCACACAAAGAAATGGCCTTTTCAACAACGGAGCGGCCGCCATAAGTCAAGCTGACCGACCCGGGGGGAGGAGAGACCAGGCCAGAGCCCACAGCGAGGGACACTTTCAGTCCTCTGCGGCGAGGGGGGGACGTGGTTCAGGACGCTCATGTTCAGGATGAGGTTGTGACGATGCAGACGGTACTGTGGGTGCTCTGTACAGTCGGGGCGGCTGTAGTGTCGGGTAAGTCTCCACACATCTCTCACACCAGAGCCGAAACTGGCAGATGTTCAGTGATCGGACGAACGAACATTTTCCTGAGCTGCTTTGAGCTTCTGAGCCGAAAGAAAAGAGTGGTTACATACCAGTCTGTACTGTAGTGTACACAGTGACTATAGCCCGACTTTAACCACTTCACTGAGTGCAGTTTCTCCAGTTCTGCTTTACCTAAATCTACTAGCTTCTTGACTCATTTGAAAGCTAAAGCTATTTTTGTCACTTTTCCATCACTTCTTTTGTCACTTTTTTGTTGCTCTTTTGTTGCATTTTCAACCTCATTTTTGTCTCGCTTTTGTTGCCATTTGGAATGTTTTTTTTGTAAGAAGCTTTTAGATTTGGGTAAAGCCAAACTGGAGAGAATGTGCTCAGTTCAGGTGGGGGTTAAGGCGTTAATACAGTGAGTGGGGATTAAATAAGTAAATCTCTATTGTCCATCTATATGATGGAGATGTTGTTTCATCAGGAACATGAGTCAGTGAACATCCCGCCTTTGCTCTGCCTGATCCCGTCAGACCTTTGAAGCTAAGCAGGAAGGGCCTGGTCGGTACTGGGATGGGAGGCTGTTTGGTAACACCAGGAAGCCGGGGCGAATGTAGTGAGTGAGTGAGTGGTTTGTGGTGGTCGGAGGGGCCGAGGGTGCAGACTGGTTGCCTCAATATACCGTCAGTCCACCCCAGGGCAGCTGTGGCTACAATTGTAGCTTACCGCCACAGAGTATGGTGTGAATGAATAATGCAAATGTGAAGCGTCATAATAATTATCAATTATAATTAATATTATTATTATTATTATTGGGCTGGTGCAATGTGATCTGGGCAACTCCAACAGCTGCCCCCACGACCCGGCAACGGACAAGTGGAAGAAAATGGATGGATGGATGGATGGATGGATGGATATTATTATTATTATTATTATTAGGGCTGAGTACAGAGGTTCAGGTGGTATTGGGTAAAAAAAACGAATAAAAACAGGTACTGTGTTCTTCAGTGGAGACCAAGTTTTGATGCTGTTGGTCCTGGGACAGCACTAAAGGAAGTGACTTTCAGCTCAAATAAATGAGCCTATTCTGTTTTATGAATCTAGACGACAAATGTTTTGATAAACAGTGACAATCTGGTCAATGTCGATATTGTACTTCACGCTTCTCTGAGGTTCATGCTAACTGTAGGGCCTTGACTCATCATTGTGAGCTGTATTCTCCAGTGGGATGGCCTTCTTTGTCCTCCATTGGTAAACCTGTTTTTATAAGGCCATGCTTGTGCCCTCGCACATCTGTAACTTCATCACATGGAGCCGAGCTGACTCTTACTGTGTTTTTGCCCGCTGTTCAGTTTGCTGTTCATGAACTGGGAAAACGGGCTTCTACACGGAACATGTTGCATGTGCAGTTTATCTCATCTGTTTGACAGGACCATGTACAGGAGTATTAATCAGCATATGAAAAGTACGTAACAATATTGTTACTGTATGTAACAATACAGTTCATAATATTTACAGACAGGGCTATTATACATTTTAATAAAAGGACATTTCATCAACGGGAAAACTTGTCCGTCTATAAAGTTTAGTTGTTGTTTTTTGTTGGTTTTCTTTAATACTGAAATGTCTGAGTTCCCAGAAAGTGTTTTGTCACATCCAGGCAAAATCTTTTGAATTCTTTGCATATTTTTACTGCGGTTGGAAGTTTGTTCCATTCTGAGATTGTTTTAAGTGAAATGCTAATTGTCTTAATGCTGTTTGCTGGTTCGGTGCATTGGCCTTCGACTGTTGACCTTGTTGTTCTGACTCTGATCAGAAGTTCACTGGACCAACCTTTTCAGTGGTGGAGGGGCCACATTATTAATAATCTTGAATTGTAACTTCAGATTGGTTAGCTTCATTCTGTTTTTCATCATCTGTGTGTCATTTTATTTTGTATATCTGTTTCTGCCTCTTGGCCAGGGCTCCCTTGAAAAAGAGAGTTTTTGATCTCAATGGGACTTCCCTGGTTAAATCAAGGTTAAATAACAAATCAAATAAATAGGTTTGGAATAAGCATCGTTCAGGTATCAATATTGTAAATGTAAAGTGAAAATACGAAGAAAGGAAAGAAAACGTGCTTGGTTAAAGTAGAGGTTAAGAGGTTAAAGTAACGCCCAAGCTGAGTTTGTTCTTTTCCTCAATAGAAACATGTCTGCAGGAGCACAAGCCGACAACAAGCTGGTCAGAAAGACTTCAACTGTATGTCACTGAGAAATGTCACTCTGGTACGTTCCTCAGTGACCAGAGAAATGTGCCCATGTGACTGGAAAAAAACCTGCTCAAAAAGGCCCGTTTGGATATTTTTCATGCATACAGTCAATATGGCACTTTGTTGTAAAACTATAAACTAATCCTCAACAAGTTCAGTCGATACAGACGGCTTCATACTCTAGAGAACGATGCTGAAGTTGTTACATTACATTCGTTTTGCTCAAAAGTGTCACGTTTCCATGGCGACGGTACCACCCTCAGCCCATTGTCCCTCGGCTGCCGGGCTCCCGTCGTCTCCTTGGCAACTCCGATGGCATCCACTGCATTGTCCTCGACGGGAGCTAAGTGCTCTGAAAGTAGCCCATCAGTGGTATTTGGAACAGTAAGGGCTGAAACACAGACACCGATTACGGAGCAGGACATTTGGATTTGTCTCATTTATCAACATCAAAGTTGTGTGACTGTCCCGTCATCTTAATTAGCACAAAACATCTTGTGTATGTTTTGGTGGTACCTGGGTAACTGTGTCCCAGACATGTAGACATAGTAAATAGTGGACTCCTTCAGCTCACTCCTCTCCGTTCACGTTAATGACAATCGTTCGAACGGGAGCCCATGATGGATTAACAGACTCCTCCTACCCTGTTCCTAAAAAGGACAAAAGGGCGGGATCTTCAGTCGTCACTGTGCCTTTTGCTCAGATGCTAAACGCCTGTCAATCAAGTTTAAAGTTTCTATAGTTTATTATTTATCTCAGTTATGTGTTGTTTTATGTTTCATGTTGCACAATCGATGGAGAAAAAAGAAAATGGTGGTTGGGAACCTGTTCATAACCATGGCCATAAAAACAACTCAAGTCAGGCCCTCATTAATATGCAAGAATTCTAAAATGTACTTTATGAAACTCCGCCTGGTTTCTTTAATTGTACCTAACCCAGCGCTATCACAGGGGGAATATCTAACTGTAGAAAGTTTAAAATGTGTGGAAACCAGGCTTTACAGTTGTTTAAAACGTGTTCAAAGTGCAATGCTTTCTAGTGCAAAACTAGCTTTTCTGCCGCTACTAGATGGAGGCACTGCAGCAATGGCAGCCCCCTGCATGGTGGTCTCCCAGACGTTTAGGTCACACACACTCATATGTCTTTGGCTGCATTGTATTGAAAGACTCTCTCCCTGCAGGGGGCGCTGATTGTCCACTGGGCGCCCGGACCCACCTGTCCTCGCTGCGCTGCCTGTGGCTGTCGCAGGGGCCCGCCGCTTGGCCTGAGGCGGTGGGCTCCTGCAGGCTTCAGGGAGGAGACGTGGCCAACGCTGGCGGCACCCAGCTGCAGACGTTCATTTCCCAATCCTTCCCCGTGTAAGTCGAATAATATGAAGGCATTGATGATGGGCGGGAGCGAGACAGAGCAGTGATCGAAGGACGGCGATACTCAACTCAAGGCTCAAGGACTTTACAAAACAAGAAGCGTGTGTTTAAAGACGGAAAAAAGCAACAAAATGCAAATACAGTTAGCTTTTAGTGAGGAGTGCAGCTGAACGGACCTGTTTTCAGCCTGGATTTGAAACTATGTCAGAGTTGAGTGCCGGTTTCACAAACAGCAACACAGCTCCACCACGTTTAGGGCTTACCCTGAGGTCTAAACTTGTATTTCCTAATCCAAATCACTCGATGCGATCCTAAACTTGAAAGCTTGAAAACGTGAAAAATATAGAAGTAGACAGAGGAATAGAGTGGATCACAACATACATGCCCAGAAGTTCTCATTTCTTCGACAAAGACTGGGATACGTTCCAAAAATAATCTCATTTGTGCTTCTTCTCACAGCTATGATTTACAATAAATACTGTATTTACCTTTAGATTATATTAGAATTATATCTCACAAAAATGCCACAGCATAAAGTTCAAGACAAAATGTGTATAATAAAGCTAAAAAAAAATAGTCTGTATAGTAATGGCAGTGCATAATAAGAGATTATAATGGAAGTCAATTGGACAAAAAATTTACTTTATAAGGTAGAGAGTGAGTTGTTTTTTTTTGGTTCAATTTTAGTTTTAGTCTTCTGAAGTCTTTAGAAAAAGCACAATAAATTTACCAACAAACATCCAATTATGAGCAACCCGGCTCTAGAAAGAACCAATTTAGAGCAAAAAATACAAACCAAAAGCCATCAAAGGGTGTCAGGACTAGGGCCTATAGGGTTAAAGGCACACTGCGTAACATTTATGCTGTTGCTAGATTATGCTCCTAAAGACCAGCCAGACACTAGTGATGGGCAGATGATTCCTCAAAGTGAATCACTCACTTTCATAATTGTGTCACACTGTCTCACACTGTGTTGGCAGGCTTATAGGCGCCATCTGGTGGTGAAAAAACAAAGCAGCAGTGAACTCGACACTGACTGAGCCCATTTGTTCTCGTTCAGAAATGTGAACCAAATAGTCGGGATTGAGCTGTTTCGCTGAGACTGTTTAGCTGAGAAGGATCATTTAGAAAGAGACTATTTATAACATAATGAGAATAGAAACAAATGAATGAGAATTAATGATGACGCATTAGTGATACAACTATCTAAAAGTCAGTGACCAAGATTTAATAAAGAATAGTGCTTTTGACAATGAAGAGGGAGCGGAGTCGGGGGCAAAGCTCTCGATTTACCGATCGATCTATGTTCCCGCCCTCACCTATGGTCATGAGATCTGGGTAATGACCGAAAGGACAAGATCACGAATACAAGCGGCCGAAATGAGTTTCCTTCGCAGGGTGGCTGGGCGCACCCTTCGAGATCGGGTGAGGAGCTCAGTTACCCGGGAGGAGCTCGGAGTAGAGTTGCTGCTCCTTCACGTCGAGTGTTCCGGATGTTCCAGGCATGTCCTATTGGGAGGAGGCCTCGTGGAAGGCCCAGGACACGCTGGTGGGACTATGTCTCCGAGCTGGAGATGGATGGATGGATGGATGGATGGATGGATGGATGGATGGATGGATGGATGGATGGATGGATGGATGACAATAATATGACACCATGTATCTATGATTTTGCGTTGCACTGCAATATGGACATGAAAGAGCAGAAAAGAGATGGTTCTTGTGCTCATCATTTTGTTATCAGGGCAGATTCGCCTGGTGCCCAAAGACAAGATAAGATAAGATAAGTTAAGCCTTTATTGATCTCACAATGGAGAAATTCACTCGTTACATTCAGCTCTCAAGAACAATAATCAGGGTGTGCAGAATAAACAGAAAGTGTGCAAATAATTTGATAGTAAATAGAGAAGATGTCTCTCTATACCTGCTTTCTGTGTTTGATACGTGCATCGATACCTCGGCTTATTTAGCCCATCAATACTAGACACAGAAAAGTCTATTTCCACAGAGGGTAATCAAAGAATGGATTTGGACCTGTTTGAGTCTCATCATTGGCTTTAGTTGAACACGGTTTCAAACATCTGTCACGTTGCACCAAAATGCTGGTGGCAGTTCTGCACGACGAGCTTACAGTGTTCCTTTCTACAGAGAAGGGAGTGAGTGGATATGGGTGAGGAGCACTCGGGGGGGCACCACTCCACCCTGGCAGGACGGACGCAGACACCGAGCAGGAGCGTGTGTGCAAATGACTCTGGGGACCCTGCAGGAGTCCAGGACGTCTGCGTGTGACGGACAGTACCGCTTCCTCTGTGAGAAAACCGTCACAGGTGAGACGGAACCTCTCTGAACCTGCTCAATACATGCAAAATAGAAATAGTTTCATTCAAATTAATATATTGGTCAAATCGAGTTTCTGTATTTTCAGACTGACCATTATATATTAATTATACATATAATAATAATGAAATCAATCAATAATGTACTAATCCAAGTATATTGGTACCGATACTGGTCATTTTATATGGGTGAATGTATTTCAATCAATATACATTTCTCAAACTGTTTTTTACCTATGATAATAGGTAAATTAAAATTATATTACTTTAACTGGTTAATTAAACAATGTTAATGTGAAATTAAATACATAAACAAAGTTTAAAATTAATACTTTAATGACAAACAGAATGTAAAGCAGAATGATTTGGCTGGCTTAGTTCATCCTCTGCTGCTGTGGACCGTTTTGGCTATCGGTATCGATACTTCAAAAGTACGTCAAAAACCTGCTGTAAAGATGACGGAATAAGTTGTGACTGAACTCAATCAATGCGCGTAGGGAGGCATAGAGTGACCCGCCCCAACCCACCCCGCGATCAAAGGAGAATTTCACTACCTGACCCGAACCGCAGGCAGCCCGCGGGGTCTGCAGTGGAACCCGCAACCCGCACATCACTAGTGCACACTGTTTGCAAAATGAATGGAAATAATGAAGCAGAAAGAGGACATTATACTATTTGGACATGAGGCTAATCGATTTCTTTCCTAAACGTCACTGTGGTGCATGTCAAAGATGACAGAAAATGACTGGGCCAAGGTCCTGCAGTACAGACTGACAGAGGGGTAATGGTAAACCCAACCAGAGCAGAGGTTTCTCCAGTTTCTCGGTGGACCAGAGCATAATTTAAACTGTAGAAAAAGCATCCTAAAAACCCAGTACCTGGGATAATGTCACTTGAGTACTGTGAGTACCGAGTAACTGTTTGAGTAAAAGTCTGATTTCTGTTTCAGTCGTGACATAAATGATGAAAAACAAAGACAGAAATGGCGGATAAATCCTAGTATTACCTAGTATTAAAAAAGTTTTTCTTCTATAGAATAGAATACATGAAGCACAAACCACACAAACAAGATCACAGATACTTCATTATAATGTTGCAAATACACTGTAACTGTGCTTTGTGCAGATCTGTTACCCTCTGCAGACAGCTTCCTGACCGGAGTGGTCCTCATGAGTGCCGTCCACCCTCGGAGACAAGTCCAGGTCCTTCCAAGGCCTCCAGACGTGGGGCCACAGACTGTGGAGGTTAGCACTATTGCTCACATAGAGGCAATTGTACTTACTGGAGTTTAAAAACAATACAAATACAAATATGGTGATTCATGACTTTTAAATTAAACCTCACAGTATGCATTCATCTCAAAATAATCTACACTTCATTCCTCAAAGTCCTAACACACACCTGTCCATTTCAATTTTCACATTTAATATAAAAAACTTACATTTAAAAACAAATGAATTCCTAATCTCTAAATAGTTTCTCTCACACTTTCTGGCAATGTAATAAAACCATGAATTGTAAAAGTGTGTCTTTCCCCCTCACCGTGCGATCACTGGGATTGACTGTACGTTTCGTCTTCCAGTGCCCTTCCCTGTTCAGAGCGCTTGTTTTGCTCCCTCAGATGCAGCTGTTCCCCGGCCTGTGGTTCAGTCACGCTGGGCAGCTCTCCTCTGTGGAGATGGTGGTCCAGCCCAGTGCAGAGCTCACACAGGCGCGAGTGCAGATCCTGCGGCCCTACTGCAGCCCCGACCTGCACCTCGTTCCACCGGGTATGGCCGTGTTCGGACTTATTACTGCTCAGGAACAACTCAAAACAATACTCATGAGATCAACAGAATACAGAGGCGAGAAAAAGTGAGTACACCGTCTGGAATTTCTCACATTTCTGACTTAATTGATCACTAAATGTGGTCTGAACTACATCAAAGTCACAGGAATGATTAAACAGTGTCTGCTTAACCCCGTACCTCCCACCTGAACCGAGCACATTTTCTCCAGTTTGGCTTTACCCCAGTCCAAAGGCTTCTGGGAAAAAGCTGTGAAAATAGCAACAAAACTGAGACGAAAACAATGATGGAAATGTGACAAAAAAGTGAGAAAACTTTGACAAAAAAGTGACGAAAAATTGATGAAAAAGTGGCAAAAATGTCACAAGAAATTGACCAAAAATTGAAGAAAAAATTACAAAAATGTGACAAAATGTGACAAAAATGTGATAAAAAATTGACGATAAAATGCCAAAAATGTGACAAAAAATGTGATAAAAAATTACAAAAATGTGATAAAAATAAAAATACAAAAATATAAAAAATTGACGATAAAATGACAAAAATGTGACAAAAAATGACCAAAAAAATGACAAAAAAGTTACAAAAATGAGTTGAACACCCAACAAAAACAATGATGGAAAAAAAATCTGATGACGTGAGGAAAAAGATCCTCTCGGTTCAGGCGGGAGTTAAGAGGTTAAACTAATACACCCAAACACCCAAATATTTACATTGTATCATGTTTTTTGGCAATAACATGTTAACATTCACAAGATGGCGTGGAATAAGTAGTACACCGTTAGATTCAATAGCTGGTTGACCCTCCTTTGGCAGCGATAACTTCATCCAGACGTTTCCTGTAGCTGCAGATTAGCTTTGCATAATGATCAGGATGAATCTTGGACCATTCGTCTTTACAAAACAGTTCAGCGAGATTCCTCAGATGTCTGGTGTGAATGTTTTTTTTGAGGTCATGCTACAACATCTCAATCGGGTTGAGGTCAGGACTTTGACAGGGCCATTCCCGGAACGCATATTTTATTATTCTGAAACCATTGTGAAGTGGATTTGCTTTTGTGCTTTGGGTCATTGTCTTGTTGCAGCTCTATCCTCTGTTGAGCTTCAGATGTTGGACAGATGGCCTCAAGCTTTTCTGCAAAAATATCTTCATAAACTGGTGAATTCATTTTTTTCCATTGATGACAGTAAGTTGTCCAGGCCCTGAGGCAACAAAACAGCCCCACACTATGACTCTCCTGCTCATGTTGGTGTGCTGCTCCATTTTTCCTCTGTGCATGACGTTGATTGTTCCTCCCAAACTATTCACCTTTGGGTTCATCAAACCACAGAATGTTTTGCAGTGGCGCTGTGGTGCATTTCGCAAACTTGTCGACATGCAGAAATTGTTCTTAGCCTGGCCTTAGCCATCCGTAAACTCCGGTCAATTATAATTTCCCTACTTGTACGTCTGGGCTTGATCTCAGTGGCTGCGTTACATCGGTTGACTTTCTAACTACCAGCGATCGGGGGAGGCGGGGCTTGTAGGTGACGTCAAGCATTTGCGCCGATTTACGGGTTGTAGTTTGGCAATGGCGGCGGATACGAAAGAAATGGAAGCTCCTCAATCCGTCCTGGCTCAGCTCCCAAATATCCAGAAATTTAAATTGAAGCCTTGGAATGTGCAAGGAATGTCCCCAAGAGTTATGATAGAGTTATGATAGAGCTATGATAGAGTTATGACAGAGTTATGATAGAGTTATGACAGAGTTATGATAGAGCTGCTTCACTCACTGGGGCGTACACATACTGTACGTCACGACCAAATGCAAGCGAAAATCAGATCCAGTCGTTTTAAAGGAGTTCCCCCCTCCCACCTGATAACAGAGCTCAACTGAGAAGTTCCAGACCCTTGTACGAAAAGCAGTAAGTACAAAGGTAAAACCAGGCTATGGCCTTCCCCTATGTCCCCCATTCTTGTTCAATGTTTTGTATATTGTAGATATGTCACAGATGTTGGCCTGTGCCAGTGATTTCTGTAAGTCTTTAGCTGACACTCTAGGGTTCTTTTCTACCTCATTGAATATTCTGCACTGTGCTCTTGGAGTCATCTTTACAGGGCGACCACTCCTTGGAAGTGAAGCAACAGTGACGCCAAACTGTCTCCATTTATAGATCATTTTTCTAACCGTGGATTTCAAGACTTTTAGAGATGGTTCCGTAACCTTTTCCACCTTTATACAGATCAATAATTCTTAATCGTAGGTCTTCAGAGAGCTCTTTGAAGTGAGGCATGGTGCACATCTTGCTCAACCAGAGACAATACTTACCTAGTGTGTGTTTTCAGCTTTAAGCCTCACCTCAGTGATTGGACTTCAGTTTGGCTCACACCTGAGTCTAAATGTCTGCATACATTTGTCTAATTTGCTCTTTTTATATTTTGCCAGGTGGTGTACTTACTTATTCCACGCTCTCCTGTGAATGTGAACATGTTTGGGTGGTATTAGTTCAGGCAGACACTGTTTAATCATTCCTGTGATTTTGATGAAGATCAGACCACACTGAGTGACCAATTTAGGCAGAAATGTGAGAAACGATGTACATGCTTTTTCTCGCCACTGTATTTGGACAATAGTTTGGACTATACTAGTCTGCGTGTGGAAATGGATGAGCCTTAACCACGTTACTCACCTGTTGAAGGTTTTGCGAGTCACGGTGAATATAGAGAAATAAAGGAATGCAATCAATTTCTACAAAAAGTGATTATAAATCCCATCTAAAATAAACGTGTGGTTCTGTGTCTCCAGGCTGCGTCTCTCTGCTTAACCCCTTCAGCGCCTGCTCGGCCGTGCCTCTCTGCAACACCACGGGCGGATGTGGCCCGGCTCTGCACTGGTGCCCCCTGCTGGAGACCTGTGTCCCCAGCACCCGCCCCTGTAGTGCCTACGACCCAGCGGCACAAGCACGAGGGTTCACCGTCCCACCCAGACACGGCCCAGGCACTCCCTTCTATCACGTGGCCGCTGACCTCCCGCTGACCATAACCCCCAGCCAAGAACAAACTGCAGTCACTGTGAGTATGCATTTGGAAAACATCCTTCTTGTTCTAGAAGTTATACGCTCACAGAAACCCATGAATTCATCATTCCCATAAACCTTGATTCATGAAACACGGTGGTTCATTTGGCAAAGCCTTCTTAATTTTGCCCGTCACTACAGCTGCTCAATTCTTCACAAAAACAGATGACATTATGAGACTTCTCTAAAGTTTGTGACAAGAATTCCCATCCATTCTGAGTGTTTATCTACCTGGATGTGTGAACATTCTCTTTGAATGAAATCCAAATGTGGGCATCTGGAAGCACCTGTGCAACACCTGTGCACTTTTGAGTTGGGCCCAACCGATATAGATTTTTGGGGTCCGATACCGATATGAAGGTAAGGCATGGCTGATACCCCACATGTTCAGTCATTTTTTTAACCTCTCAAATAGCCTATAGTTAAACATTTATTATTATAGGAAATGTTTCAATCACAGATATAGACATACAGTATATCTCGAGGTCGAGTTGATGCAGATACAGAATGCTCCGCTGATATTTTTGGCAACATTTTTAATAATGTCTGGTCTATAATCCTGTGTATGAAGCCGTGTTGAACGGTGACAGCAGGGGGCATAGGGTTGATTTATTCAGGATTTTCATGTTTAGTAGGGACTTCAGAGGGAGATTCCAAAACATAAAAACGGTAAGTCGGTAGGTACAAACTTGTGACTGATTTCCACCGCGACGTTTTCATAAGTTTTTAAAGTTTTTTTTTTTCAGTGCAACAAATGGGAAATGTCGGTCACATTCGATTCCAGAGATATCGCCTTTTATTATTGTATTGTATAATATTGCAAAATACCCAAATATCGGCCTGATATATCGGCCGGCCCTTACTTTTGAATGTTGTCTCCATCCACTTTAAAACTTTTAAACAACTTTGGTGTCAGAGAAGAGACTTGGTAAGTCTTGAAAAGTGAGATTCATTGACCTTTGAATCTTGATTTGCAAATAGAAAATGACAAATCTATGTACAGTTGCAAAAAAACAAATGATTCAAAAATGGCCACAAAATTTCACATCTCTACAATGTTTTTTTTCCACAGGTGCTTCTTCCCTCCAAACCTATCATGGTGTACCCGGACGACATCGTGGCCTTCCAACACACCCGTGCATCCGGAACATTCCTCCACTGCCACGCCCCCATGTCCCCCGCGGACGCCGCCTGGCGCCAAAGCTACCTCTCCCTCAGCGGGCCGGAGTGGGGCGGCTGGCGAGACGGCGCCCTCACGTCCCTCCCCAGTGGATCGCGATGGGTGGACGGAGTTGTCTGCGACTATAAGATGACCTACGTGGACCCGCTTCACCGTGCGACAGAGTTTAGCGACACCTTTGGCTCCGTAGAAACCACGACATCAGATATCCCCAGCCCCTCTCCGAGTCTGAGGCCAAAACTTGGGTTAACCGTAATCCATCCGGTGCCCGACGAAAACAAGGTTCACGTTCAGATTAATGTCCCGATCCGCGTGGTGGTGAAAACTGAATATGGAGATGGCGCTAAGAGCTTATGGTCCGGCCCGGTGCTCCAGTCTGATGGGGCCTTTTCGCCGCTTTGTCCCAAAGAAGTGGCACAAACCTCGCCCGGTTGCGTCGAAACCAAAGATGTTTGGTTTTCCTCCACCACTTTGCTGGTGCGTTCGGTGGGAGAGCAGACTCTGAGTGTGACGGTGGTGCATTCCAGGACCTGGGAAAGATTGGATTTGAAGGTGTTGGGGTATGAAGCGGTGACTGGGCTGACCGTTGAACCACGAGGGTGCACAAGGATCATTGTGGATGCTGCACAGGTGAATTACGCTGTTCAAAATGTACAGTTGTGGACCATTTGAAATGTACGTGAATTTTTATACTGTTTTAATTCCTCTGAATATTTGAAGGCTTTGAAATGTACACTAATCCATCCATCTCATCCATCCATTTTCTTCCACTTGTCCGTTGCCGGGTCATGGGGGCAGCCGTTGGAGCTGCCCAAATCACATTGCACCGGCCCCTTATGGCTCCTCCTGCAGGTGGTGGGTCCACGGGAGGACGGCCTCGCGATTAACCGGGCCTGTTGGTCTCTCATAAGGGGCTTCTGAACCGCTCTTTGTCTAACCCGCCACCTAGGACCTGTTTGCCATGGGAGACCCTAACAGAGCCCCCAGGATGATTCAGGTGCTCAAACCCCTCCACCACTAAGGTGGCGGTTCCAGGAGGGATATACACTAATCATGTTTTATAAAAAGAAATAAGAAACAGACCAGATAATGATTGTCTATTTATTTCATCATTGACATTGATATTCAACATCACTGTGACTCCTAAAGAGAGCACCTCTATATCACGACACAACACAACATTTATCAGTCCGATAAAAGCCTATCGCCAAATAAGGATTCAGTGGCAGAGAAATGAGAGTTGCAATGCTGCACTGATTTAACGGAGTTTTCTTGACTTTGTGCTAACTGTTGGTCAAAACGTCATGAAATCATGCAGGGAGTGCTTATGGAACAGAAAATGTCAACCTCATCCAGGAGGTTCATCTTGTAGATTTAAAACGATGCAACTTGACTTGAGACGTCAACGTCTTTCTCTATCCGGAGAGCATCCTCAAGGTGAACAAACCTCCTGACCGCACGGATCTCTGGCCTCCTCCGCTACTCTCTCAAACAACTGGAAGTTCACCATCCACAGCCAACACAGCTGCACCCCAGGGACATGATCTGAAAACTGTCATGAGGATGCTCTCCAGATAGAGAGTGAAACATTGGCTTATGTCCCCCCAAAAAACTACAGGCCGAGAATGGGACTTAAAGGGATATTTCAGGATTTTTGACATAGGGCCTCATTTCCTTGTGTTGCCGAGTGTTGCTGATACCTGGAGATATTTTTTTTGTAATTCATGCAGTTCTTATGTTTGAAGAGTTTCGTGGCGCTAGGCTAATGCTAATATCAGCTCGCCTGCATTAAAAACAGTGTGACCCGCTCCACAGAGCACCTGAGGCAAATCACTTATAACACCAGACTAACCATATAAATGTCTGTGTCGATAGAGTAATTTTAACCATTTTGCATTTAAAATACCTTATATTTGAGCAGCATCTGCTTCGTGTTTGTATAAACTACACAGCGGCGGAGTGATCTGCTAGAAAATAGTCCCTCAAAATGCGATCATTCATGTGATGCAAGGTCAGTTATATTCCAAAAATGATTCTATCAACACAGACATTTATATGGTTAGTCTGGTGTTATAAGTGATTTGCCTCAGGTGCTCTGTGGAGCGGGTCACACTGTTTTTAATGCAGGCTAGCTGATACCATAGAAATGCGCTAGCCCTGCACTAGCCTAGCACCATGAAACTCTTCTCCAGGTATCAGCAACACTCTGGATAACTAGGATATGAGGCCCTTTGTCAAAAATCCTAAAATATCCCTTTAAGTAGATGTGTTCTTTTGATATACTATGATCTAAAGTCTCCCAATGAAAGGCTGAATTAAGATATATGACACATTTGTATCTTTCATTTGCATGTGTCAAAATGTTGTCTTTTTCTTTTAATCTACTTTATGCATGCCCTTATAATCTTATAGTTTTAAAGTTTTTTTGTATAGTTTATTATTTATCTAGCTTTAATATATGTTTTTTGTTTCTTGTTGCACGATTGAACAGAAGAAAATCCCCAGATTGTGAACCTGTTCACTAACAATGGCAATAAAAACGATTCTGATTCTTACGCAGACGTTTTCAGCAAGACTAGAGAGTGGTACCTCTGTCCAGTTCACATGGGCGATGGATGACCAGCTCAGCTTCACTCACCAAGAACCACTTTACCACGTCACCCTGAAGGAAGTGGCTCGGCACACACTCACAGTAAGACTATAGTCATTGTAACGCCTTTATTTCCATTTTATTTTACCACACATTCGGTTTTAGGCTGTGTTTGCCAAAAAAAAACATGTAAATCTCCAAAGTATCTCAAACTGGTCACACTGTGATTTTTCTTTGTCGGCTTGATATTCGTGCACCAGGTGACGGCGTCTAATCCCGTGAGCTCACAGACCGCCTCCCTTGTCCTGACTGCGGATGAGGGCTTCCCCTTGTCACAGCCTGAGTTCCTGTATTCCACTGGGGTCGCTGTTGTCGGCTCCACACAACGTTTCTCTCTCAGGGTCAAGGCGGATGTCTCCCTGCCGGTCACATTCAAGTACATTTATTTTAGAGTCCCTACACATTTATAATCAAGTTAAAATTTCCCTGTCACGATTGACTAGGAATTACACTTAACTTTCATTTGAATATGTATGTCCCAAAGCCTGTCCTCCCTGTTTAGTCACAATGGTTATTTTGAATGTTAAGGTGGGATTTGGGCAGCAGTAAAACCCACCACCGCTCTGCCCTGTGTGAGACAGACGAGGGGCTGGTGGACCGTGGAGTTAAACACACGTATGTCCAGGACTCGGTCAGCTACTCCTTCAATGAGCCAGGTCAGAGGATTGACAATAGCATCACCTTGTAGACATTATTCTATGACTATATTACCTTAAAACAGTGGTTCCCAAACTGTGGAGGGTTCCCCAGGGGCGCCACAAAGACATTTTGGAGGGAAAAAATATATTGTCCACAATCTGGTAGAAATTGACCTATGGAATATGCAATTATACAGACGGAAGTGCTTTCAAATTCAGACGCGCATGTACTTGTTTTGGATCTAAATGCTTTCTACTCCAGAACCGAACGCCAAGAGCTTTCAACCCGAGTGCGTAAAACTCCACGGAGACCGGCAGTGCGACTGAGGCTGTGCGTCACGAACAGCACCAACGTTTGATCAGAAAAGAACAGCGTGGAAGACGAGGCAGAAGTAGACGGCGTAGCCATAGCTAGGCTAGCAGGCTATGCTAGTTAGCAAGCTACTGCGCTAAAGCGAAGAGGAAGTAAGGCTTTAATCCATGCAGAAGTGTTGGATCAAGCGGAGCCAGGAATAGGCTCTGTGACGTTATTGGGCCAAATTAGATCTACAAATGGACAATACAGCTGCGTTTGATACATGCATTAGCACCTGTAGCACTGAATAAAACTGACATTTTATTAGATGTGTCATATATTAGCAGACAGTGTTATAATCACATCCAAGTAGGGGGTACACGATTGGTCACCTAAAGCCTCAGGGGGTACACGGCTCAGTGGTTTGGGAACCACTGCTGTAATAGAAAGAATATCAGTAAGCGTTTTATTTTGTAATTTACTGTAATATGAGTGCTCTCTGTTTTTCTCTTATGGAATGCTGTTTTTTTTTCCATCAAGGTGACTTCACACTGACAGTACAAGTTACAAGCCAACAGTCAAAATTGGATGTTTCAAAGAAGATAAGCATTCGCCAGAAGCTACTTCAGATCATTGCATCTTCTTTGCCGGTTGTGCCACTTGTAAACCAGACTGTCCTTCTGGAAGCTTCCACTGAGCCTTATTCTATCAATAATATATACACTTGGGATTTTGGGGACAGCTCCCGTGCAGTACAAGACAGCAAAATAACCCACAATTTTGGCTCTCCTGGGGCGCATAACATAACCATATCTGCCAATAATAGCATTTCGATTGTGTCTTCATGGATATTGGTGGAAGTTATGGAGAAAATTACTGGATTAACAATCCGCCACAATGGACCTACTGAGGTTAACTCGCCGATGGATTTCAAAGCAAAAGTAGCTACAGGTAAAGACCTCATTTGGAAGTACGACTTCGGTGATGGGTCATACCAAGAAAACCTTACGAACGGTTCCACTTTCCATAACTACAGATCGCCAGGGAACTATACTGTTAGCATCACAGTCTCTAATTCTGTCAGTGAACTTTTCCTTTCTACTGCTGTGGAGGTCTACAAGCTTGAAATCAGTGGATTTTTGCCAACTGGATGTGTACTTGCTGGACAAAACATCCATCTTACTGCTTTGGTGAATGGAAACATTTCTACTTTGACCTTTCATTGGTTATTCGGAGATGGTGCGCCTTTAAAAGTTGTCACTGGGAACTCAACGACTCGGCATGTATTCAAAACACAAGGATTCTATCATTTAAATCTTACAGCCATTAGTGCTGTTACAAGACTGTCATATAGTGCAAGATTATGTGTTGAACGCTTGATCGCTAATGTAGCTATAAAGCTAAAGAAAGATGCTGTGGCAGTTGGGGAAGAGGCTTGTTTTGAGGCGTTAGTTGATCCCGATTTCCCAACTGGCTTGCACTTTGAGTGGACGGTCAGCTCTGTTACTACCACAACGGAATCCAAAGAAAAATGTGTTGTTTTCAATGAAGAGGGTTTTCAAGAAATCGAGGTCATGGCTAGCAATAGTGTTAGCAACCGAACGGCTAAGGCTTGGGTCACCGTTCAAAAGCCCGTTGAGAAATTGTTGGTGCAACATGGCAGCCCAAATTCAACATTAATAGTCCACACAGAGATGCAGTTTTGGATTACAAATTGCGATGGGAGCAATGTCACCATTCTGTGGGACTTTGGAGACGGTTCGGCAATAGAAAGTGGCAAAAACGTTTCTCATGTTTTTGCATCTACTGGCCAGTACACTGTCAAAGCAACTGCATATAACTTGGTCAGTCAAGAGTCGGTAAGTGTCCAAGTTAGCCTCTTGCCTCCAGTTTCAGGTTTATCCATTCATACTGCAGAAAGCTATGTAGCAACAGGGGAACTGACCGTCTTCAAAGCAGTTAGCAGTTCCATAAGTAGCACCAATTATTACTGGACTGTGGTTGGCGTAACTCTCCCAATGCAAGGAACTTACGAGTTTAAATTCACGTTTACTAATCCAGCAGCGTATCTTGTCAAAGTTGTTGCACAGAATTTGATGGGTACAAGAGAAGCGGCCATTACCATCAATGTTTTAGAAAGAATTGAGGATCTTGAGATCGGTTGTGCGAGCTTGACAGAATTCAAGTACATACCAGCTCATGAAAAAGTGCAGTTTGATGCTTTTGCCAGCCGAGGTTCCAATATTACTTATCATTGGCTTGTTATTCAAAATGGAGAAAGTTCAAGAGTCAAAGCAGAGGGAGACATTTTTCATTTGACGATGGAAAGGGCGGGAGAAATTGTAATCAAGCTAACAGCTACAAATAAGATAGGAAAGGCTACTAGCAGTATTTCTGTTGTAGCAATGGAGCGTGTACGCATTGCCAACATGGATGCCAAAAAAGTCTTTGCACCATTTGGAGAGTTGGTCAATATTTCTGTTTCTGTACTTGCAGGTTCTGACTTGCACTTCTCTTGGTATATGAATTCAGATTCAGCTCCAATCCAGACGTACGTTCCGTTTCTCCTTCACAATTGTACAAAGGTTGGTGTTGTTAGCATTGTAGTTTCTGTTGAAAATGTCCTCAGCCAAAGTAATGTCTCTCAACTGTTAGTTGTCCAAGAGGAAATTCAAGATGTTGGCTTTACAGTTGAAGGGAAGATGGCACCATTTTATGTGAAAACAGATGATACTGTTTCATTTAGTGGACACATAAAGAAAGGTAGCGATCTGCATTGGCTTTGGAAAATCCAAGATTATAGTTCCAAGCATGAATATTCCTCTAATGAGACATTTACACACACTTTCCACACAGAAGGCACCTATGTGTTAGCTTTAAATGTTTCCAATGAGCTTAGTTGGGAGATGGTCATAAACAATGTGACAGTACAAGATGGAATTGAAGGACTTGTGCTAAATGCTAGCAAATCTACATTTTGCAGGGCTGAAGAGGTCACTTTTACCCCAACTATTTTGCAAGGAACCAATGTAAGCTATGCTATTGCATTCAGAAGCAAAGGTGTCATTCAGACATATGATTTTGTTGAAGAGTTTACCATATCTAGCCTTGCAATTGGGAAACATTTAGTTACAATAAAAGCTTGGAACCTGGTAAGTATTGCTGAGGTATCAGCTACCTTTGTAGTGATTGAGCAAATTCAAGGTCTGCGAATTGCAAACTGCTGTTTGTCTTCTCTAGAAGCTTTTAAAGATATTGTTTTTATGGCAAATGTTGATAATATGTTCTCAGTAAACTACATTTGGACATTTGAAATGGAAGGATACAAGCAAGCGAGATTATTGGGTCAAAAAGTTTTCTACAATGCACCAAATGCTGGCATTTTGAGGGTAACAGTAGAGGCTAGTAATGGCGGCTGCTCTGTGACGCTTACCAAAGATGCTAACGTTGAATTTCCAGTGAATATTGTTGAGCTTAGCTGTGATTTTGAAAGAGTTTTTCTGAATTACATGACCAGTTTTTCGGCAAAAGCAAATGGGAGTAATCTGAAATATCAATGGGACTTTGGAGACCTGACAAAACCTGTGCTAATGAACAAAGTTAGCAAAGTCAATCATACATACGACAAGGCGGGAAATTATGTTGTTACAGTTACAGTAGTCAACAATGTTAGTAAAGCCTCCAAGCAGCTGATCGTGGAAGTGGGGAAGATTGAATGTTCAAGTCCTCAAGTGTCTATAGTCCCAAGTCAGAAAACTATTATCAAGTCAAGACTGAGTTACTTTGAAGCAATCGTACGGAACAATTGCTCTGCTTACAAGACTGGTTACGCATGGGACATTTTTGCCTGTCCCAATTTGCATTCTACGGGAAAAAGAATGAACTTCCAAACCAACATGGATGCTACTTCACCTTTCTTGAAGCTTCCGAAGAATTCCCTGGATGTGGGCCAGTATTGCTTGGTCTTTACTGTTTCCCTAAAAGGGACTCCAATGCATGTCCAACAAAATGCCACCATCACAGTGGTCCATTCGACGTTAGTGGCTGCCATTCAGGGGGGCTCCAACAGAGTGTGGCCTAGTAACCAAGACCTCATCCTGGATGGAGCCAAGTCCCAAGACCCGGACACGGAGCAGGCCGTGGAGAATGAACTGGAGTATGACTGGACCATCCACTCTGAGGTACTATTCTGATATACTGTAAGCACTCCACAAGTAACATTATTTTACGCATGTATAAATTCATTTGGCAAGGCACTTTTGTAGGGCTGCGCAATTTTTCAAGAAATGCAAATACAATTTACTACTATTGCAACTGTGATCAGATTTGTGATTGATTTTACATTGAAGATTCTGTAGCGTGTCCAGCGGTCCCACTGCAAAAATATCATTTTCTGTGTCGGGCTGGTCATTAGGAGCATGTTTTGTACAGATGGCGACAGTATAGTCCAAAATGTTACACAGTGTGCCTTTAAATAACCTACCAGAAAATGAATAAAGTCACTGACATTTTAAATAATATTCTTGGTAAATGGTAAATGGTAAATGGTCTTATATAGCGCTTTTCCACCTACATTAGGCACTCAAAGCGCTTTACAGCAAGGATCCACTCACCCATTCATACTCTCATTCATACACCAATGTACGCAGACACTGGTCTTCAAGTAAATGCTACTGTGAGATAAAACTGAGAACTTCAGTTACTTCAAAAAGTTAGCAGTATAAATGTTCATGAGTACAAAAGGTCGTGTGGGTAGTGTAACCCTTTGTTTTATCCACAGAATTCCTCCAAAAGGCGCATTGAAGAAGTCTTTGGCCGACATAGCAGTAACATGACGGTGCCCAGCTCCCAACTGCACCCAGGGGCCGTCCATGTGTTCACTCTGACGGTCTCCAAGGCCGGGAGGAAGCCTGTCTCTGTCAACCAGACTGTGAGTAGCTGGACACAAAACAAACAAGTGCTTTTGCTGTGGCTGAAGGTGCGAGCAGCTTTCCAAACTTCCTAACCATCATGTTGGCGTTGTTTGTAGGTGTTGGTGAGTGACACAGCAGTTCCAGTGACAGCCGAATGCACATCTTGCCCTGCCCAGAGCTCGTCTCACTTTAGTTCCACCCGACCCCTGATGCTCTATGGACAGTGTGAAGCATGCACTCACGAAGCACAGGTTAAGGCTATGACAATACTTTTAAGACTCGGAAGGAGTACATTAGTTTCAATCCACACTTTCCTCCACAGTACCAATGGAGTGTGGTAGACGCGAGTGGAAGAACCTTTGACATAAACGAGATCTCGTCTGGAGGGAATTCTCCAAAGATGGTGATGCGTTCGGGTGCTCTGGATCCCGGTCAGACCTACACGTTCTCCCTGAGAGTGTATGAGCCAGGGAAGGGTCAGTGGGGTCGCTCCAGTCTGACCCTGCAGCCTAGCCGCCCCCCACACGGCGGGCTGTGTGAACTGAGTCCAGTCGAGCACATCCTGGCACTGGACACTGTGGTCACCTTTAACTGCTCCGGTATGTGGTTCTCTTTAAACATCTCTGCAGGTAAAAGCAGGTTTCTGACTGGTATTGAATCTGCTGAAAGTAAAATATCGTATGGTCCAAAACACACTGCCTGATGTAAAGAAAAGTCGCCACAAAAAAGGTGGCACACTCTAATATTTGCTGTTTCAAAAAGCTTCTACAATGTCAAAAGATCCAGTGTTCATTCATGTTTCTCCAAGATCTTGTATTGATGATGGGAAAGTGTGACTTCTGGGCAAAGCCTTCCCCAGCACATCCCAAAGATTTTCATGCTCCCTGAACCACCCTTTCACAATGTTAGCCTGATATATCCTGGCATTGTCATCTTGAATATCAGGGTTTCCCATCAATGTATATAATCTTTTTTTATAATGTCACACGATCAGCTCAGCGTGTCCCTCATATGATCCCATCCTCGCTCCTCACTGTGCTTCCCTGTTTGATAACTCTTTGATTACAGAGTGGCAGCCTGACGACAGCGAGGGTGGAGCTCCTCAGTTCATCTATTCCCTCCAGGCGGTGTCCTGTGAGTCCGAACGCTCGTGTCCAGTGCTGACTCTGTACAGGTGAGCAACGTTCTTGTCTTCATTTGACATTTGTTTTAATATGTTTTTTTTTCTTTAAGTTTGTTTGGGATTTTCTGTCTCCAGGGGGATTCGTTCCGTGTTTGGTAGTGTGCTTCCATTTGGGGGTCAAAGCGAAGCCAGAGGAACGTCACCGGTCACTGTCTTAGTTTTAATAGAAGACCATCTGGGTACAAGAGTCACTGCACTGAACAGGTATGGATATTAGAAGTTATCACGGAGCTACAGTCACGGATTTATCTCACTTTTTTGCTGTTATTTGTAACAAGAATTCCCATCGGGACATAGTTCTTTTCATCTTTCACAAAATGTTTACATTGGGAGCAGTACAATGTCTCCGTAAATAGGCGCCAAGGTCTAACATTGGTGACTTTTTCAGTTCCTTCCTCAGTGTTGTAGTGAGATTAAAAAGGTTGCTGCTCCAGATTGCACAAACAAATTTGTTTTTTTCAGTGGAGCCAGGATGATTTTGTTTAGAGCATGTTTTGAAATCTCTTCCAATAAGGACTCAGTAGTTCCGAATGAAGACGCTTTCCTTTTCATATTTTCCAGGACAGTGGAGGTCAGAAATCCCGTCGACAAAGATGGCGAATGGCTTAGAAATAAAATCCACACAGAGCTGTGGCCCATTGTCCAACATGGGAACCCCCAGGAGATCATCCCCTACTCCATGGTGCTGTCAAGCCGTCTCAACCAGGTACGGCCTTTGGAGAAAGGGAAGGGAGCTGAGAGAGTTTGGTGCTGGAGAACACGACTCTAAACATGCATCCATATTAGCTGCTCCTCTGGCAGGTAAACTTGAAGAGGACAGAGGTTAGGACGCTTCCTCACATTGTGCAAAAATCAAAAGGAGCCACTGTAAAAGGAGCAGTGTTTGGAAAGACCTGACCTCTATCAAATTTGCAGGGGGGAAATGGGGATTACGTTCCTGAAAATGAATTCTCTACAAAAACATTTTTTTAAAAACTATAACCAATTTTTAGGTCGAGCCACGAAACGGCAAGGAGTTCCAGGAGAGGAGAGAAACGAGACAAAACATGACCCGAGCGCTGGCCTCTCTCTCCATCTCCTCTCTGAATGACGTTGCCCAAATCAGCTCCGCTCTGATGCACTCCACAGCAAGTTCACACTCCTCCTCGGCCTGATTGATTTTGCGTGTTAGATTCCCCTTTAACACTCCTGCTATGGTTTTCCAGGCTGTTCCCAGTGAGTTGGCGAGTGCTCAGTGTCAGGAGAGCGTCCTGGACTCCGTGGGAAGGATGATCCGGGTCATGGAGGCTCCGAGTGAAGATGAAGAGTCAGCCGTCCAGACCGGAAGAAATGTCCTCAGCGTGATCGGTAACTCCACAGATTTACTTCCACATGTGACTTTTTCAGTTTTTTTTTTACCTGTCCTACCTTGTCTAGAACTTTTCTTTGATATGTCTGTGGCACCTGGATAGACTAACCCCAAATTCCACGATGACCGCAAAATCAAGGTCTACTTTCTCTTCTTCAGTCCACGAAGAGAGAAAGTCAACAACCTCAATCTTTTTTTGTCCCTGTTTAGAGTAATTGTATTTTTGTTTTGTTGTTTTACTTGGATGCTTCAGATATACTCACTGTAGTCTGCTTTAAAGGAACAGGCCACAGTTTTTCCATTCTGAGATATGTTCTTACCTGAGCTTAGACGAGTCGATCCGTACCTGTCTGGTCTTTGTGCGTTTCCCCGTGGAAGAGCGTGGTCGCTTCCAACTTCACCCCCGTATGGAGCTATAGGAATATGCTGGGAGAGGCCAAATGCTAACAAAAGGTGCTTAAAGGGGCTAGATGCAAGTTAGCCATTTTATACTCACTACTGCCACCTCAGGCAATACGTGTAACTGCACCTTCTATATTAAGCTTGTGCATGACGGCACTTCGGACCCGAAGTGATCACTTTTTGAGTGACATTTTAGAGGCAGTTGTGGTGAACAGGTCTGAGCTCATTCTACACATTAGGACATTTTTGGAACATGTAGGGGGAGGAAAATACATAACTTTGACATGTTTAAACTCTGTATAGTCCCTTTAAAGAAATATTCAGACCAATGTACAAAAAACACAATGAAGTGGTTCACACTTTAGAAAGGAAAAATGCAGTAGATTTCCAATTGTTCAGAAAAGTAGTTCATCTTCGGTGTTTTTACTATAAGTTTAAAGGGGCTAGATGCAAGTTAGTCATTTTATGCCTACTACTGCCACCTCAGGTCTTATGCGTAACTGCAGCTTCTATATTAAGCTCGTGCACGATGGCACTTCGAACCGAATTCACACCTTTCTGAGTGACAGTGCAGGATTTTAGAGGCAGTTGTGGTGAAAAGGTCTGAGCTTATTCTACACATTAGGACATGGCTGGAACATGTAGGAGGAGGAAAATACATAATTTAAACAATTTTTAGCTCCGTATAGTTCCTTTAATGCAGTGTTTTTCAACCTTTTTTGAGCCAAGGCACATATTTTTCATTGAAAAAATCATGAGGCACGAGGAAAATGTTTAAAAATGTAACTCCTACTGTATATTCAGTAGGAACACCGTATAGTCTCACTAGCCACAATGCCATTGATCACAAATGAGCTACCTGCGACCACTTACTGATATGGAAGAGTATTACATGGTTACTCTGCCGATCACTGGAGGGCACAGACATTCGAAACTGTACATTATCTGCGGTAAATAAAGATTTTTTTATTTTTTAAACAAAGTGGAAACGACTGTATAAAATCTAATAAATACACTCCCCGCACGCCTTCACGCACCACCATAGTGATCTTCCCTGACAGAGAGGGTTCCATCTTCAGAGTATGGTCCTATCTTGGTTTAGTCCTGGTTCAGTCTTTGCTTAGTTCTAGTTTAGTCTTTACATTCTCTTTACATTCAGATGCTCCAGTTCACTGCTTTGTTTCTACTTTTGCAGGGAACACGTTGGCAGCTGTGTCCAAATCCGAACCCGCTCCCCTGGCTTCCACCCTCACCCTGTCCGCCCTGCGCCACACCAGCTCCGTAATGCGCTCTTTGACCGCGTCCCGCGCCCAGAGCGACGGCCCTTTGTCCATCTCCACACCCCGTATCCGCGCGCTGGCTTTCCACGGCGACCCTTCGGACTTCCTCTGCACGGGAGAACCCGAGCGTCCTTCCCACCCGTGCCGGTTCCAAATCCCGAACTCCCTCACGCGTCGCCTCGCGGGGCAAAGCTCCCGACTGGTGCAGGTTATCCTCGATCTGGGCGACGCCTTGGAGGGAAATCCGTTGCTGACCTCCGCCGACCCGCCCATCTCGACGGACGTGGTGGCCATGGAGTTCAGCGCTCCGGGAGGGCGGCCGGTCAGCGTGCGGGGGCGGGGGCCAGAGAGCGGCATCAGAGTCAAACTGCCCAGGAAGCAGGACGCGCGGCGGGACGACGATCAGACGTGTTTAGTAACGACCCTGTGCGAAGAGGAGAGGCGGAGGAACTTCACGGTCAAAGACGTGGAGAGGCTGGACCTGCATGCCGGGCTGTACGTCTCCTTCAGCTTCAGCCTGGACTCAGGTATAGAAGGTTTGATGTAGAGGTTAGAGCTGGGGTTTTCAACTGGGGGGCAGGGTCTGAAAGTGGGTCAGGGAGAGTGTGGGGCAGCTTTATTTATTCACCTTGTGGTCAACACTTGGTACTGTGTACTGGGTACTGTCAAACAACACCAGTCTGGTGTCGTAAAAAAAAAGATTTAAGTACTACTGGTATTGAAAAAATGAAAGCAGGAACCGAAAAGAAATATTCAATATTTATATTCAAGTTTTGATGCTGTTGGTCATTAAAATAAAAAAAGTAAAAAAAAAAAAAGTAAAAGACAAGTTGAAAAAACAAAAACAAGAGAAAAATTGGGGGGGAATGAAAATAAATTGGGGGGGGGGGGGGGGGGAGTGTACAAATTTGGAAAAAAATTGTAAAACAATGGGAAGAAAGATTGGAATAAAAGTGGAAACATTTTGGGGGGAAAAATAAAAAAAAGATTTGGGTAAAGTGGGAAAGAAAACACGAAAAAAAAGTGGAAAAAATATGGAAAATTAAGGGGGACATTTTTGAAAAAAATGAGGGGAAAAATAAGCAAAACTCGGAAATTGTTTCTTCTTCAAAAGAAATGAAATGCAAGGAAAAGGAATAAATTAACATCATTAATCTGTTTTATGGTTCTATATGACAAATAATTTAGTATAGAATAAAGTATCGAAAACCAAGTATCGTTACTGGTATTGAAAAAAATTACAGTACCCAGCCCTAGTCCACATTCATAATGAAAATCTCAGATCATATTTTATATAGGTTTATGTTGTGGGCTTTTGCTTCTAATTTTGGAACCACAAGAGATCGTGTTGAGATCTCAGGAAAGGCCATGTTGAGCCTGACACCAGCTGTGCCTCAAGGACTGACTGTGCCTGGACCAGATGCGCTGATGAGCTGGGACGCCCCGGGGCCAAAGCTACACCGAGAGCCACACCAGCTCCAGCCTAGAGAATCTAACGCACCCGACCTGACCGTGCGGGGTCAAGGCTTACTGGGGAAAGCTGGGTTTTTGACTCAAACCATTAACAGCCTGATGTAAAAAAAAAAAAAATGTAAATCACCAAAATGTGTGCTTGCAATGGAATAGCAACAAATGAACCAGGCATTTGAGGAGACGCTAAAAGTTTACAAAAAACATCACATTTCGTAAGATATTAATATGAAAAACACACAGCTGACGTTTGACTGTGTTTGCAGGAGCGGCCGTGGACAGTGAGGGGCAGGTGCTGGTAGAAGTGCTCTCTGCTGCCTCCCCCAGCCCTCTGGCCACACTGGGGCCCATCTCTGTGACCGCTCCCACTCCCACCTCTGCGAGCACCATCTTCATCTCTCCACTGTGAGAACTCACGTCTGTGCAACACGTAGACCACATTTATGTATATGAAAATAGTTCAATCTACAATGTCTACTCCCAAAATGTATTTGAGCCTCCTTTGCCCAATCTCACACAGTTAAAAGTCTCCTCGTTTCCTCTCCAGGCTGAACGGCACAGACTCCCCCCTCCTCTTCTCCCTGAGCGCCCCAGTGCTCAGCGGCGGTCCCGTCCGAGTGTCCGTGTGCGTCTTCAGCTCGCTCTGCCGCTACTACGATGAGGCGCGGGGCGTCTGGAGCAGTGAGGGTCTGCGGCCACTGGAGGGCACCACACTCCAGCAGGCGCACTGTCTCTCGGAGCACCTCACCATGTTCGGGGCCAGCCTGTTCCTCCATCCCGGAGCCGTGCAGCTGCTGCCGCCGGTGGGTTCTTTTCAAATATCATCTCTCATTCTTTGGCTGTAATCGAACAGGTGACAAATATTGGTCCATATTTGTATATTTTTTTTCCTTTTTATTAATTTTTTTGGAACCTATTAGAAATAGTTTGTAGATTAGACATTTCTTTGATTCTTGGTGAGAGCTTATACAATACAGCCACAAAATTACCCAACAAGTCTTGCCTGCAGTGTCTCAGTCAGCTGAAACCCAACAACAGGCTCATATTGTTTGTGTTAATTTAATTTCCCTCGTGCGTGTGCGTGTGCGTGCGTGTGTCTTGCTGCAGCCCGGGGGCCCGGTGCGGACCATAGTGCCTGGTCTGGTGGTTGCTGTCCTGGCCCTGCTCCACCTCCTGCTGGGGCTCATCTCCCACAGACTGGACCACTGGGACAGAGTCCGGCTGAGCCAGGTGCCTCTGTGTGGGAGACCGGGCCTGTACCACTACAGGCTGCTGCTCAAGACAGGCCGGAGACCCGGGGCAGGTACAGCACCCTTTATGTCAGGGGTAGGCAACGTCAGGGCCAAATCCGCCCCTCCAGCACAGAACCTCTGGCCCCCAAGATGATTTTGAAAAATATTATTATGCAAATAAGAGATCAAATACCTGTTAAAGTACCCTAAAAATGTGAGAAATAGTCAGTAATTTTAAAATGTCCTGGCAGAACGTCCCACTTGGTCATTTTAAATAATGTAAAACGGGGATTCTAGACCCAAAAGTGGGTCGCAGAACCATTTTCAGTGGGTCGCGAGTCTAAAGGGACCTTTTATTCAATATTTTCCATCTGAAACTGCATGGGAACACTTAACACAGAGTCAGTCTCATTCAACAAAAACTTGTGTGGGCTTAAGGTTGGGTCCCAAAGCCACTTGAGAACCACTGATGTTCAACATTGGTATTAGCAGAAAACAGTTCTTTACTTTCGGATACAATGGTGAGGTTCGGCCTCTGGCGTTTACCAGTTATCCATTTACAGGAGCAGAAATACATTGAGGCAACCATTGACTATTATTATTTTGTTAGAAGTTTCCTACTTGCCCATTTGAATGCTTCTAATCTTTTTAGCCCGTATAGCAGAATAGATCCTAGGTAAATGAACTCATCACTCTTTGATTTTGGTGTGTTGTTTGACTGACGGCTCTCCTGTCCCGTGTTCATCTTAGTCATTAACGTGCTCTGCCCCTGTAGGCACCACGGCACACGTTGGCATCAGCCTGCACGGTGTGGCTCACAGCGGCTCCCGCCATCTGCAGAGGGAGGGGGCGTTCCAGCGGGGCAGCCTGGACCTCTTTCACCTGGAGACGGAGCAGAGCCTGGGGGAGGTGTGGAAGATCCGCCTGTGGCACGACAACACAGGTCAGACTGCTCGGGATCACAGCTACATTATAGCAACAAAGGCTGTGAGGGACTGTGGCATTTGGAATATTTCCTATGAATAGGCCGTAAGAATAGATCAAACTAATCATGCTGAAGGCAAAGGTCACAAAGTAGCGGAGGGCGGGCCAGATTCGGACCCAAACGCAGTGTTGCTCGGGCCTTTCATCCAAGATTAATCTAGAGTGGTAGCTCAGAGCCGTGTATCCTCATTGTACTTTTCATTTAGCAAAAAACTGCCCCGATATATCTGATTTACAGCTTGCTAAAGTCTTAAAACCGGGAGGACTGTTTTTATCTTTTCAATATCAGTTTAGATTAGTTTACATCAGCCTGCTTTTCTTTTTAACACAATTTTTATTTTTATTTATTTTTACTTATTTTTGACCCATTTTTTTCTCGTTTTCCCATTATCTTTCCCTAGTTATTGCTCATTTTCATTACTAATATTTTCCCTATTTCCCCACATTTATTCCCAATTTCCCCCCCAATTTCTCTTACACAATTTTTCCTTATTTTCGCCACAATTTCTCCCAATGTGAATGAATGAACCCGATATTATACATTTGCACATGTTCCACACATTATCGTTCTGTTTTCAGACAAATATTTTAGTATCGACAGTATCGTTCAGGTATCGGTATCGAAAACCAAGTATTAAAGTACCGTTACCCTAATCAAGACTAGACTAGACCAAAAGAGATTTGGAAATACTCTGAAGACTCTCAGACTGAAGTAAACATGTGCCCTAAGGTTTTTGTTGACATATTTCCAAAGTTCTGGAGCCTAACCTCTGATCTGTGGCTGCGTCCCAGGCCTGGAGCCGTCCTGGTTCGTGAAGCACGCGGTGGTGTGGGACCTGCAGACTGACAACATGTTCTTCTTCCTGGTGGACGGCTGGCTCTCTGTGGAGAACCTCAGACATGGAGGTGTGGAGAGGGAAGTCCTGGCCTCGTGTGAGTCTTGGAAAGATAATGATATTTTTTTGCAAACTATCAGAAAAAGTGCCCCAAACATGGAGGAATGGCCTGCACTTGTTAAAATAGAAGTGAAGGTTATTGATTTGTTTTCAGGTCACTTTCCCCCAAAAATTCATGTGAACACATAATAGTAATTTAATATATATGTTTTTTTTTTTTTTACAAAGCTGCTGCTAATACACTTTAACCTCTAAACCCCCCACCTTAACGGAGCACATTTTCTCCAGTTCAGCTTTACCCAAATCTATCAAGTGTCTTGAAAAAAGCGTCAAAATAGAATGAAAAAAAGAGCAAAAAAAAAAAAAAACAGACAACAGAAAAGCAGGAAAACAGACGACAAAAAAGTGATAAAAAATTCCAAATAAAAATAAATAAATAAAATAAAAAGTTGCAACAACACACGGAAAAAGCTTAGATGAGTTTTGTTGGTCTTAGCTTTCAAATGAGGCATTACACTGGCCTATTATAAGGTTGTAGCCTACAACCTTTTAGATTAGGGTAAAGCTGAACTGGAGAAAATACGCTCGGGCGTATCATCTCTCGACCCTCAGTTTAACGCTGATCCCCACTTTTGAACCACCACCTGAATGAATAACTGGTGTTGGTTTCATCCGGGATGGGGGCGGGATAGGGGCGGGATAGGGGCGGGATGGGGCGGGACGGGGCGGGACGGGGCGGGAGCAGCAGCCAATTCAAGATGGCTGCTGCTCTGTCTCCTTCAAAAACCACCACATTCAGACACATCCGGGAGATGGGCTACAACTGTCGGGTTCCTCGGGTCAAACCTCTCCTGAGCCTGAGCCAATGTAGGAAGCGTCTCAACTGGGCCAAGGAGAAGAAGGACTGGACCGTTGGCCAGTGGTCCAAGGTCCTTTTTTCCCATGAAAGTAAAGTGAGCCTTTCATTTTAGAATCAAGGTCCAAGGGTTTGGAGGAAGACGGTGAGGAACAGAACCCAAGCTGCTTGAGGTCCAGTGTGAAATATCTAGTCCAGGGGTGCCCGAACTTTTGTTCTCCGAGGGCCAGAATGAAAAAGTGCCTGTGGGTCGCGGGCCAAACACGGCGATGTTGAGCGTGAAACATATAACTGCAAATATAAAAGTTACTTTATTTTCTTTTTTGGTATACCTTTGCATTTAAGTCAATCTATGCATTTAACCTCTTAACTCCCGTCTGAACCGAGAGGATCTTTTTCCTCACGTCATCAGATTTTTTTTCCATAATTTTTTTGTTGGGTGTTGTAACTTTTATGTCATTATTTTGTCATTTTTTGGTCACATTTTTGGCATTTTTTCATCAATTTTTTTCATCACATTTTTGTCATTTTTTTTGTCAATTTCTTGTGACATTTTGTGACATTTTTGCCACTTTTTCATTAATTTTTCGTCACTTTTTTGTCACATTTCCATCATTGTTTTCGTCTCAGTTTTGTTGCTATTTTCACAGCTTTTTTCCAGAAGCTTTTGGATTGGGGTAAAGCCAAACTGGAGAAAATGTGCTCGGTTCAGGTGGGAGTTAAGGGGTTAACATGCTACAAAAACCTAGTGTTAGTAGAACAAAATCAATTATTGTAGCAATATAGAGCAAAATGGAATCAACAGCACCACCTGTACCTGCAGTACCTACAGTGACTTTACCTCATTCATTTCTTTAAGTCAAAGAAAATGCCATATTAGACCAATTTGAAAGTGTCAGTTCAGCATAAATTATTTTATAAGTCATAGATGTCAACAATTTTTGCAAAAAAAAGTTGGAAAAATGGGAAAGTTGATGCTACGACGCTCTGTGATTGATAAACACCAAGACACCAGAACAGTGTTTCCTTAACTTTGCGAAAGGAGTGAAACAGCGCCCCCAATTTGACGCTGGTGGACAAAAAGTGAACTGCATCCATATTTGCCATTGAGAAGGAACGGGAGAGAGAGTTATTAACCAGATGCGGCGCAAAAGTAGGTCACCCTCTGGCGGGCCCCCACTTTGGGCACCCCTGATCTAGTCAGTCATGATTTGGGGCAATGTCCAGTTTTGTGAGCTGGAAGCCCAAATTATGTACAAATAAACAACTGAATGCTTGAAATCGTGTGTTTTCAAAAGTTGTGGGCCCTGAATCTATAATCTATGGAAGTTTAGTGTTTTGAATGGAATTATGGAAATAAATAAACTTTTCCATGATATTGTAATTTTTGGAAAGGGTCTGTACATATGTAGAAATACTTAACATAAAAGTCTTTAGTCTATAGTCACTGTTTGTATATTTCCTAAAGTTTTTGCGTTTGTTGTGCAGGTCCCGATGAGCTCGGTCAGTTCCGCCGCGTCCTCTCCTCTCAGCTGCTGTTCGGGCTGGTGGACAGACACCTGTGGTTGTCCGTGTGGGAGCGTCCAGCGCACGGTCACTTCACCAGGGGCCAGAGGGTCAGCTGCTGCGCCCTCAGCCTGCACCTCTACCTGGCTCTGGGGGCGCTGTGGTACGGCGCCCTGGGCTCCTCCCAACACAGGTCTGCACTGTGGGCTGTAGACTATAGCAGGAGGAGCGTCGTGTTTAAGAAAGTGCATCTCAGACTGGTGTGTGTTCCAGTGGGCCTGTGTCTGCTCTGGTGCTGGTCAATATGGAGACGGTTGCCGTGGGGATGACGCTGGCGTTACTCCTGTTTCCTCTGCAGTGCCTCCTCTGCTTCCTGTTTGGGAAAACCTACAGTCCAGTGCGTATCGTTCTCAAACTCACACAGCACACTTTATCCTTTGGGACATTTATAGCAGGGGGGGCCAGACTTAGAAACCCAGATACTGTGGGAAAGGATAGGTTTACCAGTATAATCTATCATCATCTGCCTTTGGGATGGTTTGGTCATTTCCCCCCTCTCCCGTGCGGCCACAGGTGACCGTGGATCTGTCCGTGCCCCCGTCCCCCATGTGTCACTCTGTGGAGATGGACGTGTGCTTGGACCAATCCCGGCTCAGCGGACCGTCCTTCATGTCTCTGCCCGGCTCTTCTCCAGCGATCCGAGACAGCCCCTCCTCTGTGAGTACATTCAGGCTCCATCCTCCGCTCACTAATGCCCCGCCCTGACCAGCTGCTTCGGCTGCTCAGGTATCAGTACGGTAGACTTCTTTATTCTCAGCCCTCAGTGTCGTTGGAACCTGTACAGATGAGTGCACGACTTTAACCTCTTAACTCCCACCTGAACTGAGAGCATTTTATCCAGTTCTGCTTTACCAAAATCCTGTCGGCCAGTGTAACGCCTCATTTGAAAGCTAAGATCTACAAAACTCATCTAAATGGATCTTTTTCCTCACGTCATCAGATTTTTTCTCCATCATTTTTTGGGGGGATTCAACTCATTTTTGTAATTTTTTTGTCACATTTTAGTTTAGTTTTTTGTCTTTTTTTTTAATCATTTTTCTGTACATTTTTTGTCACTTTTTTGTCATTTTTTGTCAATATTTTGTGAACTTTTTTGACACTTTTTGGTCCATTTTTGGTCACTTTTTTCATTTTTTTCGTCAATTTTTTGTGACATTTTTCATCATTTTTTGTCACATTTTTGTCATTTTTTCGTCACTTTTTCGTCAAAGTTTTCTCACTTTTGTGTCACATTTTCATCATTGTTTTTGTCTCAGTTCTGTCGCTATTTTCACACCTTTTTTCCAGAAGCCTTTGGATTGGGGTAAAGCCAAATTGGAGAAAATGTGCTCGGTTCAGGTGGGAGTTTCAGCTGTTAAAAAACAAACAGACACAAAACCTAATTGCATTCTCAAGGGACACATTTTGCCACTTTCTCTGTGCCCGGAATGTTTTTGGCCAAGTTCCTTTCGACCTGTGGGCGTGCTCCGGGCTGATGCCTCAGTCTCTCAGATGTTACCTTTCCCCCTCTGTCCTCTGTAGCTGCTGTTAGACTCCAGTATCCTGGACCTGTGGGCGTGCTCCGGGCTGATGCCTCAGTCTCTCAGATGTTACCTTTCCCCCTCTGTCCTCTGTAGCTGCTGTTAGACTCCAGTATCCTGGACCTGTGGGCGTGCTCCGGGCTGATGCCTCGGTCTCTCAGATGTTACCTTTCCCCCTCTGTCCTCTGTAGCTGCTGTTAGACTCCAGTATCCTGGACCTGTGGGCGTGCTCCGGGCTGATGCCTCAGTCTCTCAGATGTTACCTTTCCCCCTCTGTCCTCTGTAGCTGCTGTTAGACTCCAGTATCCTGGACCTGTGGGTGTGCTCCGGGCTGATGCCTCAGTCTGACAGTGAGGAGGCGCTGTGGCCCTCCTGTGACAGCCTCCTCTCTGATCCCCCCGCCGTGTCCGAGGAGCCCGCCGCTCGACGACTGCGGAGGAAGAAAGCCCTGTCACAGCGACACATGACCGCAGCGACGTCCAGAGCCCCCCGCTGCCCCCCCATCAGCCAAACTCAAGCAGGCTATGTGACCACGCTGCTCACTCTGTCGGGTACGGTCTTTGTTTTGGTCTTTGGGCCTTCTATACTGTTTCCCAATGAACATTTGAAATGATGTAAATATGAGGAAAATGCATTGTAGGCTTTGTCAATTGCATAAAAAAAATGTTCTCATTTTGTGGATACCCTAACATTAGTATTAAAATAAAACATCTGTGTCATACTGTGCAGTAACACACTTTACATTCTAATCCAGTCTCCTTGTATCTTAGATGAGAATCTGATGATGTCCATCGCAGCAGCAGAAGATTCATCACCTCCTCAGAAAAACAACTCTGACAGCGGCCGAGATTCCCCCACCACAGCCTCGCCCTTATCAACGTAAGGATCACACATGAGGAGAGGCGTGATCACAAACGTGTCCAGACTAAAGGAGCTGAAAGCAGGGACACTCAGAATGGCGGCTAATACACTTGGATCTACCTGGTCCTCAATGAAAATGATTGCAAAAGGAGCAAGAAATATTGTCTTGAGTGGCTTTAGATCAGACAATGATCTTGCCAATGGACTCAATGTATTTTACAATCGTTATGACAGCAATGATTTTTGAAAGGAAACGTGCGAGTTTAGCCTGAAAGCTCCTTGAAACTGTGCTCTTCAATTTGACAAATGAGGATGATGAAAAAGCATTTCGAACCAAAAAACAAACAAATGAGAGTTCGGGACCTGATCAAATCTGTGATCGCTGACTTAAGTCATGTGCTATATAGCTGAGTCCAGTCTTTCAGTGTATCACTGAAGACATGTTCCCACAATATGGAAAGATGCTGTTCCAGCCGCCCCTTATCCCTGAAAGGCCTGTGGCAAAGATGTGGAAGCGAACAGAAATGTTTAAGAACACTGAGCAGGCCTTAAAGGATCTATATCATGCTATTTTAGCCATTCCAAAGTTAAGTTTAGGCATTTATTGTACCTCTACTACTATGGAGCACTAATTTTTGTGATACTTCGTGTTTTATAAGGTATTTTTCAAACCCGGAAGACACAACGCTTCGATTGAGTTAACTCCGCCCCCTCTCTCCGCACATACAACTTTACTGTAATATAAATAAACAGCAATAAGTGAAGTTACTTCACGATGCAGTTATAAGGAGTTGACATCTGCAACACAGCTTCATAAATGGCTAACACACATGCTAATATGCTAACACACAAGCTAACACACGTTTAGATTGACTCACCGCTCTGGTCCATCCTGTTTACATTATGGGACTCGCGTTGGTTATAAAAGTTAATCCACTTTAATTCAGGCGAAGGTTCACCAAACATCCATCAGAGACAGTCACAGAAAAACACTACTTTGGTGATAGTCGCTGAATCAAGTTTCAAGTTCAAGTTTAATGGTTTTGTATAGCCCAATATCACAACAGAAGTCGCCTCACAGGGCTGCAACAAACATCAAGGCAATAAAACAGAGCAATAGATATGACAATTAAAAGTTCAGGTAAATATAATGGCAAATATAATGTCCAATAGGAGGTAGCAACGAGCGGCGCGTGTGTCCCCTGTCCTTAGACTCTCCAGCACGGCAAGGAAAAACTCAAAAACCAGGCAGGAGAAAAGAGAAACCTTGGGGAGAACCACAGAAGGAGAGATCCACTCCCATGGACGGACAGGCTATAGAGACCCAGGGCCGAAGGATCCCTCAGCAGACGGGCCCAGATCACAGACCGTCCAGTCCTCAGATTCCAGAATGCAGGTTCCTCCGTTCACCCAGGTTCCTCCATTCGATCTAGACAGGCACTCCCGAGGGGGGGGGGACAGGACACACCATGTGAATAGTGATGAACAGACTACAGATAAATTAACTATTGTATCACAATAAGACAAAGTCTGCAGTAAGAAGAAGAGGATAGCGCTCAGTGGACCGTACTTCCCACAGCAGTGTTTCTCCTGAGGCAGCTTTACTTCGGGCTGTGGGTCAGAGCTTTACCAAACTGACCTGATTATAAGCTAATTCGAAGAGGTACATTGACTGATCTGTTCAGACGCTCAGGGGATGTGTTTGTTTTGGCCACAGCTGACCTGGAAGCACCTCGGGCACATCCTTTTTTTTTTTTTTTTACACTTTGTTTCTCTCTTACGACAGAAATAATGAAAACGCTGTTCTACAAATTAAAATCAGGCCGTAAGCCTAGAATTAAAACATTACATTACAGACGTCGAGCTCTTCCGTTCCGCTGTTACGACACAACTGAACACTCAGTCGTTCACCAGGAGAGGGAGGAGCAGCTGCTCAGAGAGAAGGATTCAGGAGGATTACTGAGAGCTGCGTGAATGAAGCCACAAACCACTCTGGGGGTGTTTTTCATGAGTAAATATCATAACAACATGGCTATAAGCTCTAGAAAGTCGATTTTGCATGATATAGGACCTTTAAGCAATCTGCAGTTTGTTTACAGGCCCAACAGAGGAGTTGGTCCTGAAGCACCTTGTGGTCAGGACGGCTTTTATTCAATTTTCGATTTCTCCTCAGCCTTTAACACAATCCATCCTAACATTTTAACTGAAAGACTTTTAGACCATTTCAACTTAAAAGGGACTATACAGAGTTTAAACATGTTAAAATTATGCATTGTCCCTCCCCTACATGCTCCAGCCATGTCCTAAGAATGAGCCCAGACCTGTTCACCACAACTGCCTCTACAATCCTGCACTGTCACTCAAATTGTTAATTCAGGTTCAAACTGCCGTCAGGCACGAGCTTAATAAAGAAGATGTAGTTACGCGTAAGACCTGAGGTGGCAGTAGTGAGAACAAAATGACCAACTTGCATCTAGTCCTTTTAAGCAAGACTTTTTAATGGACAGAACACAGCGAGTGAGAGTCAGTGGATCATTTTCATTTTCCCCATTTTCCTTAGTTCTTGTGGTCAGAAAGTGGCGACTGAGAGCCTTCAAAGCATATTACTTACATTACATCGAATTTCAGGCTGAGGCAAAAACATTTAAATTTACAGATTAGTACTTTAAAGAGGCAAGGCAAGGCAAGGCAAGTTTATTTGTAGAGCACAATTCATACACAAGGCAATCAAAGTGCTTCACAGTTGCATAAATATAAGAAAAACAAATACAATCAATAAAAACATCAACATAGAATTAATCAATTACAGTAAGAGGCAAGAGTGCAGATAAGATTCTTTCAGTTATATGCATTTTTAAGTCTTGTTTAGATTCACTCTGTTTTGAGAACTATTTTTAAGTCTTGTTTTGACTCGCTCTGTCTTGAGCACTATTTTTTAAGTCTTGTTTGGACTCGCTCTGTCTTGAGCACTATTTCACTCTGTATTGACACCATTTTTAAGTCTTGTTTTGACTCGCTCTGTCTTGAGCACTATTTTTAAGTCTTGCTTTGACTCGCTCTGTCTTGAGCACTATTTTTAAGTCTTGTTTTGACTCGCTCTGTCTTGAGCTCTATTTTTAAGTCTTGTTTTGACTCGCTCTGTCTTGAGCACTATTTTTAAGTCTTGCTTTGACTCGCTCTGTCTTGAGCACTATTTTTAAGTCTTGTTTTGACTCGCTCTGTCTTGAGCACTATTTTTAAGTCTTGTTTTGACTCGCTCTGTCTTGAGCACTATTTCACTCTGTCTTGAGCACTATTTTTCTTGCTCGTTCACACAAAGTTACCTAACCTCTTTTTTTGTCGCTCCTTCTCCTCTGGACATCAACATAAAATTAATCAATTACAGTAAAAGGCAGGAGTGCAGATAAAATACATTCAGTCATATGCTCGGGCAAACAGAACTGTTTTCATCCTGGATTTGAACATTGTCAGAGTTGAGGCCTGTCTCACATCCTCATGAAGACTGTTCCAGATTTTAGCTGCATGAAACTGAAACGCAGCCTCACCGTGTTTATTATTGGCTCTGGGAAGCACCAGGAGACCCCTCCCTGAAGTTCTCAGGGCCCAAGATGGTTCATACGGCAGTAACATGTCAGATGTACTTTGGAGCTAAACCATGAAAAGACTTGTAACAAGCAGAGCTGTTTTAAAGTCTATTCTCTGAGTGACAGGAAGCCAGTGCAGAGACCGGAGCACTGGACTAATATAGTCGTATTTCCTGGTTCTTGTCAGGACTCGAGGCTAGATGCAAGTTGGTCATTCTATGCTCACTACTGCCACCTCAGGTTAAACTCAAAATTGTGGTGCATGCTCCTGCTGCCGTTATACTAAGAAGAGGCTGCCTTGAGCAGAGGGCCTCGGACTCCATCCTCCCTCAACAGCCCTCAGCCTCAACCTTGTTGAGAACATAGTGGTGTCTCCTGACTAGGTGTTTGGGGACCGTTTTTTCTTCCATGCCAGTACTTTAACAATACTTGGTTTTCGATAGAAATACCTGAACGATACTTTTTCCAGTAGCTATATTAAATTACTTGTAATATAGAACCATAAAACAGATTAATAATGTTTATGTTTGATGTTTATTCCTTTTCTTACATTTAACTTCTTTTGAATTTGTTAAAGGTGAAATGACCTACAAACTTCCTTTAACAACTTTTCTTATTTTTGCTCAAATTTCTATTTATTTTTCCCCTTTTTTCCCCACAATTTTTTTCTTAAATTCCCCCAAATATTTCTTCTTTTTTCCCAGTTTTCTATGTCTCTTCCCCCCCCCCCCCCCCCCCCCCAATTTGTTCCCATTTTTCGTTTTACTTGTGTTTTGCTAATTGAATTTTGATGACCAACGGCATAAAACTTGAATAAACAGATTTTACATTTCTTTTCGGTACCTGCCTCCGATACTTTTCATTCTTCAACACCAGAATTACCTAAACCTTATTATTCTTTCCCAGACTGGTTAAATGACACCCTGCCTTAGTCCTGAGTCTGCCTGTGTCCTGTGCTGCAGTGGGGACACCTGCGGGAGCGGCTGGTCTGAGGACACTGACGGGAGGTGTTTGTCTCTGGAGGACACGGGCTCCTGCAGCGGCGCCCTCTACAGGAGCGCGTCCGAGGCGTCCTTAGACTCTACGGCCAGCACCGTCCTGCCCAGTCCCTCTCCCGACTCCACGCGCTGCTCCTCCACCACTCGCATCGGTAACGCTCGCTCACAAAGGCCTCAGTCTGCTGACCTAAAGGGTAAACGTTTTTTCTTCTTCTTTATCTTGTGCTCAGGCGTAGCTCGCGCTCCCCCGGGCTGGCTCCTCCCCTCCTGGACTCTGCGTGTGGTCTACCCCCTGGTGGCCGTATTGGTTATAGCGTGCATGGCCGTGGTTGGACTGTACGGCAGCTTCTTCCCCAGACCGGTGCTCCTCATGTGGCTGGTGTCGACTCTCTCGGCTGCTCTCTCCTCGGCTCTGCTGCTGGAGCCTTTCAAAGTAAGCCTGGACGTTAGCGATTGTTATGTCATGGTAAAAACAAAAGTGAAACTAAACGACTCATGGGAATTGGGAACCTCTGGGTACCTCACGATTTGATACGATACGAGATACATTTCTCACGATAACGATTACCTTATGATAGGCCGATACTGCGATAATCAATATATATGAATAAATGATCCCTGACTTACTCACTGAAAATGGGTCATTGATATCACTTCATATACATTTAGAAACCACTGCCCTGTTTCAAAAATAATAAATCAACCACAAATTTATCTTATTTATATTCATAAAAATCTTTAAAAAGTCAAATATTTGTGTGACAGTGTTTGGTCATAAAATTGTAGTGCTGCCCTCTACTGTTCTGACTCAATACTTGATCATTGACTACTGACTGTGAAAGCAGGGTATAATATGGGTATAAAAAGTATCGTCCCGCAAAATATTGCAATATATCACAAAATCGATATATTGTCACACCCCTAATGGAAATGAGCTGATTTTGTAATTGTTATTATAGGATATCTTCTGAAAACATCACACCAATCTGCTTCCTTTATATCCTTTAGATCAGTGTTTTTCAACCTTTTTTGAGCCAAGGCACATATTTTTCATTGAAAAAATCACGAGGCACACCACCAGCAGAAAAAAAAAAAAAAAATGTAACTCTGTAGCCTATATTCAGTAGGAACACCATATAGTCTCGCTAGACACAATACCATTGATCATCACAAATGAGCTACCTGCAGCCACTTACTGATATGGAAGAGTATTACATGGTTACTCTGCCGAAACACTGGAGGGCACAGACATTTGAAAACTGTACATTATTTGCGGATAATAATGAATTTATTAAAAAAAAAAAAACTAGGTGAAATTGCATAATTTCCCAAGGCACACCAGACAATATCTCACGGCACACTAGTGTGCCATGGCACAGTGGTTGAAAAACACTGCTTTAGATATGGCTCGTAATATTCTATGTATTAAAATGTTTATTTTACACAAGTGTAAAGGTAAAAAGATGACAGATAACATGGGCTGAATATAAACATTTACACAGTTCTGTAAAGGATTTGATCAACTCTCAATGTTTTTGTCTTTAATTTTGATAATTGAGAATAATCATAAAATCACACTGTTTTTATTCACAATAATCCTGCCTCAAAAATGTTAAATTGTTGTTTCGACTTTGTTCACTGTGAAGACATTGGACTTGGATTCATGTGGACAAGTGCTGTATGATCTGTCGACCCTAAACCTTGTCAAAACATCTGGATTTTGGCTGCTAAACAACCGTTTGTGGTCATTTTAGAGGAAACTACTGCATGTTATCCATAGGAAAACAACATTACCTAAAACAATATGGAATAATAGCAAAAAGAGCCACGGAATGACCCTGTTAGCTGTAACTAGCATGTAAACTCCATTTCCATGTCAAAATCTCAGCTTATTCTTCCAAAATGACACACGTTAAACATTTGACTTGTTCCTTCCCATCAGGTGTGTGTCCAGGCCGTGCTGTGCTCTGCTCTGTGGCGCCCTGTGGACCCCGAGGTGGAGGAACTTCTGGCTCATGAGACCAGCGTGATGAGGCCCTTCACGGAGCACAGCGCCGACATCCGCCCCCCCTGTGGCTACGGGCTGCTCCAGGCCAAACAGGAGGCCCACAAAGTCCGCACGCTGACTTCTCTCATGAGGGTAAGGGTCACAGAGATCCTGTGATCCAGTCATATTATATCAGTATTCATGTTAATATTTGTAGAGATCAAAAAACATCCTAGCATGGTTTAACCTCTTAACCCCCGCCTTAACCGAGTGCATTTGCTCCAGCTTGAGTAATGTCTAATCTCTCCTCCTCAGCACTGTGTGGGGCAGCTGCTGTTTCTGCTGCTGGTGCTAATGGTCAACTACCAGGCCCATGTGGAGCTGCAGAACGGACGACTGCTGCACTCTGCCTCCAAACAGCACCTCCACAGAGCACCCGCGGGTGTCCCCAACCTCACCACACTCACTGGGTACGAGGCACGTAGGTTAAAACAGCACTTGGCCTTATGATATAACTAAACCTCCGCTTCTGAACACAAGCAGCTGGACGAATGCAGAAGAATGGGTCCGAGCCGTGTTGGTGCCGCACCTTCACGAGCGTCCCTCCATGCGCTTGGTGGGGTTGCCCTGGCTACAGTTCACAGACGCCCTGGGGCCTGGGGACGGGGTTGCTTTGGGGAACACCAGTGAGACGACCCTCCAGCTCCTGTCAGAGCTCAGCCTGGACCGATGGAACCACAGGCAGTAAGTGCAAAAGGAAACACAAGAGATAGCAGCCAAGGTGGATACTTTTTAGTATACTGTTATTCTGAATTTGCTAAATAATTAACTGAGAAAAATAACCCTAGCCTTAACTAAGCAAATACACAAAGTATTGGCATGTCACATTCTTCATTCACATGGTTGGATATTACGTTGGGCCACACTGTCCACACGGTTTAGAGTGTTTAATGTAGGAATTATGACCATTCTTCCGGAAGGGCCTTCATCACACTGTTGTTGGAGAAGGCCCAGCTCTAACTCTGTTCATAATAACGTTAGAATCAAGCTAATGGTAACTCCACAACCCACACAGTCATTTCCAGTGCCAGTCTAGTGGCCCTTGCTTCTTTACATGGAAATGATCATTAAATACACGCAGTGTAGTGCTAACGTGACACATGTGCACTTTGACTTTCTTTGGTGTTAACATTAAAATAAGGGGGAAAAGTTATGCTTGCAGCGTTTTTACAATTAAGTCAAGTCTTTTTAGAGCCAGAGGAGCTCATGTTTGTGGTTTCCAATAATGCAGTGTGAGTGGATAAAGAGAGTGGAGAGTGTAGCATGAATTGCTCGAAAAGCTCTGTAACCAATATAGGCTAATGCAGCAACAGCTTTAGGCATTAGCGCTAGCAGTATAGCTAAAGTTAGCATTTGATCTGAAAAGTCTTGGGCTGTCAATCCATGCAACAAAGGGGCAAATGTTCCTAAACATCCCACAACTTACTGTGGCGTAGACCCCACCCCTGGCTCTGCTTTTGAGACGAGGCACGTCTTTGGAGTGTAAGAGCAGCAGACGGCTACAGTGCAAGGATGGGTCACCCAAATAAATGTTCAGTTGAGAGATTAACTATATTTAATGGAACAGGCCACTGTTTTTCCATACTGAGATATGTTCTTGCCTGAGCTTAGACGAGTTGATACGTACCTGTCTGGTCTTTGTGTGCGCCCTCAGCCATGCAAAAAGACCGAAGATGTTGTTAGCATTTGGTCTCTCCCAATGTATTCCTATAGCTCCAAACAGGGTGAAGTTAGAAGCTACCACACTCTTCCACGGGCACAAAGACTAGACAGGTACGTATCAACTCGTCTAAGCTCAGGTAAGAACATATCTCAGTATGGAAAAACGGTGGCCTGTTCCTTTAAGGCTATACTTGGAATTTGTGTCCATCTCCATCAGAAAGGAAGATCTCAGTGACTTTGTGATATGGATAATGCTTCAGTTTATATTGGGAACAATCTATTTTAGTTTGCAACCTTATTCATTATGAAAGCTAAGCGTTTTAATTTGCAGTTCTAGAGAGAGTAAAAATGACAAAGCAAATATACAGAGAATAGATGCGTAAACCTTCCTTCATGAACTCATGTGGCCACTCATCGACTGCTCCTTTAAGGTCTTTCTTCCACTCTGTTCCAGGTGCAACTCCCTGTCTGTGCAGTGGACCCATTACCACATTGAGTCAGGCCTGTGGCTGTGTGGCCATGTGCGGCTGCATTTGACCCACCTCCACAAAGTGAGCGGGTTCCTCTCCCTCCACCCGCTGCTGCTGCCCCCCTCTGGCTCAGCGTGGGACCTGCAGCTGGCTTTGCCGGTAGAGTGTGTAGATCAGTGTATTATTGTTAAAGGGGGGGTGTTATGCAAAATGGACTTTTTCAAGCTTTACATCATGTTATTATGTCATTCCCTCATTAAAAACATGGCTGAAGTGTTGCCTTGGCACATTCACGTATTTTTGAGTAATCTGTAAAAACTCTGATGGCGGCCATTTTAGGGATAGGTTTGCCTGAGTCCTCCTAGGAACGCCCCCACCTCCTGGAGACGCCTCCGAGCTTTCGTCACCAGCCGAGTAACCAACCACTGCTCCTCAGCAGAACCCCCTCCCCACTGATGCCACAGACAGCATGTGGAGGGGGCGTGTCGGAAAGGGTCAGAGGTTCTTAAAGAGACAGAGGCCTATTTCATTCACTACAGCCATTTTGAAAGAGACATTTTATACAAGGCAGATATTCTAATTTACTGCATTTACAGAAGGTTTGGTCATCATTGTAGTGTGATATAGACTGGTGCTATGTGATTGAAAAAAGCATAATACCCCCTCTTTAACATGACAGCCACAGTATATAGAATATACAGATACTGTATATACAGATATTTCCTCTTTTTTCTCATTTTAAAATAATTTAACATACATTTTCCAAATAATTACATGTTTTAGTCATCAGTTTTGGAATTTACTTCCATTGTCTGATTAAATCGAGTCAAAACAAGACAAAACCAAATAAAGAGTGCAGACGTGTCTTTTGACTGCTCCTGGTTTTTGTGCTTTTTCCCTGCCTCTGCGAGTGTCTTTGTCTGACTTTTTTCTCTTGGATCCCCTGCTATGGAATTGATTTACTGGTCTCTCAGGGCAATTGATAAGGTTTTCACAATCCTTCTGTGTCTGCGTTCATGACCTTTTCTCATCTCCCCTGGCCCCCGCCCCTACCCAAGAACATATACCAACACAAAACCTTGGGTACTGTGTATATCCCATGTTTTTTATAGGATTTTTAAAAACATTTTTTATTAGCGCAACCTTTTAGTTCCCGAGCGGGTCTATGGGTGATGAGCATGGTTCCTTTACTTTCCATCACAGTGGCCTCTATCATGCTCCAGGATGAATTGTTTTCAGAGTTTCTGGTAGGTTTTCACTGCTGACGAACCCTCCCACAAGAAAAGCTACAAAACAATTGACCCTGGAGAGTTGTAGACGCTGCTGTGATGGATAGTAAAAGTGCCGTGCTAATCACCCTTACAGCCATCGGGTCACAAAAAGGTGAATTACGTACAAATATCACGTTTTTTTTTACCGCACAACAAGCTCCATAAGTGACCTTTATCCACTTCAAACCAGGAGCTGTTATGGCACAGGCTGGGGGGACTTCAAGGGAAAAAGGTTGGGAACGTTCATGTAGAAATATGACCGCAACTTTTACTACCGTGTGGCTTTTACAACATCCACTCCGTCTTAGTCTGATGGTGATTCATTTTCTATTGGAAACCCGCAGGTGCTGCTGGTTCTGTGTGGACTGCTGATGCTGGGGGCTGAGCTGTACTCGGCCTGGACTGAGCGTGACCAGTCTGCGTGTCAGTGGAGTCGCTGTTTTCACTTCTTCTTGGCCTCGTTGTCCGTGGCAACAGGGGTCGTTCAGCTCCACTTCCTGTCTCTGGCTCGCCACTGTTTATCCCAGGTACAGAAGAGCACCCTGGTAAAGAAGAGCACCCTGGTAAAGATTCTGTAATACTGTGCGTTATTCAGGCTTCATCAGATACTTTGGGATATCTCATCACACTAGCTTGTCCAGTGTTTTGCTCTTTCCTCGGGACACGAACATTGTTTAGCTCACAATGGGGTGTATAAGGTTTTTAGTTTGAAGTGTGAGGGCCTATAATGCTTAAGGAAGAACACAAGGCAACACCATGTAAAGGAGGAAATGAATGTGAGGCTGGCATCAGAGCACCGCTGTCATTGCACTAATGCCTGTCAGCCTTGTGGTTCACAGTTATGGCTCAATATACTTCATTGTTCACGGTCCGCTACCTGAACTCACACTCACATTTCATCGGCGGCCTACACATGCATGTGCGGATGCAATGGTCTTCGCTTATTAGAAAGCTGTGCTCTGTCATCAACACAATTCATTTCAAGATGAGTGTTTCTCAAAACCCCAGAAAGCTTCACCTTTGTCTGATTTATGGTAACCCAAGGTTCAATTCCCACTTTCTACTTTCAGGTGTTTAGCTAATGTGGCTATTTAGCTCTTGTAAAAAAACAACATCCTTTTACAATTAGGTTTGCTTTTATGTTTTTTTGTGTGTGTTAGAAACCTCCTGACTGTTCTTAGGATTTGCTCTTCCAGAGACGTTTTCAGCTGAGAACACATTTTGTGAATGCCCAAAAACGTGCGTTGAGAACAGTGTTAATTTCATCGACTAAAATGTTTAGTCTTAGTTTTAGTCTAAGTGATATTTTTGCTGACTAAAATTGGACTAAAGCTAAATTAAAAGTTTCTCATGAGACTAAAACTATGACTTAAATGTCCTGAATGAATAAAAATGAAAGGGAGAGACTAAAATCATCCAAACTTCTATTGACAGTCTGAAAGAGCCTCATATCATTTAGATTCACTGCCAAAGGAGCAGCTCTGAGCTTTATTCATGTGGGAGCAGCTCCATGAAGTCGAGGACCTTGATTAAATATGATTATAATGCTTATAATTTTTGACTAAATCTCGACTAAAATTAAATTACATTTTAGTAGACAAAGACTAAAACTAAAAAAAAATATGTTGTCAAAATTATCACTGGTTGAGAAAGATTTGTGCATAAGAACGTGTGGTGAATGAAGCCCATTGTGCCTCGCCTTTGCCTTTTTATGCCATATTTGTTTTGTTTGTTTGTTTGGCCGGATCACGCTTGACTCACATCAGTCATTCTCATCTGACCTAAATGAGTAAATGTCCTGAGATCTTTATAGTCTGGACTGTGGATGAGGCTGACTCCTTCTGTTCTGTCGTCCTCCAGCTGCGGCACCAGCCTGAGCGCTACATCAGCTTCCACAGCGCGGCCCTGCTCTCCCAGCGCTCTTCAGAGTGCGCTGCCATCCTGCTGACTCTGCTCGTCCTCAGGGTAAACACCGCTGTTTTTTCCTCCGACACACATTATGTGGCGGGGTTTCCTCCCTGTGCTCTCTTTGACGTTGCTCGTTTCCTCCGCCGCAGCTGCTGGGCACGCTGCGGTTCGTGCGGAGGTGGGTGGTGATGGGCCGAGTGCTGCACCGAGCCTGCGGGGAGATCTGGGCCCTGGCTCTGCTGCTGATGCTAACGCTGCTGCTCTGTGCCCACCTCGCCAACGCCGTGAGT